>NC_089240.1:60613709-61332024 GCF_963924675.1 Phocoena phocoena | reverse complement strand
CACTGTCCCTGGCTGCCTCTGTTCCTAGTGCTGTCATTTCTGCTGCCGCTAGCTTGCGGCTCTGTCTGCAGAAGCTTGCAGGAGCGAGGGGCCAACAACAGAGCCTAATCTGGGAGTGTGACAGGGACCAGTGAAGGAATGTGCTACCCAGGAATTCTAAGTGACACAGTTCCCTGCTCCACTGGGGGACGGATCCAGTTCTGTAAGTGACAGCTGCCAATGGACTCTGGGCTCCAGTCTTGACTGAGGAAATCTGGGCAGAGCACGAGGCTGCCAGGCTGCAGACTGGGAACGAACACAGCCAGATGCCTCTCGCATGCCCAGTGTGGCCACTAGGTGTACCTGCCTCCTTGTCAGACACACCTGAAGTCTCACTCCACTCTCCCCTCCTTCGCCTGCCTTGTCTTCCCAGGGGACGGTAGTGCTGGCAGCCCAGAGATTCACAGACAGGAGCCGGGACCCTTGGCAGCCAATGAGAAGGCTCCTTCCATGAGTCCCACTGTAAATCCTCTTCCTCTCTTTCTCTCCTCTCTCTCTCTCTCTCTGTCTCTCTCTCTCTGTCTCTCTGTCTCTCTCTCTCTCTCTCTCTGTCACTCACAACACACACACACACACACACACACACACACACACACGCGCGCGCGCGCGAAGCTGTTCACTGCAAGCGTTGCAGCCCTGCGGGATAAATGACATGGGGCAGGTTGTGCTGGCTTAGCAGCTCATTCCAGCCGCAATAGCCTGGCAGCGAGGAAGGGCCATGACTCCTGGAATCAACTCTGCCAGAGCCAGACAGCCTTGAGTGACTTCACTTACTTAGCAGAGTTGTCGTAGTGCCCAACGCTGATGTCATCAGACTCATGCTCACAGAGACAGGGAGCCTGTCTGTCACAATCACGGCCACAGAGCACTGTGGATGCAGGTCCAGCTACAGCCTCAGCCTGGCAGACTTGGGGCTCTGTGCCACCCAGAAAGCAGAGCTTTCTGACTTTGGGGCAAGAGGTCTAAAGTGGGATCCATCTGTCCATCCATCCATCCATCCATCCACCCACTCACTCTCCCATTCAGTCATTTAGTCATTTTTTCAACAGTTTCCAGGGATCTGCTCTGGCCAGGCAGGCCTTGTGCTAAGTGTTGGGGACACAGCGGTATAAGTCACCATGTAGGAGGGGTGACTGACGTATCCACAGACCATGACAGTACAGTGTGATCACTGCTATACCAGGGAAAGGATCACATGCTGGGGGAACACCAAAGAGAAACTTCTTTGGTCTGGAAAGGTTGGAGATACCTTCCCAGAGGAGGTAACTCTTGCAGTGGGTCGAGAAGGATGAAGAAGAATTGGCCAGACCCAGAAAGGGAAAGGGTAGATTGTTAAATATTTGGAATAGTACCTGTGCTAGGAACATCTCCTGCCAGGCCCCCAGATGTCAAGGGTCTGTTCAGGTTTCTTCAATAATTCCACACGCATCCCTTCAGCTCCACCTCTGTGCCAGAACAAGGCTACAGAGGGAGGCAGACACTGCTGGGGAGATAGATAATTATACTGAGAAGTCACAGGATGGTGTGATCCTTGCTTGGGCTTTGCAGCTCACCGTTGAATGTGTCAGGAGGCCTCCAAGGGGACCTACTGGAGGTCAGAAAAGAGGTCTTGGCAAATAGAGGTCCCAGAGCAAGTGTGAAGGACCAAGGGTGAAGCATCTTGAGAAAACAGATTTATGAGAAAAACCTTAAAGATTTATGAACATAGGAAAAACCGTGAAGGTGAGGTTTGGGGACAGTTTGGTCCCTGCCCTCTTGTCCACTTGTGGTGTGTCCCAGATACGAGTCTTGGTAGGTCCAAGGTTGTAAACATGGACTGAAAAAAGCTTAGAGAGGCTGGAAGAGACAGAACCCTGATGTCTTGAGCTAGTCTTAAAATGCACAGGGACACCCTGAGAGTCAAAGCAGAATCGAACTCAACTGGGCTGTGCACTTGGGCCACCAGATGATATTCCCAGGGGCCAGGTGAGGAAGATTGAATAGGAACAGGCATGTTTTGGAAGTGTTTGGGGACTAAGGGGATGGAGGGGGCTGCTGAGGAATGAGTGAATGATTACCTGAGCACACTTGTGTACTCACTACCCAGGTCAACAAGCTGAGCCTGACCAGGACTACAAAAGCCCTCCTACAATCAGTTTTTAAACCATTATTGCAGACCTCCTCACAATAGCCCTGTCAGGTAGATATCGGTTCAATCCACTTTACAGATACCTAAACGGAGGCTAAGTGAGGGGAGGGAGCTTGACTGAGGTCTCCATTAGCCTCTTCCACTGGGCCTATACACCTGCTCCAGTTGCCCCCAGAGGAGAAAAGCCAACAGAACCGAACAACAGACACAGAACCCCTCCTTTCTCCTTGTGTCCCTTGACCTTATCATTCCTCTCCCTCCTTTTCTTGTCTGAGCTTCTCATAAGGGGAGTCTACAGCCCGTGTCCCACGTCCTCACCTCCTCCCCTCTGCAGCCCTGGCCCCTCCTCATCCCTCACCCAGTCACCAATGTCCCCATGGCCACATCCAGGATGCTTCAGCATCTTTTGTCATTGGGTCTCCCTGCTCTGTTTGCCACTGGGAGTCACGTGCTCCTTCCTGACTAAATGAACCCAACTAGTACACGGGGCAGCCAGTATTTGAACCCCTGTCTGGCTATCTCCAAATTCAGCACCTTCTCCACCATATCCCTCTTTATCATCTAACGGGGATGGGAAATGCCTTTAGACATGTTTACCACTTTCCTCTTCTTCCCCTATCCATTTACTGAATCCTGTAAGCTATTCCTTGGAGCTGTCTCATATCCAAGCACTTCTCAGTGCCACCTCCACTTCTCTCACCCTGGTCCCAGCCACCATTATCCCTCTCCGCCAGAAAACTGCAGTGAGCATCCTCTTCACTGGGTTCTCTGCTTCCATCCCTGCATCTTATCATCTATTCTGCACACAACAGCCAGAATGAGCTTTTACAAACGTAAACCGAATCATATCAGTCCACTGCTTGGAGCCTCCCAGTGATCTGTTGCCTAAAGTGTCAAGTCCATGCTCTCTAGCCAACACTCAGAACCCGCCCAGCTGACCTCTTCAACTTCTCTCTCTCTCTCGTTCCCTGAAACAAACCCCTCTGCCCATGCAACCTGTGGGCTACTCGGTATATTCTTTACCTTGTCCTTGTGATTTATCACTCCACGGTTCAGCAGCCCGGGAAAGGTTTTGTAGTCAGAGAAATCTGGATTCATACCCCCACTCTGCCACTTCTACCTGTGTGATCTTGCAAAGTTACTTAACCTCCCTGCCCTCGACTTTCCGTATCTGTATAATGGAGGACGAAAACATCTAACTTGCAGGCTATTGAGAGATACCTGTTAGCTAACGGGCATCAGGCACATAGTAGGTGCTTGCTAAAAAGTGCTTCTCATCCCCTTCTCACTGTCTCTCCTTATTGTTCCCAAATCCTACAGCCCCTCAATCTTCAGCTCAATCCCCACCATCCCATGAAAGCCCTCTCCACACCCACCCTCAGTCTGCAGGGCTCACTCCCTCCTCAGTACCTTCAGCCCCGGCTGTATGAGCCACTCACTTGTCCCTAAACATGGATGTCCTGAAATTGTTAGAAATCTTGCATGTGCTCATGAACCTTCTCTGCCCAGGCAGCTTGTGAGTTCCTTGAGGGATGGGTTGGAATTTGCATCTTCGAGTATGCCCTGCGCAGGGCCTGGCATAGAGGATGTCTCAGTGTTTGCCAGTGAATCAGCAAAGACCAAGCTACCCTGACCAGGCAGACCTTCCTTCCTCCTCTTCCTCCACATCTTCTTTGCTCCCTGACAATCCCTCCAAAGGCTCCACATGCTTGGTCCTCGTGTCCCTACCAACCCAAGAGTCTTCTGAAAATGTTCTCGTCCCTTTTTACTTATCAGGGTGGGCCTCCAGGCTGTGTGTGGTGCTAGTGGCAGCTGTTCTGCTGGGTCCACTGATACGAGATCACTGCTCATAGAATGGTGCCAGGAAGATCAGCTACCCGTTGCGCCGAGTAGTGTGCTGGGGATGGGATGCAGTGGCTTTAGGAAGGAGTTAGACCCGTTATGATGTTTTCATGTGGAGTTTTAGAGGGGAAAGGGCTTCAGCACACACATAAGCCAAGCCAGGCCAGGAGCAGCCGTGTCTATGGAGGAAAGGCCAGGTCCTTACCCGACTTGGAGTCTTAGAGACACCAGGAGAGGTGACAGAGAAGTCTGAGGCTTGAAATAAGCAAGTCTGGGGTCCGTTTCCCCAAAGTGAAAGCGTTTAAGGCTCATTGTTGCCACCTCATCAGTCACATCCAGCTGTACTCGGGGCTGGGGGAAGAGTGGACGGGGCAGTACTATCTCCAGACTGTCCCCGGGAGCCCAGGAGCTGGAACTAGAGCCAGCATGTGGCTTGAGTCATGCTCTCACTCACTCCTCACAACCACCCTGTGACCTGTGTGCATTATTAGGCCCGGTTCTGCAGATGAGGAAGTAGAGCTTGGGGAGGGAGGTGGAGCTGCTAAGTGACATGGTCAGAGCTAAAAGCCAAGTTCGACCAACTCCAAACCTGGTCCTTCCCTCCTCTGGCCTGGCTGCCATGACCCTCACAAACACTATCCTGCTGTGGGCAAACCTCCAGGTGCAAGTTCCGCAAGGAGAAGTGGATTCTAATAGCCGGCTCCAACTCTGGCTCTGGCAGGCCGTAGCCGACGAGAAGCTGGCCCCTGGCAGTTCACTCAGTGCCCCATCCCGGGGACACTTTCCCACTGCACATCAGTCACAGCCCCTCAAGCCTGAAGCACTAACTTCTCTTCCAGCCCCAAATAAGAGCTGCCTGTTTTCTACTTCTTCTGCCAGGAATGCTTTTCCTTCCACTTCCAACTCTGCTTGTGAAAAGCCATACTCATCTCTCAAGACCCAGCCTCCTCCTCCATGAAGCTTACTTTCAGCCTTGCAGACAGAAGCAAACTCACCTCCACGTGGCCATATCCTCTTAATCTATTATTAAAATTTTTTCCCCAAACTCATCAAGTTGTATACATTAACTATGTACGGTTTTTGTATGTCCATCATACCTCAATACAGTGGTTAAGAAAACATATCCTGGGCTTCCCTGGTGGCGCAGTGGTTGAGAGTCCGCCTGTCGAAGGCAGGGGACACGGGTTCGTGCCCCGGTCCGGGGAAGATCCCACATGCCGCGGAGCGGCTAGGCCCGTGAGCCATGGCCGCTGAGCCTGCGCGTCCGGAGCCTGTGCTCCGCAGCGGGAGAGGCCACAGCAATGAGAGGCCCGCGTACCGCAAAAAATAAAATTAAAAAAAAAAAACACACGTATCCTCTTCACAAATGTCAGGCCCATAGCATATGCCTCCTCGTCCCGCTTCAAGCCTTTCCTGATCTTCCCAAGTGTAAACTGCCTCTTCCTTGTGTTTACAATGTTACAATACAATGTTCCCCAAAGTGTGGTATACATTTTGCTGTGGCAGATGCTAGTGAGAGAATGGTACGAGAGAGGGAATTTTCAGTATATGTGAAGGATTCTTTTTAAAGTTTAATAGTCATGTATTCATTCTAATTCATATTAAATTCTAATAATATTCAGAGGAAAACTCTAGTGCAGAAAATGTGTAATTTCCTGAGCACTCAAGGCTGAATTAAGTGAGTTGGTTTAAAGAAAAATAATTCAGTATCTTTAAAGTATATTGAATTACTTACACCTTCCTCCCAGGGCTGTTGTGAGAAGATCTGCAGTGATGGCCAAAAACTGCTTTGAGGAGGGCTTCTTTAGTCCTGGTCAGGCTCAACTTCTTGACCTGGGTAGTGGGTACATTGGTGTATTCACTTTGTCATCATTCATCAATGTGAGCACTTCCTGATGTGTGCATTTTTTGGTGTTAATGTTAATTACCCATAAAATTTATTTCTGGAAAAGCAGCTGACAAATTTTTAAAAACAGTCCCTTGCTCAAGAGGAGCTGAATACTTTGTGTTTGGGGCCCAAGTGACTAGAGAGGTGGTGCGATTAACATCCAAGGAAGGGAGGGCATGGCTGTATAGAAAGTGGGTTTAGGGAAAGCAGGAGGCTGTGGATTTGTGATTTGGGGCATGTTTTCTTCTTTGTCCCCTGTCCCAGTGAGAAAGCCAGGGCACCTTCTGAGAGCTGGTGATGACGACTCGCAGGCCAAGCGGGTGGAACCAGCCTGGATCAGAAACGAGCATACATCCCAGAGGCTGAGCAAAGAGGCCGGCCCAGGGGACAGAGTGTTGGCTGGATGCTTCATAACCTTGGGTGGGTTCTGGGCCTCTCTGCACCCCATTTAGTTCCCACTTGGGCAGTGAAATAACGGACCTAATTGTTCCCTGAGGGTCCTGTCAGCTCAGACATTCGGAAAGGTGTTGTTGCACTGAAATTTGCAACAACAAAGGTGTTGCGCTGAAATTTGTCCACGAATGCGTTCTTGAATCATCTGAGCACTCATTCTGTTCTAGGCAACGCTCTGGTCATAGGGGACGCAAGATTGGGAGGCCCCAGCTGCTGCCCTCAGGGGGGCTCCCAGGCCTCGGTTTTTCCAATATACTTGCTCCTGGGGATAGACCAGCACCAAGTTCCAGAGTAGGAGGGTCTCTAGAGACTTGCAAGGGAAACCCTAGCTGGGGTTGGAAATGCATGAGGCCGGGAAGGGCAGAGAAATGTGTGAAGTATGCTGGGGGAAGCAATAGGGGGTGGTGGAGAGCTGGAGTGTGCATGCTGCCCATCCCTGACTCTGGCCCCTAAGCACTCAACCTCCAATCTGCAAAACCTCTATGCTAGCCCAGCCCAACCTGTCTGTGGTCCACAGGCTGCCAACAGCTTGCCAGCGTGCTTCCCACCAGCTGTGGTCTCCCAGTCCTCTTGAGCCCATACCCCAACATCTGTATATTGACGTATAAATGATATTCATGTAATACTGTGCCAATCGATCTTATAAATTGTAAAACATAGACAAATATGGAAATTCAGATGGGATTAAAATGAATGTTAATAGGAATGTTAATATTCTCTTCCTGCACCCCGATGGATTATGCACCCACTTTGGTAGCCACAGGTCTGGTGAACCACCATCTGCCTTACAGCCAGGTGATGGAAGAAGGCAAAAGGAGGGGATAAGCATGTGTTGTGCTCTACTGTCTTTCAGGCTTTGTTCTCAGTGCTCTGCATGCCTTAGTTATTCATTCATTCAATAGATTTCATTGAGCCTATTATACCTAGGCCCTGTGCTGGGCACTGGGGGACAGAGAGATGGACAGGACACACACAAGGAGTTTACAATCCGGTCAGAGGAGACAGACAATAATCAAAGACACACACACACACACACACACACACACACACACACAAAATAATCAAAGACACAAATAACCAAGGTAGGACTAGCTTGTGAAAAGTGCTATGAAGAAATCAACATGGCAATATGACAGTGAGTGATGGGGGTGGGGTGGGGAGCTAGTTTGGATAAGTCATCGGGGAAGGTCTCTCTGAGCTAAGAAATGAGGATGTCCAGGAGCCAGCAGAGAAAACAGAAAGTGCCAAGTCCATGAGGTGAAAAGGATCTTAATGTTTTTGAGAAATGGAAAGGAGGCCAGCACATCTAGGGTGGAGGAGGTGGTGGGGAGAGTTGTGGATTTTATTTTAAGTCCAATGGGAAACCGTTAGAGTTTTAAACAAGGGTGTGATAAGATCTGATTTAAAAATTTTAAAGGCCACCATGTCTGCTATGTGGACTATGGACTGAAAGGGGGTTCGAGTAGAAATGGGAAGCGAGGAGGCTACCATACTTGTCCAGGCAAGAGACGACGGACCAGGATCAGGGCAATGGAAACAGCGAGAAGCAGGCAAGCATAAGATATATTTAAACCTTGTGACAACCTTACAATAATGCCCTTGAAAGGCCAGTATTATCAGCCCCGCTCCCCTTATGAGGGAACTGAGGCCAAGAGAAGTTAACTTGTCCAAGATCACACAGCTTGTAAGTGACAAAAGCAGGATTCACCCAGGTCTGCCTGGCTACATTTCCATCCTACTCAGAATTCTAATTATGTTTCCTGCTCCAGGGACTCATTCACCAAGACAATACAGGGTCTTCCTGATTCAATCCTGAAAATTACTGGGCATCCTGAACAAAGAAAAGGGGATTGAAGACTATTTGACCCAGCACTCAGCCAAGGTTATATAAGTGATTAAAACAGTCCATTTGTCCCATTTTCTTAAACATGCTGAGTTCACCAAAGCTCAAAGTAAGGGAAAACCCATTCTCTCTTTTGGAGGGGGAGTGGACAGGAGGAGGGCGGTGATGGTGTATTTGGAAAGAGAAAAATAAAAAGCTGCCAATTTGTGCCTTCAAGGAAAGCCCAGGGGCGCAGGCCAAGCCAGGGGAAGTGACTTGCCAAATCCCTCACGGCCCCCAAAGTTATCCGTGTGAAAAAGAAGGCGGAATTGTTCCTGCCAAAGACATGAAGTCCTTTACAGAGCACTTTGTTAGCAAAGCCTAGCATCCCCGTCACTATGCAGAGCACGCTGGAATGTTGCCACGGCAACAGGCAGCTGGGTGCCTGAATCAGCTCAAGGGCTGCCTCAACAGAGAGGCCCAAGCCCCGTGGGGGTATCTCCCAGAGGCAGGGGGTGGAGAGGTGCGAGCCGGTTTTGTGTAAGTTGATGAAGATCCCTGAGCTCACTTCCAGGTTACCAGGGTCCAAAGCCTGTGTCTTGGGGAAATACTTCTGGTTGGCAGATTTGCCTAACTTCCCTAAAACACAGCACCCCAGGTTGTCATGACCTGACCCTTTTCCCTGGCTCTCTCCTGGCGGTGGGGTGGAGAGAAGAACAGAGAGCCACAGTGGCATGGGAATAGAATGGGTGGTGCCATTCTCCAAGTTAGGTGGCTCTGGAAGAGGGGCAGGTGCAGGGAAGGGGGAGAGGGCTCAGCTTGGCCACTGGGCATGTGCAGTGCCTCTGGGCGCAGCTGTCCGGGAGGCGGTGGAGATGTGCAGTCTGGAGCTCGGAGGAGGTCAGGGGTATATGGAGCAGTCACTACCTCTCAGGGGTATATGAAGCCAGAGATAGATGAGCCGGTCCAGTTTGAGTGGGGAGAATGGGAAGAGAAGGGAGCACTGACGTTTACGTTTTGTGTCCTTTTTGTGTCTCTCCCTGGCTCTGCGCTAGTCCAACTTTTCGGGAAACCCCTGCAATGCAGACCAGTGCCCTCCTGCAACTGGGCGGACAAAGATGACATGGGCTCGTGTGCATAGGGCCTTAGCAATCCAGACAGGCATCTGGCACCCTTGACATGAGGATTTTCTGGAAGAGGGACTTGATAATCCCAACAGGTCATGAAGAATTAAGGGGCAGGAAGAGAAAGCCTTTAAGTATTGAGAAGCTGTCAAGCCCGTGGTGGCAGAAACAAATTTTCCAAAATTCTGATTTTCACTCGAAAGTTCAAATTTTATCTTTGGTAACAGGCACTGTCATTTGTTTTCCTTGAAGTGACGGGCTCACTCCATTCATTTTTGAGAAAACGTCTGCCAAGTACCCAAGTCTGAATAACCATAGTTTGTCTGTCAGTCGTCCTTTAAAGTAAAAATGATGTTCCATGAAAAAAGAGGCCTGTCGAGCTCACACCTCAAACAATCGCACAAGTGCTTTTCCTCGAGACGAGCATCGTCCTTCGGCATCAGCACAAGTGCTCTATGTGTTCTTCCTGTTCTGTCACACAGAATATTAAAAAGATCTGAACCCAAGGGTCAAGATTTAATCAAATTAACAATTTTTACTGCTTTATCAAAGCCATTCTTCAGGAAGACCGACTTTAAATAACAAACTGAGAGTGCGTGGTGGTGAAGTATTCAATGACCGCTAGTACAGTTTGGTGCCACTGCCTTGATTCATACTAAAGTGCCAGCAGTTTTGCCTTTGGTGCAAATGTCAGCCTCCTGAAGAAGGCAAATAATGTCTTAGTACAATAATATCTTGAAAACAGCGCTGATCTTGCACACCTCCTGAAAGGGCCCTGGTAACTCCTAGGGGTCTGTGGACCACACTTTAAGAACTGCTGGTTTAGAGAAATTCTTGCCCAGGTCCATGGGGGCGACTTAAGAAAGGTTTATTGCAGTACTATTTGTGGTCATAACAGGTTGGCGGGACCAAGACGTCCAATCTTAGAGGAACGGAGAAGTAAAATGTGACAGATGCATGCTGTGTCAGAAGTAATAAACTAGATGTACACATAGCAGCATAGGGAGACTTCAAAAACTGAGTGTTGAGGGGAAGAAAGAATATGATCTATGGATCAACACCACTTATGTAAATTAAAACCACATATATACATAAAACGCTATGTATTTTTCAGAGACATCCGTACAGGTACACCTCATTTTACTGCATTTCTCTTTATTGTGCTTCGCAGATGGCGTGTTTTTTTTTTTTACAAACTGAAGGTTTGTGGCAACCCTGCATTGTCAGATAATGGTTAGCGTTTTTAAGCCATAAAGTATTTTAAAATTAAGGTATGCACATCTTTCTTTAGACACAATGCTATCGCACACTTGATAGAGTAAATATAGTGTAAATAGCTTTTGTGTGCACTGGGAAACTGAAAAAAAAAATTGTGTGACTCGCTTCACAGCGATATTAGCTTGATTGCAGTGGTCTGGAATTGGACCCACAGCATCTACGAGGTATGTGTGTATTTCCAAGAACACATACCAACCGACTAGAGAGGGGATGGGCATGGGGATTAGAGGTGAGAGGGAAAAATAAAATAAAACTGCACAAAAATTTAAAGGACCTTGCATGGATGGATAATAGTATGCAGAGCAATATATTTAACTGTGCCC
Organism: Phocoena phocoena; assembly: GCF_963924675.1. Classification (NCBI taxonomy): domain Eukaryota; kingdom Metazoa; phylum Chordata; class Mammalia; order Artiodactyla; family Phocoenidae; genus Phocoena; species Phocoena phocoena. The sequence continues at coordinate 61,321,127 of NC_089240.1, read as the reverse complement.
TTGAGTGCAAATAAGGACAGAACGAATGGGAGGCAGGAAACAGTCTACTCTTTCAAGAGCTCTGATGGTGAAAAGCAGGGGGGATTGCTGGAGAGAGGTCCCGAGAAAGAAGTGGATTGGATATCTGCATTTTGCCTTCTATCAATCTACCCAACATGCACTAGCTTGGGTTACCACTGGCCTCCTGGTTTCTAAAGTTCACAGAATAAGGCCAGAATAAGATAGGGGAGGGCATGGAAGGAGCTTCCACTTGCTGGCTCCTATTTTCTCTGGGAAGTAGGAGATGAGATCATTTCTAGGAGATGGTATGTAGTCGGGGCTTGAAGAGCCAGGGAAGGGACTTTCCTGGTGGTCCAGTGGTTAAGAATCCACCTTCCAATGCAGGGGACACGGGTTTGATCCCTGGTCAGAGAACTAAGATCCCACATGCCGCAGGGTCAGTGCCACAACTAGAGACCCCACGTGCTGCAATGAAAGATCCCACATGCTGCAATGAAAGATCTCACATGCTGAAACGAGGATCCCCATGTGCCGCAACTAAGACCCGATGCAGTCAAATAAAAAATAAAATTAAATAAATAAAACAAAACAAAATAAAATAAAAAGAGCCATGGAAGATGTGAAGCAGCTGCCATAGAGACTAGAGAGAAATAAAAGTATGTCCAGGCAGCATCAAAGGCCCAGCTGGAGACTGAAGAACCTCTGAGATAGATGGGAGGAAAACTGCCTTGATTTTTCATTCATTTATTTAGTCAGTCAATTAGCTAACAAATAGTTATTAAACGTCTGTTATGTGCCAAGAAGATTGCAAAGTACTTGGGATACCATAAGGAGTAAAATAGGCATAGTCCCTATGCTCATGGACCTGCCAGCCTAGGGGTGTATGTGTGTGTGTGTGTGAGGTGGGGGAAGGTGGGTGTTAAGTGAGCACATAAATACAAATATAATTAAACCATGATAACTGCAAGGAAGGAAGAAGGTACAGGATGTTGAGAGTGTATACTGGTGAGGCTGGATGCAGTTCGGGAGACCTGCGGATAAATAGAGATCTCAATCCTCATTTTCAACAGCTTCACAGTACCTCACTGTAGGGCCACGCCATAACTGACTTAGCCAGTCCCCTATTTAGGGCATTTAGAATTTTTTCCTTTTCTCTCTACATCATAGCCAACACTTTTTTTTTTTTTTTTTTTTTTTTTTGCGGTATGCGGGCCTCTCACTGCCGTGGCCTCTCCCGTTGCGGAGCACAGGCTCCGGACATGCAGGTCCAGCGGCCATGGCTCACGGGCCCAGCCGCTCCGCGGCACGTGGGATCCTCCCGGATCGGGGCACGAACCCGTGTCCCCTGCATCGGCAGGCGGACTCTCAACCACTGCGCCACCAGGGAAGCCCCATAACCAACATTTTGATGTACATCTTTGTATAAGAATCGTTGGGCACTTGTTTATTACCTTAGCATGCATTTCTAAAAGTAGAATTGCCAGGCCAAAGGGTATACACATGTTAAGGCTTTTGAAAGATACTGCCTAAATGCCCTGCAGAAAGGCTGTACCGATTTACCTGGGAAAAAGTCTGTTTCAAAAAATAAAAGATTAACAGTAGTCAGATCTAAGTGGTAAAAATTCTGTAACGATTGTTTTATTTTCTACATTTATATTTCTCCTCATTTCTCCACCTTCTAACCACTCTTGTGTGTATGTGTGTTACTCATTTTAGGATGTTTCTTGAATAGTTAATGCATATGCACTGCATAAATATTAAGAGAGTACAAAAGTGAATTCAGAGAAAAGTGAGTCTCCTTGAGCCCTAGCCCCGTTTCTTGGACATCCTGCCAGAGATGTTCTGTGCATATACAAGAAATTAGATGGTAGCATCATATTACACACATTTTTGGCACCTTACACTTTTCATTTAACACAAAGAGCCACCTCGTTTTTTTAAGGTTGCATAGTATTCCATGGTTATTCAGGCCATTTCTACTCTTTTCCCATTACTTTTTTTTTTTTTTTTACTTATTTAACAACGATAATAACAAAGGTGGAAAAGGAAGAAAAAAAGAGCATCTACTGAGGTTAGAATATGTCTCCATTTGTTCAAGTTACATGCTGGGTGACAGGAATAAAAAGGTAAGAACTTTTTGTTAGAGTTTCCAGAAAAAGAAGCAGATTGTTTTTTAGTCTCAGGGTTTGGAACACTTGTGCTTTCACAAAGCAATTGACTTGCTTTTATCTGTGAATCTTATAACTGTTCGTGCATCCCCTTTCTGTTATCTGCCATGAAAGCTTAAAGCCAAATTTCGAGATTCATGTTTATCAAGAGGGGACTTCTTCACCAGTTACCCTTGTTTCCCCCTTGCCTCATCTTTCTCTCGTACATCTGATTTAGGCTCTTTCCAAGTACTGGGTGTATCTTCATAAGCTACCTTAAATCCTTTTTGGAATAAGTCAAGGTATACATCATTTTTTACAAAAATTGAGCTAATGCTTGGGTCTCTCTCCAATGCAGTCCTCAAGAGGGATGGGCAAGATGTGAGCAGATGTTTCAAGAAAACAAAAACCTAATGTAAGGTCAATCGATTTCTGGGCTACATGCGTCAAAGCTGAGGTCTTCAGCTTCCAAACACGCAAGGCAATTTAGAGCTCGAGTTCCCATGGCAACTGTGTCGGAGAAGATGCAGGAGCCTGTCCTGGCGGTTGCTGGGGGAGCCTGGCCTGGCGGTTGCTGGGGGAGCTCTGGCTGCTGGCCGCGTGACTTCACTCAGGCCCGAGTGTTTAGATGCTCAGGGACTGTCCATTAACGGGGAGCACTAGATCTGAACCTAATTGAAAACGTAGTTACTGAGAAGAGGTGAAAAGCATACACTGGAGATGGGGTGACAGCAAGGTAGCCCTCCAACACTTGAAGTTAGTTCTCACTTTTCTTTTCCTCCCTCTCCCCACTGAGAAGAAGGTTAGGAAGCAGGAGATAGAAGCTTGGTGGGAGGGATCCGCACCACGCTGTCCTTTGTCAAAGGGGCTGAAAGAGTGACTGGGGTATAGACCTCATTAGCATATTTAAAGCCTCAGCCTAATTGATTGCTTTGGCCTCCATTGAAGAAAGGTTGTGTTCACCGCAGGGGGAGGGGCTGCTTGGGGGCTGGAAGAGGGAAGCCCAGAAGAAGTAGAATGGGGCAAGGTCGGTGAACGTTCCCCTCACCACTAGAGGAGAATATAGATGAGTATTCATCTGATCTGGGAAGAGGGAAGACTTTCTAAGCATAAAAGTCACAAAGGAAAACGGCCACACATTTGGCAGCATCATTTAAAAAAAAATGTTAGCACATCCCAAAGCACAATAAATCAAAAATCAAAGTACCAAAGTGGGAAACAAAAAGATACTTGCAGCACAGGGCAAAAAAAGGTTAATATCTATGTTACATAAAGAGATTTAAGTAATAAGTTCTTTGCCAAAAAGTAAAACATTTTACTTTTATAATCAGGAAAATCAACTCTATTTAAGACAAGGTTGGGGGGTGGGACCAGAAGAACATGTCATTCTCTGAAAGGGAGGCTATTAAGAATCTCAGAACATGGATCAGCTCAGACAACTGCAAAAGTGGCCCAGAGGAGAGAGAGTTTGAAAATGTCCTGCTTATTGCACTGGGGAGGTGGGAGTGGGGGTCTCCTAAAGCTTATTGAACCCATCTAAAAGCAGCCAATTTAGAACAACCTACCAAATGGTACTAGAACTTGTCATTGACATGTGCAAGTAGGATAACTCTGCTTCCTATACAGAGTACAGAGAGGAGCATGGCAGAGAACGGGTTACGTAGTCTCCTTGGAAAGAGGGCTACGCTGTATCCCCAGCACCCAGAGCAGACCTGGCCCAGAGTGAGAAGGTGCTCAGTGAGGCCTTGCTGAAGATTCTGTAAGGCTCTCTTCATGATGACCAAGTCCTTAGATGGAGTCCCTGCCCCCAAGCCACCTTCAAGGGACTCACGGGGGAAGCAGACATATTCTGTGTTTCTCTAGATGGTAAGACTGTTCATTTCTCCCACAAACATTGCTTGACACCTACTATGTGATGGGCATGAGATGGGAGTGGAGGAGTGGACCCCCAGATGAGAAGATTATTACAAAAAGTTCCCAGTTTGGGGAAGATAATATGCAACTTGTGAAAGAAGCGGCTTTCGAGATGGGCTTTGAAGGTAGGGTAGGAGTTCAGGAGGCAGATGTAGTCAGGGAGAGCATGAGAATTGAAGTGAAGGCAAAGACATGTGAGTGGGCGAGATGATCTCTCAGGCCCTTTTCAGCTCTGCCAGTCTGTGGTTCTGAACTTCAGCCTCATCCTAAGCAATAATATCTCTATGACACCATGGATTTGATATGCTGCTTATACTTTTCTCTAGTGTATAGAAAAATAAATACATAAGCATTCAAATAAAAGGAAAAGTTCATCCGTACCTCTGGAAGGCATTTCAATTCATGAAAGTGGAGGAGATTCCAAGTTTTGGGAAATTGTACCAAAGGTAATAAAGAGCCACTGAAGGCTCTATCTCCAGAATTGAGAAGATTGGATGGGGAGAGAATGAAGGCAGGCAAACTAGTCAGGAGGCTCTTGCAAGAATCTAGTGAGAGGGGGTGCGGCCCTCAACTCCGAAGAAATGGCCCAGAAGCCTGGGGTCGGCGGGGAGAAGTGACCGACTAAAGAACAGGTTCCTAATTCCCAGTTCGCTGCACTCAATTCCTAATGAGGCAGGGCTCACATTCAATTCTGGCCATTATGTTCTTCCCAACATGGAGGAGTATTGTTTTTCATTTCCCTTCCCCAATTTGGGACACATTGTTATGGCTGTTTAAACAAAGTGCCAATCGGACTGGGCAATGGCAGGAAATGTTTCCCCACAGGAAAGGTTCACATCAGATCCCTGCTGCCTTTTGCAAGTAGAAATCAAGCCACCTCCTACAGAGGCCGAGAGGGCCAGACCGCAGCGGCACCTTCAACAGGTGTTAGTAAGAGAGAAAATTATCCTTTTCAGTTAGCAACCAGGGAAAGGGGTGTCTGCAGAGGGGCTGCGGGGGGCAAGGCAGTGACATGTCCCCAGCTCTGCTACCTGAGCAGCATGGAGGGAAAGCCCAGAGAGATGGGTGGCTCCAGGGAGGCCACCAACTGCCTTTCCCATTGCAACCTGGAGGGGGGCTTTCATTCCTCACACACAGGAAAATGTCAAGCTTGGAAACCACCAGGGCATCAGCCCAAGTTGGAGAGGCAGATGAGAGCGTCCTGTGCCCCTGGAGGAATGGGAGAGGGACACAGGGGAATGTGGAGTGGAGAGGCAGAAGTGGGGAGGACCAGAGAGTAGTCAGGTCCCTGCCCTATCCCCTCCTGTGCCTCCAAGCACACCTCCTTAAGTTGAGACTCCTAGCTTTGTTCCAGAAGTTGTGTGGCCTCCCAGACGACTCCCAGGATGGTTGGCTTGGAGGCCTCCTGGGACCTCTGTGACCTAACTGAGGACTGCTTCTCTCCCTTCCAGTCTCCAAGCCTTTCAGTGCCTGACCTTGCACATAAGCAAGCTCACTCTCATCCCTCCTTGGCACCAGGCACTGGGGACATAACCTGGGGCATCCGGTCAGGCATGCCTCAGAGGCCCGAGGGCCCAGCTTTCTCAGAGGATGACAGGCACGCGTGTTGCTCCTTGTCCCATCACACTGGGAGCACCAGGAGGGCAGGGGCCCAGTTGGGCTCAGCCACCAGTCAGCACCTGGCCCGGATGTAGTGGGCATGTGATTCATATTTGTTTAATTTCTTGAAGAAATTCTAAGCAACAAGGGAAAATGAGTCCACGCTGGCCAAACTTACTTTCCAAGCAAGAGTCAAGAGGCTTTATGTCTGAATTTTTTCAAGCTGCTGGGATAAATACTGTATTAAGTGCAGTGGGAACCAAGAGGGGGCTTTGCCTAGAGGTATCTGGGACGGCTTCCAGAGAAGGTGCCATTGAGGCAAGCTTTGAGGAATAAATGAGGTTTTCATAGGTGGAAATGAACACTGTGGTTAGGTGTAGGGAACAGTAGCATGACCAAAGGTGTGTAGATAACAGATTGGGATGCACGGTTGGAGGCCTGCAATTAGAAGACTTTGCTGGAAGCAAGTGGTAGGAGATGATATTGGAAAGGTTGCCTGTACCCATCCTGTGGAGGGTCTTAAATTCCAGCTGGAGGAATGGATCAGGAACACATTGTGGAGAAGGAAATCTTAACTAAGATTGACCTGGCAGTGACGTGGGAGAAGCAAGAGAGAGGTGGGTCAGGTAGGAGGTGATCCTGTGGCATGACATTATCTGGGATGTGCAGTCGCTGTGGGAAATGCTGATGTTGACCTAGGGGAAGAGGTTCTCTCATATATTACTGGTGGAACTGTAAACTGGCACAGCCATCCTAAAGAGCAGTTTTCTAATATCTAGACATAACCCTCAACCCAGCAATCTGACTTCTAGGTACATACAGTTGAATTTCTACATGTGCGTGGGGAAATATGCACAAGAACGTTCACTGCAGCGTAGTTCGCAGTGGTAAAAAATAGAAACAACCTAAGTTTCTATCATCAGGGATTAGAGAAATAGATTGTATTATTCATATGATGGTACACCATGTAGCAGTTACCATGAACAACCTACATCTATATGTGTAAAAAGAACAGAGACCAAAAATACAGTGCTAAGTGAAGAAAGCAAATTTTAGAGCGCTATTTCATAAAGAATATCACTTATGACAAATTTTAAAGTACAAAAACTAACACTAAACACCATATATGGACACATAAACATGGCCCGGATGCGTAACGTTATCATGGTTAAGGCAATGAAGGGTGGGACTGAGAGGACTGCACAGGGAGTTGAGTGGGATCTGTAATGTGTCATCTCGCTAGAAAAAAATTTCAGGCAAACGTGATGCAAATGTTAACATTTGTTCATTTTGGTGGAAGGTACATGAGCATTTGCTACATTATCCTCTGACTTTCTGAAATATTCTTTAAGTAAAAGAGAAAAAAGGAAAGGAGGGGAGGGATGAAAGAGACAGAGCTGGCCACTACTACATCCAACCAACTAGAAGCCCACAGACCCGTACTGAAGAACAACACAGCCATGATCAGGAAAAATAACAGGAAAAATGATCCCACAGTTCCTAATAAAAGCCAAATCACAGAGCCTGGGTTCAGTGCCACCCTTGCCCGTATCCAGCTTCGCTGGCTTTCAGTCAAAAAACCAATAAATAAATATTAAACGAAAATGACCCAAGGTGGAGAACAATGATTTGGAACTTATTGCCAGGCCCGGATGCAAAGGCACTTGGAGAGCAAAATTTACACATATGTTCCTCACATGAGAATCAGCTCCTCCCTGCAGGATGTCTGAGCTCCATAGCCAAGGTGGCAGGTCCAGCCTTTGCAGGGGCCAGGAGGGGGTCTTCCGGAGGGGAAGGAGAAGAGGAGAGCTTTCAGGTCATCAGACCCAGAGAAGGATGGTGAAATCAAAGGGAATGTGATCTCGCTAGAACTAGAACGTAAGCTCCAGCAGAATTTACTCGTGTTCACTGCTGCGTCCCCAGTGCCTAGAAGAGTGCCTGGCACAGAGTAGATGCTCACTGACTATCTGCTGAGTGAGTGAAAAGGAGCGCTGAGTGGCACAGGGTGGAAGGGAGAAGCCTTGAGTGTCCCCAGCTCTGCGTCATTTTGATTGCTCAAATGACCGGATTTCAGATGCGCCAAAGCAGGTGCTCACAGTGTTTCTAGGGAATGTATACTGCTGCCTGAGGTAGGAGCTGGGCACTGGGTTTGAGGCGTCAGCAGAAGGAAGGGTGATAGAGCTACAGAGAAGTGAGACTCCAGGAAGAGGACAAAGCCAGGAGGCTCAGGCAGGAAATGTCCCTAAAAAATGTATGGGGAGGGGGCTCTTAGAAGCAAAATGGACACCAGAGAGAATAAGGAAGGGAGGAGGGTCTTACTCCCATTGGGCACTGCTAGCTCATAAGGGCACCTTTGCACAAGTTTGAGAAAGGTGTCTTCTCCTGCTGGACACACAATTTGGAGAGCAGTGATGCCTCGGGGAGGATTAGGGTAAATGGCCCCCAGATGCAGAGCTTGGCTATTGGAGCTTGGGCTGAATTTCAGTCCCAACTTGCTTGGGCGCCCTTGCATAGGGCACAACTTGAAGAACCATATGCAGTGATCCTGATCCCCGTATCAGCCCTCTGGCCAACCAGGTTGTTTCTAGTCTCCCATCGTTCTGCAATCCACTGCCACCTGCTGAGGGCACCGTCACCACCCTGGCTGCTATTCCTGTTTCACAGCTCCTGCCAGGCCACCTTGCCCTGGAACACAGCAGTTTCTTCCCTGGCAGGAAGGTAGGTGGAGCCAACGGACGAAAATCAGTTCTTGGGTGAATTTTGAATATTATTCTACAAGCAAGGACTCTGTGTTCTATTATCAGCGACATCTCACCTGCTTCATTTAGGGAGGTACATGCTTCTCTACCCTCCCAACAGATGTCGAGTAAAGTCCAAGAAGCCAGAGGCTACAAACAAGCTGCTGCACCCCCTGGTGTTGCCTAAAGGCAATGTTGATGACATTTCTCCCGTCACTCTGAAGGAGAAATAAAAGGCTCCCCCACTGGCATCCACATGTGAGTTTTTGAGTGTGCTGGAACATCTGCACTGGAAACAATGGCGATAGGGCATCAGCACTCTCCCCAAGATCACAGTGGGATCACGTCACCCCTTTTCAAGCAAGAGAATACAGACTCGTAATTCTGAGAAAGTGGTAGCCATCAGACGGGAACTCTGTCACTCTGCCCCTCCCACCAACAAAGTTACCTGCATCTGCTTTTCGTGAGTTCCTTTCTCCCCTGAAAGACGATAGGTCCTTCATCTTTTCTCAAGTCTGCCCCTGCCCACCTCTATCCTGGATCACATCCCATCCTATTAACTACCTTTCCTTTAACACAAGTGGTGGAAAGTGACTTAATCTGTGTGCCTCCACTTCCTCATCTGTATTATGGGAAGAAAACAGTATCTACCCTATGGAGTTGTTGTGAGGATTGAGGGAGTTAATCCACATAAAGTGTTTAGCTTAGTGCCTGCCATGTAGTAGGGACTCGACAAGTGTTGCTTATTATTATTATCATTATCTTGAGTGTGAAGGGCACAGTGAATGGCAATGAAGTGTCAATGGCACTGAACCAGTCTGGACAAGTCTGGGTTGGATAGCTCAGGGTTTGTTTCAGGATGGAAGCCCTACAAAAGAAGGCTCCTGGTCACTGCCAGGCTGGATCCCAGAGCCCTCAGGGTGCATTCTTCTGCATGGCGGAGTTGGCGATCCTTTCCTCCTGACACTCTTGGCTTCCCAGCTTGCCTCCTCTTCACCCTACTTCGACTTGCTCTCCCGATCTGAAATGACTGGGCAACCCCAAGGGCTGCTAGCACTAGGAGCTGGCCTCAGGTGCCATGTTGCATTCAGGCACCAGGCACGCCTTCTCTGTGCCCAGCCCAGCACACTGGACCTCACAATGGTTGGGAGAAATCTACTAATGGTTCTCATCCTGAGACACTTGGGGCTCCCTGGAACCCGATTTGGTGAGACAGCTAATGAACTAAAAAACTTACGGTCAGGGCCAGGCTCAGTATAGGCAGAGAGGATTTGGAGAGCAAGAGAAAAGCCGAGAAGTGCCTCCTCTGTCATTCAGTGGCTGTTGCCATTAGAAAGCTTCATTCCATGGCCAAAGCCATTGTTCCCAGTGAGAATGCAAAGCCTGAGAATGGGAACACAGTGAATCAGTCTCGAATGTTGATGGCTTTAGTAGAACAGTTTACTGAGCAAAGTCTCTGCAAAACTGAGAAATACAATGGGTGCAAGCTCCCTTCTCCCCATGCTCAGTCTGCCAACACCTACTGAGAAGTAAATACTCAAATACAAGTAAGGGAAGCATAATGGGGGAGACCCCTTGGGGGAAGCATGAGGGCAACTAGGCTCTTGGATACGGTTTCAGGATGGTGGGCAAAAAGGATGATGAAGTGAGGTATGTGTGTGTAAGAGGGAGGGAACTAAGGGGACAGCCATGTTTCAACTTCACCACCTTCAGGGTGAACAACAGCTGTAGTGTATGCACATGACATTACATTTTGAATTAAACAATCCGGGGATTTTAATACCAGCTCTGCCACTTATTAGCTGTGTGACTTTAGATAAGTCACTTAACCTCTCTGAACCTCTGCTTTCCCATCTGTACAACCCTGATAATAATAACAACAATAACAATACTAAATTGGTAATGTTGTTTGGGGGCTTAAATGTGTATAAGAGAAACTAGCCAAGTGGCAGGCACAGAGGAAGTCATTTATTTGTTACATCTAAATTTTGTTCTGAGCCAGCATTAGGGGCTTTGCCAGCAATGTAAAGACACTGAGAAGCAGAAACACAGGGCAAAGGTGACCCCTGAACCCCCCTCTCTGTAGTGTCTGTCCTTGAAATGTCCCCAGAGAAGACAGCATAATCCTCAGCTCAGGATTTGGGAGCCAGAATCCAGGTGGCATGGCCCATTTATCAGTGCCACCAGACTCTCAGCTTTAATAAGCTTTCTGCATTCATAACCACAGGAAGAGGAGGAAATGGGCCAGATTCCTTAGCGATCATGAGTACTGCCAGCTCACTTTTATATTGGCAAAGTGCATCGAGATCACTCTGATTAGTTCGTTCTCACATCAGCCCTCAGGGGGCACGGGAGTATTTTTCTTTTTGTTTAAAGATGTGGGAATTGGGAAGCACAAGATTTCTGCCATTTCCAACACCTGGCCTGATCAAAGCCCTCTTCTGGGTATGCGGAGCTGCCTTATTGCTGTTAGAATTTTAGGGATGGCTTTTTAGGGTCTCGAGCCATTCGATACTTTTCCAGGAAGATAGGCTGCCTGGTGTTGTCTAAGCGACTCTTTTACCTATCAGATGGGGCTGTGGGGAGGCCTAGGAGGAAAGAAACTCCAAACCTTAAAAGGTTAGGAATGCAGAGCCCAGGGAGATAGGGGGAACGGACCAATGAAAGCACTCAGCAACATCCAAGGACCAATGGAGGGTGAGCCCCTCTGTTTCCAGGAGGCAGCCTTGATTTTCATTGGCTGTGATCAAGAAACCGTCTTCCTGAACTGGGGAAAGGGGAGGAGGGGTCTGCAGCTCTGTTTAGGTACTTATACCTGTCCATGGAGGGGGCTTAAGAAAGCTGGGGGCGCTCCCACTCAGGCCTTTGGCATCCGTAAGTTCTAAGTCATATTAAAAAAAAAAAAAAAACCAAAAAAACCTACGGCAGTTTTTAGCAGACTTTTGCTTTCTCCAGGGCTGCACAAATGCAAATTGTGCAGGCCATAGGCATGTGGTCTGTACATGATATAAAAAGGCACACATGGTCATCTTAAACCCCTGAGTGAAGGAAAAGCTATTTATATGTCAGTCCCTGCCTGCCCCAAGCCTGTCTCAGTCAGCAAGGATGATCAAAGACTTTCTGCCCGCTCAACTTGGCCCAGCTCTGGAATCAATGTGAACCCAGCCTGACAGGGCGCTAGGGGGTTCCCTCCTCAGCAAGCGGTATGAGGCGACACTGCAAATAGCATTTGCTGCCCTGGGCGCTGCATCTGAGGCTGGGAGTGAGCTAAGCCCCAGAGGCCATAGGGGTCTCCCACCTCCCACTGCCCCTGAACCCCCACCTCGAAGGGCTGGTTTTCCTGACCAGCCATTGTGCCTGGGGCCACTGTCCTTGATCTCTCCATCAGCCTCACCTCCCAGGGGACCTGGCATCCAGTCCTGAGCCTCAGCTGGCTGCTGGGGAGCCAATTGGCAGGTTTGGTTCCTGCCAGTCCCTCCCTTTCCTCAATGTTAAAACTGTACTTAGACCCCATGCCTCGTGTGGGCTTGTGGGATGGGTGACTAGATTCCCACCGAATGCCAAGGCCTGCTGTTGCACCCTGCTGCCCCCACTCCCTAGATATTGCACTCTGTATCACATCTGCCTTGAGTTTCCCCCACATCCTTTAGACATTACACTCAGACTGCTTCTTATGCCCTGGCTGGGCTATTCCTTAACTTTAGCACCTACCGTGTGCTAGAAGCTGGGAAGGTTGCTGGGTTCTAGCTGTCCCCGGCCGCTCTGTCCAGAGCCAGCTTGGACCCTGATGGCCCCATACCCCGACGTGGGAGTTTCTAGCCTGCTGTACAGCCAGGGCCACCCCAGTTAGGAAGTTTCCACGAGCCATTGATTTATGCTCTTATCTTTATTATTGCCTTCATTCTTCTTACTTTGGGTCTTTTTTTCTTCTATGTTCTTGGAGTAAGAACTTAGATTATGGATCTGGGGCCTTTCCCCTTTTCTAAGGTAAGCATTTAGTGCCACAGGTTTCCCTCTAAGCACTGCTTTAGATGCATCCTACAAATTTTGATATATTGTATTTTACTTTTCATTCAGTTCAATGTTCTGTGGGGGCACAAGCCACGCTGAGGTGGGAGGTGGGAGGGGCACACTGACAAGGATACTGGTTGATGCTCACACTAAAGAGGGCTTGAGTCCTTGTTTAGGGAGCAGCACCTTCCCTTCCACTCAATGGGGGGAAGAGTTCCAAAACTAGGAGGAACCGGGATTCAGTCTGCTGTCCTAAATCCTGGTCTCTACCTGTGTCGGATGGGCCCCAAGCATGTGAGAATCCAAAGAGCCACAACGTCCTCCACTGCTACCATGTTGGCCCCAGATATCTGCTTCTGGTTCTTCTTTGGATTCATGATTGGCTCTCGTGTCAATGCTGGCTCTCTGTGCCAGTCTGCCTTAAGTGCCAGTCTGCCGGGCCTAAGATTGACCTGTGTCCCCTCAGCTCCAGCCTTTTGTCTTCCATGACCACAGCACTGGTGATGCCCATCTGGAAATGGCTCTCCACAAATCTCCCAATTAGCCTGGGAGGCCCTTAAGGATGGGGTCTGGGCCTCATTCATCTCTGTATCTCCATCACCACCCACAGAGTGTGTGACACAAAGGAGGGCCTGTAAGTGTTGGCAGAACAAATACCTGCGCTCAGCTTCGAGTGTAGGACTAAACTGGCTTCCTCATGGCTTGGTCAGCTTATTTTGTCCTTGCAGAATCTCCACTCCTTTCGAAGAAAGATCTGACCTAAAACTTGGATTTCCACTTGTGATTACGAAGTGAATTTTTGCTCACGCTGAGTTGAGTGGGGAAGGACAAGGGCTTAGGAACACAGGCCCCAGATGAGATGGAGAGTAAATATTTGCCAACATAATCAACTGTGCATTGTCCAAGAGGGACAGCGACCACGTTGGTCAAAAGGAAGCCTCAGGGAGTCTTAATGCACAACAGCCTCTGAGGAAAGGGGCCCCCAAGTAAAGAGTGCTGAAATGTGCACAGGGGCTCTAAAGAAGTCGTTTCTGAGGGAGCAAGGTGTAACAGAAAGCATACAGGTTTGAGGCCAGAGTGCCTAGGATCAAATCCCAGCTTTGCCATCTACTGGGTGACTTTGGCAATTTCAAAAGGAAACTTCATTGCCTATTTCTTCGTGCGTAAAATGGGGATAGTAACGTTATCTGCTTCAAGTTAGCACAAAGGTTACAAATAATACATAGAAGCTATCTTGTAACCTGGAACATTCTCAATAAATGGCATATATTAGTAATATGAATAATAATGTTTGGTACATGATTGATCCTGACACACAAAGTTGAACCTGGTTAAATTTGCAGAGACTTCAAGCAGGGTCTTCAGGGTGGAATTATGTGTGTAGGCAGGTTATATCTTCTAGGAAATTCACTTTAGGATAGTAAATGAGGTGACAGGACAGGCATGCATCTTCTCCGACACAGTTGCCATGGGAACTCGAGCTCTAAATTGCCCCACCACCCTACGTACCTAGCCCAGGCCTGGCACAGAGCAGATGCATGAGGGGAGAGGGCAACCAGAGAATTCTGGACAGAAGCTACCCAACTTGGGTCTGTGAGAGCTCTGAATTACATGTCTTCGCCTGGTTCGTTCATCCATCCATTTGAGATAGGAAGGGGACAGGGCACAACCTTTAAAAGAATGACATAGCCCGAGGACACGACATAAACTGATTAGAGCCAAATAGGTCCAAGATGGCGGATGAGTCGACTTCCACTAGACCTTGAGCCTCAGTATACGCTCATTGTAACACATCGGCAAGCTAAATGACACACCCACAGGTGCCATGACAGTTCAAGGCCAACCAGAAAGGTCAAAGAGTGGGCGGTGGCCCAATTCCTGGAAATCCCCACCCCTTCCCCAAAATAGCTGGAATACTCCTCCCACTCATTAGCCTATGAAATTACCCACCCCTATAAAAACTGACAACCCCATACCCTCTTGCCTCTCTTAGCTCCCAAGATGGCCCACACTCTGTCTATGGAGTATGTTTCAAACCTTCTTTCACTTTACTATGGCTTGCTCTTGAATTCTTTTCTGCATGAAGCCAAGAACCCACACTTTGCAGCGGTCCCAGGGACTGGCCTGAGACCTGGGACGTGACCATCCTCTCTGGCCCCAGCTCTCTTTCCTGCAACACATTCACTTATTCAATAAAGCACCTACCATGCACGAGGCACACAGTAGGTCCACACCAACCCAGGCCTAAGGCTCCCTGCTCACTCTACAAAGTCCTTGCAGCTCCTTCTTTGGGTTCAGGAAGTGTCTTCTTCGCCGGACATCCTGCTCAGCTTTGATTTTCAGCTTCTTCACAAGATTCTGCTTCTTAAATCCTACCTCTTGGCTCCTCCCATTATGGCCTACAAATAGGTGTGATGTATAGTTCCTAACCCCCCTCCAGCTCCAGGACACCCCACCCTGGCCTGGCCCTAACATCCCAGGCTCCTACTGGCCTGAAAAAGGGGTCAGGATTGAGGACCAACTCAAAGACAAAGAGAAGAGAGCAACTGAGCCCTGCTCTCAGGGAGGATGTGGATGGGGGTGGAGTAGGGCAGAGAAACAGTGAGGCCAGGAAGTCAGCTGGGGACAGTCCTCTCCTAGACCCCTACTGGGGGTGAACTGGGACAGCCAATCTCTCACAGAGGCAGCACACTGGGCCGGCTGCCCCGCCGCATCCCCACAGGAGGTTGAAGCCCCATGAGCTGAGTTTCAGGCTTTTGTTTCAAAGACTAGCTCACACCTGACCCTGTGGGTTGAAACCATCCTAGATGTTTTTCTGTTGAAATCACAGGGACTAGGAATCAGACAGACTGGGAGGGGAGAGTAGAACACCCAGGGGCAAGGCCCGAGGGTGTGGCTTCATCCATGATGCCTGCAAGGCCTTTGTCCCCAAGCAAAGCCTCCAGTGTCCACCCCAGGCCAGTACTCCTGCTCTTACCTGAAAGAAAGCTCTTGGGCTCTGTGGCAGCTGTTTCTGTCAGGGCTGGCAAGTCTCATAGAGGAGCCCAGAACTGAGGTGTGACGGGGAAAGAGAAGGCAAGCAGCATCCTGCGTGGGCAGCTTCTGAGAGAAGCCCTCACCATGCCCTTCTTGAACTCCTTTTGTTTTCCATCCCACCCCCACCCCTAGCCTGCTGAGAATCACTAGCTGAAGGCCAGGATCAGATGAGTAAATAAGCCAGACACTAAATGTTTCCACCCAGAAAGGGAAAGAGGGGAGTGACATGAAACCCTCCTCCCATTTTTTTCTTCTCCAACTTCTTGGATATTATTTTGTGCTGTCTCCTGTTTGAAAGCCAATTTTTAAAGTCAGGTGGGTGTACTTCTGCATCACCCAGAAGTAGGGCTACTTGCAGAGGGGAAGGGTAGGGCATCTGGCCCTAGTGTTTCTTCCCTGCTCCCTCTGCTCTCCACGTTATATCAGAGGCCGTAAAGGAGTGGCCAGTAGACATGTTCTTTTTATTTCCATCCAGCTATTCTTTTATTTTATTTTTTAAAACATCTTTATTGGAGTATAATTGCTCTACAATGGTGTGTTAGCTTCTGCTGTATCACAAAGTGAATCAGCTATACGTATACATATATCCCCATATCCCCTCCCACTTGCGTCTCCCTCCCTCGTCTCCCTCCCACCCTCCCTAACCCACCCCTCTAGGTGGTCACAAAGCATGGAGCTGATCTCCCTGTGCTATGTGGCTGCTTCCCACTAGCTATCTATTTTACATTTGGTAGTGTATATATCTCCATGCCACTCTCTCACTTCATCCCAGCGTCCCCTTCCCCTTCCCCGTGTCCTCAAGTCCATTCTCTACATTTGCATCTTTATTCCTGCAGGAGACATGTTTTGATGGTGTAGCTTACACATTTGAAATCATTGTCAACATTGAAAAGTGACAATATTTTACAGTAAAAAATATTAATTTCTGGCATCTCGAAAAACTGGAAAATGTGACAGCACTGGGCCAGTAATTCCAGATGACAACGAGTAGCAGAGCTTAGAAGCAGCAGTCCCCTTGGGGCACAGACTGTCCAGTTTCCCACATTCCTCATACTTCCCTCTGGTGCTCCAGGCATGGAGGGCTACTTACTATGTTCATGCTAGTCTTTGTTTGTACATGACCTGCTTCACGCACTTATATTCACTTCCTGGGCCCTCTCAGCACTTTCAGCTACTTAATATTTCCAAAACACACCTCCATGTTTGCTTTATTCTACCGTTGGCATGGAATGCCACCCCATAACCTACCTAGAAAATATCTACCCATCCTTTACAACCCAACTGAAGCCTCATCTCCCCTGTGAAGCCTTCCCTAACTCATGCAAACAGAGCTGGGGATCTCGTCGTCTGGATTCTTGCATCGAGGCCAATGCTCCACCATTATCATTTACCCATTGGATGATAATTATGCATTTATATGTCTGTTTCGGCTGCTAAACTGTGTGCTACTAAACTAGGTCTTCCTTATCTTTGAATCGCCATCTCCTAGCAAGGGGCCTGGCACATAGGAGACACTCAAACGCTTGTTGAACAAATGATGGAATGACTGACTGAAGGGATGAAAAGGGAGTTGTAAAGTGCTCACTCAGGATAGATAGTGACTGTCCCTCGATGGGGACCAGAGGCCAGTTGGATGGTACCAGAGCGATTTTAGTTTCCCTGAAGTCAATCTCATTAGGCACCAAGTGCTTGGCACAGAGCCTGTCACACTCTAAGTGCTCACGGATTAAAAGAATGGAGCACATATGACCAAGGAGAGTGATACTTAAACTTTAGTTTGGAGTTGGAGTGCTCCAGGGGCCACCTCACATCACTCTGGTTTAGAATCCTGCCTCCAGCACATCCTAGCTCTGGGACCCTAGACAAATGACTTAACCTCTCTGAGGTTCAACATCCAAACCAGAAAAAAAAGAGAAAATAATAATAATACTTCATCACAGAGTAGGTATGACGTATAAACAAGGTATCTCTAGGTCAAGTGACATGTTGCAGACAGTTAATAAGTGTTGGGCCCTTTGTTGGTCTAGGTTAGTAAGGAGTATGTGTGTGTGTGTGAGAGTGAGTAGGTATGTTAAATTACATGTGGAACTGTACAGATGTGATCTGTTTTCCTATCCAGCTCCGATTCCTTGGGATACTTCAAGGGAAGATTAGGACACATCCTCTAAAAGGAAGAGTCCTATTACAGGATGGTTAACAAGACCTCCAAAGAGAGAGCTAAGTCCAGTTCCTCCATCAAAGGCTGCTCACAGGCACAGCAGAGCTCTGCCCCACCCCAATCCCCATCCCCTAGTGCCCACAACACCCACAGGTGCTGCACTCACTTAACCCATTTTGGCTGCCATTTTGGATGTTTTCTCATCTCTATAATGAAAATGATAAGAATTGCTTGGAGGACTGGGTGGGACCATTAATGAGACTGGACATCTGAAGCACTTAACTTGGTGTTAATGTACAGAGCAGATGTTCAATAAACCTTAGGCTCTTTCCCTTCCGTGGGGCCACAGGACTGCAGGCTAACAAATAAATAATGGCAGAGGGAGGGACACTGAGGACATGTCATGTTGTGTACTGAAGGGGGTGTACATGAATGTGACAAGGACAGGCGGAATTTTAATAGGGCCATGATGAGATGAGGCCAAGGGATTGAGAATGAGTGAAAAAGATGCATGTGTGTGTCCTGATTACCCACAACAACTCCACACAGGACCCAGCCCACTGATATAATCAGCTCCTACTCAACTAAAATGGGCCAGACTGTGGTTAATGGACCTTTCTGAGATTTCCCACAGATACCACATGGGGATTACTGATTGGAAGTGTACCTGCCACTGAACTTGACTAAATTCGAAGTTGGAGACTTCTTTTTGAAAGCTTCAAAAGGCATTCCATAGGGGCAGTATTTGTAAACACTGAAAAATGAGAAGAAATCTAAATGTCTAACAACTGGAGAATGGATAAATAAATTGTGGTACAGCCATTATATTGAATAGTATACAGCAATAAAAATGAATAAATTGTAACTCTCGTATCAGCATGGATAAATCTCAAAAGCATAATGTCTTTTAAAAAATAAAGTTGCAGAAGAATATGTATGAACAATATGATGCTATTTATACAAAGTTTAAAAACATGCAAAAAACAATATATATATTTTTATGGATGCATATGTATGTGGTGGAAGCATGCATGGGAATTAGAAAGAGCCAATTTGGGATACTGGCTTCCTCCAGGCCAGTATGGGGTGGGGCTCACAGCTGGATCTGTAATGAGCTGTTTCTTAGAAAAGATCTCAAGCAAACGTGGCAAAATGTTAAGATTTGACATTTTCCTGTCTACTTTGCTGTATGTTTGAAAGAGTTTATAATTTTGAAAATATGGAGCAAAAAAGTGTTTCGGGCTGCCCCTGCCTCATCCTTTTACACACACCTGCTACAGACCACAGATGATTTAAACCCTCACACAACCTTCACCTCATTTTACAAAGGAGGCACTTAAGGCTCAGACAGGTGAAATGACTTGTCCAAAGACAAGAAGTATGATTAGGTCTTAGGCTCCCAGACCTCATTCTCATACCCTGCAACTGGAAGTATAAGTCCTATGCTGCCAAAGCAAACTGGGATTCTTTGAGCTTTCTGGTGGTTTGGATTCTTAAATGGGATTGATTAGCATTTCTCAACCCTCCACCTTGTGGCAGAAGGCAACCCAGGTCCAGCATCTCCCAGCCGTCCACCCAGTGACAGAAGGTAGCCTAGGTAAGCCTTTCTTTCCCTGATGGCACTAGTAGAGATTGAGTGGGAACCCTGTTGGCACTGGGCTGCCCAGAGAGTTGGTTGGGTGAGGCACTCTCTGCTTTGCAATCTGGTATCTCTCACTGCTTACCAAGAAGAACTTGGTAAGAGGCCTGGGGAAGCACCTTCTGCCACCAATGGGGGCACCAGTAGGGATCAAGTGGGAGGTCCACAGACATCTGGCCTGGCGAAGAGCTTTCTTCCTTCCAGGCCTGGTGTCTCCCACCCTCACATAACAGTATCAGTCCTGGAGAAGTGCATTCTACTCCCATGTGAAGCATTCTACTCCCATGTAAAGAAGTGCATTCTACTCCCATTCTACTGTTCACCAGTAGGGTGAACAAAAAGACCAGAATAGTAGTGCAAGGGCTCTAAAAACTAGATTGTTATTGGAACCAGAGCCCACAGAATTAGGCCAGGACCTGCCCATTAAACCTAAACAGAATTACTTCCTGTTAAAATACAAGACTGAAATAGGATCTAGAGTCTCCTAACATAATATCCAAAATGTCCGGGACACATTAAAAAAAAAATCACTCATCATACCAAGAACCGGGAAAATCACAATATGAATGAGAAAAGACAATCAGCACATGCTAACACCAAGATGAATCAGATGTTGGCATTATTAAGCAAGGATTTTAAAGCAGCCATCATAAAGTGCTTCAACAAATACTACTGAAAAAAAATTTTAAAATAGAAAATTTCAACCGAAGTAATAGAAGATACAAAAAGAACCCAACGTAAACTATAGAACTTAAAAATACAATAACAAACTCTCACTCACTGGCTAGGCTCAGTAGAAGCAATAATATGACAGAGGAAAGGATCCGTGAACTTGGAGATAGAACAACAGAAATTATACGATCTGAACAGCAGAGAGAAAATAGACTAAAAAATATAAGCAGAGCATCAGAGACCTGTGGGACAATAACAAAAGATCTAAGATTAATATCATCAGAGCCCCAGAAGGAGAGTAGAAATAAAGGGTGAAAACTCCCCAGATTTGGTCAAAGACATACGCCTACAGATTCGAGAAGGTGAGCAAACCCAGACGGGATAAACCCAAAGAAATTCACACCAAGACAAGCCATAAGTAAACTTCTGAAAACTAAATATAGAGAAAAAATCTTGAAATCAGTCAGAGAAAAACAATCTATTACCCATAGTGCAAAAACAATGCAACTGACAGTAGACTTTTCATCAGAAACCATGGAGTTCAGAAAAAAGTAGAACATTTTTCAAGTGCCGAAAGAAAAGAGCTGTCAACCTAGAATCCTATATCCAATGAAAATATCTTTCAGGAACGGAGGGGAAATCAAGACATTCTCAGAGAAAGGAAAACTAAGAGAATTTGTCATCAGGAGAACTACCCTGAAAGAATAGCTAAAGGAAATTCTTTAAATAAGGAATTTTTGAACATCAGGAAGGAAGGAAGCACAGAATAAGCAAAAATATGGGTAAATACAATAGATTTAAGATTCTCTTAAATTTTCTAAATTACGTTTTATGGTTGAAACAAAAATTATAATACTGTCTGACATAGTTCTAAATGTATCTAGAGGAAATATTTAAGACAATTATAAATGGATGCTAAAAAGGACATAAAGGGAGGTAAGGTTTCTACACTTCAATTGAACTGGTAAAATGACAACAGTAGCAACTGTGATAAGGTCTATATCTACATCTATATCTTATGAGATATCTATCTATCTATCTATCTATATCTATTTATCTATCTACCTATCTATAAATACCTTCAGCAATGTTACACAAAGAGATACACTCAAAGACATTTAGATACATCAGAATGGAATTCTAAAAAATGTTCAAGTAACCCACATGAAGACAGGAAAAGGAAAATAGAAAACAAAAGGGAAAGTGGCAGACTTAAGCTCTAACATATTAATAATTACATTAAATGTAAATGGTCTACATACTAAAACTAAAAGATAGAGATTAGCAGAGTGGACCAAAAGGCATTACCCAACTATATGTTGTCCACAAGAAACTTGCTTCAAACATAACAATATAGGTAGGTTGAAAGTAAGAAGATGGAAAAAGATATGTCATGCAAACATTAACTTAAAAGGCAAGAGAGACTATATCGATATCAGATAAAGTAGAGTTGAAAGCAAAGAAAATTACTTTCTTTGCTTTCAAGTCTACATAGGGAAAAAGAAAGACATTACATAATGATGAAAGGATCAACTCATTAGGAAGTCAGCAATCCTAAATATGGATGCATCAAGCAACAGAGCTGCAAAATACAAGAATCAAAAACTAAAAGAGGTGAAAGGAGAAATAGATGAATCCACAATTATAGCTGGGGACTTCAACACTCCACTTGCAATAATTGATAGATCTACTAGACATAAAATCAGAACTCAACAATACAATCAATCCATAGGATTTAATTGACATACATGAAAAACTCCACCCAACAGGAGCAGAATACATATTTTTTTTCAAGCATTCATGGAACATTCACTAAGGTAAACCATATCCTAAACTATGTATAAACAGACCTCAGTAAGTTAAAAATATTTGAAATCATATTGAGTGTATTCTATGACTGTAATGGAATCACACTACAAGTCAATAAAAAAAGACAACAAGAAAATCTCCAAATACTTGGACGTTAAACAACACACTTCTAAAAAAATCCATGGGTCAAAGAGGACGTCTCAAAAGAAATTAACAAATACATTGAACTGGACTTCCCTGGTGGCGCAGTGGTTAAGAATCCGCCTGCCAGTGCAGGAGACACAGGTTCGAGCTCTGGTCCGGGAAGATCCCACATGCCATGGAGCAACTAAGCCCATGCATCACAACTACTGAGCCTGCGCTCTAGAGCCCATGAGCCACAACTCCTGAAGCCTGCATGCCTAGAGCCTGTGCTCCGCAACAAGAGAAGCCGCTGCAATGAGAAGCCCACACACTGCAATGAAGAGTAGCCCCTCCTCTCCACAACTAGAGAAAGCCCGTGGGCAGCAGTGAAGACCCAACGCAGCCAAAAATAAATAAGTAAATAAATTTATAAAAAAATACATTGAACTGAATGAAAAGTAAAATACAACATATCAAAATTTGTAAGATGCATCTAAAGCAGTGCTTAGAGGGTAATTTGTGGCATTAAATGCTTACCTTAGAAAAGGGGAAAGGCCCCAGATCCATAATCTAAGTTCTTACTCCAAGAACATAGAAGAAAAAAATAGACCCAAAGTAAGAAGAATGAAGGAAATAATAAAGATAAGAGCATAAATCAATGAAATTGAAAAATGAGAAAGCAATTGATCAAAATCAATGAAACGAAAAGCTGGTTCTTAAAAAAAATCAGTAAAATTGATAAACCTCTAGGAAGAATAACAAAGGTAAGAAAGAGAAGGCACAAATTACCAATATCAGGAATGAAACAGGGACATTGGTACAGATCTTAAAACCATTAGAAGAATAATAAACAAATATTATAAAACAACTGTACACTCATAAACTCAACAACTTAGAAGAAATGGATCAATACCTCAAAATCACAAGCTACCAAAGCTCAATCAAAAAATGGATCATCTGAATAGTCCTATAATGATTTAAAATATTGCATTCAAAATTTACAAAGTTTCCAAAAAAGAAATCTCCAGGTCCAGGTGGTTTCACTGGAGAATTCAACCAAACATTTAAAGAAAATTTAACACCAATTTTACACCATCTCTTATAGAGAACAGAAAAGGAGGGAACACTCCTGTAAATCATTTATGAGTTCAGTATTACCCCAATACCAAACTAGACAAAGACAGTATGAAAATGAAACCTACAGACCAATATCCTTCATGAATTGACACATGACACAAAAATGCTTAACAAAATATTAGCAATAGAAATCAGCAATATAGAAAAAGAATTAAATGCCATGACAAAGTGGATATTTTATTCCAATGGGGGTTTACTCCAGGAATGCAAGAGTTGTTCAATATTTGAAAAATCAGTGTAATCTACCATATCAACAGGCTAAAGAAGAAGAATCATATGATCGGATCAACTGAAGCAAAATCATTTGGCAAAATCCAACACCCATTCGTGATATAAATGCTCAGAAAACCAGGAAGAGAGGTGGAACTTCCTCAACTTAGTAAAGAACACCTCCAAAAAAAATCTGCAGCTAATATTAAACTTAATGGTGAAAGACTGACTGTTTTCCCCTGGAGATCAGGAACAAGGCAAGGATGTCTATTCTTACCACTCTTACTCAACACAGAAAGGACAACTGCATTTCTATATACTAGCATTGACCATGTGGGAACCAAATTAAAAACACATAGTATCACTTACAATAGTTCCAAAGAAAAAGAAATACTTATGTATTAAACTTGCACAGGATCTCTATGCTGAAAATCACTAAATAGATCAGGAAAGAAATTAAGGACCTAAGTAAATGGAGAGAAAATACTGTATCATGGATTGGAAGACTCAACATAGTAAAGATGTCAATTCTTCCCAAACTGAAGGTATAGGTTTAACGCAATTCCTATCAAAATCCCACAGATTCTTTTGTAGATATAGACAAACTTATTCTAAAATTTATGTGGAGGGCTTCCCTGGTGGCACAGTGGTTGAGAGTCCGCCTGCCGATGCAGGGGACACGGGTTCGTGCCCCGGTCTGGGAAGATCCCACATGCCGCGGAGCGGCTGGGCCCGTGAGCCATGGCCGCTGAGCCTGCGCGTCCGGAGCCTGTGCTCCGCAACGGGAGAGGCCACAACAGTGAGAGGCCCACGTACAGCAAAAAAATAAATAAATAATGTTATAATAAAATAAATAAATATATAATATAATATAATTATATAAAATAAATAAATAAATAAAATTTATGTGAAAAGGCACTAGGCCCTAGAATAGCTAAAAATATCTTGAAAGAGAAGAGTGAAGTGGGAGGACTCACTCTACTCATACTATATAGCTACATTAATCAAGACTGAGTGGTATTGGTGGAGGGACAGATATACAGATCAATGAAATGGAATAGAGAACCCAGAAATAGACCCACAAAATACGCCCAATTGATTTTTGACAAAAGTGAAAAAGCAATTCAATGGAGGAAGAATAACCTTTTCAAAAAATGGTACTGAAGGAATTGACCTCCCCAGGGGGGAAAAAGGAATCTGTAAATGGATGATGAGTTAAATGTAAATATAAACTATAAAACTTGCAGAGAAAAAAAGAGAAAATCTTTGGTATCAAGGGCTAGGTAAAGAGTTCTTGGATTTGACATCTCAAGGACAAGCCATAAAAGGAAAAATTGATAAATTGAATCTTGTCAAAATTAAAATGTATGCTCTGCAAAAGCCCATGTGAAAAGGACAAAAAGACAAGCTCCAGAGTGGGAGAAAGTATTTGCAAACCATATATCCAAGAAACCACATGTCTAGATGCTAGAATACATAAAGCGGTCTCAAAACTCAACAGTAAAAAAGAACAATCCAATTAGAAAACGGACAGAAGCCATGAACAGACATTTCACTGAAGAGTATATATAGATGGCAAGTAAACTATGAGAAGGATGTTCAACATCATTAGCCATCAGTGAAATGTAAGTTAAGATCACAGTGAGATATCACACCTATCAGAGTGGCTTAAAAAAAAAAAAATGACCACACCAAATCCTGGTACAGCCACTAGGCGGAACATTCTTTGACATAAATCGTAGCAGTATTTTTTTGGATCTATCTCCTAAAGTAAAGAAAATAGAAGCAAAAGAAAGCAAATGGGACCTAATTAAACTTAAAAGCTTTTGCACAGCAAAGGAAACGACTGACAAAACAAAAAGACAACTCACTGAACGGGAGAAAATATTTGCAAATGATATGGCCGATAAGGGGTTAATATCCAAAATATATAAACAGCTCATACAACTCAATATCAAAAAACCAAACAACCTGATTAAAAAATGTGAAGACCTGAATAGACATTTTCCCAAGAAGACATACAGATGGCCAACAGGCACTTAAAAAAGATGCTCAACATTGTTAATCATCAGAGAAATGCAAACGAGATATCACCTCACACCTGTCAGAACGTTTATCATCAAAAAGAACACAAATAACAAATGTTGGTGAGGATGTGGAGAAAAGGGAACCCTCACACACTGTTGGTGGGAATGTAGATTGGTGCAGCCATTAAAGAAAATAGTATGGAGGTTTCTCAAAAGTCTAAACATATAATTACCATATGACCCAGCAATTCCACTCTTAGCTATTTATCCAAAAAAAGGGAAAACACTAAATTGAAAAGTACATGTACCCCAATGTTCATAGCAGCATTATTTATGATAGCCAAGATATGGAAGCAACCTAAGTGTCCATCAACAGATGAACGGATAAAGAAGATGTTGTGTATACACACACACACACACACACACACACACACACACACACAATGGAATAGTACTCAGCCATAAAAAAGAATGAAAATTTGCCATTTGCAACAACATAGATGGACTTGGAAAGCATTATGCTAAGCAAGATAAATCAGACAGAGAAAGACAAATACTGCATGATATCACTTATATGTAGAATCTAAAAACACTATTGAATATAACAAAACAGAAACAGATAACAAAAAAGAAACAGACACACAGATATAGAGAACAAAGTAGTGGTTACTAGTGGGGAGAAGGAAGTGGAGAGGGACAGGATAGGGGATTAAGAGGTACAAACTACTACATATAAAATAAATAACCTACAAGGATATATAGTACAACACAGGGAATATAGCCAATAATAACTATAAATGGAATGCAATCTTTAAAAATTGTGAATCACTATATTGTACACCTGAAACTTATATAATATTGTACATCAACTATACCTCAATAAAAAAAATCCCCATGGGAAAAAAATTAAGCATGCAATTACTATACAACTTGGCAACTGCACTCTTGGGCATTTATCCCAGAGAAATGAAAACTTATGTTCACAGACAAACTTGTTACATGAATGCTCATAGCAGTTTTATTCATACAGCCCCAAACTGGAAACAACACTGATGTCTTTCAACAGGTGAATGGTTAAATGAACTGGTACATTCATACCACGGAATACTACTCAGCAATAAAAAGGAGTGAACTATTGATAGATGCAACAACTTGCAAGGATCTCAAGAAAGTGATACTGAATGAAATAAGCCAGTCTCGAAAGGTTACATATGATATGAATTCATTTATATAACATTTAAAAAATAACAAAACCATATAGATGGAGAATGGCGTCTTGGTTGCCAGGGGTTAGCGATGGGGGGAGTGGGGAGTGGGTGGGTGTGAATATCAAGAGGTAGCACCAGGGAGATCTTTGTGGTGACCGAACAGTTCTGTACCTCGATTTTGGGGATGGTTACACACGTGATAAAATTGCATACACACACAATACGTACACACACTCACAGAGTGCATGTAAAACGTGAAATCTGAATAAGCTCTGTGGATTGCACCAATATCAATTTTGACATTGTACTACAGTCATATAAGGTGTCAACATCAGGGAAAACAGGATGAAGGGTCACAGGACCCGCTGTACATTTTTTTTTGCAATTTGCTGTGAATTTATAATTATTTCCAAATAAAATTTTTAAAAGGGGGGTTGGTATATTTACTTGATGTATTATTTCCTAAGATATCAGGGCTGGGGTTTTTTTGGGAGCGGTTCATACTCAGTTTATCAGAAAGCAGGTAAGGGATGGAAACCAGCATTTGCTGGGAACGTGCTCTGGGCCAGACAACTCACCTACATGACTGACTGTAGTTAAATCTCAAGACAACCCTGGCAAGGTTGGTATTTTTTTCTCATTTCACAGATGAAGAAAATAAGTCTTAAAGAGACTCAGAGCTTATCCAAGTTAGTGGCTAATAATTCCTAATTGAAGCTAATAATTATTAAGTGCTTTGTGTGCTAAGTGCTACCATGAATTATTTCATTTAATAACTCAAAATAATTATGTAAGGCAGGTACTACTATTACTCCCATTTAACAGATGAGGGACCTGAAGCTCAGCAAGGTTAAATGACCTACTCAAGATCATACAGTATGGAAGAGGTAGAATCAGGATCCAAGACAGGCGCGTATGATGCTCTTTTCCTCAACCCCAAGGCACTTCCCAAAGTAAAGTGGGGTAAGAAATTCAGATTCCAAGGCAGAGATGAGCCTTCCTCGGTGCCCTCAATAAGTCCCATGAGTCTCTTACCCCAGTCCCTAGAACGCTTTATTGCATACATACCTCCACATGCCTGCCTCTCCCTCCAGGTGCTAAATTATGGAAGCTCCTTGAGAGACAGAACCATGGTTTACTCATGTTCGTGACTCTAGAACAGAGGCACAACTGATGTCTGGTGCATGGATGAAAGAAGTTAGAGGTCACTTCAAATCCTGTGACCAATTCTCTCTTAACTAAGGGGGCTGCACCTGGGAGTATCTGAGAGCCCACCTTCATCTATCCCAGGTGGGCTGGGTAGATGTGTGGACCCAGTTCTCTTTGAGCCCACGTCACAGCCACTGGTGTGCTGGAGCCAGTTTGCCCTGGCTCACCATAGCCGATTGTTAAAGTTTCAGAATTTTGCGAATCAATTGTTAAACTGTTCATAGCTTGAAATCAGCCATGGCAGGAATATCTACGCCACAAAAATTGGCAAATGCTACAAAGCGGGGCACCCCCCACAAACACCAGAACTGGTTGTTAAACATTTACCAGCACACTGCTGATCCAAGACATTTGGCTGCAGCACTTAGGTGCATGTAAATAAAGAACTCCCAGGTGGAAGGGGCAAAAATGAGCCTTCTGGGGTCCTGCACATTTACAACTAGCGAATTGTATGCAATTTACTCATAAAAAGGAACTCCCAGACAATGCAAAGAGCTGTGGATTGATCCTGAGTGCCCCCCTGCAGAGATCCCACCAATCAAGCTGCACTGACGCTCCCCAGCCATACTGATCTACATGCGTCACGGATGATGAGGCGGCCCAGTTCAGTGCATTATCTATTGCACAGGAGGGGGCAAAGGTGGTCCAAACAGCTGCTGGCATCAGGAATCCGAGTCCCGTCACGTCTTTTCTTCGTCACGGCTGCTGTCGTCTCTCACCTACGTTATTCCTGGCTCTGTGGCTAGGGATGGTGCTGTTTGCCGACGGGCAGCATGACTCACTACCCAGCAGATCATTTTTCTAATTAAGTGGAGAGAGATGGACGGATATTTTTCCATACTTGGGCAGAAGCCTCATTTGCTTGGATCATTTTAGTGGAATTACTTAGCTTTACATTGAAGGGGTGATCTTCTCCACTTTAAACAAATAGTTCACAAAACCTGCTCCCCTTAGATAATCAATTTGTGGAGAAGATGGAGAGGAAACGAAGTGCTTCTCCAAAATGCACCCTCAGAGGGAAAACAATGTTCACTGAACTTCTTCCATGAAGTTGCCCTAGATGGGAAGGCCCAGCTCCCCATTTTATCTTTAGGATGCTGGCTGGCATTTAACCTTCCTGACACAATTCCTGTCCTCCTCCGCTTTCCCTGCCCCTCTCCCCTCAGCCACCCAGCTGAACAACTTGCTTGCCACAGCAGCTTTATTCTGTGAAAGAATGACAGGAGCTTGCAGGCAGAGCCCGGGGTCCAGGAAGTGGGCACAGCATGTGAGAGGGCAGGGGGCCTATCTGTGGGAACAGGTGGTGTAGCTCGGTGATAGCCCTTCATGGGGAGGCAGGAGCAACCACGGTGGGATTTGAAGGGTGGACGAGGGTAAATTTGCAGAGCGTCACCATCATAGCCTCAAGAAACCACACAGTCTGGTCCCCATCTCCCTTCTAGGCTCAGAAATAGTGCCTCAGATAAGCCCAGCTCAAGCCCAAGTATCCAGAGTGCATTGTAGACAGATATTGCTATGAGGAGTTGTTTTTAACTGGAGTAGTGGTAGCTCCTGAAAGTCCCACTCAGCCCCCTCAGCTGAAGTCACGGAACTCACCAGTCCACTCAGCCCCTCCAGTTTCTCCCTCCAGCAGGGCGAGCAGGCCCAGGCACCGGTTCTACTGCTCTTTCACTGTATTCACGGGGCCCTTGTGCAACCTGTCAGTTATGAGTCCAGTCCTGAATCCCAAGCCTACTTGTAAAGGGTTACACTTCCTGCCTGGCTTTTGCCAGGCTCTTTCTCCTAGGGACTACTTCCTATTAACACACACACACACACACACACACACACACACACACACGTGTGCACACAAGCCTGTCTCTGCCATGCCTAAGCCTTCCACACCCAAAGACCACCCAAGAACCAGTATTCCCAACCCCACCCCCTCCTCAACAGCCTAGTGGCTGAGAACCCAGCATGCCTCCTGCCCAAATTATGACAACTTGCTTAAGTCACAAAGAACAAAGTCCTCAGATGCTCTTGGAAAATCCAACCGATCCTTGGCCCACGTATGATGCTGAGGCCCAACCAGCGGCCCAGCTTTACCCCTAATGTCCAGAGAAGGGCTAGACCACCCCTTCTGTCTGGGAGGGGTTAGGCTGAACTTCTGTGTCCCTGCTGGTTCCTGACCTCCAAAGTCCTTCCCAGTGGTTGAGGTCATGTCTGGGGCCCAGCCCCAAGTTTCTTTCAAGAGGGACTGCTGTCAGGTGAGATATACCCACTCTAGTGCCAACAATGTCAGCACTTATCATGCCCTCATCAGGTCACCTGAGTGCACTAGAAGCTGGTGCCTGTTTCCCTCTCAAAGGGGCTGGGAGTTGGGTGAGGGAAGGGAGGAGGAGAGACGTAGAGAAGGAGTTCAGGTGGGAGGGTCAGCTGCCATGTCGGGTTGCTGGTTCCCCCAACACCAGTAGTGGCCGTTAGTCATTTAACAGATGTTTGCTGAATAAACCCATAAAGAAATGCATGGATGAATCCTAAAATATAGGAGGAAAGCATTCTTAAGCTCACAGAAATCTCAGGCTCTCTTTAAATCTCTATCACTGGCCCAGTTTACCTTCCCTACCTCTTTCTTTGTGTTTTTCCCCTTTCAGTTAAGTAGCATTAAGTCCTTTTCTCCGAAGTGTAAAATGAAGTCTTTAAAAACTAAGAGCCTCGCTTGTAGTCATCCACAAAGTGGAAAACAAGCCCTAGAAGAACTTGCATGGCTCCTGGCCACCACGGCCACCACACGTGCAACTCGAGCCGACCGAATGCCATTTGCCTCATGGGAGAGGTTATATACCAGCGTGTCATGGACAGACAGACTGATGGCTGGGGCTGGAAATGTTCCCATCTGCCTTTCTCATGGGGTTTCTGGCACCCCTCTGGCCTCAGTTCCTCTAGCAGCAGCAGCACACTCAACACTTCACATTCCCAAACTGCCACTCATCCACTCATCAGAATTTGGGTAGGCAACTCATGAGGGTGCTGGTGGGCCAGCCTGCATGGACCGGGCCTCTGTCTGAGTTTACAGACTCCCGAACATAGAGCCCCGGTGGAGTCAATCAGAGGGCTGTGGTCAAAGCCCACGCATCTTCTTCCTGCCTCAGTTATGAAGGTTCTTGGAGGCCCTGGGGGTTCCCCCTCCCACCTCCCACCAGGTCCATGTCAGACACTCCCGGACCTCAGTGACAGGGCAAAGGTTAAAATGTCCAAACTACATACCTAGTCATTCCAGCAACTTGTCCGGTAGTCCTCCAGATCGTGTGCTTGGGAGCTGGAGGAGGGACAAGATGAGAGGACAAGGCTGCTGGGGAAAGCCCTGGGCTCCGTAACCTCCTGGCCATATGAACTGAATTTCCAGACTAAAGCTGGAGGAGGGACAAGCAAAGGAGAGAAAGGAAAAGAGGCAGGACCAAAGCTAACCCCTTCTTTTTTCCTCCTAAACTCAATCCAGATTTGCCTTCTGAAGGCTGCTTGAAACTGATCCCTGCGGCTCTGACTCGGCCTTTCTTAAAGACATAGTCTCCACTATGGGGGGGGGGGTGCAGTGGGAATCTCACCTGGCCCAAATATGTCCCAGGACAAAAGATAGGGGGAAGGCAACACAAGTGCAAAACCCCAAATGCCCCGCACCTCCACTCTTGAGGCAGACCCACAGCTGGAGATTCCCTCAGAGCAGCCAACTCAAGACCTCTGCTGGGTGACTCAAGAGACTCTGCTAGAACCACTGGGCTGGTCTGCTGAAGTCTGCAGGTGGGTGTGGGAAAAAGAGCACTGGAGCAGGAGTCCCACCTCTCACTACTTCCTGTGTCACCATGAGCAAGTCACTCTCCCTCTGGGCCACGGTTTCCTTTCGTGACACGTGAAAAGCTAATAGTGGCAGCCCTGCCATGCTCCCAGCTTGCTGCTGTCTCCTGTTACAGCAGAAGGCAGCACCCTTAGGGTCCTGGCGTCTGACTCCCAGCAGGCCGTGCTGTTCCAGCTGCCAGATATTTACAAGGATCAGAGTTGGGACTTTCTGCTGGGTTGGGTGGGGGTGGAATCTGGGTGCGAGCTAGTGAGTGGGTAGATGGGGAGCCATTTTGTGTGTGTGCCAGGGGAGGAGGAGGAGGAACAGCCTGTCTCCCGTGTCGTTTACAAGGTGTTAACAGCCTGTCAGGATCTGCCATTCGAGGGCACAGAAAGAGGCTGTGAGCACATCCTGATGTTCCCCTTGTCCCCATATTTACCATTTCCTCTGCAAAAAACCACCTAGGCCATCAGCCTGGCAGGGCCTGGGGCCAGGCTCTGGGCCTGGTGGCTCTTTCTTACTGCAGGCACCAGCTCCCCTTCTTCCCACTCTTCTCCACCCCTGGGCTTCTGTTCTTTTCATCCTGTCTGCAGAGCGGGGCATCGTCTCCAAGCTCCCTCCTCCTTTCTCACCCGAAACAGCAGCACACAGCCTCATTTCCTTTTGAGGCCATGGTTCTCAGCTGTCTCCACATAAGAATCTCCTGAGGACCTTTGGAAAAAAAGGCTGCTACTCAAGCCTCACCCCTGGAGTCAGATTCCGTTAGTCTAGGGCGCCCTGGGCACCACCAGTGTAAAAGCTCTAGAGGTGATTCTAATGTGCTGTCAGAGGCGTGAGCCATGGGTTTGAGGGTTCCTGCTGCTTAATACATCAGGGAATCAGAGGAAGGGTGACCAGATAACAGGTATGGGGAAAAAGAAAGGGTTGGTATCTCCCAAAGTTCTACCAGAAGCAGTTCTTCCCTCCACGCATATCACCCTCTCAGGAGAAAATAATGCCAACGGCTCACACCATCATGCCAGACACAGTGTCAAAGGCTTTGTTACCTCACTGAATCCTCACGACCACTGTAGGCAGTATCATTATTATTCTTATTTTGCAGTTGAAGAAACTGAGGCATTGAGAGGTGAAGCAATTGGTCCAAGAGTGGGATTTGAGCTCAGGCATGCAGCTGTCAGCCATTATGCCACATCCCCCTGGCTGCCAACCACCAAATCTGGTACTGCTCTCGAGACACTCCCCTCCTCCTGGAAGGGCCTTCATCCCATACCTTAGGTCTGGAGAGGCATTGGGGCTGAAAATATGGTGTCACCTCGTATGCATTCAGCTGTCCTTTGTCCTAGGGAGGTCATTTGTATTTGAGGAAACTGCATTTGAGGTCTGGTACTCACCTTCCAGGAAGACAGACAGCTGCAGTGGTTACAAAATAAACTCTGGTCAGACAGACCTGGATGCACAGCCCAGCCTGGCCACTTACTTAATGGTGACTGTACATGAGGCTCTCCTCCTCGCTAGCCCTGGTCTCCTCGTGCGTCAAGTGGGATAATCACACCAAGTTCCTGGGTCACGGGACTGCAATGAAAGTACATGGGCGAAGTGCCTGGCACAGAGGGGTGCTTGGTGTGCCCACTTCCCAACTCTCCAGTCTGCCCTCTATCGGAGGAGCCTTCTAGGGCACGCAGCAAAGCCTTTTGGCAGTCTATGGACCCTTTCTCAGAAAAAAAAAAAAAAAGCCTTTAAATACATTAAATAAATTACTTAGGATTACAAAGGAAACTGATAACTGAAGTGAAATTTACACTCTGGTCATAGGTGCTTCTTGATGAACAGATTCAATGTAACAATATCTAGCAGTAGGTCTAATACAAAATTTTGAGGCAGTAATAAGGAGAAATGATTTTTTTGAGATACCTGCAACAACTGTGATGTGATATGAAAAAAAGCTGTGACTCTACCGGTGACAGTCCCAGATGCTGCTAATACCACTGTGGTTTACTGCACTGGAGACAGATCTGCTCACTCCTCTACTCAACAGCTACGTGATCTGGGCCAACCTACTTAGCCTCTCTGTGCCTGTCTCCTCATCTGTAAAACAGCGTTGCTGTGAGGATGCAATCAGTGGATGAGTACACGTAAAGTGCTTAGATCCAGGCCTAGGACGCAACAGGTGCTCTTTAAGTGTTAGCTCTTATTGTTATATTCAAATGGGCTTCCATAGATCAGGGTGCAGAGTTCATTAACTCAAACCCCAGGGCAAAGCCCTACCTCCAGCTAAGCTCCCCTACTATGCAAAGATGACTCCAACACTACACACAATGCTGTACCATTTGTATTCTTCTGGGACCTGGGATCTTTAAATATCCCCTTTAAAACACTGCCAAGGCCAGGTCTTCTGAGGCCAAGAAACAAGCCCCTTTTCAGGGACTGCCTGCCCTTGGGCTTTGCCTCAGGACAGCCTCCAAGGCCTCTTCCCGTAGCCCCACTTGCCCTCCAACCCCCCTCCCCCGTACCTCCGCTGCCCAAGGCGCTGCAGTTACAGGCTCTGCCATGGCTTCAGGTTTCCCACTTGAGAGTCTAGAATTCGCCTCCAAACCTCTAACAAGCTGAAGGGTAATTTGGAAACCAGAAGCACTCCCTAACTTATTGCAGTCATCATGGGTCAGGGAGGGGGTCTGGGTAGATCAAAGCCATCCCTTCAGTGTACAGATGTGGCAACTGAGACCCAGAAAGAAGCAAAGACTTGCTGAAGGCCACGTGGCAGTTTGCTGGCAGTGCTGGGCCTGTGACCCAAGATTCCTCTTATTCCGTCCTCCTAGATTGGAGCAAAATCTCCATCGTCTTTGACCTCTCCCTTCTTCTTTCTCTCCATCATCTGGTCAGTTGCCACTTCCTGTCAGTTTCATTTCCTCCTAAGTATGGTACCAATCCATTAGCCCCTCTTCATGCCCCTGCCCTGGGTCAGGCCCTCTCTCCCTCCACTCCTCACCTGCCTCCCCATCCCTAGTCCACTCTGCTGCTTGAGCCTTCTTACTCTGTGCCTCTCCTCCCGTCGCATGCCACGGATGTCAAGAGCTCGGAGGAAGCTTATGGTTCACGAGCCCAACTCCTCACACACCACCCCACTCCACATCCTGCCATGTCAGAGAGGAAGACGCCGAGGCCACAGGGGAATGGGGCCTGCCAAGGTCTGACAGCAAGCAAGAGGGAGAGCTGGCACCCAAACCCAGGTCAAAGGGTCGTGGAATCTGAGTTCTAGAAAGAATTGACTTTAGTGCTATTCCCATGACATCATCCACCTCTCAGAATTACACCCCAAATCCTATTGTTTCAGGTAGCAACTGGAAACGTTGTTTTGGTCAGGACCATAATTGCTACTTCCCCTTCTATGTGCTAATGTAGACAATACTCCATCTCTTTCTTCCACTTCTCCCCAGAGCTCCTAAGGTAGGCCTCCAGCATCCACCAGCCCAAATTGCCTCCTGATCTGTCCCAAGCATGGTTAGGCCCTGCCTGTTCACCAACCATTTTCACAAATATTTCTACTGGCCTGGGCTCAAAATCAGTTTGCCAGTGTCACGTTTGTGGACTTCCCTGTTGCCCTGAATCTCCTAGAATATACTAGACTGTGTCTGCCTCTCCTCTGCTGCCCCAGCACCTGGCACCAGGCCTAGCATAGAATGGAGATTCAATCTCTGAGAAATGAATGAATGAATGAATGAATGAATGAAGATGCTGATATTGCAAGGGGAAAAGAGAAGAATAAGACACAGACAACCCTGCCCTCCAGGAGCTCAGAGTTTACTTATGAACGCAAGATATAGCAAGTAATAGAAATATGTGAATAGAGAACCAGGTTGCCATGTCTGACTTTCCCTGCAGGCCAAGCAGGAGCCTGGGGCACTGCAATGAGGCTGCAATGCAAAAGCAGTTGGGTGCGAGGGTGCAGTAGGGCAAGTCACGGAGGTAGCACCTTGGATCCAAGCAGACATCAAGTTAAGCAGCAGGCTGTAACAGGGCTGGGGGGAGTGGGGAAAACCAGGTAAGGTTTCCAGGAACCAGACACACCATGGTAGTAAAAGCCTGTTCAGAGTGGAGAAGAGAGATTCTGGAAATATTTTTTCAGGGCCTGGTGTGAAGCTGCAGAGGATTATTGGTAAATTGGAGGGGAGTGGGACCAGAGACAGGAGGAAGCCTGGAGATAGATGAGAGGTGTCTGAATGAGAATAGAAGCAGTGGGAAAGGAAAGACAAAGCCAGGCAAAAAATGGCTAAGGAGGGACTTCCCTGGTGGCGCAGTGGTTAAGAATATGCCTGCCAATGCAGGGGACACAGGTTTGAGCCCTGGTCCAGGAAGATCCCACATGCCGTGGAGCAACTAAGCCTGTGCACCACAACTACTGAGCCTGCGCTCTAGAGCCCGCGAGCCACAACTACTGAGCCCACGTGCCACAGCTGCTGAAGCCCGCGTGCCTAGAGCCCGCGTTCCACACAAGAGAAGCCACCACAATGAGAAGCCTGCGCACCACAACGAAGGGTAGCCCCCACCCATCACCGCAACTGGAGAAAGCCCGCGTGCAGCAACAAAGACCCAACGCAGCCAAAAATAAATAAATAAATATTTTTTAAATGTGAATTTTAAAACAAATAAAAATAAATTTTAAAAAAATTGGCTAAGGAACCAATTCCATCTGGTGACTGAAGCTGATGCTATCACCACTGAAATGGGCAACACACTGAGGGGTGGGAGGGGTGCAAGTGTACCTTGAAGTCTTCTCATCCTTAAACTTCATGCATTCACTCATCAAACATTTACTCAACACCCAGGACAGCTCTTGACTCCGCGTGTGTGTGTGTGTGTGTGTGTGTGTGTGTGTGTGTGTGTGTATCTACATATTCTAACCTCTAGGGAATGCTGGAGGCCTCTCCTAACCCTTTACCTTCAGGGAGGACAAGGGGAGGCAAAAGAGACTTCTAGATCTTTGCTACTCAAAGTGTGGTCCATGGACCAGTTGCATCACTATTACTTGGGAACTTGTTAGAAAATGAAGAATTTCAGGTTCCACCCCAGACCTTCTGAAATAGAATTTGCACTGTACTTCTTAAACTTTAATATACAAACCATCTCCTAGAGAGCTTGTTGTCTATGCCACTGGCCCACGGATCCCACATTGAAGAGAAAGGAACTATGACACAATAAGGGGTCAGTGTGCTGGGGATGAAGCGTTTAATGGGAGGGACCAAGAGAAACTGAGTAAGCCAGGGTTATGGGTTTATTTGTGGGGCCCCCTTCAGGCAGGTAGGGAAGTAAGTTCCCAAGCAGCCCCTCCCCAGGGCCCCCAGAAAGCTACTCAGAGCTGTCTCTGGTCTGGATCAAAGGAGGCCTGGTGGCCCCCATGTAATCTAGCCCAACTCTAGCCCAACTCCAGGCAGGGTGAGAAGGCCCCACAGTGGTTCAGGTCCAAAGCCCTGCCTCAGAAAGAAAAGTTCTCTGAAGAGTATGGTCTTTGAGGACTTAACATGATGGTCTACACCTGGCTAAAGAATTGGAGTTTTGGGGTCCCAGCCAACATCTCTTCCCATCAGAGACACAACTAACGGAGGGTAAGCGAGAACTGCCTCCAGCTCATGCTTTCACTGGGAACATAAGGCTCACATGACAGTCATCTGTGACGGTGTGTTGTATGAGCTCAGGTGTGTGTATTATAATGAAGGCATAACAAATCTTCAAGGAACTACATCAGGTAGGTGAAGGATGGGTGGTTTTTATTTTCTTCTGTATACATTTCTGTTTTGCCCACAATTAACTGTGTTAGTTTAATAATATGAAATTAACAAAGGCTTTATTTCAAAAACCAATTGAATGCAAAGAAAAATCGTGGCGATACACAAATAAGTGCTGGTTTTTGTGGCGTAGATAACTCATTGTATGAGGATTCGAGGGAGAGTTCCAAGGTTTAAGACAGAGCAAGGGCGGTGCTTTGTGACCACCTCGAGGGGTGAGATAGGGAGGGTGGGAGGGAGGGAGACGCAAGAGGGAAGAGATATGGGGACATACGTATGTGTATAACAGATTCACTTTGTTATAAAGCAGAAACTAACACATCATTGTAAAGCAATTTTACTCCAATAAAGATGTTAAAAAAACAAAACAAAACAAACAAACAAACAAAAGACAGAGCAAGGGGTTGGGAAAGGGGTGCCTAAGATCGCCAAGTCTTTATTCTGAAGATGGGCCCACTCAAAAGTCAAAACCTGAATATCTTGAACTGCAAAGCTGTCCAGGCCCTAACCTGGGTAACTGGATTCATTTTTAGAATCAGAGAATCTCAGAACCTGAAGAATCTGAGAGATTAGAGGGCCAACCCTATTCCTTTTTTTTTTTTTTCTTACAGGAACGAGTTGAGGCACAGATTGGTGAGGACATCGTGAGCTCTGTACCTTGGCACAGGTCCTTCTCTGCCTGTATCACCCTCCCTTCTGGCCCTGGGTGCCTAGCTAACACCCACTCTTCCTCAAGACTTGGTTCAAACACCACTTACTCTTGTGGGTTAGGTGTTCTCTGTGCTCACAAAATGCCTAATGTATTCCTTTATCATTTATTTGACAAACTACTGAGCACCTACTGTGTGTCATGCACTGTTCTAGGCACCTGGGACACATCAGTGACCCAAAATTCCCTGCTTTTGTGTGTAGCGATTAAGACGTAGCATTTATTTATTCAGCAACTATTTATGGGTCACCTATGTGTGGGGTCCTGTGTGAGGCATAAGCTGTTTTAAGGTCGGGATAATTGTTCACAGCTTTGGCCTCCTCCCTTCACCCCATGGTCAGTGCCTTGTGGACACAATGAATGTTTTCTGAATGAATGAATAATGAAATGGCCGAGGTCACACTCGAGATGGAGCTGGTACTGAAACCCTGGTCCCCTGATAGCTAGAGCTCTTCCCCACCCCACCCCACCCCCGCCCTCTGCTGCATCAGCCCAAATCTTTTAAACCATCACCTTGGGTGGGAAAGGTCAAGAAGGGACAAGATTAAGGGCTGGGTCACCTAGGCAGATCTATTTTGGAAAAGGGGGACCCACCCTATCAGGGACCCTCTCTGGGGAGAGTGGGGAAGTCACCAGCTTCTCATTTCCCTGCTCAAAAGTTTGGGGCAAGCAAGAAGAGGCCCTCTCCAGTATGGCCCTGTTGGCCCCATTGCTCTGTACAGGGACTGATCTTTTCTTTTTTTAAACATCTTTATTGGAGTATAATTGTTTTATATTGTTGTGTTAGTTTCTGCTGTGTAACAAAGTGAATCAGCTATACGTATACATATATCCCCATATCCCCTCCCTCTTGTGTCTACCTCCCACCCTCCCTATCCCACCCCTCTAGGTGGTCACAAAGCACCGAGCTGATCTCCCTGTGCTATGCGGCTGCTTCCCACTAGCTATCTGTTTTACATTTGGTAGTGTATATATGTCCATGCCACTCTCTCGCTTTGTCCCAGCTTACCCTTCCCCCTCCCCGTGTCCTCAAGTCCATTCTCTACGTCTGTGTCTTTATTCCTGTCCTGCCCCTAAGTTCTTCATAACCATTTTTTTTCTTTTTTAGATTCTATATCTATGTGTTAGCATATGGTATTTGTTTTTCTCTTTCTGACTTACTTCATTCTGTGTGACAGACTCTAGGTCCATCCACCTCACTACAAATAACTCAATTTTGTTTCTTTTTATGGCTGAGTAATATTCCATTGTATATATGTGCCACATCTTATTTATCCATTCATCTGTCAATGAACACTTAGGTTTTTTCCATGTCCTGGCTATTGTAAATAGTGCTGCAGTGAACACTGGGGTGCATGTGTCTTTTTGAATTATGGTTTTCTCAGGGTATATAGCCCAGTAGTGGGATTGCTGGGTGTATGGTAATTCTATTTTTAGTTTTTTAAGGAACCTCCATACTGTTCTCCATAGTGGCTGTATCAATTTACATTCCCACCAACAGTGCAAGAGGGTAGGGACTGATCATTTTGAGGTACATTTCACTTCTGTGTTAAAAACAAGCGTTTTCGTTAAAAAAATATTATGAAATAGACCCTCAAAACATTAAAATATTTACATTCTGGCCCTCTACAGAAAAAGTTTGCTGACCATGCTCTAAACGAGAATACACCTGTGAGATCTTGTGATTTTTCTCTTAGGTTCCAAATAAAGTTTATTTAAAATTAGGTTTTTCTTTCAAACCTGTAGCACATTCTCAATCTCCTGTAACAAGGTCAGAACTGGAAAAAGAATGCCAACAATAAAGTGACTATTTTAATAATCTATTAAAATACATCAGATATAACTTTATCTTGTAATATCAGGAAAATAAATATATTAATTGTTTCACACATACACACACACAAAAAACAAAGCCACCACTGGGGCTGCAGAGACCTCCCCCCCACACACACCCCGCCTCCGGGGCGGGATCTTTCCCTCTGAGCCAAACGCGGTGCCTGCCTTTGGCAGCTGGAGCGGCTGCACTGCAGCGCCCTCTGCCGGACTCGGGGCGGCTCTGCCGCTCAGCCGGGCCGGGGAGGAAGGCCGGCGGGGGCCGGGCCGCTTTCGAGGAGCCTCATGTTCCGGAGGAGCTGAGGGACCGTGACTCATCCCTCTGGCAGTGCCCGCACAGGCTGCCCCCGCAGGCTCGCCGCCTCTGCCAGCGCCTGGTGACGCACCAAGACGCGCGGAGGCGCTCTGCGCACGAAAAGCAGTCCCGGGTGGCCTCGCGACAGTGGCACCTGCTCCGCCGGCCCGGGCCCCGCCCTGCCTGAACCCCCAACTTGGGGAAGCTTCCGGCCCTGGAAGCCCCACTCATCTCCACTCTCACTGAGTCTTCATCGCTAACCTCGAATAGGGGTTGTTTTGTTACACGGCCTTAACAGAATAGGAAACTGAGGGCGACAGAAACGTGAAGTGAGGGCCAGGGTCATGCAGCAGCTAAGATGCAGAGGAGAGACTAGATGAACCAGTTATCTCTGACCCCAAAGTTCAAGGTGCGCTTTACCCAGCATCAAGCTGCATTGTCCTCCTAACTGCCCCCCAACCCCACTTACAGATATACACAGGAAGGGAAGGTTGGGACGTATCATAAGGACTTTGAAAGTCAAGCACTATAGTAAACATTTGCCATTTTGGAAATAAAGGAAAAGCTGTAAGTGGCATTTAAGAAGAAAGTCAGGTGGACGTTAAGCCTTGATTCTGTCAAGATGTTTTATTAGGGAGCAGAGGACATGATTAGAGCTTTGAGTTTGGAAGATGCACCAGAGGAAAACAGATCAGAAGTGGCCCCTGAGGTAGTCCAGCAGTGCTCAGTAGGGCCTAAATCAAAGTCATGAAAGTGGGGAAAAAAAGGTACAGATCCAAAAGACATTGGGGTGGGAAAGGCTTAATGATAGATTGGATTTTCAAAAGTGAGGTTAGTAAACTCCACATAGCACTTTGTACCTCTCCTAAGGTATTTACTGCACTTGATTTTGCCTTCTTTATTAGAGTGATGTTTTGTCGGCCTTGTTAGATGTTAAGATTCAGAGAGTGGTGCTGGTAGCTCAGGCCCCACCCCTGCCTTGGAGAACATGACCTTGTGGGGGAGAATAAAGATGTCTGGGGGCAGTGTCCATCCTGTCAGCTGAATGGAACATAGGTGAGGGCAGAGCTGCTTGCCCAGACAGCATCTGCACATGGGAAAGAACCCCTAAACCAGCCCCTACTTCCTCCTTAGGAAAAGTTTGGAGGGCTCCAGCTAAACTCCAAGGCTGCCTCATACTACTAAATATCCTTCTTGGGCTTACAGTTTGCTGAAACACCTGAGCAGGTAGGTTGAGCTGCTCTAGCAGCCCCACCCAAAGCCAGGCATCAAGATCTGTGCAACTGGCTGTGGGTACCTGCTACCAGATAGTAACACTGAAGGGGCACACCTCGGGGCAGGCAGCATGGCCCTTTTGTGATAGAATACACCATTTTTATACAAGGGTAAACTATCCAGTCATCAGAACACCCACCAAGACAGAAACCCCATGGGACTTGGGAGTGTTTTCTGGGAGTGAACCCAAAGGTAGCCAGATCTGCTTCCAAACCCACACTATGGTCTATCCAGAACATCAGGCCCAATAGGCCCAGATGCCAACCCAGCCCGTCTTCCAGTGTATACTGTATATAGATGGACACGGTGAATGAGAGCACCTTGCTGGGAACAGGTGGTTCCCTAGTTCCTCAGGACCCCACTCCATAGACACCAGCATGGAAGAGGGGGCCACTCCTAATTCCTGGTACTTTCCATCCTTCACCATTCATACTTGCCGTTATCCTGG
Organism: Phocoena phocoena; assembly: GCF_963924675.1. NCBI lineage: Eukaryota > Metazoa > Chordata > Mammalia > Artiodactyla > Phocoenidae > Phocoena > Phocoena phocoena. The sequence continues at coordinate 61,279,336 of NC_089240.1, read as the reverse complement.
GCTCTCCTGGATAAAAAATCATGACCCCACTGTCTCCTAATGTTACCATGTGCTGCTTGTCTCCTTCATCTACTCCCCACTTCCTTCCTTGAAGTCCAACAAAGTATGTTATCAAGCCAGAGTTTGGGGGGGTTGTTTCTTTTTGATCAGGAAAAGGAGTTGCCCCCACTTTGGGAGTACCAATGAACAACAGCCCTAGTGCCTAGAGCCCATGTTTCCAAGGGATATTTACCCTTGGAGCCTGAGCGTAGGCTTTCACAAATACACAGAAACAAGTGTGTGTGTGTGTTTGTGTAGGAGGGGCTTATGTGTGTTCTTTAGCCCCTAAGCATTTTTCACGTGGGCTCCAATATTCTTCATGAAGGAGGAAAAGTTGTGCAGGGAAAAGTGGAAAATATGTCAATTCTCCCTAAATTAATCTATAAACTAATTGCTGTTCCAATCAAATCTCCACAGGAATTTTTCATAGAACTTGACAAATTGATTTGAACGTCCATATGAAAGAGAATATGTACAAGAAGAGCTAAAACAGTTTTGGAGGAAAAAGGACAATGAATGATGATTCATTATATAAGGTATCGAATCTATAATAATTAATAGGGTGTGGCATTGGCACAGAAATAGACAAGTAAATGAATAAAAGAGAACAGAGAGCTCCCTAGCCAACTCATGTAATAAGATATTAAATAAATAATATGTGTCATTTATAAGTCTGTGGTGAGAAGATGAACTATTCAATAGAACAACTGGTTTTCCATTTGAAAAAAACTAAATTAGATTTCTGCCTCATAGTACATGCCTGCACACAGGCACACAGGCACACAGATACACAGACATTCCAGATAGCTCAAACAACTAAATACGAAAAAATAAAACATACCTATAACCACAACGAGAAGCATGTAGGCATATATATTTGTGACTCTGGTGTAGAGAAATCCTTTTTAAACAACACACATACACAACACAAAAGCCATGAAGGAATGCTTGATAAATTTGAATCTACATCAGAACATTTCTTAGATGAAAGACACCACCAATAAAGTTAAAAGACAAATGATAAATTGGGGAAAATATTATTTGCTATATATATTATATAAAAATTAATCTCCATATATAATTTCCGTAAATCAATAAAAAAGGCAGACAACTCAAAAAATATATAGCAAAGTATATGGTCAGTCAATTCAAAAGGAGAGTTACAAATGGTTAATAGACATTTGGGAAAATTCACAACCTCTAGTAATCAAGGAAAGGCAAATGAAAAGAACCATCAGATACCATCTTTCACCCATTACACTGATAACTAAAAGTTTGATTCTATCAAGTGTTGGCATGGAGCTGAGCAAAACTGATACTCTCATACACTGCTGGGTGGAGGACAGGCATCACAGGTAGAAATTTGGTAATACCTATTAGTATGTAAAATGCACATCCCCTATTACCCAGCAACTCTACTTCTTCACATCTATCCCAAAAAAGCTCTTGCACGTGTACACAAATGTTTATTGAATGGATTCTTATTGAAATATCAGCTGTCAAAATTTAGAAACAACCTGAGTTCATCAGATGGGTAAGTAGTTAAATAAACTCTTATAAATGTCATACTCTGCAAAATTGTGTAACATTTTAAAAGAGTAAGTTAGGACTTCTGCTTCTGGGAAGATGGAGTAGATAAACTTTTGTCCCCCGATTCCCTCACTAAGTAAAACTAAAAACTAAGTACAACTGAAACTCTTGAACATTATAAATAAAAGAGACACCAGAAGACTCTGAAAGGTGGAGAGAAGGGACACCAGAGAGACCTCAGGACTCGAGGAATGACACGATGGTAAGTTCCCTGGATTTGTTTTGCCTCATGTATCTCAGAGTTGGAGCTTAAAAAGCTTGCAACATGGAAACACCAATGGGTGCAGACAAAAAACAAAAACATAAAAACCTATGTCTCTAACCAAAGGACCAGAAAAGGCGGTACACCAGCCAGATAGAAAATTTTAGACACTAACTGCTCTATTACAGCCAAACATCACAGGAAAAGAAAAATGTGGCCCCAACCCTCAACCCCACCTGCAAAGAAAGGGTTGAAAACACAGACTTTCACCCTTGCTGAACTGTAACCAGGGGTAACCTCCATACTGGGGTGATGTTGAAGAAGGCTGAGTGGGGAGCTGGGATGCACCTACTAGACAGAAAATCAGCAAGGATACAGAACTCAACAACACCCTCAACCAACGGTTTCTAATTTAACATTTATAGAACACTCCATTCAACAAAGAAGACTACACATTCTTTTCAAGTGCCCATGGAACAAGCTATGTTATACCATACCCTGTGCCATAAAACAAGCCTTAACAAATTAAGAAAAAAACAATTGAAATAAAATGAAATGTATTTTGTGACTGCAATGGAATCAAACTAGAAATCAATAATAACAGAAAGATAACAGGAAATATCGAAACACTTGAAAACCAAACAGCACACTTCTAAATAATCCATAGGTCAAAGATGAAATCTCAAGAAGAATTTAAAAAAATACATTGAACAGAATAAAAATGAAAATACAACATCGCAAAATTTGTGGGATGCAACTAAAGCAGTATGTAAATGGAAATTTATAGAAAAGAGAAAAAGTGTCAAATCAATAATTTATGTTTCTACCTCAAGAAACTAGAAAAAAAGCACAAGATAAAGCCAGAAGAAAGGAAATTAGGAGCAGAAATCAATCAAATTGAAAACAGGAAAACAATTAGAGAAAATCAATGAAACAAAGATCAGCAAAACTGGGGGCTTCCCTGGTGGCGCAGTGGTTGGGGGTCCGCCTGCCGGTGCAGGGGACATGGGTTTGTGCCCCGGTCCGGGAGGATCCCACATGCCGCGGAGCGGCTGGGCCCGTGAGCCATGGCCGCTGAGCCTGCGCGTCTGGAGCCTGTGCTCCGCAGCGGGAGAGGCCGCAGCGGTGAGAGGCCCGCGTACCGCAAAAAAAAAAAAAAAAAAAAAAACAAACAAACAAAGATCAGCAAAACTGACAAACTCCAGTAAGACCTACAGAGAGAGGAAAAAAAAAGAGAAAACACAAGTTATTAATATCAGGAACGAAATGAATATCACTACAGACCCTTCAGACATCAAAAGGATAATAAAGGAATAAACACTAAGAACAACTCTATACACTTAGAGAATTGTGATGAAACTGAGCAATTCCTTGAAAAACACAAATGCCCAAAACTCACTCAGTAGGAAGTAGATGATTTGAATAGCCCTATCACTATTAAGAAAATTGAATTCATAATTTTAAAACTCCCAAAAAAGAAATACCCAGGTCCCATGGTTTCACTGGAGAATTCTACCAAATGTTTAAAGAATTAACAACAATTCTACACAATCTCTTCCAGAAAATAGAAGAGGAGAAAATGCTTCCCAAATAATTTTATGAAGCTAGTATTATCTTGATGCCAAAACCAGATGACAGTCGCACACAAAAACGAAAACTACAGACAAATATCCCTCATGAAAATAGAAGTAAAACTCCTCAACACAACATTAGTATTTAGAATTCAGTTAGAATTATACACGATTATCAAGTGGGGTCTATTCCAGAGATGCAAGGCAGTTTCAATATCTGAAAATAAGTCAATGCAATCCACCATTTTAATAGACTAAAGAAGAACAATCACACAATTATATCAATCAATGCAGAAAAAGCACTTAACAAAATCCAACACCCATTATGATAAAAAGAAAAATAAAAACCCTCTCAGAAATAGGAAAAGAAAGGAATTTCCTCAACTTGAAAAAGAGCATCTACAAAACACTTAACAGCTAACACTAAACTTAATGGTGAAAGATAATGCTTTCCTCCTCAGATTGGGAACAAGGCAAGAATGTCTGCCCTCACCACTGGAATTCAACATAATGCTGGAAGTTCTAGCCAGTACAATCAGGCAAGAAAAGGAAATAAAAGGCATACAGATTGAAAAGGAAGTAATAAAACTGTCCCTATTTGGAAATAATCTGACGGTATAGGTAGAAAGCCCCAAGGAACTACAAAACAGTTCCTAGAAGTAACATGTGAGTTTGGCAAGGCTGCAGGATACAAGATACGCACACAGAAATAAATCATATTTCTACATACCAGCAATGAACAAATGGATGCCAAAATTTAAAAATACAATACCATTTACAGTTTCTCAAAATAAAATGTTTAAGTGTAAATATAACAAGACACGTATAGGACTTGTATGCTAAAAACTACAAAATGCTGATGAAAGAATTCAAAGAGACCTAAATAAGTTGAGAAATATACTGTGTTCATGGATTAGAAGACTCAACACAGTAAAGATGTCAATTCTCCCCAAATTTATATACAGGTTTGGTGCAATTCCTATCAAAGTTCCCAAAAAATCAACTTAAAATGCATCACAAACTAACCTTATTTTGGTAATCATTTTGAAACATATATATGTGCACCAAATCATGTTGTACACCTTAAACTTACATGATATTATATGTCAATTATATTTCAATAAAGCTGAAAAAATGCATCACGAACTTAAATGTAAAACTATAAAATTTTTACAGAAAGGAAAATATTCGAAATCTAGAGCCAGGCATACAGGCTAGATTCTATACATGACAATCAAACAATGACATGAACAGATAATTCATTGAAGAGGATATATGGATGGCAAATAAGCACATAAAAAGATGTCCTATCACTTGCTATTAGGGACATGCAAATTAAAACCACAATAAAATATACTACATACCTATTAGAATGGCTAAAAATTTTTTAAAATGACCGCACCAAATGTTGGAGAAGACGCCAAGAAATTGGATCCCTCGTACATTGCTGATGGGAATGTAAAATGGTATGGCTATTCTGGAAAACAGTTTGGCAAGTTACTTTAAAAGCTAAACTTGCAAATACCATATGACCCAGCAATTGTACCCTTGGACATGTATCCCAGAGAAATGAAAACTTCCGTTCACATAAAAACCTGTTACATGATTGTTCATAGCAGCTTTATTTATAATAGCCCCAAACTGGAAATAATCCATATGTCCTTCAACAGGCGAATGGATAAACTATTTGTGGTACATCCAAGCCATGGAAAACTACTCAGCAATTAAAAAAAAACAGACCGTTGATACACACAACAACCTGGATGAATCTCCAGATAATTATATTGACTTAAAACCGAACAATCCCTAAAGGTTACATACTGGATGATTTTATTTACATAACATTATCAAAATGACCTAATTTTAGGAATGGAGAACAGATTAGCGGTTGCCAGGGGTTAAGGAGGAGGTGGGGGGTGGGGAGAAAACTGGGTGTAGCTATGAAAGGGCAACTTGAAGGATCCTTGTGGTGATGAAAATGTTCTGTATCTTGACTGTATCAGTGTTACTATCCTGCTGGTGATATTGTCCTATAGTTTCGCAAGAGGTTGTCATTGAGGAAAACTGGGTGAAGGGTATATGGGATCTATTATTTCTTAAACTGCATGTGAATCTTCAATTACCTCAAAATGAAAAGTTTGATTGAAAAAGAGTGAGTTAGATCCATGTGTCCTGACATGGTAAGGTTTCCAAGATACATTGTTAACTGAAAAAAAGCAAGTTACAGATCAATATATACCGAGTAATACCATTTATTTTTAAATAACCCACATAAAACCAAACTATGTATACATAGAAAGAGATTAGGAAGAGAGCACTCTTTGCTGATAACAGTGGTTGTTACCTCTGGGGAGCAGACCTGGGGAGGGAAGAGGATTTTAACTGTAGCTAGGCTGTTTGATTTTTTTCACAATGAGAATATCTTCATATACCACTTGTATAGTAAAAACATTATCCTGGACACAGCTACAGTATACTAGGAATTCAAACCTGTTTTGCTTGTCCTGATCTGACCTATCCCTGTTTCACCACCACTGTGGCCAGAGGGCCCAGCTCACATCCCCCTGCCCTTGAGCCTCAAGGAAGTGCCTCCTGGGCCCACCTTATTTGGAAACAGGCCCATTAGCACTACTCTTGAGGTATGGATGTACCACCCGGAAGGGCCAATGTCCCCATGACTGTGAATCTACCCACTGCTGCTGACTTAAAAATACACAAAGCTCAGCCCATGCTAATCAATGCAACAGCAGTTTCCATAAGGTTCGGGTTGACAAACTGTCATGCAAGTTTCGATGCTGAGGGCACCAAAGGCCTCCCCACCCTCTGACTTGAAATACTGCAGCAGCAGTCGAGCCTCTTTTGAGAAAACTGAGAGCAGCAGGCATGAATAACAATTGAACACCTACCCCCAGCTGTGCCTGGCTGAGAGCAGACTCACCGTAGGGGGGCCTCTGAGAGTGCTTCATTCATTGATCAGATATTTATTGAGCACCTACTGTATACTATTCTAGGCAGTGATAATAGCAATGAATCAAACAAAGTCCCTGCCCTCGTGGAACTCCCATTCTAGTGGGGGAGCAGATGATAGGCAAGATAAATAAATTATATGTTATGTGGTATTAAGTGCTATACGAAAACATAGCATGAATGGATGTAAGGTGTTGGGTGCTGGGGGCTGAAATTTTAGAAGTGGTGGCCAGAGAAGGCTTCACTGAGAAGGTAACATTTCAGTGGAGGGCTGGAGGAAGTGAGGGAGCCAGCTACAAAGCTATGCAGAGGTTGTGCACATTTTCCATTTGCCCCTCCAGATCTCGTCCACCCTTTTCCACCCAGCTTCGTGCCTTGGTAGGCTGACCTGTATAGACTGCATCGACAGGTTCCCTCGCCCTCTGGCTTCGGGTTAGGTTTGACCAATGGGAGGCACCTGCAAGATCAGAAGGAAAGAGAAAGTGAGATATTTTTCATCAGCTCTCGCTGTGCAGGTTCGTCACGGGTTGGCTGCATCCCTCCACCAAAGACCACAATTCCTGTCAGGTGGCCTTCTCCATACAACAACATTTCCCCAGTTCCCATAACCACTCTCTCCCAGGATCCTGACTGATACACTGGGATAAAGCACTCCAGGCAGAAGGAAAAGCAGGCACAAAGCACGAATGTGCCTGGAAAGCTTAAAGAATGATCAGGAGATGAGTGTGGCTGGGATGAGGGAGGTAACGGAAGGATTTGTAGGAGATCATGTCAGGGAGGTAAGGGGGGTGGCAGATTCTGAGGGCCTCGCAGGCTACCCTAAAGACTTTTAATATGAGTGAGATGGGGAACAATTAGAGGATGTTGAGTAAAAGACTGACATAGACTATGTTTTAACAGCATCATTTTAGGAGACTAGTGACAGGCAAGAGAGGATGATGGCTTGGACTAGGTGGTAGCAGTGGAGGTGGTGAGACGTGGTCGGATTTGAAATAGATTTTGAAGGTGATGCCGAAAAATCCTGTTCACTAAAATGACCAGAGCGAAAGCCCAAACCCAAGATCAGAGACTTGTCACCTCTTAACACTGAATATCACTGAAAATTCTGTCATTCCACAAGATTTCAGAAGTCCCTGCATGCGGCTCGACAATCCTAATCCATTACCACTTGTGTAGGACACACAACTCTAGGCCAAAGGCCCATCCCCAAAGGTTCCCAGAGTGTACCTGACTCCAGAACAATTCCATAAAACTATCATCACAGACTTTCTAGCCAACCTACCCCACCCTAAAGCCACAACTCTATGGGGGTTGTGCTGCGTGCCATTTTGCCCCCAATTGGGTCCAGCCTCTGCCTCCACTGGCTCCTCCGTGAGTTGGCCTAACCATGTCACATCAGAATTCTAGGAAACACTGTCCACACCTGCCCTGTTCCTACCTCCTGTCCCCTGCTCACCAGCACTCACAGGCTGGCAGCAGATGGATGGCATCCATCAACCACTGAGCAGATAGGGATGGGTCCCAGAGATAGTCAGAACACAGTGTGGGCAACATCTCAAAGGTACCATGATTTTGATAAGCATTTAAAATTTTGCCTGGCAGCCATCAACTAGATCACTGGCAGATCATTGGGAAGAAAGAGAAAATAGAAAAGTCGGCTCCACAGGCTAAAAGCCCCCAGCCTGGAGTATCTTCTGGGAAGAAAAGCACCCTGGCATTTTTTGAGAGCACACTGTTGATGCTCAGGACAAGGCCTATTGCTTCATATTCGTGAACACCCAGCAAAGGCACCCAGCTGCAAACTGGAAAACAGCACATGATTCTGAGGACTCATTCCAGAGCCAGGAAAAACTGATGGTATTTTGTTTATGTTCAGAGAAATCAATCCAGAGATCAGCCCCACAGCCAAAGTCAGCAAGACCAGGGAGAAAATTGCTGCCAATCGGGGAGGGGATGAACTGCACTGGAATCCTGGATCCAGGACTTTGAAGCTATGTGCCCTTGGGTAAGATTCTTAACCCTCCAAGGACCTCAATTTTCTAACCTGTAAAATAGAGACGATACCTACCTCACAGAGTTGCATTAAGGATCAAAAGAGCTTGTGTGCGTAAAATGTGTCTGGTGCGGCCTCTGGGATACTGGCTGCTCACTACACGTTGTTTTTTTTCTCGTGTCCCCTTATCTTTGGCAAGAGCCAGGCCAGTGGTATGGTGCAACTATGGAGTTCCAGTGGCCCCTGTTGCCCTTAGGAAGATCTCTCTGAGGAATTCTCTGGCTCTTTTATGCCAATGCTGTTTTTTGCTCTTTACTAAATGGGCATCCTGGGCAGCTGGCATTTGATCCCAGCAGGACGTGATTCCATGCACAGCTGGTCACTGAAGGGCATTAATGCCTATTAATTAACCGTACATTCAGCTGACCTGCCTAGGCAGCTGCTTTCATTTCCAGAGTCCCAAATCTTTTCTTATTCCATTCCAGGTTGTTTGAATTTCTACGTATGGAAAGCTGTTGACGCAGACCGTGGCTCTCTCCTCTCCTCTTTCATCCTCTCAGCCTCTCCTCTCTTCTCCATTCACCTCCCTCTGCCTGCCCACACCTTGGCTCTCCATCTTTTTCCTTCTCTCCCTTAGCTCTTTCACTAACCCTCATCCGAAGACAGTGCTTATGGAGAGAGCAGTTAAAAGTGGCTCAAGTGGATGCATCGTCAGGCTTGGGGGAAACCACTGTACTTTCTCTTTGCCCTGTCCTACCAGCCCATCCCCAAGCCCACTTTCCCGTCCCTTCACACTAGGCTGGGTAATGGGATGACAAAGCAAAACATGGCTGTCACCCTCAGGGAACTCTCAATCTAGTGGGAGAGACAGAAGCCCCACAGTGTTATGAAGAGCTGGAGAGGGAGGTACAGAGATGGGAAAGTGTGCTTGCCTCTGAGGGGTGGGGGAAAGCTTTACAAAAGAGCGGAGGCTTGAACTCAGCCTTGAAACCTGAATTTATTTTTCCAAATGGAGAGAGCGTCAAAGGGTATCCCAGGGGAGGAGGTGGCATCGATGAAAGAAGGACAGTGTGTGTTTGGCGCTCTGTGTGGCCAGATGGTAAGGTTTAGGAGATGAGCACCAACAATCCTTGAAGGAGAATCTGGAGCCAGCTTGCTGGGCAGCGTGACTGAGGGGGTTAGGGCGTGAGGGTGGACCTGGTGAATGTTGAGAAGGGACGTGATGAAAGCCAGGTTTTAAGAAGATAACTCTGGAAGGCAGAGAGACCAGAAGAAAAACGGAGGCCAGTTAGGAAGCTGCTGCAATGGTCGTGGCATGAGCAGAGGCCCTGAACTAGGGTGCTAACCTTGGGAATGGAAACGAAAGGGCAGAGGTGCCCCTGGGGCCTACTCCTCTAGCTTCAGCCTCTGTTTTGAATGCATTCTTCACCTTTTCCCCAATATCTTCTCCCTCGATGATCTTAATGGATGCTGGGTCTCAACCCTAACTCCCACTTCAAAGTGGATTTATCCCAAATCTATATCTTGAGGTTGACTTCTAATGTACACCTGGGATCAAATAGTGGCTGTTTTCTGAACATTCTCAAAATACCATCTCATCATCTCATCATGTTCAAACCTGCCATCAGGGTGCCTGCAGCTCAGCCCTAAGCCAGCCCAAGGAAACTGTGGACCTAGGCTACCTTACAGGCTTCTGGGGCCTAACTCAGCCACTGAAGGATTATTTTACACCTTTCTGGGACAAATTTGATTTCCCAGTTCTAAACCACCAATTCCATGTGGACTTGGAGGACTCAACATGTTCATACCTTGGGGATGGCCTTCCTTCCCTCATGTCCTGTCAAGTCCCTCAGCAGTGGTCCTCAGCCAGGGGTGGGTCCTCCCAGCCCCTGGAAGTATTTGGGAATGTGTAGAGGCATTTCTCACTGTCACAATGACCCCAGGGTGCTAAGTGGGCCAGAAGTCAGGATGTTGAACATCCTGCAATGCGCAGGACCATCCCACACTGCAAAGAATCGTCTCACCCCAAGTGCCAATAGTACTCTCACTGAGAAACACTGTGACCACGAGCTCAGTTGAGGGCAGGAATTCTGTCTATTTTGTTCTCTACTGTGTTCAGGAGAGTGCACAGCACATGAGGGTGTGCAATGAGTGTTTGTTAAATTAATAAATTGACTCACCCCTTCATATAAGCAACACCTACTGAGCATTGCCCTGGTGCTGGGGATAGAAAAACAAACAAGACTTGGGCAGTGCCTTTGTCCCTTAGCCAGCCTTAGCTGGGAAGGGTAAAGATGATCCTGAGATGGAGGCTGAAAGTCAAGAACACGTCACCTTCCAGAACTACCACGGGGTCCCTTCCTAGCGAGCAGAACGTACTGCCAGTTGAATGATGAATTGAAATTCATTCATTCATTCAACCAGCACTTGAATAGCACGTGAACTTTTTGAAGTACCTTCTCACACATGATCTTGCTGGAGTTGGCCTGGGAGGAGGGGAGGGTTAGGGCGGGGGCTGGAAGCAGAGTGGAGGCCTGAGAGGTTCCTGCCCAGCTCGGGCTGGAACAGACAGGCCCAATCAGACAGTCTCTTGGGACTGGGGGGCGGGTCTGGTGTAAATGGAAATGTGTGCCACATGGCCTGAATTGCAGAGGCCGGCCTCAGGCTCCCACAGCCCCCAAACACTTCCAGATGGATTTATTTATAACTCCCAAAGCAGAGGCAGCACTCCGTTCCTTTTCCTCACTCTCCTCCCCACTCCTGGAGCAAGGCTTGGCCGCCCCTTTCCACTCCGGAAACCAGCAGGAGATGGGAATGTGCTGTACTGCTCAGCCCAAGTTCATGGTCACTGCCTGTCCCCTAGGTGGCAACAGCAGCTCACTGTGTGGGTTCCGGCTAAGCTGGCCATACTCCTGCCGCCCCCCCCCCTCCGCCCCCCGCCCCCCCCCCACCTCTGTGGGCTCTCTGCTAAATGGGTGGTGTGAACCGGTCATGTTCACTCTGGTAAGTTTCTATTCCAGACTTGCCTCCAGTTTGTAAAGCCAGTCACACCCATTTCTTCTCATTCTCTGTCTCTGGTAGATTCTGAGCTCCCTCCCCTCCCCCTTCTCCCATAGGATACTGCTTCTCACTGTACAGGCTGCCAGAAGCTTTGGACTCAGATGTTTTCCAAATCAGGAAACTGAAGCTCAGAGAGGTTGAGTGACTTGCCCAAGGTCACACAGCATGTTAACTAGCAGAGCCAGACATCTAAAGCCCTAAGCTCTGTCTCTGATGCTAGTGCCTCCTGGACCTCACGTTTCCTCATGTGTGAAGTGGAACAAATGCGTGGCAGGTGGTCTGGTTGGAAGTGTGGGCTCTGGAACTGCTCTGTATTGAGTGTGTGCTGGTTCTGTCATTTACTGGCTGGATGACCTTCGATGAGTCACTCTTCCTCTCTGTAACTCAATTTCTTTATCTTTGAAAGATTAAAGAGAGAATGGGGGGCTTCCCTGGTGGCGCAGTGGTTGAGAATCTGCCTGCCAATGCAGGGGACACGGGTTCGAGCCCTGGTCTGCGAAGATCCCACATGCCACGGAGCAACTGGGCCCGTGAGCCACAATTACTGAGCCTGCGCGTCTGGAGCCTGTGCTCCGCAACAAGAGAGGCTGCAATAGTGAGAGGCCTGCACACCACGATGAAGAGTGGCCCCCGCTTGCCACAACTAGAGAAAGCCCTCACACAGAAACGAAGACCCAACACAGCCACAAATAAAAATTAATTAATTAATTTAAAAAAAAAAGAGAGAATGGACTGAAATGGTTTAGCACAGTGTCTGGCCCATAGTAAGCCCACAATAAATAATAACCAATATGATAGCTTATTGCTCAGTTGCATCATTAGAAAGCTCACAGCTCCCATCTCTTAAAATATGGACCAGGCCCCATACAAACATCGCCTCGTGACTCCTCACACTATACAGAAAGAAGTAGACTTGGGTTTGGAGAGATTAATGACTTGCCTAAGGCCACCCTTGTAGGAATAGAGGAGGGGCTTGAACCCGGTTCTAGGTGAGTCCAAGGTTACGGATTCCATGTTTCTTATAGTCCTATAAACTCCTATAGAGTCTGAAGGATAAAAGCCCCCATATGAATCCTTTGCCCTGCCTCTCCCACACGACCCCTGCCCTATCTTGCCTCCTTTAGGACTGGCCCAGGAGCTCTTTCTGTCTGAGCACTTCGGTGGCCCTAAGCAGGGCCTGTGAGCACATCAGACCTAGAGGAACCTGGGGCTGAAGCCTTCCCGCTTCCCTCCTCTCCTAGCCACAGCTGGAACTGGTGGTGGCTGGAGGGGGCAGGGTGGCAAAGAAGGCAGATGAAGCCTCCAGGGTCAAGCTTCTAGATGCACCATATCTGTTTCCTGTACAACCTCTCTGCCCTCAAAGTTACTCAGAACCAAAGTCTGGTGAACCCACCTCTCTGCCTCCATGGGTCCAGACAAATTTTCCTGCAGCTGTTTAGCGACACATGACACCAGATTTCTGCCCCAGCGGGAGTCTACGGTATTCTCACATTCCTTTCTGCTTGCTGCTACGCAATGAAACATGCATCATTTCTGCATGTTTTCCCATCCCACACCACACATCAGTACCACCAGTGATGGCATGAGGGAATAGCACAATCTCTGTGCACATATGGGCAAGGAAATAAGCAGATGCTTCTCTCAGCTGAACGTGACTCACCAAAGGGGCTCCAAATGCCATGAACAATTAGGTTCAATCTAGCTGTATGTCCCTCAGCTTTTCAGTGAGCTGCCCAGGAAGCTCAGAATTCCTGATAGCCCAAGAATAAGTGCAGAGTTACTTCATAAATGCCCAGCACAGAAAGGACATTTAATAACTGCTTAATCTCTATCCAAACAAAGTAACTCTCAAAGTTTGTGGACAAACATTACCAGAGAGTCCCAGGGGCAGCTCCTCTCTGCTTCCAGCATTGACGTTTAGGAAAGATTCCTCATCAAGCACAGGCATTGGCCCTTACCCCAGAAACGACCAGATCTCCAGCCCCAGCCCTACTGCATAGGCTCTCTGAGCCTCGGTTTCCTCCTCTGTTGTTCTGAGGCATCTAGCATGAGTCAGGTACATTGATACTTTCTCAACAGACAGTACATTTATCAAGCTTTACCTTGGAGTCAAAGTAAAGTTTTACACATTCTAGAGTCATCTGGAGGATGATTCAGGAAATTCTTTATTCTCTCAATACTTATTGAGCATCTACTAGGTACAGAGATGCATGGGAGAAACAAAATAAATTCAAAATAAAGTTTCTTTCCTCCAAGAGACTCTAATACAGCTGGACATTTAGATAAGTGTGGAATATTTCAGAATTTCTGAATGCCTTGAGGAGCCAGGCAAGTACTATAAATGAGTGAAGGAGGCTGGAGTAATATAATAATAATAATAATTAATAATAATAGGGAGTGGTGGGAACTGTGGCGAACTGGAGAGCAAGAGCTCCATCTAACAGGGAAGCCATCACCCCAATCCAGCTAACTACTAACCTGTAAGAATGCACAGCCAGTATTACTAGACTTCTCTGTTTTTCAAAGAAGCCAGAAATCCAGATTGAATGGAAAGATTACTAATTGTGACTTGTTAACAAATAATTTAGAAAAGAAACAAACCACAAGCAGACTAAACCAAACATATCTGTGGGCATTATTCGGCCCACCAGCCACCGGTTTATGACCTGTCCATTATGGTAGATGATACACTGCCAAAATAAGTGTTACTGACAATAAGTTCTGGAGGTGCTCAGAGGAGGACGTGAGTCCCTTGGGTTGGTATAATCTGGAAAACTTTCCTCAAGGTGGTCAGATTCAGACCAGGCCCCAAAGTGTGGGTATGAATCTGATAGGCAGAAGGAAAGGGCACAAGGCTTTTGGCAAGAATAGACGGGGGAACCAAGAAGGTGGTAGTCAGAGCTCAGAGGTAGTGAAGGGGTGCATCTGGCTGTTATGAAGGCATCTTGGGGGAACGGCAACCTCTGGCCTTTGGTTGGTCTCAGTGGACGAGGTTTCTTGTGACCAGAATCAGGAATCTCAGAGTGGAGGAAACAAGGGAAGATAGGGACCTACTGTTTAGAGGGTCTGATTCTGAAAAGCCAGTCAGAGAGTAATATTAAACACAGACAAGGCCTTTTCTAGAATACAGCAATGTAAAAATCTGTGAGAAGCACAAATAAATAATGCAGGATCCTGGCTGGTGACTAGAAACAGGTCCAGAAGGTGGGAATGGATAAACCACAGTACGATGAGACGTACCATGTAGGAAAGGGGGCTCTGGCCCCATACAAGCACTGGAGAAAGGAAAAAATGAACAGGAGCTTTGAAATAGCCAGCAATCCACAAAAATCCTGGAAACTATTTTAAAAACACTTTAGTAAGAGCCAAGGTAAAATATATGTCCAGGATTAAAAGCCCCAGGGATTAGAAACCATTCTCCCACAGGGCTCTCTGGCAGCTGGGATAGTAATGGAAGGAAAGAAGGCACTTTACCCAAAGTGGAGGGCATGGAGACGTGTGGCATGCAGGTGTCAGGGAGAATAATATTGGCCTTCTATCGGATTATGTAACCCCTAAAACAAGAGGCAAGGTGGTTAAGGGTCATAGAAAAAGCATAAGTGTGGTAGGCAAAATTATGGCCCCCCCCCCAAATATGTCCGTGTCCTAAATCACCAGAACCTGTGAATATGTTAGGTTAAATAGCAAAGTCCGGAAATAAGGTTTGCAGATGGAATTAAGGTTGCTAATCAGCTGACCTCAAGATGGGGAGACTCCCCTGCATGTAGTAGGTGGGCATAATGTAATCACAAAGGTCCTTATAAAGTGAAAGAGGGGGGCAGGTGAGGCAGAGTTAGAGAAGGAGATGTGACAACAGAAGCAAGGTCAGAGAGACGGGATATGAGAAAGACTCAACCAGCCGTTACTGGTTTTGAAGATGGAGGAAGGGGACAAAAACCAAGGAATGCAGGCAGTGTCTAGAAGCTGGAAAAGGCAAGTAAACAGATCCTCCCCTAGAAGCGCCAGAGGGAATGCAGCCCTGCCAACACCTTGATTTTAGTCCAATGAGACCCATTTCAGAGGTCTAACCTCCAGAACTGTAAGACAATATATTTCTGTTGCTTTAAGCCACTAAATTTGTGGTAATTTGTTACAGGGGCAATAGGAAACTAATACAACTAGCTTTGAACTCAGATGTAGGGTTTAATCCTGACTCCACTATACAGCAATTACTTGACCTTGGTCCAGTCATTTAACCTCTCTGAGCCCTAATATCCTCATCTCATCCTCAGAAATGATGTCCATAATACTTACACTTCGCAGAGTTGAGGTGAAGAGCAACTGAGATGATGAACATAAAAGAGCTAGCACAGCTTGGCACAGAGAAGGTGCCCGGCAATGTTCTTTTCTTTCCATCAATGCATTTGATGAAATAGTAATTGATACCTAGGATGAATGGTGTTCTGGTAAATGTTTAACCACTGGCTTTTAAAAAAATGCATGCATGTATATACATATATATATTTACTTATTATGTAAGAAGTGAAACACACAATTTATGAATAACAATGAAATAATACTCTATTGCAAATTCCATATAGCCAATTGACTTTCATACAATGAGTTCATTAATTTTGCTGAACTCTTACATCCATAGCCATCCTACAGCTGAAAAAGAAGAGTGAGTGTAGTTCCTACATGAATGGTGGTTGATACTTTCATTTATGTTAATGAGTAAGAAGAAAGTGAAATGGGGAAGAAGCGTTGGAACTTGACAGATTCATCAATGATTCAAACAACTCCTTTGCTGAATCAGATAGTAGTTTCCATGTACTGGAAGCATATTTCTTCAATTTTTGGGGTGTTATTCATGAAGATGGACATCATTTCTGAGGATGAGATGAGGATATCAGGGCTATAAATATGAAACACTTTTAAGTTTAATGTACATTGTTTTTTTCTCTTGAAATACAGAATTTTATTTAGAAACTGTTTAAAGTAGCAAAAAACCCTGTCAAGACAGACCAGGTGGAAAATGGCTTCCCAATAAAATGGAATTTTAGGGCAACAAAGGTCTAAAAGGCCACAAAAGAGAAATAGCACCACTGTTATTTGAACAATGGCTAGTTACTTGCATTTTTTGGAATTGTTAATCACTGAATCTGGGTTTTCCTCTGAATTCCACACAGAGCATGCACTACACGATAATTTTATCATAAAATATCTGCTTGCTACACACATTTTAGGACAAGCTACCACCAGAAACAAATCAATACAAATACATCAGGGGCAGAACAATCTCAGTAGTGGGTAACACATTTTGCAGAATTCTGCCGAACAAAGGAACTGAATAGGCTGTGGGCAAAGCAAATGAGGGAGTTAAGGAATGAACTATTTTAAATATTAATAATGAACTCAGACATGGTACTGTATTTTCTGCAAAAGAAAATTAACATTTAGTAACACGCTAACATTTTTATCTC
The DNA here is from genome assembly GCF_963924675.1 of Phocoena phocoena. Lineage (NCBI taxonomy): Eukaryota > Metazoa > Chordata > Mammalia > Artiodactyla > Phocoenidae > Phocoena > Phocoena phocoena. The sequence continues at coordinate 61,262,452 of NC_089240.1, read as the reverse complement.
CGAAGAGATTAGTGCGCTGGCAAAGTATTCCGATAACAGTGGAGGGCTGGGGACAGCAGGTACCGAAAACACCCAGCCTTGCAGATCCCAAGGTAGCAGTGGCCTTCCTTCACTGATCACTCCCTTTGCCAGAGGTCCAGAAAGAACTTGCAGCACGATCACCTGCCTGCTGAACTTCCACTCTAAGCAGCAAACTTTAAGGAGCCAAAGAGGAGTCCCCAGTGGGCAAGGGGAGCAGAGAAGAGAAACATGTTAAATGTAAACTTAAAAGACAGTAAAAAGGGGCACAACCCCCATTCAAATCCCAGAGATGCGGGCAAGTCCCCAAAAGTAGTTGTTAGATTTAAAAACTGGACACACCTCATTTCAAAAACAACAACAACAACAACAACAACAAAACACAGTACATAGAAATATCAGGGATAACTGGAAAAATCACCAGAGAAATGTTCTATGAAAATCAAGCTCTTCGACTCAACACGTCTCAGGGCTGAAACACACCCTCTATTCATCCAGGCAACAATGCCTCTTGCTTCTTATCAGGGATGCAACTGGTCAAGGACACTAAATGGCTTTACAAAGCAACGTTTCAAACTTTCCTTTTGGGCCAAGGTCTGCGCCTATGAGGATCAGGCAGCCCCGTGAGGGCTGGGAACAGCAGCTCCCAAAGGTTCCAGGTTCTGGCCCTTCCTTCCCAGACACAATGTCAAACACACGGAAGCTCCTGTCATGTTACATTTTACATTTTGAAATATGGAAGCATCTTTTAAATACTCTTAAGGCATTTATTTATTAAAACGTTCTCTGTCAAGATTTCACATTAGCTTAAAATTCAAACCAGTCTTTACACTTCTCTACTGAGGTCTCCCCCTTCTCCAGCCATCAGTGCTACCGGCATCCACACAGTGAGCCCCACGGTCAGCCTCTTTGTTCCCTGGGTGAACCAACTAGATGTTAATACTGCTCTGCTACAAGGTAAAAGCTCCTAACTCAAACTTATTGGAAAAGGAGTGAAACTTCTGCAAAGTGCACTTTAAGAAGAGGTACTTTTTGCTTATGAAAAGAAACCAGTGAGTCCTCTAAGAATAATAAAAGGGAATATTTTACAGTTAAGCACACGATTTGGAGTGAAGAATTCGGATGATGCTCAGCTGGTCCAGGCTGTTAATACTCTTCTTGTTCCTCCTGCGGGCCCCCTTCATCAGTTATCACGAAGCCTTCATCTGTGGCATAGAGAATGTCCACAATCGTCTGCAATACAGGGTTGTTTTCCCCCTCGTTCTCCCGGCAAATCAATTCAATGTTCCTTAGCTTTCCAAAGTAGCAATCTCTCTCTTTCTCCAAGTCTTCGACGGTAAGTTTCAATACGTTGATCTGCTGCATCAATTCGGCTGCTTCGTCATCCCAGTTCCCCACACCAGGATTCTTCCGCACCTCGCCCAGGCCAGCCTTAGGGGTTGCAGTAGTTCTGTGTGTTGCAATGGGCCTCTGTGGAGCTGCACTGCTAGAGCTGAGAGGTTTCTTCGGTTTGTTCAGAGCTGGAGCAACAAGGGAGGGGGCCACCGCAGTTTCTTGACCTTGTCTGGCAGCTACAGGGTCATAGTCTTTCCCATCATAGTTTGCATCAAAAAACTTCTTGAACCACTGAACGAATTCAAAATTGTCCTGAAACTTTCCTTTTACTAATTTGCCCACAGGAATTATTTTGTCAACACCCATCCTCTTAAAACCTGCTTGTAGTATTTTGAAGTTCTAGATGTATTCGTGTTCTAGCTTAGCTTGGAATTTCACTTTCTTCAAGGCGATGGAGCCAGGGAACAGCATGTCCATAAACTGACAATAGGCAGCCCCTGAGCACAACTGTTCAATCTTTGTCAGATTCAACTGCAGAGACTCATTGATCCAGGCCAGCATGTCATGTCGACTGAGGTTATCACTGGTGACCGACGTTGAGTACACATTCACTGCCGTCTTCAGGCTCCGGTTCTGTCTTCGTCTCGTTCAAACCGCCTGACCTAATGTACATTATTAACATTTTCTCCATCACTTTCTCAAGGCTAGAGTACAACGAACAAAACAAGAATCTTTCCCCTTATGCTGACATCTTACATCATTATAAAACGTGTCAAAACTGAGAAATTAACATTAATAACTAAAGTATAAAGCTTATTTGGATTTCACCGATTTTTCCACAAAAGTCTTCTCTCTGTTCTAGGATCCAATCCAGGATCCCATATTGCATTTATTCGGTCATTTATTTGGTAGAATATCCCTCATGTTGGCTTGTTTTCTGTTTTCTCCTATAATTTAATTTTTAACAATAGCTGCGTTTAATAATTGGCTCACAGGTTTCCTAAATATTGAACAACTGGCTCTCATGAGCCACAAGCCCAAGCCAGCTCTAGCACACCACTACCTAGGAAGCTCTAAGCAAAACCGACAATTCATTTGTTTTTTCCATCAATTCCACTAATATTTATTGAGCGCCCTCTAGGGGCTAGTGCTGGAGGTGTGGAGAAAACGGAAACGTGCAGTCCTTGCCACAGAGAAAATTACAGGTTAGGGGACGTGGCTGAGCAGTAGCAGATAGCACCCCTAGAGCAATCAGGGCCATGATGGGAGGGAATAGGATGTGCTGGAGCACTCAGAGGTGGGAGGGACCAACCCTGCCTGGGGAGGTCAAGGAAAGCTTCACAAAAGAAGTAAAGGATGAGCAAGAGCTCCCCAGGTGGGACGCAAGGAGATAAGACGACTGTGTGAGCTGAGTCTTTTTTTAAAAAATAAACTTATTTATTTTTGGCTGCGTTGGGTCTTCGTCGGTGCAAGCAGGCTTTCTCTAGCTGCAGCGAGCCAGGGCTGCTCTTCGTTGTGGTGTGCGGGCTTCTCATTGCAGTGGCTTCTCTCGTTGCAGAGAACGGGCTCTAGGCGCGTGGGCCTCAGTAGTTGTGGCACGTGGCTCAGTAGTTGTGGCTCATGGGCTTAGTTGCTCCGTAGCATGTGGGATCTTCCCGGACCAGGGCTTGAACCTGTGTCCCCTGCATTGGCAGGCAGATTCTTAACCACTGTGCCACCAGGGAAGTCTGTGAGCTGAGTCTTGATGTGTGAGTGAGAATGAGCCAGTCAGTTGAGGAAGCAGAAGGAAAGCAGTCACCATTTATTCTTTCATTCTATAAGCATTTATTAGGCATCAATTCTGTACCAGGCTCTGGAGATGCCCAAATATGTAATGAATAAGGGCATTCAAGTGTGACAAGGGTTGTGATGGTGGAGACGGTGCCTGGGCTGTCTTGAAGATGAGGTTGTGTGTGCACATGTGAAGGTGGTACCATGAAGGAGCATGGACATAAGGGCACTGGCCAGACATCTCCTCCCTGGGAGTGCAGAAGAACCTAAGAGTAAGCTCTCAGGCTTCTACCATCACTTCACCTAATGCAACCAACAGCTTTTGCCAGAGGACGACTAATGCCAGAACCTTTCAATTCAGGTACAATATGTTCACACCCCCCTCCTTCCAGCCCCTCACACCCAGAGCCCCGTGTACAGACCTCTGGGAGCTACACTTAGCAACTGACTCCTGCCTTGGGCAGATGGCATATAAATGCTCTCGGGATGAGGTAGTGTTGACCAACTCAAGGCAAGGGCTCTTCACCTGGGATCAAGAACCCCCAGAAGAGCTCCTATGTCCCCTTCTCAACCCCCCCTAGAGATATACCTCAGCCACTCTATACATCATTATACTGCTTTATTTTCTTCATAGCATTTATTACTATCTGAAATTAAGTCTTTTCTTGCTTTTGCCTGTCTCCTCCCACTAGAATCTCAGCTCCTCAAACATAGAATCCTTGTCTGTCTTGTCATCAATATATCCCCAGCTCACAGCTCAGGGTCTGGCCCATGGCGGGTATTCATGAAATATTTGTGGAGTGGACAAGTGAACGAATGAATGGGTGGATGGATGCTATTATTCAGATTTGAGGGTTGCATTCCTAATCCTCTGTGGCCCAAATTATTTCCCTCAATTTAAAATCCATTGCCTGTCTTTGGTGCTGTGAACTAAAATGTTGCCTGGATGTTGCAGCCATCAAGCCACCACGTTACAGCTGCCCCTAAGGAAACTCAGGATAGAAAAAGGATGCCTGCCATCTAGCAGTCAACTGCTGCAGCCATCCCCCATGGTGTACCCTGAGGAGACTCAGGATGAGAAAGCACAGGATACTGGCCCCAGATAGCAGAGGTGCACATCAAAGGAATGATTTCAGTGAGCCCAGACTCTTGTATCTTCCCATACATAGAAAGCGCTAAATTCCTTAACTTGGGATATCCGGTTTTCTTTCATTAACAGTAATCTTTTGATGTTCCGACTACCTGGTCTTTTGTTGCAAAAACTCCTGTATATCCTGGCTCACCCCCTTGGCTCTTAGGAACAGTTTCTCAGCGTTATCTGAGATGCTGTGTCCCAGGCTAGAAGTCCTCAGAATGTCTGCTGAATAAAACATAACTCTCAACTTTTAGGTTATGTATTTTTTTCCAGTCAACAGTGCCCTGACTCTAAACTTGAACCTTACATGGAGGAAGAAAACTGACATGCATGAAATTCAGAGTGCCCCTCTTGGAATTGTTGTGAGAATGTGAAAGATAATGACAACTAATATTTGTTGTGTTTACTAAGTACCAGTTCCCATTCCAAGCACTTCATATGCATTCAATAAATATTTGTCGAGTCTCTACCAGGTGCCAGGCACTGTTTAGGCCTTAGGGGTATAGCAGTGAATAAAAGACAAAGTAATCTCTACTTTTAGGACCTTAGCCATTAGCTCATTTAATCTGAAAACAACCTTGAGATGCAGACCTTGTGATCAGTCCCATTTTAAAGATGAGGAAACTGAAGCACAAGGTTAGATCACACAGCAGAGCCAGGCAGTCTGGGCCCTGAGCCTGTGTTCTTAACCAATAGGCTCCCCTGCCTCCTGAAGAGCTATTATATAGGGAAGTGCTTGGCAAACTTTGAATGACTTTGACAAATTTGAGTTCCTATTTTTCTTGGTGGGAGCATGGTGTGGGGAGGGGGCAGGAAAGAGACTGGGCCAGGGAGCTCAGAGGATGCGTGGAGAGCAGTGATCCCGGAGGTGCCTTTGGTACTACTTAGGCCAGGAGAGCACTAGCTGTGTCTCTGGAGTCCCCACTGGCCTCTTGCGGGGGCTGTCAGACTTAGCAGACTCACATGGAGTAAGGCTGCATGAAAGAGGCTGCAAGGCCTCCTCACCAGCATGTACTTAGCTCTTTGTGGATTTTTTTTTTTTGGCTAGAGTCCTGTCCTGGTTCCCCTTCTACTGATTTGTTGCCCTTATGGGGGCCCTGCCCCACCCCCCTTGCATAGTCCTCCCATTCAGCCTCTCAGCCCAAGAAGACAAAGGAAAGTTTGGCCAACCCCCACTGGGCTTTTCTGGTTTTCTGTTTCCATTGGAACAAAGAACTGCTCACCAAGTGCTCTCTGATCTTTGGAATGAGAAAGGAAAATAGTTTATCACATGGAGTACCCCACACACACCACCCCCATCACTCACTGGTCTCAGCCTCTCAGGACACCCAGAATCCTGGCAAGGCTAGGCAGGGAAGGCGCCTCCCTTCTGCTCAGCCTTCAGGGAGCCGGCAGGAGAGTGATGACTTCCATCTGGGCTGGCCTGCTTTCCACTCCTTGGGCTCCACCTGTGTCCTAGATGGAGCAGAAGGAAGAAGGAAGCATCCTCCCTCCTGCCTGTCCCACAGCTCCAACCACACAGATGAGCCTCCTAGACCTTGGTCAACAGATTTCCAAGTGATTCCTGCAGAAGGGTGAGAGATTGCTTGGGACCTTGGGCAAATTCCTTAATCCCTCCAAGACTCAGTGTTCACTGAAAAATGGGTCGAAGAATGCCTGCTTCATAATGTTATTGCAAGGATTAAAATTTTAAGTGAGAAATGTTTGAAAAATGCTAGGCCCCAACTAGACTAGGTAGAAGAATTTAGTTTGGTCTAGGAGAGGAGATGGCATTGCTCCAGAGATGGGCCTACCTGAGTGGTAGGTGTGGTAGAAACTTTTGCTCTGGAAAGTGGAGTAGGACGTCCTCCCAACTGCTGGGCTCTGCCAGACTTCTCCCTTGCACCAGGCCTTTGGGTCAGAGCCAGATACCCTTTGCAGAGCACCGCTGGCTTGATCGAATGTGGCTGATGGGCAGCCACCCCATCCCCCATCATTATGTGGCCAGCTATACCATGGTGTCTTTATAGATGTGGGTTGAAAAGAAGATGGCACATTGGAAGAGGTCAAGAAAGCAAAAGGGAATGGCAGGGGTGAGGACCTCTGCCCTTGTGTCCATGGGGCCTGAGTTGCAAACCCAGATGGCCAGGCCCTCACTTTACCCCTTAGAGATGATCACAGATCCCTCACTTTATCAAAGAGCAAACTGAGGATCATAGAGCAGAAGGGACTTGCCCAAGGTCACCCTGGCTAGACCTGCTAACTTCTATGGACTAGTGGGCTCTCTGTTTCCCCTATACAACCTGCTCCTGTGAATCCAGGTCACATGGTCCAGAGATGGCCCAGAGCAGCCTCACTGATCCCCTCAGTCTACCTGTTTATTCAGTAAGTCCTCATTGAGTGCCTACTACGCACCAGGCACCTAGATTAGAAGGCAATGTCTGATTTGGGGGAAAATGAAACAATGAAGGGACTTGGGGGGGCGCAGCAGAGTTGGGGATGGTGCTTTATAAGAGGATGGTCAAAGAAGGATTTATTGAGAAGGTGACATTTGAGCAGAGATCTGAAAGAAGTGAGGGAGTGAGGCCCGCAGATACCTGGAGGAAAAGAATTCCAGGCAGAGGGACTTCCCTGGTGGCGCAGTGGTTAAGAGTCTGCCGGCCAATGCAGGGGACAAGGGTTTGAGCCCTGGTCTGGGAAGATCCCACATGCCGTGGAGCAACTAAGCCTGTGCACCACAACTACTGAGCCTGCTCTCTAGAGCCTGTGAGCCACAACTACTGAGCCTGCGTGCCACAACTACTGAAGCCTGCGCTCTAGAGCCTGCGCTCCTCAACAAGAGAAGCCACCGCAACGAGAAGCCCATGCACCGCAACGAAGAGTAGCCCCTGCTCACCATAACTAGACCCACGTGCAGCAATGAAGATCCAACGTGGTCATAAATTAATTAATTATTTTTTTTTAAATGAAAAAAAAAAAAAAGAATTCCAGAGAGAGAGAACAGCGAATGCAAAGACCCTGAAGCTGTCTGGGAACAGCAAGGAGGCCAGAGTGGCTGGAGCAGAGTGAGTGAGGGAGATAGTGGTAAGACATGAGGTCAGACAGGTCGTGGGGGGACAGATCACTCAGGACCTTGTGGGCCATTGTAAGAACTTAGGCTTTTAGTCTGAAATAGAGACCCATTAGAGGGTTTTGAGCAGAGGCAGGACATGACCTGACTTATGTTTCATCAGGGTCACTCTGACTGCTGTGTCGAGAGTCGATGTAGAGGATCCAATAACTTTATCTAACAGGCAGACCTGGTAGGAAGCTGTTGCTAATATCTAGGCGACAGATGATGGTGGCACAGACCATGATAGTGGTAACAAGTGGTTCAATTCTGGATACTACGAAGGTGGAAATAACATGCTAATAGAGCGGAGATGGGAAAGGAGAGAAAGAGAGAAGAATGACTTTGGGGTTTGGGTCTTGAGCAACTGGAAAGTTGGGGATGCCATTAGCTGAGATGGGCAAAACTGTAGGAGCAGCAGGTTTGCGGGGAACAGTCTGGACTTTGGCTTTGAACGTGGTAAGTTTGAGATGCCTATGTGACACCCATGTGGATGCCTGTGAAAGCCAGACCAGGAACAGCGTGTCCTCCCTCCCTCCCTCACTCGTACACTCGCTAGTTCAGCAAGGATGAGGTGAGCAAGCCCAGGCACTGGGGATGCGGCTCCCCAGCTGGCTTCCCTGTCATCAGTCTCTTCCCCCTCCTGTCCACATGACACATGCAGGCTCCAGTGGGGGCCTTCCAAAGCCAAGGTCAGATCTGTCACTCTCCTGCTCTAAGCCCTCAGCTGGTCCCCACTGCCTCCAGAGTAAAAAATTATCCGTCCTTTTCCTGCCACTCCCAGCCCCCCATTCCTTACATACCTGTCACAGAGCGACTCACCAGGGCCTGAGCAGGCCATCCAGAGCCATAACTCCAAGGGTCTGCTCAGGGGCTGCCCCAGGCTAGGAGAGGCCTGCCCCCTCCTCAGCTTGCTTTACTTGATTTCTTCCTCCAGGACCTGGCCAAGCCATCTCCTCTCACCTGAAGCCTGCCTTTCTCAGCTTTTACACACACAGAGGGAGCCTCACCCAGGGAGCCCTGAGCCTTTACACATTTGAGAGTCACTGTTTGCTCTCCTGTCTCTCCCCTCACTGTGCTAGTTGCTCCTCGAGGGCAGGGATTATTTATTTATTCATCTCTGTAACCCCAGGATAGCCCTTGCCAAGGTACCCAATAAAGTTTTATTGAATGAATGAATGGTCTAATATGCGACAATAGAGAGGCTAAGGATCAGAGGGAGAATTCATTTGGCTGAAGGAGGGAGGTCAGAGAAAGTGTCACAGAGATGCTAGTTAAGCTGGGTTTGGAAGATCAGGAAAGATTTAGCCAGGCCAAAAGAATTCTCAGTGATGTGCAACTAAATTTCACTTCTCACAACGGTCACAAACTGGCAGCCAGGAGGCTGAATATGGCTTACAGATGCTTTTAGTCTGGTCATTTTTTTTTTTTTTTTTTTACCATGTGAGGAGACAGGCATTATGTTTGGTCACACCACAACTCTCAGCCCTGTTAACTGCCAAGGGTGGCATGGTGAGTGTGGCCCTGCATGCATATGAGTTTGCCTCCCTGGCTCAGGGAACCCCCCAACATGCTCACTGTCCAAAATTCCTACTGCTAAGGGGAGGACAAACTTGGCTCATTCAAACTAAGCCCCAAGCCATGGAAGCCACATGGCCATGCCAGGCCTGACCAGCTGGTTACTAGCCATGGGGATGAAGACCCAAATGCTCGGCAACTACCAGACCATCGTCTCGACCTCAAAGCCCCCTAGGTGCGTGAGAGCTCTCCTCACAATGGTAGGAGAGGATGCAGGGCTTGAGCAGTGTGTAGGAAGCAGCTGCAGAGCCCAGGCCAGGGCTTGTCTTACCCTGACGCCCAATTACTCGAAAGGTAGAGAAAAGCAACCACAGAGTCCCCTCAGTGGCTCCCATCTCAGAAGGAGATGGCATTTCAGCAAGAAGCCTCACCGTGTGATGACGACAAGGCTGAACACGAGGTGCGGGTATGGGTCTGCAACCAAGACTCCAGCCTTATCTCCTTTACCCGCTAGTCAGAGAGAGCTGGGTTTCTAGGACACCCACGACAGCTGAGTGTGCCAACAATGGGGCTCTCCAGCCTTTCCTGTGTTTGCTCCTGTCACTGCCAGAACATCCTGGTTTCAACCTGCAAGCCACAAATCCACACACAACAGCTATAGCCAAGTTTCCCAGTCATGTCAGAAACATGTACATAACACACAGTACAGCCACAGTCATACCACCCACCACATCACATCTCCCCATGTGCATGGTCTTTGGCCTGAGCTGCAGCCGAGCCCCACCTAGCTGCCTCTCCTGCCCTTCAGCGGCTGTGATGTCTTACACTTCCCCAAGCAGGTGTGCCCACCTCTCCTTGCACACGCAACGGTCTTACGTGTCTCACCCAACGCCTTGCTGACATGAGTTGGGTGCAGTCATGCAAAGGAAACCAACAATACTAAAAAAATAATTTAAAACTGTTTCTCTAGGGCTTTACATGTGTTCCATAAAGTTTCTTTGGTAGCAGATGCAAACTCTTATATATAGAATGGATAAACAGCAAGGCCCTACTGTAGAGCACAGGGAACTATCTTCAATATCCTGTGATAAACCATCATGGAAAAGAATAAGAAAAAGAATAGATATATATGTATAACTGAATCACACTGCTGATTTCTAGTTTCACTAGAAACTAACACAACACTGTAAATCAACTACACTTCAATAAAATAAATTTTTTTTTTTTTTTTTTTTTTTTTTTTTTTTTTTTGCGGTACACAGGCCTCTCACCGCTGTGGCTTCGCCCGTTGCGGAGCACAGGCTCCGGACGCGCAGGCTCAGCGGCCATGGCTCACGGGCCCAGCCACTCCGCGGCATGTGGGATCTTCCCGTACCGGGGCACGAACCCGTGTCCCCTGCATCGGCAGGCGGACTCTCAACCACTGCGCCACCAGGGAAGCCCAATAAAATAAATTTTTAAGAAATTTCTTTGGAAAGTTTACTTTCTCCATTCTATTTGCCTTTGAAAAACAGTACTAGGGATTCACCTCCCTGAGTTCAGAAGCTGCCAAGCACGAAAGGGCAGAAACAGGGAAGCAAAACCACACAGTCAATCCCTTTCACTCCAGGAAGCTCCCTAGAATTATCCCAGACACATGAAACAGCTTAGTCAGAAGAACTGTCTGTCTTCTCCCCTCTTCCTTTCTCATCCTCCCTGTCCTCATCAGAAATGCTTTCAATGGAATAACATCTCCCCCTGCAGCTGACTGCCAAAATCAGAATACTAAGCGCACACACCATTGTTCTTTGGTGGCCTGTTTTGGGAGGGCAGAGCCAGTCAGGCCTGGCTGCTGTGTATGAGATGACATTAGAAACCACTTAAGCAAAGCACTTGCAATTTTCATTTCAAAGCAGGTCAAGCAGAATCCTGGCCTTGCCAGAGTTGAAAGGTGCATAAACACCACCTCATCCAAGGGTCACAAATGTAAATGCCCTTAGGCACCAAGCAGCTAATGAAAATGAGCGAGGAGGGGAGGGGTAAGAAAATGAGGGAGGGGGTGTGGAACTGGAGCCCAGTTGCCTTACAAAAAGGCATTTAAATTCATTTTAATGTGCCAACCAGCAAAGCAGGCCTGCAGGCCCTTAGGGCCAAAGACCTGTAAGTTTGGGAGTGCTGCTGGAGACAGGAAGCCCAGAGAGAGGAAAGGACTTATTCAAGGTCATGCAACTAGTCAGTGACGGAGGTCCCTGAACAGCTATTTGGCAAAATGAGTCTTTATCACATTCATTCCTTCAGCAAACAAGTCCTGATCACCACGAGGTCCTAGGCTTCCTCCTGTGCCATCAGGGTCCCAGAAGTGAACCACACATGCTCTCTATCTTCAAGACAGTCTCAGTCCAGTAGGGAAGTGTCAAGAACTAAGACCGGAAATTGAGATTGACAGCAGAGAGCATGGAACCTTGAATGTCAAGCCGAGGCATTTGGATTTTATGCTGGAACCAGCAGAGAAGCCTTGGGAAAGTCTGAGCAGGTCTCAGAAAGCTGTTCTATAGGAAGATTCATCCATCAATGGTAACAGGATGGACTGGGGCCAGGCCACTGGGGTGGGAGGTGTAATTGGAGACACACAGAGTGGCTGAAGAAACCAAGAGTCTATGTCTAAGGTAATGAGATTGAGGGTCACTAAGAAGAGAGGGGAAAGGATGAATGTGTAAGACACTGCAAATCCACAGGGTGGGGCTTCCAGAGGCGTGAGTGTGCGTGTGGCGGGGTGGGGGGGGGGGCTGGGGTGAAGGAGATGGGTTGGCAAAAGGCGAGAATTGGGAAGAATCAAGATGACTCCAAGATGGGGTGGATTGCTGGAATGCCAACAGACAGGAAGAAACCCAGGAATCGGGTAGGGGAAGAGTGGGTGGGTGAGGATTCCCAAATGTTTCTCTGTGACAGCAGCCTCAAGACCAATAGGAAGAATCTGGTATTATCTGTTTTACATTATTGGAGCCTCTCCTTCCTCAGTATGGAAAATTGAGCCAGGGCCTCTTGACCTCTCGACTGACTCTTCCATGTGCCCGGAAGTGACCCCTGGGGAAATCCCACTCGGTGCTTCTGGGTGAAATGGTCCAACGATTTAACAAATACTAATCAAATAAATAACTAAAATACATTCTCCACCCCCCGCCTCTTTCTATCCCCCACTCCAAAACAGCTCTGTGGGAAAGTCAATTTGGGAATTTCCCACATGTGTCTATGACTGCAATGCCAGAGCAGTGGTCTAAGTCAGCTACAACCTTCAAAATTCTGTATTTGCTTCTTATATCAAAGGCAGCCTCCTGGCTGGGAGAGCCCTGGTGCTGTTGTAAAATATTTCCCCATGTCACCTCAGGGGCTACCTGGAACTTCTGTACTAGCTTCCAAAGGTGTGGGCTACCAGGTCGAGAGAGGCCTGCCAGGCATGTGACTGAACCATATGACCCACTCACCCCCCACCCCCCACAGGGATGTTCATTTGCCTTCCGTTCCCTCTCAAGTTGCCCTTTCCTCTTCCCTCTGGAAGAGGGTGCAGCATCAGTGAACAAGTCAGAACCACTGTGGGGTTCCAAAAATAGATGAAGACTTCCAGTCCCAGTTTTGGCTACAGAAAGGGGACTTGAAAAGCTGCAGGTGAAACTGAAGCTGAAGGATGCATAGGGCTCTGGAAAGAGTAGGGGCTTTGGAGTCCAACTTTGGTTCAGATCTCAGCTTGGCCTCATTCCAGATGCGTGGTCTGGTCAGTTCTTTTCATGCATAAAATTGTCATTATGATACCTCCCTTTCAGGGTTACTGTGAGAATTAAATGTGATGATGCATGCATAGTTCCTGGTACATAGTAAACGCTCGATACAAATGAATTTCATCTTCCATATCTTCTGCTTTTGAAGACAAGGTCCTTAAAAAATAAGGACCAGGTGTTATACCAAAATACCACCTAGTGAGAGGGGTCAGTGGAGAGGAGAGCTGAGGAGAAGGGAAAGGGTGCCAATACCTCACTTTACCAAGTGGAGATTCAAAAGGTGCAGATGATAATTGATGGAACAAAAACATAAAAGTGTTAGTATACTGCATAAATTACTAGGTTAACCAATAAAAGAATAAAGATGGTGATATAGCCATATAATGGTGATAAATCCTCAACTAGCTTAGCAGGAAGTCAACAGATAATCTCCCAAAATTGATGAATGAAGGAATAAAAGAAGTGTTTTATTTAGAGAAATGAGGGGTAAATACAGGAAGAAAAGAAAAAAAGCTGGTTGCCTTCCAGAAAGGGGACTGGGTGGGGTTCCTTCAGGGATCTGTTGTTTCTTTCCATGGGCGTGTTCCACTTTGATTACAAAAACCCAACCAGGAATAAGGTGGAAAGTCTGGACCAGCACCTATGCCCACCACCTTAAAGGATGGCCCACAGCATCACAGCTGCCATATGCTTCACCTTTAGCCCCCTTCCCTGCATGTTGTGCATGTCCCTCATTTGAGGTAGACCAAAGCCTTAAAAGGGGGCAGAAGCTTGATTAGGCCAGTTGCTCAAAGAAGCTCCCTTGCAGGAGAGCAGAGATGGCAGTCAGAGTGGCATGGGGCACAGGCCAACTTGAGAAGTCCTTTACAGAACACATTCTCCACTGGGAAGGGTCTACCTGTCCTGCCCCTGGATCCCCAATTTGATGATCAGTTCACACTAGCTGACCATAGATAGCATCCCGAAGTGCCAGGATATGGCACATGTGGCTACGTGAGCAACTCTACCCACCCATAGCCCTGCTTGCAAGGAGAAAGATCTATGCCAACTTCCAGCCCAGAAGGAGCCCACCACTCTCCATCCCACTGCCTGAAACTTCTGCCTGGAAGCTGCCTTGAGGCTCTTTTCTTAAAAATTCATTCATCCAGAATTGACTGATGCCCAGCAAGAATGCAAAGACCACTTCAAGGGAGGGTAAATTAAACCTTTTTCACTTTCAGGCAGAGGGAGAATTAGAAAAGTGCTGAGGGAAAATTTTGCCTATGTGACAGTTTTGCCTGGGGCCAGGCCAGGACCGGACTACCCTAAAACACACATATGAGCACAAGCACACACACACACAGCCAGGGAATACACACTCACACAGAAACACCTCCTATGATCTCTGATAAACCCTTTTCCCTTTATCAAGTCTGCCATGGTGGCTCTGGGTAGTTCGTTTCTCCTTCCATTTTTTTATTTAACAGTTTTATTGAGATACAATTCATATACCATGCAATTCAAACAATTAAAGTGGACAATTCAATGGCTTTTAGTATATTCACAGAGTTGTGTATCCATCACTACAGTCAACTTGAGATCATTTTCATCATCCCCCGAAAGAAACTCCATACCCATTAATTCCCTATTCCCCCTTCCCCACAGTCCCTAGCAAACACTTAATCTATTTTCTGTCTCTATAGGATTTGCCTACATAATCATACAATATGTAGGATTTTGTATCTTGCTTCTTTCACTCAGAATACTGTTTGCAAGGTTCATCCATGTTGTAGCATGTATAAATCTTCATTCCTTTCTATGGCTGAATAATATTCCATCGTATGGATCTGGATATACTACATTTGTTTATTCACTCACACACTGAAGAACACTGAGTTGTTTCCATCTGTTGGCTATTATGAATAATGCTCCCATGAACTTCGTACAAGCTTTTGTGTGGACATGTGTTTCCATTTCTCTTGGGTATAAACCTAGAAGTGGAATTGCTGGGTCATATGGTAACCTGGGTAATATATTTAACCTACTGAGGAACTGCCAGACTGTTTTCCAAAGTGGCTGTGCCATTTTACATTCCACTAGTAGTGCATGAGGGTTCCAGTTGCTCCACATCCTTGCAAACACTTGCTATTTTCCATATTTTTGATTATAGCTATCCTATTAGGTGTGGAGTGGCATCTTGTGGTCTCAATTTGCATTTCCCTCATGACTGATAACGCTGAGTATCTTTTCATATGCTTGTTGGGCATTTGTATATCTTCTTTGGAAAGCTGTCTATTCAGATCCTTTGTCTATTTTTAAATTGGGTTACTTGTCCTTTTGAAATTGAGTTAAGAATTCTTTATGTATTCTGTATACAAGTTCCTTATCAGATATATGATTTACAAAAATTTTCTCTCATTCTGTGGGTTGTCTCTTCACTTTCTTGATGGTGTCCTTTGAAATGAAAAAGTTTTTCACTTTCGATTAAGTTCAATTTATCTATTTTTTTGGTCACTTGTGCCTTTGGTATCATATCTAAGCAACCACTGCTTAATCCAAGGTCATGAAGATTCACACCTATACTTTCTTCTAAGAGTTTTAGCTCTTACATTTAGGTCTTTGATCCATTTTGAGTTAATTTTTGTATATGGTGTGAGGTTAGGGGTCCAACTTCACTTGCTTTTGCGTGAGGACTCTCATTCCTTTTTATTTCCAAGGGTAGCACCTTAACTGAGAACTGGGTCTAGGCAAAATCATGACTCATAATAATTACCAATGTCACTGATTAGGTCTCTACTAGATACTCACATATGCTATTCCTTATTTTTACAGCAACTCTTCAACGTAGACCTTTGTACTACTCTCATCTTACATTTGATCAAAGTTGTCCCTCTTTCCACAATTGGCAAGAGGCAGGGCCAGGATTTGCATCAGGCCTGTCTGTCTCCAAAACCTAGATACAAAGTGCTGCACCAGGCTGCAGAAGTAAGCATGGTAATAGTGCTTGAGATACGCTGGTTGAATGACTCGATAAGGACAGGTTGTTGACAACAGCTGATGTTGCACAGGAAGTGATCCCGGGATAGGCTAAACGATGCCTGGACCAGGAGCAACTTAGCAGAAAAATGAGCAGTAACTTCGGCATTAAGTACTGAATGCACCAAAAGCTTCTGGTCTGATGTAGGAGTGCCATTTCACTCTTCCATGACTGAGTAAAATCTCTAGCTTGGAATCTCTTTCTTCTAGTCCCATGCAGAGTGAGGTTAAAGACCTATAGTAGTTTGTTGGGCCTGGAAATACATGAGGATTACCTGAGAAGCTGTTCTGAGCAAAGTCCTGGCACCAAATGAGGGCCCCATAGATGGGATTGAGTATAAAGTACCCAAGGGCAGGGGCTGGCAGGGCCAAGGGAGGGTTCTGACCAAGATTTCCATGTAAAGGAGAGCACTGTAATCAGGGCCTGAGAATGCATGAACACCTGAGAATTGGCTAGTAAGGGAAAACCTAAAAGAAAAGTTTAAGAGATGTCTAATGACTTCTTAGTTTATTTTCTAATAGTAATAATAATAATAGCAGCTTAAATTAAGGCTTCTTATGTGCCAGGTACCGTGCTAACTGCTTTACATGTATTAACTCATCTAATCCACGTGAGAACTTCATAATAGAGATACTGTCATTATGTCTATTTTACACACGAGAAAACTGAGGCAAAAAGAGGTTAGGTAACTTGCCCATGGTCACACAGAGAGTAAGTAGCAAAGGTGGAATCTGAATTTAGGCCACCTGGCTCCAGAGTCTGTGCAGTTATGCTATTAGGCTGTATAAGTACAAGTGGAATGTAAATAAGGGAGGTGGGAGAAAAAAGCACAGTCACCTTCTTCTAGAAAGTTATATTATGATTTAAGAAATTTTCCACTATCCTCCTAGTGAGGTGTCTGGAGCACTTTGAAAAGTTTTTAAAGGTTTACCAATAAAAAATGGTGCCACGATTAGGACTGTGGTTTTACCTCATTGGAAAAGGTCAAGAAAGAGGGATCCATTAATCCAAAAGTTTTCAATTTCACCTAGTATGGGACACATATTCTGGGAGGACAAACATTAGTTAAGGTTTATAAAAGAACTTACTGTGTATAAGACAATGTTCTGAGAGCTTTCATGAACTGTTAAATTTAATAATCACAATAATCCTTTGAAGTAGGTACTATTATTTTCCCCCATTTTACAGATGAGAAGATGAGACACAGCTTTTTCAAGGTTACACAGATTATAAGTGGCAAAACTGAGATTTATATCTGGGAAGTCCATCCTTCCATCTGGGGCACCTGTTATGCTAAACCAATCTTGCCAAAGTCTATAAGGGAGGCTGTTACCAAAGAAGCCAGACTATAACGTTATCCTGCTGTCCTCAATCCCTTTTTTGTTTTGCAACTTGTTTTAAGCCTACTTTTAAAAGTTCCTTGTGTTGACTTCAGCAGTTTAGAAGTTTTCATAAGCACCAACATATCCTGGCCCAAGCCACCCAGATACCACTGTCACACAGTTGTACTACTTTTTTCTACTGGTTTATCATAGAGAAAAAACAATGCCCTATGATTTTCCAGAAGGAAAAGTGTATCTCAAGTGTCTCCCTTATCTTCCTGCCCCTGCTTCTATAATATAGTAGAAAGACAACAGGCTTTAGGATAGACAGATCTGGATTCAAATCCTGCTTTCTCTGCTTCTAGGCTGGGAGGCCTTGGGCAAGTTGCTTTGCCTCGGTCTGTTCCTCTATGATCATAGCAGCTCTTTTAGCTCCCACTGTCCCAGGCACTTGAGGGCAGGGGAGAGAGGAAACGGAATAAGACAGGAAAGCATATTTAGGGCATGACAAGAAGTCCAATGTGACTGAAGTATTGTATAGAGAAGGTAAGGAGGACTGAGACCAGAGCAAGAGTCTTGAATGCCTCGGACAAATGGGTTAAACTATATTTGAGAGGCAATGGAGGCTTTGAAGGTCTTCATACAAGGGATGATGCAATCACGATGAACATTTGTCGAGTACCTATTCCAGGTTAGGCATGATTCTTCACTAAATCCTCACAACAGGACTATGACTAGGTACTACTATTTTGCAGGTGTGGAAACAAAGACTCAGAAAGATGGACTCACTTGCCCAAGATCTCGCATAGCTTATAAATGGCAGGCCTGGGACTAAATCTATACAGCTGGATCCCAGAGCCCTAGGAGGCTCTGTTATTTTGAGGTAACTCAATCAATCAGGGTTGTACACAGTAGACTGGAGGGGAGGGCAGAAAACAGAAACCATTTAGGAGGTCATTATAGTCATCCAAGGGAGGATACGAGTGAAATGGAGGCAGTAGCACAGACCCTGAAAATAGTCTTCTAGAACTGGGCAAATGAGTTAATGTGGGAGGTGGGGGGGTGGTTAATCTATCCCAGAAATGGGAGGGGCAGGGGGAGGCTTGTCCCCCCATGTTCTTAAAAATTAAGAATAATTGTCAACAGCTTTAAACAGGACAGTTTAATATCTGGATTTCAGTCTTCTCTTAATGAACCAGAGGATTTGGCAGCACTGGGCTGGCACTCCCACAGGGCACCAGTGGCCTGGGGCCCAGCAGTAGCTTCCCTCTTGAGACAGAGAAGCATGCCCCAAGGCCCTCTGGGCCCTGCTTCTCCACCTTACCTGTCTGGCCAACGGGGGCCCTGGAGCCCCTAAGCCCTGAATTTTGTTAGACTGCAAACCCAGATGCTGGGGGGAATGAATTTGGTGGGGAGGGGCTAGTTTAGGAGAGGAGAGAAACACTGTCTCTGTAAATAAAGAAAATTCAGTGCCAAGAGAAGGAGGAGATAAAGCAGCTAGGGGAAGGGGGGCAGGGAGTGGGCCTTGAGATGACAACTGGCATGATAAGAAGGGACAAAGGTCAAGGGAGGGTGAGGACATCATGGGGTCCAGGCTTTTTAAAGAAGCAATTGGAGGCATTTACTGATGGAGAGGGGGGAAGACAGAGAGAGAGAGAAAGAAAGGCAGGAGTGGGGGAGGCAATGTCTAAAATCCAAAGGTTCTGGCAAAAGCTTAGAGGCCATCCTGCAGATGTGCTGGGAAGCTGTGGGAGGAGGGAGGTCATGCTCAGAACAGAGAATTAAAGAGTGAGATATCTTGATAAAAATAAAAATACATCCATGAATGATGAAAAGAGTAAATTAGAGGAGTTCAGAAGGATAGGAAACGGAGAGGCCAGTGTGCTGCCATGGCCATGGTCTCAAAGCAGTCAATTCCTCAGGGTGCCTGAACTCCCTTTGCAAAAGGCAAATGAAGGAGTGTCCCCAGGGAACAGATAGGTTGGTATCTGCACCTCCAGCCATGTGACACTGCATCCAGGGTTTGAGGTTGCCAGATTTGGGAACAAAGGAGCAGTGGCTGCCCAGAATCAAGACACACACAGGCTGAACAAGGAGGAAGAGAAGTAAAAGCTGCTATGGCTACCTCTTCTCTTTGGGGTCCTGCACTTCTTTGAAACTCACCATTCCCTTGATAAAGTGGTCAGGATGAGTAGGCCAACAAGAGAAACAACTGGAGAGAGGGTGTCAATTTAGAAGAAGACATCTTTCTTAGTGGCACAGCCTTACTGCACTTTTCATTGAGGTAAGAGTTTCCCAGCCTGGCTGGTGTTCAGAATTCTATCCCTCAAAAGGAGAAAGCAAGTCAGAGAGAGAAGGGAAATGATCTTTCCCAAATGGTCGGTGTGGAAGGGGTCATGAAAGCAGTTAAAAGTCACAGCACTGTCACAATCTGCTTTTGCACATTTTTGGACCAAGGCTGTATGTTTCTAGAGACCAAATGACGAGCTATTTTGTGCTCTTGCAAACATTTAGCCAAGATAGATTTTCCAGTAAAAAATTACGATGCGGGTTTCCTTGGTGGCGCAGTGGCTGAGAGTCCGCCTGCCGATACAGGGGACGCGGGTTTGTGCCCCGGTCCGGGAGGATCCCATGTGCCGCGGAGCGGCTGGGCCCATGGGCCATGGCCGCTGAGCCTGCGTGTCCGGAGCCTGTGCTCCGCAACGGGAGAGGCCACAGCAGTGAGAGGCCCGCGTACCGCAAAAAAATAAATAAATAAAAAATTACAATGAAATTTCCAAACCATAGCTGTATCAGCAGCAGAGCAGGCCCTATATAACCATAAGTATTTCCCAGGGATGAGATTATTTCTGCTGCTCCAGGGATCAGAATGCTTTACACATATACTGCTGTTTCCCCCTCTGATTAATGCCTGATTCTGTAGGACAGCTACTCCGCAAAACATCAGCACTTAGGTGATAAACCTCAAACTATTTATTCGGTTTATTTTTGAAATGTCTTACATTGTAACCCCATTTCACTTTTCGTATGCTTTCTTTCCCTCTGAATAAAATCTTGGGTTTGAGCTAATTGAGTTCTAGTGGAGAAGGAGCCCCCACCAATTTTTTTTCCACTGGAAAAATGTTAAGTAGGGATGTGGGACTTCCAGAATGGCTCTATGGGAAGCTGGTGTGACTCCCCTGTGAAACAACCATTTCACTGGTGAAAATTATTTTTAAAAACAACCATATAAAGTCTCTGGAGATTTGCCCTCAGGGCATACTGCAAGTAGAGAAACATTTATTCAAGAAAATTTACTAAATCTTGGTAAGAACAGTGAGAGTCTGTGGCATTTGAGTCATGACGTGTTCCAATTCCATACCCCACCCCCACCCCCGCCAGCTCCATTTTACAGAAACACTGTTCTCGACAAGTGTGGCCAAGAAAACAGGGTTCCCTTTCCTCCCAGCTCCTAGTCTAGGGGCTATAGTTTCACCCCAGGAACATCTCTTGTCTCCCCTAGCTCAGTATTGCAAAAGCTCTATGCTGGATGGCCAAGAGGACTGGGCTGCCCTCTCCCACCCGGCCCCAACTCATAGGGTGGAAGAAGCTCTACCTCAGGCTCAGAAGTCCAAGAATATCGGGCCCTCAATCATCTCACCTCAGCTTGCTCATAGGATGGAGGATCCACACTAGGAGAGGCAAGCTAAGACCAGGGGCTACCATCTCCTCCCCAGCACCAGTTCACAGAGCAGGGAGTATCACATCAGGGGAGGGGGGCACAGTCCCCACTCCCAGCCTCTGTGCAGTGGCCCAGAGTTTCCACCCAGGGTTGTAGGCAGACCATAAAGATGGAGAGCGCAACAGCACAGCTCTACCCTAAGGGGACTATTTAGAACAGAGCAGGAGGAGTTCATGCCTAAGGGCACTGTCAAAAACAATGGAAATTTTGGTGACAAAAAGTTAAGAGGGGGCTGGTAGCTGGATGAAACTAGTAGCAACAAGAAAAATGGCATGCCAACCAAAAGGTTACCAGGGGAAAAGACAGCCAAGAAGATCCCCTCACGCGATAATACTCATCTTTATGGATCTGGAAGGCTGTACACATGCACTAGGCTGCACCTACTGCAGAAGCAATCAGAGAAGGACATGGGACAGACTTGAAAACACTCCCCAAGCCACACACAGATAAAGTAGCAAAGGGTAGACGTCTTACTGGCTCAAGGAACTTATGTACAACCTTTGACCAGGCACTGACTGAGCAAGAAGTCATACTTAAAATTAAATCACAACCATCCCTAGTGGTCTGGAAGACTGTGCCCTCTCAGGAACGACTGGAGAGAGAAATTTTAAGTTACTATTTCCTGGTTGAATGTGAGGCAAAACTGTAAACTCCCTGAACTGTCAAAGCAGTCTCCAAGCCATACACACACATCCAATTATAAAGATAGATCAATAGAGATTTTGCTATCTGAAAAACAACAAAAAGAATAAGGAGGATGGAGAGGGGAAATAAGAGGAGGGGAAGAAGAAAAATGAACAGAGCCTCAGAGAAATGTAGGATACCATTAAGCGCACCAACATATATATCATGGGAGTACCAGAAAGAGAGGTGACAAAGAAAGGAACAGACAAAATATTCAAGGACATACTGGCTGAAAAAAATCCAAATTTGATGAAAAATATTTATATACACATTCAGAGGCTCAGTGAACTCCAAGTGGGATAAAGACAAATAGATCCATAGCCAGACACATCATAGTTGTTGAAATGTTGAAAGACAGAAAATCTGGAATGCAGAAAGAGAAAACTATCAGACACAAGGAAACACTAATAAGCGTAACAGTTAACTTCTCATCAGAAACAATGGAGGGGGAGCAGTGGTTAAGAATCCGCCTGCCAATACAGGGGACAAGGGTTCGATCCCTGGTCCAGGAAGATCCCACATGCCATGGAACAACTAAACCCGTGTGCCACAACTACTGAAGCCCGCATGCCTAGAGCCCGTGCTCCACGACAAGAGAAGCCACCGCACCACAATGAAGAGTAGACCCTGCTCAACACAGCTAGAGAAAGTCCGTGTGCAGCAACAAAGACCCAATGCAGCCAAAAAAAAAAAAAAAAAAAAGAAAGAAAAAAAAAGAAAAAGAAACAGTGGAGGCCAGAAAGAAGTGGGATGGCATATTCAAAGTGCTGAAACAGTGGGGTGGGGACCTTCAAGATGGTGGAGGAGTAAGAAGTGGAGATCACCACCCTCCCCACAAATAAATCAAAAATACATCTACATGTGGAACAACTCCTACAGAACACGTACTGAGTGCTGGCAGAAGACCTCAGACTTCCCCAAAGGCAAGTAACTCCACACGTACCTAGGTAGGGCAAAAGAAAAAAGAAAAAACAGAGACAAAAGAATAGGGACAGGACCTGCACCTCTGGGAGGGAGCTGTGAAAGAGGAAAAGTTTCCACACACTAGGAAGCCCCTTCACTGGCGGAGACGAGGGGGGTGATGAGAGGGAGGGAAACTTCAGAGCCACGGAGGAAAGTGCAGCAACAGGGGTGCAGAGGGCAAAGTAGAGAGATTCCACACAGAGGATTGGTGCAGACCAACACTGACCAGCCTGAGAGGCTTGTCTGCTCACCCACCAGGGTGGGTGGGGACTGGGAACTGAGGCTCAGGCTTTGGAGGTCAGATCCCAGGGAGAGGACTGGGGTTGGCTGCATAAACACAGCCTGAAGGGGGCTAGTGTGCCACAGCTAGCAGGGAGGGAGTCCAGGAAAATGTCTGGAACTGCCTAAGAGGCAAGAGACCATTATTTCAAGGTGCGCAAGGAGCGGGGATTCAGGGCACCGCCTAAATGAGCTTCAGACATGGGTGCAAGCCATGGTTATCAGCGCAGACACCAGAGACAGGCATGAAACACTAACTCTGATGCTGCAGATACCACGAATCCTGTGTGCAAACACAGGCCACTACCCACACCTCCCCTCTGGGGAGCCTGTGCAGCCTGCCACCACCAGGGTCCCATGATCCAGGGAAAACTTCCCTAGGAGAACACATGGCGCACCTCAGGCTATTGCAATGTCATGCCAGCCTCTGTCACCGCAGGCTTGCCCCGCATCCCGTACCCCTCCCTCCCCCAGGCCTGAGTGAGCCAAAGCAACCGAATCAGCTGCTACTGTAACCCCGTCCTGTCTGGGTAGGGAAAAGACGCCCTCAGGTAACCTACACGTAGAGGCGGGGCCAAATCCAAAGCTGAACCCCAGGAGCTGCACGAACAAAGAAAAGAAAGGGAAATCTCTCCCAGCAGCCTCAGAACAGTGGATTAAATCTCCACAATCAACTTGATGTACCCTGCATCTGTGGAATACCTGAAGAGACAACAAATCATTCCAAATTGAGGTGGTAGACTTTGGGAGCAATTGTAGACTTGGGGTTTGCATTCTGCATCTAATTTGTTTCTGGTTTTATGTTAATCTTAGTTTAGTACTTAGAGCTTATTATCATTGGTAGATTTGTTTACTGATTTCGTTGCCCTCTTCCTTTTAATGTGTGTGTGTGTGTGTGTGTGTGTGTGTGTATATATATATAAGTTTTCCTTTTTATCTTTTTGTGAGTGTATATGTGTATGCTTCTTTGTGTGATTTTCTCTGTATAGCTTTGCTTTTGCCATTGGTCCTAGGGTTCTGTCTGTCCTTTTTTCTTTTTTTTTAGTATAGTTTTTAGTACTTGTTATCATTGGTGGATTAGTTTTTTGGTGTGGCTGCTCTCTTCTTTCTTTTAATTACTTTTAAATTTTGTAATTAAAAATTTTTTATTTTAATAACTTTTTATTAATTTAATTTAATTTAATTTATTTTTTTTCCCCTCCCTTTTCTTCTGAGCTGTGTGGCTGACAGGGTCTTGGTGCTCCAGCCAGGTGTCAGACCTGAGCCTCTGAGGTAGGAGGGCCAAGTTCAGGACATTGGTCCAACAGACCTCCCGTCCCCATGAAATATAAAACGGCGAAAAGTCTCCCAGAGATCTCCATCTCAACACCAAGACCCAGCTACACTCAACGACCAGCAAGCTATGGTGCAGGACACCCTATGTCAAACAACTAGCAAGACAGGAACACAACCCCACCCAGTAGCAGAGAGGCTGCCTAAAATCATAATAAGGTCACAGACACCCCAAAACACACCAATGGATGCGGTCCTGCCCACCAGAAAAACAAGACCCAGCCTCAGCCACCAGAACACAGGCACCAGTCCCCTCCACCAGCAAAACTACACAACCCACCGAACCAAACTTACCCACTGCGGTCAGAAACCAAAAACAACGGGAACTATGAACCCGCAGCCTGCGAAAAGGAGACCACAAACACAGTAAGTTAAGCAAAATGAGAAGACAAAGAAAAACACAGCAGATGAAGGAGCAAGGTAAAAACCCACCTGACCAAAAAAATGAAGAAGAAATAGGAAGTCTACCTGAAAAATACTTCAGAGTAATGAAAGTAAAGATGATCCAAAATCTTGGAAATAGAATGGAGAAAGTACAAGAAACATTTAACAAGGAACTAGAAGAACTAAAGAGCAAACAAACAATGATGAACAACACAATAAATGAAACTAAAAACTCTCTGGAAGGAAACAAGAGCAGAATAACCGAGGCAGAAGAACGGAGAAATGACCTGGAAGATAAAATAGTGGAAATAATTACCACAGGGCAAAATAAAGAAAAAAGAATGAAAACAATTGAGGACAGTCTCAGAGATTTCTGGGACAACATTAAACGCACCAACATTCGAAGTATAGGGGTCCCAGAGAAGAAGAGAAAAAAAAAAGGGACTGAGAAAATATTTGAAGAGATTATAGTTGAAAACTTCCCTAATATGGGAAAGGATATAGTCAATCAAGTTCAGGAAGCGCAGACAGTCCAACACAGGAAAAAATCCAAGGAGAAACATGCCAAGATACATATTGATCAAACTATCAAAAATTAAATACAAAGAAAAAATATTAAAAGCAGCAAGAGAAAAAAAAATAACATACAAAGGGATCCCCATAAGGTTAACAGTGGATATTTCAGCAGAAACTCTGCAAGCCAGAAGGGATGGCAGGACATATTTAAAGTGATGAAAGGGGAAAACCTACAACCAAGATTACTCTACACAGCAAGGATTTTATTGAGATTTGATGGAGAAATTAAAACCTTTACAGACAAGCAAAAGCTAAGAGAATTCAGCACCAAAAATCCAGCTCTACAACAAATGCTAAAAGAAGTTCTCCAGGCAAGAAACACAAGAGAAGGAAAAGACCTACAATAAAAAACCCAAAACAATTAAGAAAATGGAAACAGGAACATACATATTGATAATTACCTTAAATGTAACTGGATTAAATGCACCAACCAAAAGACGTAGACTGGATGAATGGATACAAAAACAAGACCCATATATATGCTGTCTACAACAAACCTACTTCAGATCTAGGGACACATACAGACTGAAAGTGAGAGGATGGAAAAAGATATTCCATGCAACTGGAAATCAAAAGAAAGCTGGAGTAACAATTCTCATAACAGACAAAATAGACTTTAAAACAAAGACTATTACAAGAGACAAAGAAGGACACTACATAATGATCAAGGGATCAATCCAAGAAGAAGATATAACAATTGTAAATATTTATGCACCCAACATAGGAGCACCTCAATACATAAGTCAAATGCTAACAGCCATGAAAGGGGAAAACAACAGTAACACAATAATAGTGGGGGAATTTAACACTCCACTTTCACCAAAGGACAGATCATCCGAAATGAAAATAAATAAGGAAACACAAGCTTTAAATGATACATTAAATGAGACGGGCTTGATATTTATAGGACATTGCATCCAAAAACAACAGAATACACTTTCTTCTCAAGTGCTCATGGAACATTCTCCAGGATAGATGATATCTTGGGTCACAAATTAAGCCTTGGTAAACTTAAGAAAATTGAAATCATATCAAGTATCTTTTCCAACCACAACGCTATGAGACTAGATATCAATTACAGGCAAAAATCCGTAAAAAATACACACATGGAGGCTAAACAATACACAACTAAATAACAAAGAGAGCACTGAAGAAATCAAAGAGGAAATTTAAAAATACCTAGAAACAAATGACAATGGAGACACGAAGACCCAAAACCTATGGGATGCAGCAAAGGCAGTTCTAAGAGGGAAGTTTAAAGCAATACAATCCTACCTCAAGAAACAAGAAACATCTCAAATAAACAATTTAACCTTACACCTAAAGCAGTTAGAGAAAGAAGAATAAAAATCTCCCAAAGTTAGCAGAAATAAAGAAATCATAAAGATCAGATCAGAAATAAATGAAAAAGAAATGAAGGAAGTGATAGCAAAGATCTATAAAACTAAAAGCTGGTTCTTCGAGAAGATAAACAAAATTGATAAACCATTAGCCAGACTCACCAAGAAAAAAAGGGAGAAGACTCAAATCAGTAGAATTAGAAATGAAAAAGGAGAAGTAAAAACTGACACTGCGGGACTTCCCTGGTGGTCCAGTGGTTGGGAGTCCGCCTTCCAGTGCGGGGGATGTGGGTTCGATCCCTGGTCAGGGAACTAGGATCCCGCATGCCACGGGGCAACTAAGCCCATGTGCGCTCTAGAGCCCATGCGCCACAACTAGAGAGAAGCCCGCCTGCCACAACAAAAGATCCCACATGCTGAAACTAAGACCCAATGCAGCCAAATAAATAAATATTTAAAAAAAAAAAAAAAAAACTGACACTGCAGAAATACAAAGGATCATGAGAGATTACTACAAGCAACTATATGCAAATAAAATGGACAACCTGGAAGAAATGGACAAATTCTAACAAAAGCACACCTTCTGAGACTGAACCAGGAAGAAATAGAAAAAAATAAACAGACCAATCACAAGCACTGAAATTCAGACTGTGATTAAAAATCTTCCAACAAACAAAAGCCCAGGACCAGATGGCTTCACAGGCGAATTCTATCCAACATCTAGAGAAGAGCTAACACCTATCCTTCTCAAACTCTTCCAAAATACAGCAGAGGGAGGAACACTCCAAAACTCATTCTATGAGGCCACCATCACCCTGATACCAAAAGCAGACAAAGATGTCACAAAGAAAGAAAACTACAGGCCAATGTAACTCAGGAAGATAGATGAAAAAATCCTCAACAAAATACTAGCAAACAGAATCCAACAGCACATTAAAAGGATCACACACCATGATCAACTGGGGTTTATCCCAGAAATGCAAGGATTCTTCAATATATGCAAATCAATCAATGTATTAAACCATATTAACAAATTGAAGGAGAAAAATCATATGATCATCTCAATAGATGCAGAAAAAGCTTTCGACAAAATTCAATACCCATTTATGATAAAAAAAAAACCCTCCAGAAAGTAGGCATAGAGGGAACTTACCTGAACATAATAAAGGCCATATATGACAAACCCTCAGCCAACATCATTCTCAATGGTGAAAAATTAAAACCATTTCCACTAAGATCAGGAAGAACACAAGGTTGCCCACTCTCACCACTATTATTCAACATAGTTTTGGAAGTTTTAACCAGAGCAATCAGAGAAGAAAAAGAAATTAAAGGAATCCAAATCGGAAAAGAAGAATTAAAACTGTCACTGTTTGCAGATGACATGATACTATACATAGAGAATCCTAAAGATGCTACCAGAAAACTACTAGAGCTAATCAATGAATTTGGTAAAGTTGCAGGATACAAAATTAACACACAGAAATCTCTTGCATTCCTATACACAAATGATGAAAAATCTGAAAGAGAAATTAAGGAAACACTCCCATTTACCACTGAAACAAAAATAATAAAATACCTAGGAATAAACCTACCTAGGGAGACAAAAGACCTGTATGCAGAAAACTATAAGACACTGATGAAAGAAATTAAAAATGATACAAACAGATGGAGAGATATACCATGTTCTTGGATTGGAGGAATCAACATTGTGAAAATGACTATACTACCCAAAGCAATCTACAGATTCAGTGCAATCCCTATCAAATTCCTAATGGCATTTTTCACAGAACTAGAACAAAAACGTTCACAATTTGTATGGAAACTTGAGAAAGAGAAATGGAGCTGGAGGAATCAGGCTCCCGGACTTCAGACTATACTACAAAGCTACAGTAATCAAGACAGTATGGTACTGGCACAAAAACAGAAATATAGATCAATGGAACAGGATAGAAAGTCCAGAGATAAACCCATGCACATATGGTCACTTTATCTTTGATAAAGGAGGCAAGAATATACAATGGAGAATGGACAGCTTCTTCAATAATTGATGCTGGGAAAACTGGACAGCTACATGTAAAGGAATGAAATTAGAACACTCCCTAATACCATACACAAAAATAAAATCAAAATGGATTAAAGACCTAAATGTAAGGCCAGACACTATAAAATTCTTAGAGGAAAACATAGGCAGAACACTCTATGACATAAATCACTGCAAGATCCTTTTTGACCCACCTCCTAGAGAAATGGAAATAAAAATACACAAATGGGACCTAATGAAACTTAAAAGCTTTTGCACAGCAAAGGAAACCGTAAACAAGACAAAAAGACAACCCTCAGAATGGGAGAAAATATTTGCCAATGAAGCAATGGACAAAGGATTAATCTCCAAAATATACAAGCAACTTATGTAGCTGTATATCCAAAATACAAACTACCCAATCCAAAAATGGGCAGAAGACCCTAACAGACATTTCTCCAAAGAAGATATACAGATTGCCAGCAAACACATGAAAGGATGCTCAACAACACTAATCATTAGAAAAATGCAAATCAAAACTACAATGAGGTATCACCTCACACCGAATGGCCATCATCAAAAAATCTACAAACAATAAATGCTGGAGAGGGTGTGCAGAAAAGGGAACACTCTTGCACTGTTGGTGGGAATGTAAATTGATACAGCCACTACAGAGAACAGTATGGAGGTTCCTTAAAAAACTAAAAATAGAAATACCATATGACCCAGTAATCCCATTACTGGGCATATATCCTGAGAAAACCATAATTCAAAGAGTCACATACCACAATGTTCATTGCAGCTCTATTTACAATATCCAGGACATGGAACTAAGGTAAGTGTCCGCTGACAGATGAATGCATAAAGGAGATGTGGCAGATATATACAATGGAATGTTACTCAGCATAAAAAAGAAACGAAATTGAGTTATTTGCAGTGAGGTGGATGGACCTAGAGTCTGTCATACAGAGTGAAGTAAGTCAGAAAGAAAGAGGAAAACAAATACCATATGTTAACACATATATATGGAATCTAAAAAATAAAAAAGGTTCTGAAGAACCTAGGGGCAGGACAGGAATAAAGACTCAGACATAGAGAATGGACTTGAGGACACTGGGAGGGGGAAGGGTAAGCTGGGACAAAGTGAGAGAGTGGCATGTACATATATGCACTACCAAATGTAAAACAGATAGCTAGTGGGAAGCAGCCCTATAGCACAGGGAGATCAGCTCAGTGCTTTTTGTCCACCTAAAGGGGTGGGATAGTGAGGGTGGGAGGGAGACGCAAGAGGAGGAGATATGGGGATATATATATACATATAGTTGATTCACTTTGTTATACAGCAGCAACTAACACAACATTGTAAAGCAATTATACTCCAATCAAGTTGTTAAAAATACATAAGTAAATAAGAAATAAGGAAGGAAGGAATGGGGAGAGGGGGGAGGGAAAGAATAAAGGAACAAAAGAAAGAAAGAAAGAAAGAAAGAAAGAAAGGGAGGAAGGAAAGGAAGAAGAAAAAAGAAAAGAAATGAAAAGCATCCAGGTTGGAAAGGAAAAAGTGAAACTATCTGTATTTGCAGATTGCGTGATTTCGTATGCAGAAAATCCTAAGGAAACCACTAAAAAGCTATTAGAACTAATAAATTCAACAAGGTTGTAGGATACAAGATCAAATCACAGTTATCTTCTTTTTCAGATGCCCAATCTCACATCAGGGACAACCAGCTTTTCTTGAGTATCTTCGAAAATTTCCAGGCATAGATAGAGAGACATATTGTATTGATATTTCTGTACCAGCACATATAGAAATACCTCATTCTTTTTTTTCCTCCCTGGAGAATATTCTACTATAATCATGTACCAAACTTTATTTATGGCACTTTCAATGAAAGACTTTTAGATAGTTTCCTAGTGTTTACTATTACAAACAGTATTGCAATGAATATTTTTAGGCATATGTGTATTTCTATACTGTGTATTACTAGAAATGGAATTGTTACCTCAAAGGTCATGTGCATTTGTAATTTTGATAGCTATTGCAAAATAGTCCTCCAAACGAAAGAGCTGTACCAATTTACATGCCTACTGACAGCACATTTGAGCACTGCTTCCCCTCCCCCATCTCATCAACACAGAACTATCAAAGCTCTTGATGTTGGTTAATCTGATAAAACTTGATACTTTACTGCTTAACTTTGCCTGTGAGAAAAGTTAAGCATCTTTTCCAATGTTTCATTTTCTCTCTTTTTCTTTAAACTTTGCTCCCCTTTTCCTTTCTTGGCGTGTTGGCCTTTGATTTAGAAGAATTCTTAGTGCACTAGGTAAATTAGCCTTTTGTTGTTATACATATGGTAGTCCAGATTTGTTCCCTTGTAAAAGCCCCTCCTTCCCTGCTTATTTTATCATTTATTTTTTGACATTATTTGTGGTATATTTTGACTTGTAGAAAATGTTAAGTTATATTTTCTCAAATGATTACTATTTTTTCTTTAAGTTTGTTGGGCTTTATGTGTTTCCTAGAAAGGCTGCTTTCACACCAAGATTATAAAAGTAAATTCTCCCATGGATACTTCCAATTATTTTCATGTTTTTACTTTTTAACATTTCAATATTTGAACAATCTGGAATTTATTTTTGTGTAAATTGGGATTTAACTTTATTTTTTTCAAATGGGGGACCAGTTGCTCCATCATAATTTATTAAATAACCATCCCATATGGCTCTGAAATGTTACTTACTTCACTTACTAAATCTCCTCATGGATTGGGGTCTGTCTTGGGACTCTTATTTTCCGTTATTCTGAAGGCTCATTCATGTACCAGAACCAAACTGTTTTACAACAGATATCAATATCTGGTACTGCTACTAATACTTTATCTCAGAGAAAAAAAGTCTGCTCTCAGGCTTGTACAGCAGATATAAAATTGACCATGTGAACCATAAGGCAACCTACTCAGAAACAGGAAGTGCAGCCTGTTAATCACTTGGAACTTTCTGACAATCAGCCTGGCTCACATTTTTAACATTCACTTTACTGGATAAAAGGTCCTCACTGAGGCACAAAAACTTGGACCTAGGAAGGCTAAAGAAGCCAGCAACTCTACCTTCTCCTCTGACAAATATTCTCATTTCCAGAGAGGCTGTGACTTCTCGGAGTTCCCACATTGCCACAGTGACCCTCAGATCATGGGAGTACAGGCACAAGTCTGCCTCTGACCAGGAAGCAGGGCACAGGGGTACATACTGTGGTCTGATGAAATATTCAGATTGCTTAAAAATGTACCTGGCCAGTAATGGTTACTTCAGCTTTAGGAAGTGGTGGAGTAAACCCATACCCAGGTTGGTGCTGCTAGAGGAGAAATTGGAATTGGCCAGTAGAGATAGCCCTGACCCAGTTGATAGAAGATCAATAAAGAGAAAAACAAATACCGTATGCTAACACGTATATATGGAATCTATGCTAACACGTATATATGGAATCTAAAAAAAAAAAAAAGGTTCTGAAGAACCCTGGGGCAGGACAGGGATAAAGACTCAGACGTAGAGAATGGACTTGAGGACACGGGGAGCGGGAGGGGTAAGCTGGGATGAAGTGAGAGAGTGGCATGGACATATATACACTATCAAATGTAAAACAGATAGCTAGCTGGAAGCAGCCACATAGTACAGGGAGATCAGCTCAATGCTTTGTGTCCACCTAAAGGGGTAGGATAGGGAGGGAGATGCAAGAGGAAGGAGATATGTATATGTATAGCTGATTCACTTTGTTATAAAGCAGAAACTAACACACCATTGTAAAGCAATTATATTCCAATAAAGATGTTAAACAAACAAACAAACTCCAAAAGATACATGTACCCCTTGATAGCAGCACTGTTCACAATAGCCAAAATATGGCAACAACCTAAATGTCCATCGACAGATGAATGGGTAAAGATGTACATATATACAATGGAATACTACTCAGTCATAAAAAAGAACAAAATAAGGCCATTTGCAGGAACATGGATGCAACATGAGATTATCATACTAAGTGAAGCAAGTCAGAAAGAGACAAATATCATATGATATCACTTATATATGGAACCAAAATAAGGCACAAATGCACCTATCTACAAAAGAAAAACAGACTCGTAGACATAGAGAACAGACTTGTGGTTGCCAAGCGGGAGAGGGGAGGGAGAGGGATGGACTGGGAGTTTGGGGTTGGTAGATGCAAACTATTACATTTAGAATGGATAAACTATAAGGTCCTAATGTATAGCACAGGGAACTATATTCAGTAACCTGTGATAAACCATAATGGAAAAGAATATAAAAAATAATGTGTATGTATGTATAACTGAGTCACTTTGCTGTACAGTAGAGATTGGCACATTGTAAATCAACTATACTTCAATAAAAAAATTTTTTTTAGTCTACTGTATACACTAGCATGAGCCATCTGAAAATGAAATTCAGAAAACACTTCCATTTACAAGTACATCAAAAAGAATAAAGTACTTGGGAATAACCTTAACAAAAGAAGTTAAAAAATTCATAGTCTGAAAACTACAAAACATTGTTAAAATAAATCAAAGAAGATATAACTAAATGGGAAGACAGTCCATGTTCATATCAGAAGACTTAATATTGTTACATGGTAACACTCCCCAAATTAATCTGTAGAATCAATGCAATCTCTATGAAAATCACAACTGTCTTTTCTTTCTTTTCTTTTCTTTTTTTTTTGGCATGAGTTGACAAGGTGATCCTACAATCCATATGGGAATGAAAAGAACCCAGAATAGCAAAAACTTTCTTTAAAAAGAGCAGCAAAGTTGAAGGATTCACAATTCCCAATATCAAAACCTACTACAAAGCTACAATAATCAAAACAGTGTGGTACTAGCACAAGAATAGACACATAGGTCAACTGAATAGAGCTAATAGATCATACATAAGCCCCAAATTTATGGTCAATTGATTTTGGACAAAAATACCAAGATAATTCAATGGGGAAAGAGTGTTTTTTTCAACAACTGGTGCTAGGACAACTGGATAGCCACATGCAAAAAAAAAATGAAGTTGGACACCTATCTGATACCAGACACAGAAAATTAACTCAAAGATTATAAACTAAATGTAAAAGCTAAAAGTTTAAAACACAGAAGTAGATCTTCAGGATATTGGGTTAATCTATTTTTTTCTTACATACAACACTAAAAACCACAAGTGAAAGAAGAGAAGAATGACAAGTTGAACTTCATCAAAATTGAAAACTTTGTATTTCAAGGAACACCATCAAGAAAATGTAAAAATAACCTACATTACATAAATATTCATAGCAGCATTATTTATAGTATCCAAAAAGTGGGAAAAATCCAAATGTCCATCAGCTGGTAAATGCATTAATGAAATGTTGTATATCTGTATAATAAAACATTACTTGGCAATAAAGCAAAATGAAGTGGCAGGCTCAACTTCAAGTGTGACAGTGTGAGGACCTCTGTGAACACACTCCCCAGCAAAATTGGTGAAAAATTTTTTTAAAAATCATTGATTTCTGGTTTCCAGTCTGGCATGTAACTCTATCCTAACAGCAAACAAAAAGATGAGCAAACTGAAAATCAACTCTTCTTTGATCTGTCAGAGAACTGAGGTCACAGGGAAAACTTCTGCCCCCCAAATTAGAGACACAGACAAGCAGACACAGAGAATCAGAACTTAAAGGAGCAGAAACCAGTACTGGGGTAGGAAAATCTGAACTGTACAGTAGTATCCCCAAGACCCCCAGTGGATGCCTGAAACCGAGGATAGTACCAAACCTTATATATACTATGTTTTTTCCTATGCATACATACCCATGATAAAGTTTAATTTATAATTAGGCACAGTAAGAGATTAATAACAATAACTAATAATAAAATAGAACAATTACAACAATATGCTGTAATAAAAGTTATGTGAATGTGGTCTCTCTCTGTCTCTCAAAATATCTTATTGTACAAATTTAATGCCTTTTCCATCTTAACTAAGCACTCATCATGCACTGTAGCTGTAACTTTTGAAGTTTGAGGTACAAGAGCAAAACTAGCACAGATTTCTTTATCCTTCATCACAATTTCATGGATAGGAGACTCATTCTTACTGTAGATCTTAGCAACCTCAGCATACGATTTTTTTTCTTTCCTTATTAAGTTGAGAAGAGAACTTTCATCTTTCCCTTAAAGGAAGCACTTTATGGCTCCTCTTTGGCATGTCCGAATTGCCAGCATCACTACTCTTGCACTTTGGGGCCACTATTAAGTAAAATAAGGGTTACTTGAACACAAACACTGCGATCTGCGACGGTTGATCTGATAACCAAGATGGCTACTAAGTGACTAATGGGCAAGATACACTGGACAAAGGGATGATTCACGTCCTGGGTGGGACTGAGAAGGCCATCGTGAGATTTCATCGTGCTACTCAGAATGGTGCACAATTTAAAACTTATGAATTGTTTATTTCTGGAATTTTCCACTTAATATTTTTATTTTACCACAGTTTACTGTAGGTAAATGAAATCACAGAAAGTGAAACCGCAGATGCGGGGGAACTATTATAATTGACGAATTGCTGGAGGTTCAGTGTGGATAAGTCTGCAAGTTAAGAATTCCAGGGGAAACCAGTCATATGGAGGGCTTCACACTTTTGTGAGTTTTACCTCCAGGAGCTCTACCACATTCTCACAGTGAAGATCAGAGAAAAATCCCCTAGTGCTTTCAGCAGGGGGAGGAGAAATGGAAACATTTTGAAATATGCTAAACCATTCTATTCTTCTTAATAAGGTCTTCCCTCAGGAGAAGCTATTTTACCAGAGCCTAACCTGCTGGGATTTTATTAGAGCCTAATGGATCTAGGGGAAGGGAAATACCCAACTCCAGCTCCATAATGATTAAGGGTTCAATTCTCCAAGAAGTTCACAGTCCAGGGGCACAAGCTCACTAAAAAACTGATACTTAATCATAGGACTACATGACACTTCCCCTCCCCCCACACCTTACCACTACTTTACTAAAGACCTATTTACCACAGTTCCTTTTACCTAGTACATCATGTCCACCTTACAACAAAAAATTACAGGACATACTAAAAGGTGAAAAGCACTGACTGAAGAGAAAAAGCAAGCATCAGAACCAGGTTCAGATATGGCAGGGATGTTGGAATTATCAGACTGTGAATTTCAAAAGACTATGATTAGTATGCTAAAAAGTTCTAATGGAAAAATTAGACAACATGCAAGAACAAATAGGTAATGTAAGCAGAGAGTTGTAAATTCTAAGAAAGAACCAAACAGAAATGCTAGAGACCAAAAACACTGTAACAAAAATGAAGAATGCTTTTGATAAGCTCATTAGTAGACTGGACAGGACAAGGAAAGAATCTCTGAGCTTGAAGATATATCAACAGAAACTTCCAAAACTGAAAAGCAAAAAGAAAAAAGACTGAAAAAAAATCAGAACAGACTATCCAATGGTTGTGGGACAACCACAAAAGGTGTAACATACATGTAATGGAAATACCAGAAGGAGAAGAAAGATAGAAAGGAACAGAAGCAATATTTGAAGCAATAATGTCTGAGAGTTTCTCCCAAATAAATGTCAGACACCAAACCACAGATCCAGAAAGCTAAGCAAACACCAAGCAGGATAAATTCTCCCCCAAACCTACAGCTAGGTATATCATATTCAAATTTCTGGAAATCAAAGATAAAGAAAGTAATCTTGACCTCCCAGTTTGTCAAATAATGGGATAATTCCCCTTTATTCCTGGAAGGGACATTAGATTAGAAGGAAAAAACACAAGAACTGGAAAATGGCATTAAAAGCTAATGCCAAGCAGGCTTATGGGAGTAAGATCTGGATTCCCTCTTAACTACATTTGGAGGAGCTTGTCTGTTGTATTTTGAGGTGGTTCTTATTTGGTTTCCTGCTGATCTTCAGGCTGGAAGAAATTTTGTTGAATTAGGGGGAAGAAATCCAAATGACAACCATGGAAAAATCAGTCCCAGTAGGAACCGTACTCCATTAGCATGGGTTTGACAAGTGCCTCATATTGAACGTGAAGATAAGCCAGAGTTCACTGTCCCAACACTGTCTTAAAGGTGAATGCTTTCATATGAACAATGATGTCTACCACATAATCATATATATTTATGTATCCATAATATATAAATATATATGTATATTTGAAATAAAATATGGTACAGTGAAAAAGAAAAATATCTTGAAAAAAGTCAGAGGGGGAAAAAACACCTTACCTTTAGAGGAGCAAAGATAAGAATTACACCTGACTTCTCAGAAACCATGCAAGGAAGAAAGGAGTGGAGTGAAATATTTTAAATGTTGGGAGAAAAAAACTACTGAACTAGAATTCTGTATCTGTGAAATTATCATTCAAAATGGAGAAGGAAAGACTCCTCAGAAAAACAAAACTTGAGGGAATTTGTTGCCAGTAGACCTGCCTTGCAAGAAGTTCTTTAGGAAGAAGGAAAATGATATAGGTCAAAAACTTAGATTTACTTAAAGAAAGAAGAGCATCATAGAATAAATAAGTGAAGGTAAAATAAAAACTTATATTTTTCTTATTCTTGATTGATTTAACAGATAGCAGTTTGTTCAAAATAACAATGGCAACAATGTATTCAATTATGTATATATATTCATGTATAAATGAAATGAATAACAGGAATGAGACAGGGACAGAAGAGAAGAATTAGAATTTTGTTATTATAAGGTACTTGCATGAAGTAGTATAGTGTTATTTGAAAGTGGACTTGGATCAGTTGTTAATGTCTATTACAAACTCTAGGACAAACACTAAAAAGTAAAAAATAAAAAAGTTTGATATTCTATGAGAGAGAAAATGGAATCACCTAAAATGCACAACTGAAACCACAAAAGGCTGGAAAAGAGTAGAAGCTAAAAATAGAAACAAGGAAGAAGGGCAGCAAATAGAAAACAGTAACAAATACATTAGCTATTTCTCCAGCTATATCAATAATAACTTTTACATAACTTTTACATTTGTTATCAATAATAACAAATACATTAGCTATTTCTCCAGCTATATCAATAATAACTTTTAACACCACTAATTAAAAGATAGAGATTGTCAGAATGGATGAAAAACAAGACTGAAATATATGTGAGGCAAAAACTGACAGAATAGCAAGGGAAAATAGATGAATCCACCACTATGGTTAGGGACTTCAACATCCCTCTATTAGAAAAGGACAGATCCAGCAGCCAGAAAATAAGTTAAGGACATAGTTGAACTCAACAGCACCATCAATCAACTGGATAAAATTGAAATCTATAGACTACAGATTACTTCACCCAATTACAGCAGATTACACAGTCTTCTCAAGTTCACATGGAACATTTGCCAAGATAGACTGCACTCTGGGCCATAAAACACATGTTAAGTTTAAAAGAGTAAAAATCATATAATGTCTGCTCTCAGACCACAATGAAACTGTTATAGAAATCAATAACAGAAAGATTGCTGGAAAATCCCAAAATATGTGGAGATTAAACAACACACTTCTAAATAACACAAAGGTCAAAGAAGAAATCTCAAGACAAATTTTGAAATATCTGGAGTTAAACGAAAATGAATACACAACATATCAAATGTGTGGAATGCAGCAAAAGCAGTGCTTAGAGGGAAATTGAATGCCTATATTAGAAGAGAGATCTAAAATCAATAATCTAAGCTTCCACCTTAGGAAACTATAAAAAGAAGAGCAAATTAAATCCAAAGCAGAAGAAAATAAAAATAAGAAAATTAGAGCAGAAATCAATGAAACTGAAAATGAGAAATCAATGGAGAAAATTAGCAAAACCAAAAGTGGCTCTTTGAAAAGATCAGTAAAATCGATAAGCCTCTAGCCAAGCTAACTAAGAAAAAAAAAAGAATGAAGACACAAATTACTAATATCAGAAAGGAAAGGTGACATAACTACAGATCTCATGGGCATCAAAAAGATAATAAATGAATGCCATTGACAACTCTATGCCCACAAATTTGATAACCTAGATGAAACAGACCAATTTCTTGAAAGACACAGTCTGCCAAAACTCACACAAGAAGAACTAGATAATCTGAATAGGCCTATACCTATTAAAGAAATTGAATCAATAATTAATAGCCTTCCAAAACAGAAAGCATCAGGCCTAGATGGATTCACTGGTGAGTTCTATCAAACATTTAAGGAAAAAATTATACCAATTCTCTACAATCTCTTCCAGAAGATAGAAGGAGAGGAAACACTTCTTAACTCATTCTATGAAGCCAGCACTACCTTAATACCAAAACCAGACAAAGATATTATAAAAAAAGAAAGCTACAGACCAATAGCTCTCATGAACATAGATGTAAAAATTCTCAACAAAATATTAGCTAATTGAATACAACAATGTATAAAAAGAATTATATATTACAACCAACTGGATTTGTCTCAGTTATGCAAGGCTGGTACAACATTTAAAAATCAATTAATGTAATCCATCACATGAATAGGTCAAAGAAAAACTATATGATCATGTCAACAGATGCAGAAAAGCATTTGACAAAATCCATCACTCATTCATGATAAGCGCTCTCATCAAATTAGGTATACAGGGGAACATCCCCAGCATGATAAAGAACACCTACTAAAAGCTAACATCATACTTAATGGTGAGAAATTCAAAGTTTTTGCAATAAGATCAGGAACAAGGCAAGGATGAACCCTCTCACCAATACTTTTCAACACCGTAGTAGAAGTTTTAGTTAATGCAATAAGACAAGAAAAGGAAATAAAAGGTATACAGATTGGGTGGGAAATAAATTAAATAATATAAATAAATTACATTAATATTTAAATCTCTCTTTGTACACAAATGGACATGATTTTGTCTATGTAGAAAATCTGAAAGACTCAACAACAACAACACCAAAACCCTCCTGGAATTAATAAACAATTATAGCAAGGTTGCAGAATACAAGCTTAACATACAAAGGTCAATTGCTGTCCTATATAGTAAACAATGAGCGAGTGAAATTTGAAATTAAAAACACAATACCTTTTACATTAACACCCCTCAAAATGAAATAATTAGGTATAAATCTAACAACAGATGTACAATACCTTTATGAGGAAAAACTACAAAACTATGATGGATGAAATAAAATAACTAAATAAATGGAGAGATATTCCATGTTCATAGAGAGGAAGGCTCAATATGTCAAGGTGTTAGTTCTTCCCAATTTGATGTATAGATTCAATGCAATCCCAATCAAGATACCAGCAAGTTAATTTGAAGATATCAACAAACTGATTCTTAGTTTATACAGAGAATAGATTAAGATTAAGAATAGCCAATACAACATCAAAGGGAAAGAACAAAATTGAAGGACTGACATTACCCTATTCGAAGACTAACTATAAAGCTACAATAATCAAGACAGTGGTATTGGTGAGAGAACAGACAAATAGATCAATGGAACAGATTAGAGAGCCCAGAAATAGACCCACATAAATATAGTTAACTGATCTTTGGCAAAGGAGCAAAGGCAATAAAATGGAGCAAAGACAGTCTTTTCAACAAATAGTGCTGGAACAACTGGACATCCACATGCATAAAAATGAATCTAGATACAGACCTTACACCTTCACAAAAATGAACTCAAAATGGATCATAGACCTAAATGTAAAACACAAAATTATCAAACTGCTAGCAAGTAACATAGGAGAAAACCTAGATGACCTTGGGTATGGCAATGATGTGTAGATAAAACACCAAAGGCACAGTTCATAAATCATTGATAAGCTGGATTTCATTAAAATTAAAATTTTCTGCTCTGCAAAAGACAATGTAAATAGAATGAGGAGACAAGCCATTGACTGGGAGAAAATAGTTGCAAAAAGACTGTTATCCAAAATATACAAAGAATTCTTAAAACTTAACAAGAAAACAAACAAATTGATTAAAAAATGGGTTGGGCTTCCCTGGTGGCACAGCGGTTGAGAGTCTGCCTGCCGATGCAGGGGATGTGGGGTCATGCCCCGGTCCGGGAGTATCCCACATGCCACGGAACAGCTGGGCCCACGAGCCATGGTCGCTGAGCCTGCGCGTCCGGAGCCTGTGCTCTGCAACAGGAGAGGCCACAACAGTGAGAGGCCCACATACCGCAAAAAAAAAAAAAAAAAGGGTCAAAGACCTTAAGAGATACCTCACCAAAAAAGATATACAGATGGCAAATAAGCATATGAACAGATGCTCTACCTCATATGTCATAAGGAAAATGCAAGTTAAAACAACAAGATACCACTACACACCCATGAGAATGGTCAAAATCCAGAACACGGACAACACCAAACGTTGATGAGGACATGGAGCAACAGGAACTCTCATTCACTGATGGTGGAAATGCAACATCATACAACCAACTTTGAAAGACAGTTTGGTGGTTTCTTACAAAATTAAACATGCTCTTACCATAAAACCCAACAATCACGCTTCTTGGTATTTACCCAAAGAGGTCAAAAACTTAACGTTCATTCACAAACCTGCATATGCATGTTTATAGTGGCTTTATTCATAACTGCCAAAACTTGGAAACAACCAAGATGTCCTTCAACAGGTGAATGGATAAGTACACTGAGGTACAACTGGACAAGGAAATACTCAGCACTACAAAGAAATGAACTACTGAGCATTAAAAATACATGAAGGAGAACTGGACCTGGGATCTCTACAAAGGTCAGGTGTTGAGGCTTCCGGGAAGATGGCGGAAGAGTAAGACGCGGAGATCACCTTCCTCCCCACAGATACACCAGAAATACATCTACACGTGGAACAACTCCTACAGAACACCTACTGAACGCTGGCAGAAGACCTCAGACCTCCCCAAAGGCAGGAAACTCCCCACGTACCTGGGTAGGGCAAAAGAAAAAAGAATAAACAGAGACAAAAGGATAGGGACAGCACCCGCACCAGTGGGAGGGAGCTGTGAAGGAGGAAAGGTTTCCACACACTAGGAAGCCCCTTCATGGGTGGAGACTGCAGTTAGCGGAGGGGGAAAGCTTCGGAGCCACGGAGGAGAGCACAGCAACAGGGGCGCGGAGAGCAAAGCGGAGAGATTCCCGCACAGGGGATCGGTGCCGACCGGCACTCACCAGCCCGAGAGGCTTGTCTGCTCACCAGCCGGGGCAGGCGGGGCTGGGAGCTGAGGCTCAGACTTTGGTCGGAGCGCAGGGAGAGTACTGGTGCTGGCAGCGTGAACACAGCCTGCAGGGGGTTAGAGCGCCACGGCTAGCCAGGACAGAGCCCGGGAAAAAGTCTGAACCTGCCAAAGAGGCAAGACACTTTTTCTTCCCTCTTTGTTTCCTGGTGCGCGAGGAGAGGGGATTAAGAGCACTGCTTAAAGGAGCTCCAGAGACGGGCGTGAGCCGCGGCTAAAAGTGCGGACCACAGAGACGTGCATGAGATGCTAAGGCTGCTGCTGCTGCCACCAAGAATCCTGTGTGCAAGCACAGGTCACTATCCACACCCCCCTTCCGGGGAGCCTGTACAGCCCGCCACTGCCAGGGTCCTGGGATCCAGGGACAACTTCCCCGGGAGAACGCACAGTGCGCCTCAGGCTGGTGCAACGTCCTGCCGGCCTCTCCCACCACAGGCTCGCCCCGCACTCCGTACCCCTCCCTCCCCCCGGCCTCAGTAAGCCAGTGTCCCTGAAGCAGCTGCTCCTTTAAACCCATCCTGTCTGAGCGAAGAACAGACGCCCTCCAGCGACCTACAGGCAGAGGTGGGGCCAAATCCAAAGCTGAGCCCCAGGAGCTGTGAGAACAAAGAAGAGAAAGGGAAATCTCTCCCAGAAGCCTCAGAGGCAGCGGATTAAAGCTCCACAATCAACTTGATGTACCCTGCATTTGTGGAATACATGAATAGACAACGAATCATCCCAAATTGAGGAGGTGGACTTTCAGAGCAAGATTTATGATATTTGCCCCTTTTCCTCTTTTTGTGAGTGTGTATGTGCATGCTTCTGTGTGAGATTTTGTCT
The DNA here is from genome assembly GCF_963924675.1 of Phocoena phocoena. Taxonomy (NCBI): domain Eukaryota; kingdom Metazoa; phylum Chordata; class Mammalia; order Artiodactyla; family Phocoenidae; genus Phocoena; species Phocoena phocoena. Next base: position 61,220,117 of record NC_089240.1, on the reverse strand, counting down.
CTATGGCTTTGCTTCCACCACTTGTCCTAGGGTTCTATCCGTCCACTTTTTTTTTGTTTGTTTTTTAAATTCTTTTTCTTAATAATTATGTTTTATTTTAATAACTTTATTTTATCTTACTTTATCTTCTTTCTTTTTTCCTTCCTTCCCTCCTTCCTTCCTTCCTTTTTTCCCTCCCTCCCTCCCTCCCTCCTTTCTTTCTTTCTTTCTTTCTTTCTTTCTTTCTTTCTTTCTTTCTTTCTTTCTTTCTTTCTTTCTCTCTTTCTACTAATTCTTTCTTTCTACTTTTTCTCCCTTTCATTCTGAGCCATGTGGATGAAAGGCTCTTGGTGCTGCAGCCGGGAGTCAGTGCTGTGCCGCTGAGGTGGGAGAGCCAACTTCAGGACACTGGTCCCCAAGAGACCTCTCAGCTCCACATAATATCTAACGGCGAAAATCTCCCAGAGATCTCCATCTCAACACCAGCACCCAGCTTCACTCAATGACCAACAAGCTACAGTGCTGGACACCCTATGCCAAACAACTAGCAAGACAGGAACACAACCCCACCCAGTAGCAGAGAGGCTGCCTAAAATCATAATAAGTCCACAGACACCCCCAAACACACCAACAGACGTGGACTTGCCCACCAGAAAGACAAGATCCAGCCTCATCCACCAGAACACAGGCACTAGTCCCCTCCACCAGGAAGCCTACACAGCCCACTGAACCAACCTTAGCCACTGGGGACAGACACCAAAAACAACGGGAACTACGAACCAGCAGCCTGCAAAAAGGAGACGCCAAACACAGTAAGAAAAGCAAAATGAGAAGAGAGAAAAACACACAGCAGTTGAAGGAGCAAGATAAAAACCCACCACACCTAACAAATGAAAAAGAAATAGGCTGTCTACCTGAAAAATAATTCAGAATAATGATAGTAAAGATGATCCAAAATATTGGAAATAGAATAGGGAGAAAGCAAGAAACATTTAACAAGGACCTTAGAAGAACTAAAGATGAAACAAGCAACGATGAACAACACAATAAATGAAATTTAAAATACTCTAGATGAGATCAAAAGCAGAATATCTGAGGCAGAAGAACGGATAAGTGACCTGGAAGATAAAATAGTGGAAATAACTACTGCAGAGCAGAATAAGGAAAAAAGAATGAAAAGAACTGAGGACAGTCTCAGAGACCTCTGGGACAACATTAAATGCACCAACATTCGAATTATACAGGTTCCAGAAGAAGAAGAGAAAAAGAAAGGGACTGAGAAATTATTTGAAGAGATTATAGTTGAAAACTTCCCTAATATGGGAGAAGAAATAGTTAATCAAGTCCAGGAAGCACAGAGAGTCCCATAAAGGATAAATCCAAGGAGAAATATGCCAAGACACATATTAATCAAACTGTCAAAAATTAAATACAAAGAAAACATATTAAAAGCAGCAAGGGAAAAACAACAAATAACACACAAGGGAATCCCCATAAGGTTAACTGCCGATCTTTCAGCAGAAACTCTGCAAGCCAGAAGGTACTGGCAGGACATATTTAAAGTGATGAAGGAGAAAAACCTGCAACCAAGATTACTCTACCCAGCAAGGATCTCATTCAGATTTGATGGAGAAATTAAAACGTTTACAGACAAGCAAAAGCTGAGAGAGTTCAGCACCACCAAACGAGATTTACAAATGCTGAAGGATCTTCTCTAGGCAAGAAACACAAGTAAAGTAAAAGAACTACAATAACAAACCCAAAACAATTAAGAAACTGGGAATAGGAACATACATATCGACAATTACCTTAAAGGTAAATGGATTAAAGGCACCCACAAAAGACACAGACTGGCTGAATGGATACCAAAACAAGACCCATATATATTCTGTCTACAAGAGACCCATTTCAGACGTAGAGACACATACAGACTAAAAGTGAGGGGATGGAAAAAGATATTCCATGCAAATGGAAACCAAAAGAAAGCTGGAGTAGCAATTCTCATATCAGACAGTATAGACTTTAAAATAAAGACTATTAGAAGAGACAAAGAAGGACACTACATAATGATCAAGGGACCGATCCAAGAAGAAGATATAACAATTGTAAATATTTATGCACCCAACATAGGAGCACCTCAATACATAAGGCAAAAACTAACAGCCATAAAAGGGGAAATCGAGAGTAACACATTCATAGTAGGGGACTTTAACCCCCACTTGCACCAATGGACAGATCATCCAAAATGAAAATAAATAAGGAAACACAAGCTTTAAATGAGACATTAAACAAGACGAACTTAATTGATATTTATAGGACATTCCATCCAAAAACAACAGAATACACGTTTTTCTGAAGTGCTCATGGAACATTCTCCAGGATAGACCGTATCTTGGGTCACAAATCAAGCCTTCGTAAATTTCAGAAAATCAAAATTATATCAAGTATCTTTTCCAACGACAATGCTATGAGACTAGATATCAATTACAGGAAAAGGTCTGTAAAAAATGCAAACACATGGAAGCTAAACAACATATCACTTAATAATGAAGTGATCACTGAAGAAATCAAAGAGGAAATAAAAAAATACCTAGAAACAAATGACAATGGAGACACGAAGACCCAAAACCTATGGGATGCAGCAAAGGCAGTTCTAAGAGGGAACTTTATAGCAATACAATCCTACCTTAAGAAACAGGAAACATCTCGAATAAACAAACTAACCTTACACCTAAAGCAATTAGAGAAAGAAGAACAAAAATACCCCAAAGTTAGCAGAAGATATCATAAAAATCAGTCAGAAATAAATGAAAAAGAAATGAAGGAAACGATAGCAAAGATCAATAAAAGTAAAAGCTGGTTCTTTGAGAAGATAAACAAAATTGATAAACCATTAGCCAGACTCATCAAGAAAAAAGGGAGAAGACTCAAATCAATAGAATTAGAAATGAAAAAGAAGAAGTAACAACTGACACTGCAGAAATACAAAAGATCATGAGAGATTACTACAAGCATCTCTATGCCAATAAAATGGACAACCTGGAAGAAATGGACAAATTCTTACAAATGCACAACCTGCCAAGACTGAATCAGGAAGAAATAGAAAATATGAACAGACCAATCACAAGTACTGAAATTGAAACTGTGATTAAAAATCTTCCAACAATCAAAAGCCCAGGACCAGATGGCTTCACAGGCGAATTCTATCAAACATTTAGAGAAGAGCTAACACCTATCCTTCTCAAACTCTTCCAAAATACAGCAGAGGGAGGAACACTCCCAAACTCATTCTACAAGGCCACCATCACCTTGATACCAAAACCAGACAAGGATGTAACAAAGAAAGAAAACTACAGGCCAATATCACTGATGAACATAGATGCAAAATCCTCAACAAAATACTAGCAAACAGAATCCAACAGCACAGTAAAAGGATCATACACCATGATCAAGTGGGGTTTATTCCAGGAATGCAAGGATTCTTTAATATACGCAAATCAATCAATGTGATACACCATATTAACAAATTGAAGGAGAAATACCATATGATCATCTCAATAGATGCAGAGAAAGCTTTCAACAAAATTTAACACCGATTTATGATAAAAGCCCTGCAGAAAGTAGGCATAGAGGGAACTTTTCTCAACATAATAAAGACCGTATATGACAAACCCACAGCCAACATCATCCTCAGTGGTGAAAAACTGAAAGCATTTCCACTAAGATCAGGAACAAGACAAGGTTGCCCACTCTCACCACTCTTATTCAACATAGTTTTGGAAGTTTTAGCCACAGGAATCAGAGAAGAAAAAGAAGTAAAAGGAATCCAAATTGGAAAAGAAGAAGTAAAGCTGTCACTTTTTGCAGATGACATGACACTATGCCTAGAAAATCCTAAAGATGCTACCAGAAAACTTGTAGAGCTAATCAATGAATTTGGTAAAGTAGCAGGATACAAAATTAATGCACAGAAATCTCTGGCATTCCTATACACTAATGATGAAAAATATGAAAGTGAAATCAAGAAAACACTCCCATTTACCACTGCAACAAAAAGAATAAAATATCTAGGAATAAACCTACCTAAGGAGACAAAAGACCTGTATGCAGACAATTATAAGACACTGACGAAAGAAATTAAAGATGATACAAAGAGATGGAGAGATATACCATGTTCTTGGATTGGAAGAATCAACATTGTGGAAATGACTCTACTACCCAAAGCAATCTACAGATTCAATGCAATCCCTATCAAACTACCACTGGCATTTTTCACAGAACTAGAACAAAAAATTTCACAATTTGTATGGAAACACAAAAGACCCCGAATAGCCAAAGCAATCTTGAGAATGAAAAACGGAGCTGGAGGAATCAGGCTCCCTGACTTCAGACTATACTACAAAGATACAGTAATCAAGACAGCATGGTACTGGCACAAAAACAGAAAGATAGATCAATGGAACAGGATAGAAATCCCAGAGATAAACCCACGCACATATGGTCACCTTATCTTTGATAAAGGAGGCAGGAATATACAGTGGAGAAAGGACAGCCTCTTCAATAAGTGGTGCTGAGAAAACTGGACAGGTACATGTAAAAGTATGAGAATAGATCGCTCCCTAACACCATACACAAAAATAAGCTCAAAATGGATTAAAGACCTAAATGTAAGGCCAGACACTATCAAACTCTTAGAGGAAAACATAGGCAGAACACTCTATGTCATAAATCACAGCAAGATCCTTTTTGACCCACTTCCTAGAGAAATGGAAATAAAAACAAAAATGAACAAATGGGACCTAATCAAACTTCAAAGCTTTTGCACAGCAAAGGAAACCATAAACAAGACAAAAAGACAGCCCTCAGAATGGAAGAAAATATTTGCAAATGAAGCAACTGACAAAGAATTAATCTCCAAAATTTATAAGCAGCTCATGCAGCTCAATAACAAAAAAAACAAACAAGTCAATCCAAAAATGGGCAGAAGACCTAAATAGACATTTTTCCAAACAAGATATACAGGCTGCCAACAAACACATGAAAGAGTGCTCAACATCATTAATCATTAGAGAAATGCAAATCAAAACTACAATGAGATATCATCTCACACCAGTCAGAATGGCCATCATCAAAAAATGTAGAAACAATAAATGCTGGAGAGGGTGTGGAGAAAAGAGAACACTCTTGCACTGCTGGTGGGAATGTGAATTGGTACAGCCACTATGGAGAACAGTATGGAGGTTCCTTGAAAAACTACAAACAGAACTACCATATGACCCAGCAATCCCACTACTGGGCATATACCTTAAGAAAACCATAATTCAAGAAGAGTCATGTACCAAAATGTTCATTGCAGCTCTATTTACAATAGCCCGGAGATGGAAACAACCTAAGTGTCCATCATTGCATGAATGGATAAAGAAGATATGGCACATATATACAATGGAATATTACTCAGCCATAAAAAGAAACGAAATTGAGCTATTGTAATGAGGTCGGTAGACCTAGAGTCTGTCATACAGAGTGAAGTAAGTCAGAAAGAGAAAGACAAATACCGTAAGCTAACACATATATATGGAATTTAAGAAAAAAAATGTCATGAAGAACCTAGGGGTATGACAGGAATAAAGACACAGACCTACTAGAGAACGGACTTGAGGATATCAGGAGTGGGAAAGGTAAGCTGTGACAAAGCGAGAGAGAGGCATGGACATACATACCGTACTAAACGTAAGGTAGATAGCTAGTGGGAAGCAGCCACATAGCACAGGGAGATCAGCTCGGTGCTTTGTGACCGCCTGGAGGGGTGGGATAGGGAGGGTGGGAGGGAGACGCAAGAGGGAAGAGATATGGGAACATATGTATATGTATAACTGATTCACTTTGTTATGAAGCAGAAAGTAACACACCACTGTGAAGCAATTATCCTCCAATAAAAAAAATTCATGAAGGAACCTTAAATGCATATTACAAAGTGAAAGAAGCCAATCTGAAAAGGCTACATATTGTATAATTCCAACTATATGACATTCTGGAGAAGGCAAAACTATGGAGACAGTAAAAAGATCAGTGGTTGCCAAGGGGTTGGGGCAGAGGGTTAGAGAGAGGATGCATAGGTAGAGAACAGGATTTTTATAGCAGTGAAAATACTCTGTATGATGCTAGAGTGATGGATTCATGTCACTATACATTTGTCCAAACCCATAGAATATACAGCAAGAGTGAATCCTAATGTAAACTATGGATTGGATGATTATGATGTGTCAATATAGGTTCATCAATTGTAACAAATGTATAACTCTGGCAGGGGCTGTTGATAATGGGGGAGGCTATGCCTGTGTGGGTGCAGAGGGTATATGAGAAACCTCTTTATCTTACTATCAATTTTGCCATGACCTTAAAACTGCTCTAAGAGTAAAGTCTACTAAAAAAAATTAAAGTCGCCAGACATGGTCTTCAAGGTATACAGCAAATGAAAAATATTTATTCAAGAAAATCTGCTAAATTTCTATAAGAAGAGTGAGACCCTGGGGTACTTGAAACAAGATTCACTCACTCCTCCCTCCCAGCGCATCAAGATAGAAACTCCACTCCATAGTGTTGCAGCCAGGAACACAGGGCTCCCTCTTCCTCAGCTCCTGGTTGAAGGGTTATCTTCCCGGGAAGAGCAAGACATCCACATTTCTTAATTATGAGCCCAGCTACCTGTTGGTGAGGCTAATTTCCAGGTCAGTGAGTCTGAGAGGTGGGGCCTCCGTTCTTCCACTTACGGGATAGAGGCTCTAAGTAGGGTGCAGCACCACTGAGAATACTAGGGCCATGATCATTCTTTGACCTGGCTTGTGGGACAGGGGTACCACGTCAAGAGGGGTACCACGTCAAGAGAGGTGAGCCAAGGAGATCTGGAACGCTGCCTTTCCCTCCACTGAGCACTCGGCTCCTAAAGTGGGGGTGTCGTTCAGAAGTGTGCCATTGTCTCTCACTGCAGCACTAGTGCTGTGGCTCGGAGACTGCCCTGGGGGAGAATCAGGCCACAGAACAAAGACCTCTGAATCCCTCCCCAAAGGAATGAACTTTATTTGCAACAGAGTGTGGAGAAGTTCAAGCATAAGTGCACTCTCAAAAACGGTGGAGGTTGTGGTAAAGGGCAATTGTTAGGAGAATGACAGATTCATTAGAGGTATAGGCTAAGACTAGCTAGCTAGACAGGCTAGCTTACTAGAGAGAAATGAGGACAAAAGCAGCTGGGAAAAGCCCTCCTGGATCATAACAAATCACAAACTGTGATCTAGGAAACTATCCCTTCAAAGGAGCCCAGATTTGATTGGATCAATTTGTGGAACAATTTATGCCATACAGGATTGTTGAAAACAACAGAACAATCAGCTGACAATTAGTGGAACGTAACAGCTGGGAGTGGTCAGTAGAAGAGACAAAGAGAGCCCTGCCAAAACCCAGAATGTCTGTGGGCATCCTAGGGCTATGCACTCTGGGGAAAATCATAGGCTTCGTACTAGGAGTGTAGGGGCAGTAGTCTTCACTAAAATAATCCAGTCAGTGACTAAACAATTAAACAAGCAAATATCTTAAATAAGGCCTGGGGCGGGGGTGGGGAGACCAGTACCCAGAATTGCTACAACATGATATCTAAAATATCCAGTTTACAGCAAAAAGTATGAGACATGTAAGGAAACAGGAAAGAATGATCCACACACCAGAAAAAAAATTAAGCAACAGAAACTACCTGTGACAATAAGCAGATGTCAGATTTAATAGGCAAAGACTTCAAAGGAGCCATTATATAGATGTTCAAAGAAAACAAAATTATGAATGAAGAAGTAAAAACAAATCTGACAACAATGTCATATTAATAAAGTGTATCTGTAAAGAGAGAGAAATTATTGAAAATAACCAAATGGAAATTTTGGAGTTGAAAAGTACAATAACTCAAATAAAAAATAAAAGAGAGAGAGATCTAGTTTGCTATATCAAAGTACTGAAACCAAGCAGGACCCTGTGGGGCTTCTGGGCACAGAATCCTTTCTGTCCCCTATTTCTTGTTTGTAGGGAACAGACTCCAGCCTCCATGACCTTTCCTGAGTTCCAGAGAGCAGATTCGAACAGTTGCTAATCAAGGGAGGAACAGCCAAGAAACCACCTCTGGCAGGGAACCAGAGAAGCTCATCAAGAAGATCACCAGAGACCAGATTAGAGGACTGCAGGCCCTGCACACACCCTAATCTTGTCAGCAACCCTGCTCTTGCACTAATACTATAAAATTCCTCATCAAATCCTCTTGGGTTGGGACATATAGTATTTTGGGGCAGAAGTCTGCTGTGTCCTCCTTTGCCTGGCAAAGCAATAAAACTATTCTTTTCTACTTCACCCAAAACTCTGTCTCTGAGATTCGATTCAGCACTGGTGAACAGAGGCTGAGATTTTGGCATCAGTACCATAAACTGGATGGCTTAAAAAAAACAAATTTATTGTCTCACATTTCTGTAGGCTAGAAGTCTGAAATCAAGATATTGGCAGGGCCATGCTCCCCCTGAAGCCTCCAGACTTCCTTGCCTTTTCCAGTTTCTGGTAGTTCTTAGGCATTCCTTGGCATGTGGCAGCATTACTCCAATCTCTGCCTCCATTTTCACATGGCTGTGTTCCCTCTTTGTATCTGTGTCCAAATTTCTCTCTTCTTATAAGGATACTGATGCTGAAAGCTCAGCCTCTGTGCACCGGTGCTGAATCGAATCTTGGAGACAGAGTTTGGGGTGAAGTAGAAAAGAATAGCTTCATTGCTTTGTCAGACAAAGGGGGACACAGAGGGCTCCTGCCCCCCAAAACTATATGGCCCAACCTGGGAGGCTTTGATGAGGAGTTTTAAAGCAGTGGTTCAAGGTGGGGTTGTTGATAAGGATTAGAGTGTGTGCAGGGCCTTTAATCTGGCCTCAGGTGGTCTCTTGATTAGCTTCCTGAGGTTATCTTCTGTAATCTCTCGAATGAAAAATGCTAAGATCTTGCTTTGTTGAGGGTTTTAGTTCTGTAAAGAGCTCAAGGCTATTGTTACATGTATCCCTTGAGGTGGAACCAGGACCCTGCTCCAAGGCTGCACTATTGTTTCTTGGCTGCTTCTCCCTTGTCTTTGCATCCCCTCCTTTCCCTGATTAGCAACTGTCTGAAAGGCTTCCATGACTAGGAGCCCCACAGGGTCCGGCTTGGTTTCAATGCCAGTTATATTGGATGAATGGTCCACCTTTCTTCAGTATGACTGCATCTTAACTAATTATATCTGTAATAACTCCACCCCAAATAACTCACATTTTGAGATACTGGGGATTAGGACTCCAACATACCTCTTTACAGGACATAATTCAACACATAACAACTGGTAACTGTAATTATGCAATTATAAAAGACAGTAAAAATGCTCATTTCTTCTCCTTTCTTAACTGATTTAAAAACCAATTATATAAAACAATATGTATATAATATATTGTATTGTTGTGGATGTAACATATAGACAAGTAATATATTTACCAGAGAGGAAGTGGGTGGAGTCAAGGCTATATTGGACTAAGGAAAAGACTCAAGATAGAAACTCTAATCCACAGGAACAAACGAAGGAAATCAGAAATGTATTAACTTTAAGGTTACAAATAAATTTTAGCAAGTAAGCGAACTTGTAAATATGGAATCCATGAATAATAACAATCAACTGTATATAGGAGTAACATTTATAATAGGAGTAACATTTCTACATGTCACTGGAACTAAGTTAGTATAAATCTGAAGCTGATTCTGATAAATTAATCTATGTATGTTAAGCCTGAGAGCAACAACTAATAACTCAAAATAGTAGTGTAAAAATCATTTAAAAATTAAAATGCTACATTAGAAAATATGCACTTAATATGAAAGAATGCAGTAAAGGAGGAATGGAGGATAAAGACATGAAACAAGAAACGAAAAATTAAAATGGCAAATGTAAACAAAACTATATTGATAATAATATTAAATGTAGGGAGACCTTCAAGATGGCTGAGGAGGAAGACGTGGAGATCACCTTCCTCTCCACAAATACATCAGAAATACATCTACAGGTGGAGCAACTCCTACAGAACACATACTGAATGCTGGCAGAAGACCTCAGATTTCCCAAAAGGCAAGAAACTCCCCAGGCACCTGGCCGTGTGGCTGACAGGGTCTCTGTGCTCTGGCTGGGTGTCAGGCCTGCGCCTCTCAGGCGGGAGAGCTGAGTTCAGGACATTGGTCGACCAGAGACCTCCTGGTCCCATGTAATATCAAATGGCAAAAGCACTCCCAGAGATCGCCATCTCAACACTAAGACCCAACTCCACTCGACAACCAGCAAGCTACAGTGCTGGACACCCTATGGCAAACAACTAGCAGGACAGGAACACAACCTCACCCACTAGCAGAGAGACTGCCTAAAATCAAAATACGGTCAAAGACACACCAACAGATGCGGTCCTGCCACCGGAAAGACAAGATCCAGCCTCATCCACCACAACACAGGCACTAGTCCCCTCCAGCAGGTAGCCTACACAACCCACTGAACCAACCTTAGCCACTGGGGGCAGACACGAAAAACAGTGGGAACTACGAACTTGCAGCCTGCGAAAAGGAGACCACAAACACAGTAAGTTAAGCAAAATGAGAAGACACAGAAGCACACAGCAGATGAAGGAGCAAGGTAAAAAACCACCAAACCAAAAAAATAAAGAGGAAATAGGCAGTCTACCTGGAGAAGAATTCAGATTAATGATAGTAAAGATGATCCAAAATCTTGGAAATAGAATGGAGAAAATATAAGAAACATTTAACAAGGACCTAGAAGAACTAAAGAGCAAACAAACAATGATGAACAACACGTAAATGGAATTAAAAATTCTCTAGAAGGAATCAATAGCAGAATAATGGAGGCAGAAGAACAGATAAGCGACCTGGAAGATAAAATAGTGGAAATAACTACCGCAGAGCAGAATGAAGAAAAAAGAATGAACAGAATTGAGGACAGACTCAGAGACTTCTGGGAGAATATTAAACACACCAACATTCGAAGTATAGGGGTCCCAGAAGAAGAAGAGATAAAGAAAGGGTCTGAGAAAACATGTGAAGAGATTATAGTTGAAAACTTCCCTCATATGGGAAAAGAAATAATCAAATCCAGGAAGTGCAGAGAGTCCCATACAGGATAAATCCAAGGACAAACAAGTCAAAACACATATTAATCAAGCTATCAAAAATTAAATACAAAGAAAAAAGATTAAAAGCAGCAAGGGAAAAACACACAAGGAGATCCCCATAAAGTTAACAGCTGATCTTTCAGCAGAAACTCTGCAAGCCAGAAGAGAGTGGGAAGACATATTTAAAGTGTTGACAGGGAAAAACCTAAAACCAAGAATACTCTACCCAGGAAGGATCTCATTCAGATGTGACAGAGAAATTAAAACCTTTACAGACAAGAAAAAGCTAAGAGAATTCAGCACACCAAACCAGCTTTAAAACAAATGCTAAAGGAACTTCTCTATGTAAGAAACACTGAGAAGGAAAAGACCGACAATAACAAACCCAAAGCAATTAAGAAAATGGTAATAGGAACATACATATTGATAACTATCTTAAATGTAAATGGATTAAATGCTCCAGCCAAAAGACATAGACTGGCTGAATGGATACAAAAACAAGACCCGTGTAGATGCTTTCGACAAGAGACCCACTTCAGACATAGGGACACATACAGATGGAATGTGAGGGGCTGGAAAAAGATATTCCATGCAAATGGAAATCAAGAGAAAGCTGCAGTAGCAATTCTCATATCAGATAAAATAGACTCTAAAATAAAGACTATTACAAGAGACAACGAAGGACACTACATGGTGATCAAGGGATCAATCCAAGAAGAAGATATAACAATTGTAAATATTTATGCACCCAACAAAGGAGCACCTCAATACATAAGGCAAATGCTAACAACGATAGAAGGCGAAATTCACAGTAACACAATCATAGTAGGGGACTTTAACACCCCACTTTCAGCAATGGACAGATCATCCAAAATGAAAATAAATAAGGAAACACAAGCTTTAAATGATACATTTAACAAGATGGACTTAATTGATATTTATAGGACATTCCATCCAAAAACAACAGAATACACGTTCTTCTCAAGTGCTCATGGAACATTCTCCAGAGTAGATCATCTCTTGGGTGACAAATCAAGCCTTGGTAAATTTAAGAAAATTGAAATCATATCAAGTATCTTTTCCGACCACAACACTATGAGACTAGATATCAACTACAGGAAAAAAATCTGTAAAAAATACAAACACATGGAGGCTAAACAACACACTAATAAATAACCAAGGGATCACTGAAGAAATCAAAGAGGAAATTAAAAAATACCTAGAAACAAATGACAATGAAAACATGACAACCCAAAACCTATGGGATGCAACAAAGGCAGCTTTAAGAGAGAAGTTTAAAGCAATACAATCCTACCTCAAGAAACAAGAAACATCTCAAATAAGCAACCTACCTTACACCTAAAGCAGTTAGAGAAAGAAGAACAAAAAACCCCAAAGTTAGCAGAAATAAAGAAATCATAAAGATCAGATCAGAAAAAAATGAAAAACAAATGAAGGAAATGATAGCAAAGATTAATAAAAGTAAAAGCTGGTTCTTTAACAATATAAACAAAATTGATAAGCCATTAGCCAGACTCATCAAGAAAAAAGGGAGAAGACTCAAATCAATAGAATTAGAAATGAAATAGGAGAAGTAACAACTGACAGTGCAGAAATACAAAAGATCAAGAGAGATTACTACAAGGAACTATATGCCAATAAAATGGACAACCTGGAAGAAATGGACAAATTCTAACAAAAGCACAACCTTCCGAGACTGAACCAGAAAGAAATAGAAACTATAAACAGACCAATCACAAGCACTGAAATTGAGACTGTGATTTAAAATCTTCCAAAAAACAAAAGCCCAGGACCAGATGGCTTCACAGGCGAATTCTATCAAACATTTAGAGAAGAGCTAACACCTATCCTTCTCAAACTCTTCCAAAATACAGCAGAGGGAGGAACACTCCCAAACTCATTCTACGAGGCCAGCATCACCCTGATACCAAAAGCAGACAAAGATGTCACAAAGAAAGAAAACTACAGGCGAATATCACTCACGAACAGAGATGCAAAAATCCTCAACAAAATACTAGCAAACAGAATCCAACAGCACAGTAAAAGGATCATACATCATGATCAAGTGGGGTTTACCCCAGGGATACAAGGATTCTTCAATATATGCAAATCAATCAATGTGATAAACCACATTAACAAATTGAAGGAGAAAAACCCTATGATCATCTCAATAGATGCAGAGAAAGCTTTCAACAAAATTCAATACCCATTTATGATAAAAAACCCTGCAGAAAGTAGGCATAGAGGGAACTTATCTCAACATAATAAAGGCCATATATGACAAACACACAGCCAACATCATCCTCAATGCTGAAAAACTGAAACCATTTCCTGTAAGATCAGGATCAAGACAAGGTTGTCCAGCCTCATGACTGTTATTCAACATAGTTTTGGAAGTTTTAGCAACAGAAATCAGAGAAGAAAAAGAAATAAAAGGAATCCAAATTGGAAAAGAAGAAGTAAAGCTATCACTTTTTGCAGATGACATGACACTATGCCTAGAGAATCCTAAAGATGCTACCAGAAAACGTGTAGAGCTAACCAATGAATTTGGTAAAGTAGCAGGATTCAAAATTAATGCACAGAAATCTCTTGCATTCCTATACACTAATGATGAAAAATCTGAAGGAGAAATTAAGGAATCACCCCCATTGACCACTGCAACAAAAAGAGTAAAATACCTAGGAATAAACCTACCTAGGGAGACAAAAGACCTGTATGCAGAAAATGATAAGACACTGATGAAAGAAATTAAAGATGATATAAACAGATGGAGAGATATACCATGTTCTTGGATTGGAAGAATCAACATTGTGAAAATGACTCTACTACCCAAAGCAATCTATAGATTCAATGCAATCCCTATCAAACTCCCAATGGCATTTTTCACAGAACTAAAACAAAAAAATTCACCATTTGTATGGAAACACAGAAGACCCCGAATAGCCAAAGCAATCTTGAGAATGAAAAACGGAGCTGGAGGAATCAGGCTCCCAGACTTCAGACTATACTGCAAAGCTACAGTGATAAAGACAGTATGTTACTGGCACAAAAACAGAAATATAGATCAACGGAACAGGACAGAAAGCCCAGAGATAAACCCATGCACATATGGTCACCTTTTTTATGATAAAGGAGGCAAGAATATACAATGGAGAAAAGACAGCCTCTTCAATAAGTGGTGCTGGGAAAACTGGACAGCTACCTGTAAAAGAATGAAATTAGAACACTCTCTAACACCATACACAAAAATAAACTCAAAATGGATTAAAGACCTAAATGTAAGGCCAGACACTATCAAACTCTTAGAGGAAAACATAGGCAGAACACTCTATGACATAACTCACAGCAAGATCCTTTTTGACCCATCTCCTAGAGAAATTCTTCACTTTTAATAATGGATAGAACTAGGCAGAATATCAGCTTTGCACCCTAAGCAATAGAAAAATAAGAGGAAACTAAACCCAAAAGTAGCATTAGGAAGGAGAAATAAAGGTAAGTGCAGAGATAAATGAAGTAGACAATAGAAAAATAATAGAATTAATTGCGTCAAAAGCTGGTTCTTTGAAAAGATCAAGAAAATTGACAAACTTTAGCTAGACTGACCAAGAGAAAACAGAGGAGACTCAAATTTCTAAAATCAGATATGATAGTGGGGACACTACCACCAAACTTATAGAAATAAAAAGGATTGTAAGATAATACTATGAACAGTTGTACATAGTATTCTTTTGTACAGTTGTTACAAATTAGATAACCTAGATATAATGGACAAATTCCTAGAAACAGACAAACTACCAAAACTGACTCAGGAAGAAATAGAAAATCTGAATGGATTTATAACAAGTAAAGACATTGAATCAATAATCAAAAATCTCCCAGTAAAGAAAAGTCCAGACCAGATTGTTAGACTGGTGAGTTCCACTAAACATCTAAGGAAGAATTAACACCAATCCTTCTCAAACTCATCAAAAAATTAAAGAGGAGAGGACTTCCTAACTCATTCTACAAGGCCAGCATGAGCCTGAGTCCAAAGCTAAACACATCACAAGAAAAGAAAACCACAGACCAAAATCTCTTATATAAATGCAAAAATCCTCAAGAAAATACTAGCAAACCAAATCCAGCAGCATACTGAAAGGATTATATACCATGACCAAGTGGGATTTATCCCAGGAACGTGACGGTGGCTCTGCATATGAAAATCCCTATCATCGTAAAACACCACATTAATAGAATGAAGGAAAGAGGCCATATGATAATCTCAAATAATGCAGAAAAAAATTTGACAAAATTCAACACATTTTCATGATAAAAACGCTCAACAAATGAAGAATAAGAGGGAACTTTCAAAACACGATAAGGGGCATATATGAAAAATCCAGAGTTAACATAATACTCAGTGGTGAAAGACAAGGACGTTCTCTCTTGCCACTTCTATTCAAAGTCGTACTGGCAGTTCTTGCTGGAGCATTCAGGCAAAAACGAAAAGAAAAGAAAAGAAAAATTCATTGAAATAGGAAAGGAAGAAGTAAAACTATTTTTATTCTCAGATGACATGATTTTATACATGCAAACTCCTTAAAAAAAAAACCCAAAAAACTATTAGAGCTAACCAGTGAATTCAGCAAAGTTGCAGGGCACAAGGCCAACATACCCAAATCAGTTTAATTTCTATACATTGGCAATGAACAATCCAAAAATAAAATTAAGAAAACAATTTCATTTATCAAAATGAATAGCATCAAAAAGAATAAAATACTTTGGAATAAATTTAACCAAGGACATGCAAGATATGTACACTGAAAATTACAAAACACTGATGAAAGAAATCATAGAAGCACAAATAAATGGAAATACATTCTGTGTTCATGGACTGAAAGATTTAATATTAAGATATCAATACTACCCAATGTGATCTACAAATTCAACACAATCCCTATTAAAATCTCATTAGCCTTTTTTGCATAAATGGAAGAGCTAATTCTAAAACTCATAAGGACTTCCAGGGGACCCCAAACAGCCAAATCGCTCTTGACAAAAAACAGCAAAGTTGGAGGGCTCACTTCTGGATTTCTAATCATACTAGAAAGCTACACTAATCAACACCATATTACACTGGCATGAAGATAGACATATAGTCAAGTGGAATACAATTGAGAGTCCAATAATAAACCCAAACATCTATGGACAACTGGTTTCAACAAGGTTGTCAACACCACTCAATGTGATAAGAATAGTCTTTTCCACAAATGGTTCTGGAACAACTGTATAGCCACAAGCAAAAGAATAAAGTTGGAATCCTACCTCACGCCATGTACAAAAATTAACTCAAAATGGATTAAAGACCAAAATATAAGAGCTAAAATTATAAAGTTATTACAAGAAAACATAGAGGTAAATCTCCTCTATGGAGATGGATTCTTAGATATGACACCAAAAGCATAAGCAACAAAAGAAATAATCAATAAACTGGACTTGATAAAAAAAATTTTGTGCATCAAAAGTCACTATCAAGAGAGTGAAAGGACAACTCACAGAATGGGGGAAAATATTTGCAAATCATATATCTGATAAGGGTCTAGTATCCAGAATATATAAAGAACAATTACAACTCAGCAATAAAAAGACAAGTCACCCAATTTTAAATGAGCAAAGGATTTGAATATATATTTCTCCAAAGAAAATATACAAATGGCCAACAAACACATGAAAAGATGCTTAACATCATGACTCATTAGGGACATGCAAACCAAAAGTACAGTGCCCACTGGGATGGTTATAATCAAAACAACACTCAGTAACATGTATTGATAAGGATGTGGAGAAATGGTTCAGCCACTTTGGGAAACAAGTTTGGCAGTTCCTTGAAAGATTAAACACAGAGTTACCACATGACCCAGAAATTCCACTCCTAGGTTTGAAGAGAATTGACAACATATATCCACACAAAAGCTTGCCAATTCAAAGGTCTGTCAACTGATGAATGGATAAACAAAGTATGGTATATCCATAAAATTGAATATCTTTCGGCAAAAATAAAGGAATGAAATACTAATACATCCTACCACATGGATGAATCTCAAAAATCTTATGCTAAGTGAAAGAAGCCATTTACAAAAGAAGACATATTGTATAATATCATTTATTTGAAATGTCCAGAACAGGCAAATCCATACAGGCAGAAAGCAGAGTAGTCATTGCCTAGTACTGGGGAGTGGAGGAGTAGGAGAGGGCTAGGGATTGGCAGTGATGGCTAAAAGGGTACAATATTTATTTTGAGGGTGAAGAAAGTATTCTAAAATTGTTTGTGGTAATGGTTGCACAACTCTTTAAATATAGTAAGAACCTTTGAATTGTACACTTTAAATGGGAGAACTTTATGGTATATAAATTACATCTCAATAAAACTGTTAAAAATAATTAAAACCAGGCTACATTTTTGGTATAAATATATTCCAGAAATATACTAGCCCTGACTCTTATACTTGTACAAGCAACAAATATTTGTGGATTAAAATTGTTTAGGGTAAGTGGCTCCTCTCTGGGGGCTACCCTTGGCCAACTTCCCAGTCTTAAAGAGGTGAACAGAGCTGTGGCTGCATAGCTGTAGAATAGTGGGCAGGTGAGAGCCCAGATGGGCAGGGGCTCCATTTCCACCCTCTTCCTGATCCTTTGGCACCTTCTAGACTCCTCCATTCTGGAATGGAAGCCTCCTGTTTTCTCTTCCATCCTTGATCAACTTATTCCCCAAGGAGGCACACTCTGGTCTGGTGCTTGCCTAACTCTTGCATTTCCTTTCATTTCCTTTGTACAGTCCCTGGATTTGATATTTGTAATTAATTTATGACTCCAAGCCTTCAGACTCTGCAGCTGAGAGAAGTTAGGAGACCTGGGCTCAAATTTCACCTTCCTAGCCGTGTGCCCTTGGCAGTCACTTAAACTCAGTTTCCGCAAAGTGAAAACAACAACTCCTACTTTATAAAGTTGTTTTGAAGACTCAATGAGATACTATATTTGAAAGCATCTGCTGAATTGAATCCAACATCCTGTCCCATGTCAAGTGAAACCATTCAGTTTACCACTTAATAGCAACTAGCTTCCTTTAGACAGAAATTAGGAAACAGAGAAAGAGGCAGAGGGCAGAGAGCAGAGAAAGAGCTGGATTATATTCCCAGGCACATGCCTATGGATAGCACAAGCAGGAATGTTGCTATCTAACTCCTCGCTCTGTAGTCTGGGGACAGCCCAATGCGCAATCTCATAAAAAATAATGGGCCCTCCCCCTGCCCCCAGTTGGCTCGATTGCTGCCCAGCAATGGCCTGTCTCAGCCACATAAATGATGGATGAAGTGAGCCAGCAACCATCATTCCCTGTGTGGCCTTCTCCCGGACCAGGACCTTTATTGTTTCTAGCAATGTGATGAGCTGGGAAGGAAGACTTTTGTGAGGAAACTATTACCAGGCCATCAGGATTGGCCACTACTTCCAGCTTGGGATAGCCAAGGGTCCAGCTAAATCTATTTGGCTACTTGGGGGCTCCGATCAAGGTGTGATGGGAAGGGGGTGTTCAACTTCTCAATTACACTGAGACTCTGGGATTAGCAGTGATTTGCAGTTCTCTGAGCTCTCTGGGGATATCCTCAGGGAGCTTTCTGGCCCTAAGCCTGCTGCTGGGGCCTGGAATGCAGCCTACCCTCACTCCCCACCCCCAGCACATAAACATTCATGATCCACTATAGAAACCCTAGTGCCTGTTCAAGATCAGCTCGAATGTCACCTCAAGCAGGAAGTTTTCTCTGGAGCCCCTTCCCCCGCCACTGCCAGATGTGAGCCTCCCACCTCTCCATCTCTTCATTGTTCCTCTCCTAAAGCATTCATCACATTCTGTCATGTGTAATGGTTATTTACGTGTTTGTCTTATCCCTCCTTCTCTACTATAGTCAGGGATTGGGGACAGTTCATCTCTGTACCCCCACAGTGCCTGCCATGGAGTAAGAGTTCATTCAGTCAGTCAACAAATAGTTACCAACCACCTACTCTGGGTACTTGCTGAGTACTCAGGAAGTAGACACCCTGGGCCTATTGGAACACTGCTACCACCTCAAGTTCCCCTTAGCTGAGACTTGTCTCCAAGGCACTCCTTTCCCACCTTACCCTGGGGTGCAGCAGGCAGGGGGTTCTCTCAAAAGAGGGGAAGTAACTGGCTCTCCTCCCTTCCTCCAGGGAACTACAAAAGATGCAGATGTTGGGAGCATGTGCTTGCTCCGAAATGACTGTGTGTGGCTCAGCCCAGCGCTCCTCAACCCCAGCCCATACCAGGACCCCTTGGAGGGTTGTACCGTGGGGCAACCAATGAGGTATAGAGTGCCAAATAGAGCTCCCTCCTAATCCCAAGATTTCCACCCTTTCCCACCAGCCCCATGCTTCCCCCTCCAGGGGTTACTGAACATTTGCCCCGCACATGGTCTGGGGAGAATGCATACAATGAATTACATGCCAAGAGAGTTTCTGCTTTCTGGAAACCTCCAGGCTAAGAAAGTGTAAGGCTTCTATTCTAAGGCCTCATCTGGTGATTTAGGAGGACAGGGGAGCCCATTCTTTTGCCCCCTTATCCCCATCAGAGGCCTGCAGAGGTGAGTTATGGCTGGCTTCCAGATTGAGCCAGGAGGAAAGCAGGACTATCTGCTGGGTACAAAGACCCTAACTCACCTCAGCAACATGGGAAGAATTTTTTTTGAATTTTATTTATTTATTGTGTTATACAGCAGGTTCTTATTAGTTACCTATTTTATACGTATTAGTGTGTTTATGTCAATCCCAATCTCCCAGTTCATCACACCATCACCACCACCCACCACTTTCCCCCCTTGGTGTCCATACGCTTGTTCTCTACATCTGTGTCTCTATTTCTGCCTTGCAAACCGGTTCATCTGTACCATTTTTCTAGATTCCACATATACGCGTTAATATACGATATTTGTTTTTCTCTTTCTGATTTACTTCACTCTGTATGACAGTCTCTAGGTCCATCCACGTCTCTACAAATGACCCAATTTCGTTTCTTTTTATGGCTGAGTAATATTCCATTGTATATATGTACCACATCTTCTTTATCCGTTCATCTGTCGATGGGCTCTTAGGTTGCTTCCATGGCCTGGCTATTGTAAATAGTGCTGCAATGAACACCGAGGTGCATATGTCTTTTTTTTTTTTTTTTTTTTTGGCTGTGTTGGGTCTTCATTGCTGTGCATGGGCTTTCTCTAGTTGCGGCGAGCAGGGGCTGCTCTTCCTTGTGGTGCACGGGCTTCTCATTGTGGTGGCTTCTCTTGTTGCAGAGCGCGGGCTCTAGAGGGCAGGCTCAGTAGTTGTGCTACACGGGCTTAGTTGCTCCGTGGCATGTGGGATCTTCCCGGGCCAGGGATCGAACCTGTGTCCCCTGCATTGGTAGGTGGATTCTTAACCACTGCGCCACCAGGGAAGCCCCATGTGTCTCTTTGAATTATGGTTTCCTCTGGGTATATGCCCAGTAGTGGGACTGCTGGGTCATATGGTAATTCTATTTTTAGTTTTTTTTTTTTAACATCTTCATTGGCGTATAATTGCTTTACAATGGTGTGTTAGTTTCTGCTTTATAACAAAGTGAATC
Source organism: Phocoena phocoena (assembly GCF_963924675.1). Taxonomy (NCBI): domain Eukaryota; kingdom Metazoa; phylum Chordata; class Mammalia; order Artiodactyla; family Phocoenidae; genus Phocoena; species Phocoena phocoena. The sequence goes on along the minus strand of NC_089240.1, from coordinate 61,199,264 downwards.
AGCTATACATATACATATATCCCCATATCTCTTCCCTCTTGCGTCTCCCTCCCTCCCACCCTCCCTATCGCACCCCTCCAGGTGGTCACAAAGCACGGAGCTGATCTCCCTGTGCTATGCGGCTGCTTCCCACTAGCTATCTATTTTACGTTTGGTAGTGTATATATGTCCATGCCACTCTCTCACTTCATCCCACCTTACCCTTCTCCCTCCCCGTGTCCTCAAGTCCATTCTCTACGTCTGCCTTTATTCTTGGGAATATTATCTTTGAATGGAGTGTAGGGTAGTACCCAGTGCACTGGATTAGGAGTCAGGACTGGATTCACATCCTAGCTTAACTATGTATTAACTGTGAGCAGATTATCTCTCCTTTCTGAGCTTCAGTTTCCTCATCTGTAAAATGGGGTTAATAACCCACTCAGAATCCTGCAGCACTCCAGTCATCAGCCAGGACCCTGCTAGAATGTAATTTAGGGCATGAGAAAACAAAAAAGAGAGATTGTAATTCTTTTATACTGTTCTTTAAAAAAAATTGCTATCTAGAAAAGATTGTCACAGAAATGTCCTGTAATGACAGGAACCTTAAGAGATCTTCTTGTCCAACCATCTCATTATATTGATGGAAAAACTGAGGCCCAGAGAGAGTAAGGTCTGCCTCAGGTCACCCAAACAATACAGTGCCAGAGGAGTATCCCTTTAACAAGCACCACAAAAGTTGGCTTTCATGAAGAACTGACTTCCGAGGGTCTGCCGGCCCCAGTACCTAAAAGCCAAAGCCACTGCTCCTGAGAGTTTTCTAATCTAAGAAGAGCTCATCACCAATAGACTTATGTTCATTCCCTCAACTTAGGTTGTGAAGAAAGATTAAAGGTGGCCAACAAGAAGAAATTTGGGGGACAATGGAAATGTTCATTATCTTGATCTTGGTGATGAGTTTATGGGTGCATACATATATCAAAACTCATCAACGGGGCTTCCCTGGTGGCACAGTGGTTGAAAGTCTGCCTGCCGATGCAGGGGACACGGGCTCGTGCCCCGGTCCGGGAAGATCCCACATGCCACGGAGCGGCTGGGCCCGTGAGCCATGGCCACTAAGCCTGCGCGTCCGGAGCCTGTGCTCTGCAATGGGAGAGGCCACAACAGTGAGAGGCCCGCGTACCGCAAAAAAAAAAAAAAAAAAAAAACCAAAAAACTCATCAACGTTTAAATATGTGTAATTTATTGGCAGTCAAATGTACCTCAGTAACACTGTAAAAAAAGAGTGGAGGGACCCAAATGTTGAGCTGAGGAAGAGCTTAGCAGGGCCTGAGTATTGCTAACGTGGCCTCAAAGTAGCTTTGTTGTTCAAGACCAGCATTCCTTCCACCCCATTTCATGGAGGCGCCACAGGCAGCTTTCTTGGAAGTTGTCATATCTGGGCCTCCTGAAGCCCTGAGGCTCCTTACTGCTGCTCGGCTGCTGCAGAGCATGGGACCCACCAGGCGTGGTTCTCAGACTGCGTCCTGCTCTTTGGCTTACCCCAGGGTGACATGGCAACCAGTCAGGGATAGGCACAGAACTAACTTTTCTGACTGCTTTCTCCCTAGAGATTCACGGGAAACTTGCAGCTGGAATTGAATGAAAATTCAAAAAGTTCAGGAGTTGATGAAACTGGTTAAGTCATTCGAAAGATTTCTATCACTCCCTCTATAGCCATCTCACTTCCACCCCCTGTCATCTTCCCTCACCTCACAGATTCCTGAGAGGACATATATGTAGTACCTAAGATTAGCTTTCAAGCTGCAGAATTGGCTTTTTCTTTCTTTGCTTCCCCAGTTCGACAAATGCTTTTTGAGAATTTATCAATACTATGTGCAAGGCTGGGCCCTGTGGGAAACAAAGATGCCTAAGCCATTCCTCTGCCCTCCACATAAACTCTCAAGTCTGGGACACAGTGGGCAAAACATGATGCATGCTGTGAAGGCTGTGCAAGGGCTGGAGCATTGCAAAAAGAGAGGGTGCTCGTTTCTAACCAGGGCCCTGGGGGAGCTTTCATGGGGTGGTACCACAGAGCTGAGCCCTAAAGGACAGGTCATTGCCCATATGAAATGGCATTTGGATGGTGTTTTACATCTTACAAAGTGCTTTTAATATAATTCTGTCTCATCATCACAACCATTTAAAAAGGTAGGTGGGCTGTAGCATTAGGCCCATTTTAGAGACAAGGAAACTGAAGCTCACAGGGGATGAGTCCGGGAGGTATGGCATTCAACCCAGGGCTACAGATATAACCCTTCTTACTACTCCATGAAGCTGCTTAATAGGCAGAGGCAGGAGGAGCAAGGAAGCCAGAAAACCAGGAGTCTTTGGGCCATGATGGGTATTTTGGTTAATAGGAAAATTAGGATTGTGTAAGGAAGTGGTGGATCACAAGACTGGAAATGATGCTTGGGACCCACTTGTTGGCAGCTTTTAGCGCCAGGCTAAGGGTCTGTGTATTTATCACCTATGTTTTATAAGAATAAGGGTAGGTGTTAACTAGGTTTATTGTGGTGATCATTTTGCAAAATATGCAAATACTGAATCATTATGCTGTGCCTCTAAAATCAATACAATGTTATATGTCAATTATATCTCAATTAAAAAAAGAATAGGAGAATATGAAAACAATGTATATACAACTGAGTCACTTTGCTGTGTAGTAGAAATTAACAAAACATTTTAAATCAACTACACTTCAATAAAATAAAATAAAAAAAAAGAATAGGGTTAGAATTAGTACTTGGAAGGGAGGTGGGGACCAAACCAGTGATGTATGTAAGGAGCTTCCTTTGCTTTGCTTTTAGGCGCCCAACAAAATAAACAAACAACATTAGGGTGACCCCAGCCCCACTCCTTCAGCCATGAGTATATTTCCAGAGAAGGTACAAGGAGACACTCATCCAGGTTAAATAACAAAAGCCATTTCCTTCAGAGCAGCTTGCTTTCAAGCTCCCATGGAGGGGGCAGTAAGGTCAGGGAGCAGAAGGCAACGAGAGAGGGTAGGAAGATAAAGGGAGGGCCAGGAAGGGAAGTCAGGCTCCAGGCCACATCCTGACAGCCAGCCGGGCCCAGCCTGAGGCTCTCCAGAGATGCTCTGGCCAGTTTCCCACTAGGACAGATTCAACTTTAATCAATCTGTTTTCCCCTCCAGCTCATTGTTGTTGCAGGCAAAAGAGAAAGCCCTTGTGTTGAGACCTTTTGCTAGTTATCCCAGCAGCAGAGGCAGCAGCATGCACCGGGCAGGAAAGGGCAGGCCCCCACGGAGGCAGTGCAAAGCTCACGTGAGTCAGGGAACCTGGGGCAAATTACTGAGTTTCTCTGAGCCTCAGTTTCCTCAAGTATCAAAGGATACCTGCTGAGCTGGCAGGAGAATTCAAAGAGCTCAATCAGATGGAAGCCCAATGCAGTGCCTGGCTCCCAGGAGGGACTCAATAGATGCTAGCTTCCTCAGTTCCTTCCTATTGCGCCTAGAACGGCTGCCAGGGGATGCCCGCGACACAACAAAGCAAGATGTCATCTCACGAGCAGAAGCGTCCAAGCCTAGTGTAGATTTCTCTAGGCCAAACAACGTTTAGGAATGCGTCCCATGTCATGTTTCAGGAGGATAAGCGCTGGGATCGTGCGTATTAAGGAAGGAAAAGATTTGAAAAATCCTCTTTCCGGGGGGTCCAGGGGTTGGGAGGGAAACTATTAAGTGGAAGAGATTCGACCAAAGCAGAGTAACCTGAGGTTTAGTCACCAGCACTTCTGCCTTGAATTTCAGCAAGGAAAGCATTAGATGAAGCTAATGAGGAAACAAAATACAGTCAATGGCCTAGTTCTCCGTGCTCATGGAAGAGAATATTAGTAGATCTAATAGATCTAATTGATTAGTAAACCTATTCTAGGTTTGTCTCACTGTCACCAGAGATCCAGAAACAGAAAGGTCTCCAGAACCAAATGCTGGTAAATCCTGTCATACAGCCCTCCTGGCAACTGTCTGCACATAAGGCTCTTTTGAGAGAGGCAGGTCACTCTAAGGCAGTGTGTCCCGATCTCCAGTCACCTGTAGGCCACCTTCCCAATTTTTATCACAGCCACAAACCACCTGAACTATTACTTAACTCATAATTTTCCTTTAAAGTTCTCACTCTTTCACTTAAAAAAACTGTGTATCGCTCATGTAAATGGAAAACCACTACCATGTGCCCTAAATTAAAGGAAACCATGAAAACAAATGCACTGCTATTAAAATAAAAATACTTATTCCCGTCCCATCTAAAAGCCTGAGCTGTACCCCCACTCCCAGGGCAACATGGGCTCACTCTGGGAAGCTGACTCTAAAGAACAAGATCGCTGCCTTGAGGATGAAGCCTACTCCAAGACAGACCTGGCAGCCAAGCTCCTGCCCCAACAGAACACCAGGCTGTAGTGGGAAGGCTCTGATGAACAGCTGGTTTGGAACATGGTGTCTTTGGGTCTTGCCCTGGAATCTCCTCTCAGATTATGGTAAGTCAAATGGTACTTACCACCTAGGGACAGGCAGAGAGCTGGGCCAGAAGGCAGGCAGGTAAGGGAACAGCCGCAGTGCCCTGGCTCTTGATGGTTCAGACTGCATCCCTTTCGGATCCAAAACTTGCACTCAGGAAACTTGTCTATTTAATACGTTGCTAATTGAACGAAGATCCCGTGTGCCACAACTAAGACATGGTGCAGCCAAATAAATAAATAAATATTTTTAAAATGTTGCCAACTGTATTTTTTGGGCAATGATTTCCTCCTTGCTCTCCTGGATTATTTTATAAATTTCCTGTTGAGAATACCAGATGTCTCAGGAGCTCAAAGAGAAGGATGCGGGTCTGGTCCTCAGGTGGGCTAACAAGCAGCACGCCCGAGGCCACGTGGGGTAGTGTGGACAGTGGAGTCAGTGAGAGGATTCCAGGAGGAAGATGAAACTGAAGAAATGCATCCCTTCTCCACCTGGAAATCCTCCTACTACAGTTCTTGCCTGCTTGGAGGGGCTTCCTTTTTGTTCTTACTTTTGTTTTTCATGAGGGTCACCAGCTCTTTACATTCATTCAGAGATCAGACGGCAAAGGAAGCTCCTGGACAACATCTTTAGTGACAAATTTGGGCATTTTGATAGCTACCCTCTCATAGATCTATTTTCTATTCCTCATCTTATCCTAATGAACAACAGGCAGGTTTCAAAGAAGGCACAGAACTGCTTGATAGACAAATAAAAACAAGCTTTTTTGCATGGAGAGAGGGGCAGATTTATCTACTCTTTTGACCAGAAAATGGGTTCAAAGAAATTTGCCACCTCCTGCCTTTTCTCTTCTTCTCCATTCCCTGAGTCTTTTCCTCTCCAGGATGGCTGGCTGGCTGTCGCAGTAGGGTGGGACTATATGGGCCAGAGATGATAGAAAACAGAGAATCAGAGATGTCTAGAGTTGGGGAAGGCCAGGTCTACAACCATGGGCAGAGAGTAGAGGAAGACTGCAGGACTGGCTGGCTGCCGGCTTGCAGCCTTCAAAGTGTGTGGAGAGACCAGAGGTAACTGATTATACACCAAAGACTTCTTTAAGTCAAGGCAATCCTAACATACAAAACAATGGGCATGTCCAACTTCCTAGTGTGCCTGGAAATCAAAGTTAAACGCACAGCCTCATAGGCAAGCCAAAAACTTACCTGTCGAGCACATGAAAAGATGCTCAGCATGAGTAGCCATTAGGGAAATGCAATTCCAAATCACAATGAGGTACCACTTTGCACCCATTAGGGTGGCCATCATTTTTTTAAAAGGTAAAAATAGCAAGTGTTGGTGAAGATGTGGAGAAATGGGAACCCTTGTGGTACATCACTGGTGGCAATGTGAGGTGATGCAGTCACTGTTTAAAACTGTATGGGGGGCCCTCAAAAATACCCCAAAGAATTGAAAGCAGGGACTCAAATAGATATTTGCACACCCGTGTTCAAAGCAGCATTATTCACAATAGCCAAGAGGTGGAAGCAACTCAAGTATCCAGCAATGGATAAACACAATGTGGTATACACATTCAGTGGAATATGATTCAGCCCTTAAAAGGAAGGAAATTCTGACACATGCTACGACACGGATGAACCCTGAAGATATTATGCTACGTGAAACAAGTCAGACGCAAAAGGACACATGTTGTATGGTTCCACTTATATGAGGTACATAGAAGAATCAAATTCATAGAGTCAGACAGTAGAATAGTGGTTTATAAGGGGTTGGGGGAGGAGGAAATGGGGTGTTACTGCTTAATGGATACAGAGTTTCAGTTCTGGAAGATAAAAATGTTCTGGAGACAGATGCACAACAATGTGAATGTACCTAATGCCACTGAACTGTACATTTAAAAATGCTTAAAATGGTACAGTTTATGTCATGTATGTTTTATCGCATGCACAAAAAGAACGTGCCTGCCTAGTACTAAAGGCAAATGAAGAGAAGGGACGTGGAGTGATCCCAGCCCACTAAGGCTCTCACCCCTGCTAATAACCCACCGAGGGGGCAGGGGATGTACCACTCCAGGTGCTCACTGGAAAGGGGACCTGAAGCAAGGATGAAAGCCAGGGGCCCCTCTGCATGTCTGCAGGAGGCAGGCAGTATTGCAGTAGACAGGGAAGGAGGTAAGATAAGGAGAAACAAGGAAATACGGAGCCAGGAGGACTGTGCACGGGGAGGGGAGAGGAAGAGCTGCTGGGCAGCAGGAGGCCATGGTGGGTGCTACCTACAGACAAGTATTTATTCTCCCCAGTGGGAAACTCTGGGGCTTCCAGCAGCTCCGCTTAATCCAAACAAACCCCAACAAGAAGGGAAGCCATCCACCCCCTTCGCCTATTCCATGAGTGGCTGTTTAAGTGCAGGCTCTGTGCTAAGGGCTGGTGGTGTCAAGAAGGAAACAGAGATGAAACGTGCTCTCAGGGAACTCACAGACTTGTAATAAGGAAAACAGGCAAATACACTACTAACTAGAACCCAAGGGAAAAGGTCCCAGAGGCCCCAGAACAAATCCGAGCAAACGTGGAACGGATAGAAGGGAGAAATGCTGTCTGGCTGAATAGGCTGAGGGGACCTCGTGAAGGAGGTGGCCTTTAAGTTGGGCATTGAGAGCTGGGCAGATGGGGTCTGTGATTTTGTTTTATTTATTTGTTCTTCTTGAGAAATAAGCTCTATGCTCATCATTTATAATATCCCAGATTGACTTTCCTCAACCTTTTTCTTACACAGCAGAGCTTTATGTCAGCTTTATATCTAAAACCTTTGAACAAATTAGTTTACATAGGCTCTCAGTGCAGGTAAGACTTGGACATGTGACCACAAAGGTACCGATTACCATATCAAATATTGATCATCCAAATATATTTAGACACACAGAGTTGGAAATGGGCAATTTGCAAATGGAATTTGACACCACACCAGTGTCTGTGAGATGTCAAATACACAAATAAAACTGAAAACATTGTATCCACTATCTATATATTTTTTCAACATGATGCCAGGTGTACAGTCATTTGGAGATTATATTTATATATATATATATATATATATATATATATATATAAACATATTCAGTCTGTGGGGCTAATATGTGGCATTGGAATGTTGAACATTGTAAAAGATGAATGGTTGAAGTCTTTGAATACCAAGCTCAGGAGCTTGGACTCAACTTGAATGCCACCATCAAAATGAGCATTTACCCCTCTCCCCATCACACTACAGGCTGCGCTCAATATCAGGATATGCCAGAAATCAGTAGGCTGTGGCTGATGCCAACCCTGAAGAAATGGCCACATAGCTTAGTGTGGGAGTGACAAACAGAGCTGTGCAAGTCAGGTCACAGGGATGGGGAGAGCTTAAAAGCCACAAGAAGGACCCACCATGTCACAGGTAGGAGCAGAGCTGTGGCACAGATGCTCACCCAGGCCCTTAGGAAGCTGTAAGGCATGTGCCACTGCTGGGCATTTATAGTGGCAGGAATCCCTGGGGGCAGAAGGACACAAGGACTTCTCCCTATAGCAGCCATCGGCTGCTGATGCAAACTCCAGCTGGAACTGGGGCAAAAAGTCCAGCTCTCCTCCAGTTTTTAACCCCGTCCCCCAGTCCTCCACCCTCAGGCTCACTAACTCCTCTGCTTTTTTTTCAGTCCCACTGCACCAGCAGGCAAAATACCATGGCAACCTGCCCTGAACAGGGAGCTGGGAATGCTCTGTACTGCTGGCCAGGTTGGGTCTAGCTGGGCATTGGGACCAGCCACTGCTGCAGCTCCTTAGCCTTGCCTTCTTGCCTTCCCCCGCAGGCTTCCTCTTCCTCTGGAAGCTAGCCTTTGCCTCTCGCCTAGGCCAGCTGGGCAGCCAGCAGGTACCTGGCATACATCCCTGGCTGGACAAACTAGTGGCTACACCTACTGGCCAAAGGATTCCAGGTGGAAAAAAATACTCCGATGGATGGAGCAGAGGTCTGCAGAAATCCAAGAAATAGATAATCCAGATCCACCACTTGCAATGCAAAAGCACATGCTCAGGTGGCCGCACTCTCTACCCCTACAGACGGCCTGGCCCTCCCGGCTGCCTGGGGCCTCCTGCTGCTGGCCTGCAGGCACTGGTGTGATCTGGAGAGGCCGGAGGTCACACAGCAGGCCCCGGGGAAGTGTGCTGCCCCCTCCCCACCCCCAGGCCTGCTATGTGGCATCCCAGGGAAAGGAAAAACAGTCCCCCAGCCCTGGTCTCTGCTTCCTGGTCTCCGCTCCCTGTGTGTGGCTTGGTGTGTGGAAGGGGCAGGGGGGATTTTGACTTTCTGATGAGCTTGTGTGTTCAGGCTGTGGGATCTTGGCCTTTCCGCTTGCAGGCAGGGCTGAGTGACTCCTGCTTTACCCAAGTGGCAGACGGGGTGGAGAGTAGGCCAAGTCAGAGGGCAAGTTGGAGATTTGATGTGTGGCAGTGATTGTCTGAGCAGATGGCAAGGAACAGCAACCTCTGGGTTGGGGTGGGGGAGCTCAGTTATTGCCTGGTGAAGTGGCCTGGAGTTTTTCATCCCTATCTGTGAGCCAAGCAAGTCTGCGACAAAGCGACTCACTCCTCCACCGCAATATCTCCAGCCAGGGAAGTTCAGAGGTGCTAAGCTACTGGGTGGTGCCCAGACTGCAGGTCCCTAGAGCCTGTTTGGGTTCATCCTGGCCCAAATCTCTGGCCTGTGTCTTTCCCACCCTTCATCACCTAACGTATTCCTCTCCATCCTTTCTAACTCTTCTCTGACCTCCTCTCCTCCAGGAAACCTACCCCAAAGTCCTTCTCAGCCAAGCCCAGCCCAGGGTCCTCTCTCTCAGCACCCTGAATGGCCTCTGTCACGGGGGCTCTGACAGAAGAGTACTAACATTTTATTTGATCATGTGAAGGCATTTTAAAAACTGCTATTTCCTATAATCAAGATTTCATAAATAAGAGTATGTTTTAACTTCAAAAAGTTGGAATGACAATTTCAGAATTTAAAAACCTGAACACATTTGGCCTTATGAAAAATTACAGCATCATTTTTCACTTTTTTAGCCCAGAAGAGTGAAAACCTTATGAAGGATGAGCACCAGGTTGCGTCTGGGAACTACAGGCCTAGACACCAAGTAGATAAATAAAAGCCTGTCTTGGAGGACATGTGAGCACTTCCTCCACATTTGGATGGCACTCTGAAGTTTACCAAGCCACCTGTACATGCTCACTACCCCCTGCCTTGGAGGTATCATTTCCATTTTACACATGAGGAAAACTGAGGCTCAGAAAAATGAAATCACTTACCCAAAGCCACACAGGTAAGGAAGACCCCAAATCCATAATCTCCTAGGCTTCAACACAGTGGTATCTGCAATTCAACTTAACAAGCATTTATTGAGAACAGACTCCTACCAAGTACAGTATTGTTCTGTCAGATGCAAAATTGAAGACAGCGTGTCCCACGTCCTCACAGAGCTCACAGGGAAGCAGGGACACTACAGATAACTGGGATTACATCACCACCTCTCAAGGTTGTTGTGACAAGGAATGACATGACTTATGAAGGCTCCTAGCATGAGGCCAGGCATCTAGTAGGCATTCAATAAATATTAGTTTCCTCACTTCCTTTCCTTCTTCAAAGCATCAGGGAGGGATGTGGAAAACAGCCCAGCTGCCAACAAGTGCCCATGCCTCCCAGCCCCAGTGCAGTCTGCTTTGGAGCACAGGAAAAGTGCTGGGGAATTGTGTCCCTTAACATATAGTACAGTTCATCCCAGTCTTTGTGGTTTGTTTCTGTGAGCTAAGGATAAGTGCATCTGAGGGATGAGGTTAGGAAAGGAGGCCCATGGCCCAAGAAAGCTTCTCAGTGGGCCAAGAGTCAAGGACCCGCTTGAGTGAGAAGAGGGAGAGGTCTGGTGGGTGGCGAGGGGCAGGAATCCTTCACTCCTGATGTGTGAGAAGGCTGAGCATGGGGCAGGAGAGAGCAGATGAAGAGGCCATTGTTTAATTTTGCCAGAATGGAAGGGAAGGAGGAGCCAGAGCAGAAAACAAGGGGAGTGAGGGAGGTTGGGTGCCCAGTTAAAGGGTCTGAGGCTGAGGATGGAGGTTTGCCAAGTCCTCGAGTCTCCAGTGAGCATTCCTGTCGAGACCAGCTACCACATGGGAAAATTCTTGGCAACCTCTCCACTGACAATGCAAATAGAAAAGAAAGGCCGATGGTGAGTCAGGCCCTGTGCTGGGCCCTTGATCACACGTGCAATTTCTATGGAGTCTCACAACTCTGGAGCAGGACGCGGTACTAGCCCCATTTTACCAATGAAGAAACCGAGGCTCAGAGAGATCAGGAAACTTGCCCAAGCTCACACAGCTAACAAGTGATAGAATGGGAGTGAATGCTTTAAAATCCACACTCTTCTACAAAATCCACACTCTGCTCCAATCAAATTATTTTACTTATCCAGTTATCCAGTTAGCAGAAAAGCTATAAGTGACTTTTGAGAAAGACCTGAGAAATGGAAATATGTTGTGAAGATTATTTGAAGAGTCCAGATGTGAAACAATATGGGCTTCAACCAAGGCAGCAGTAATAGAGCTGGAAAGGACAATACAGATGTGAATGTGAAGCCAGATGATGGCTCCTTTTCAGTCTCTTTGGCGAGCTCATCGTTTTCTACCTACCTCTTGGCATTCACCAAGGTTTGCTCCTAGTGTCCACACTCTGTACCGCCTCCCTCTATGATCCTGTTCACAACCACAGCTGGGCACCTCTATATGTGGTCTTCAACCACCAGTGTTCTGGTAAACCAGTTGGGACAGGAGTGGGGGAGGGGACACCAATATGTAGCATTTGCCAACTTCCTTCCTTGCTATAAACACTTTCATCATAACCAATTAGAAGTAAGCAATGGCTTGGGCTTCCCTGGTGGCGCAGTGGTTGAGAGTCCGCCTGCCGATGCAGGGGACACGGGTTCGTGCCCCGGTCCGGGAAGATCCCACATGCCGTGGAGCGGCTGGGCCCGTGAGCCATGGCGCTGTGCCTGCGTGTCCGGAGCCTGTGCTCCGCAACGGGAGAGGCCACAATAGTGAGAGGCCCGCGTACCGAAAAGAAAAAAAAAAAAAAAAAAAGAAGAAGTAAGCAATGGTTTGATGACCAGCTTGCAAAATTCCTCAATATTTAAACAACAGTTCTTGCAGCTCCAGAACACCACTGAATCCACCCAGCCCTCTCCTATAAACTCTAGGTCCACATAGCTGAATAGCCTGCTGCTTACTTGACCCCTACTCTTGGATGTTTCAGTGGCACCTAAAAATTAACATGCCTGAAACTGAATGCATGATCATTCCCCACAAAACCCCATCTTCTTCTGGGTTCTCCAGAATATAACCATCTATCTACCTGGATGTGCAAGACAGAATGCTAGGAGCCTTTCTGGACATCTCTTTCTCTATCTCTTTAATCCTCACACTCAATCTGTCACCAGATTCTATTGAGTTTCCTTCCTCAATAGCTCTGGAATCCTTCCGTGGCCCCAAGGTTACCACCCAAGTCCAAGCCACCATTCCAGATCTCTCTCCCAGACTATGGCAGTTGTCCCTTGACTGGTCTCCTCCAAAGCAATCTCCACACTGAAGCCAGAGTTGCCAGAGGGACCGGTTCATAATGCAGATGTGAGCATGTCACCGCCTGCTTGGAAATGTTCAAGGGCAAGACTGAAAGAGGCCTGCAGGCCTTGCCTGTGTGAGGGCTTCAGGCCTCCCTCACATGTGCGCCTCTCACTCCGCCAGTCACTTGAATATGCTATGTTCCCTCCCACCACAGGGTCTTTGCACGAGTTCTTTCTTCTGTTTGGAATGCTGTTCCTTCCCTTATTTGCCTATTCATCCTTCATATTTCATCTCATCTCCCTCAGAGAAGCTTTCTCTGACTTGCCTGACTTGGTCAAATCCCGTATAATATAGGCTCCCCTGGTATGTATACATTTGTCTATGTGATTATTTGGCTGTTATCTGCCTCCTCCATGGGACTGTGAACTCCATGAGGGCAGAGACTGGGTCTGGTTTTGTGGATCATTCTACCTCGGGTTCCTAGCACAAATTATATCCTCAGTAATTCCCGAGAAAAGTACTGAATGCGTGAATGAATAAGCGAATGAATGACTCCACAGAAGAGTCAGCAGAAAACCCCAGAGTGAGGCTACCTGAGTTTGGATCCCAGCTCTGCCGCTTACCAGTTGTGCAGCCCTGGTCAAGTTACTTATCTCTCCTGTGCCTCAGTTTCCACCTCTGGAAAACTGAGATGATAAAAGCAGTCGTTATGAGAATTAAATAAGCAAATATTTGTAAAGCACTTAAACAGTGCTGGGCACATGATGCGGTATATAAGTGTATAAGGTGTTCACTTAAATAAATAAACAAACAAGTTCTCCTGTCTCATTGGCTCAATGGCAAGCAAGAATGCATTTGTTTTCCAGAGAGTTCCAAGACTCCAGACCTCAAGTTTGGCTGTAGGAAGCCGTCAACTTCAGCCTCTGTGGGCAGAGAAGAAAAGCCAAGGTCTGTGGAGCCCAACTGACCTGACTTGACTCCTCCCTCCCTCTCCTCCTACCTCGAATCCATCAGGAAGTGCTGTCAGCTCTACCTGAGACACAAACCCCAAATCTGTCTTCCTTGGTTCTCTCACCCTCAGCTAAGTCACCATTGTGATATCCCCACTTCCACTCTTGTTCCCTTAGAAGCCATTCTTCACACAGTGGCCAGGTTGAGCCAAAGAACACCAATCAGATCTCATCACTCTCCGGCTCAAAGCCCTCCGCAGGCTCCTCATCACTCCTAGAGTGAAATCCAAACTCCTCCCCACAGCTCCCAGGGCACTCCACCACACAGTCCTGCCTACCTCCTCAGTCTCACCTCTCAGCCTGCTCCAGCCGTAGTCAGCCATGCTCAATGGTTTCTCAAAGCACTGTGCTCTCTGTTGATTCTGGCCATTTGCAATGCTATGCCTTCTAGTTGGATCACATTTTTCCTATCATAGCTTTCACTCGGCTGACGCCTGCTCCTCCTCTGGATCCAGCCCAGGCATCACTTCCCCTGGAAAGCCTTTGCCGCCTCCCCACCTCCTGCCCATGGCTGTAATGGATGCCCCTCCTCTGTACTCCTATAGCATCAATTTCTTCTCCATCACAGTAAGTGCCACCCTGTTCTATCCCTGCCTGCTTACTTGTCTGTAACACACACCCCCACGGCTGCTGAGGCTGCTGAAGGCAGCGACCTGCTCCTGTTCACAGCTGCATGTCCAGCATCCAGCACAGGGCTTGTCAGAGAGCAGGTGGTTCAATACATTTTTGTTGAGCAAATCCTGACTTCCCCATTCCCTAGGTAAGTGCCCTTGGGTAAATTCTCTCTGAGCCTGTTTCCCCAACTGTAAAATGGGAGGACCGTACTTTGCCAAGCTGTCATGAGGATTAAATGAGATAACATACGTAAAGCACACAACACAGAGTAAGCACTCAATAAATGGCCGCTATTGTTGGATAACAACTGGTCAGGAGAAAGAAAAACAAGGCTCTCCTCCCTGCTATCCCATATCCACACCCATCCTGCTTTGCTGCCCGCCCCCCCCACCGGCCCATCCTGTCTTCAATCTCTTGAATAAAGCTAGAAAACCTGACCCAGCAAAAATAATCCCCTTCAGTAAACTCTTGGGAGAGAACTATCTTCTGTATCCACAACACACCCTTGGCTCAGTCTCCAGTGGACCAGCCCCAGGTTGGAGGTCTGGCTTTGCTTTTCACCCCATCCAGATATTTACAGTGTAAACCTTGGATGATGGGGAGGGGCACACAGACTGTGCCAAGAAACCTCAGGAAGGAACTCACACTGGGTCTCCACACAGTAATGCACACTGTTCTGGAATGGGAATGGGACATGAAAATGCTTTGTCGGCTGTGAGACAGAAGAAAGGGATCTTCTCTTCAGTGAGGTGGACATGCAGAGGCTGTGTAGCTCTCTCCCAGCTCTGACTGTAATCTGCTCTATCTAGCAGATAAAAGACCCAAGTTCTAGTTCAAGCTCCATCTTAACTTTTCTGTCTTTATGGTGAAAGAAGGGAATAGTCTTGGATGCCCCATCTCCCACTTCTAAACTGCAGCTGAACTGGAACCTCCAATTGGTGACCCCAACTCTCTCAGTGTTGACATTCAGTTCCAATAAATATGTATTGGTTACCTAATGCCTCTTTGACTCAAACTCAGAAAGTTGTCTTCTGATACATGTCACATGTACATTTTATACAATCAATATGTACCTACTATTTTGCTCTTTTTCACTTAGCATTATTCTGTACAAATATTTTCTCGTAACAGCAGAGTTCAGAAAGTATCAAATTTGGTGACCATATCATAGCCAAATGTACTAAAACGAAAACTCACAGTCTGCTTAGTCAAATCCCTATAATTGGCTGTTTGGGTTGTTTCTATTTGTTGCTATAATAAATAGCACTTTGTACAATTTACTTTTGGAAATTTCCTCTTCTGGATTTTCTTCTCTGGATGTGAATTCACTTTCAGAACTACTTCAGAAAACATACATGAAAATCAAAGATCCAAAGGCAGGAATGATTTCTTCCATGGAGAAGCAGGCCTATCCATTCACTCCCCCCTCAGGCCTTGAAGTAGAGCCACAGGTAGAAACTACTCACGTGGCAGTAACAGAATGGGACACTACCACACTCCACCAGACTCTTCCTTTAAGCTGAGGGAAGCCGAGCTGAGAGAGCCTACATAATCAGTCTGACCTTCCAATTGAGAGTCAAGGACACTTAGGTGCAATCGTGTGGGCACAGGGAAGATGGCTCTTTCTGGAAACCTCTTGGTCTCAGGCCTTCCACATCTCAGACTCTAACTCAAACTCGGAGCAGCCTACTTATTTCTCTAAACTAGCCTTTATTGAGTTCTTTGGTAGATACTGCAAGGTGCCTATCTAACAGCCATTCCCTCCACCTTCATGCTTGCTAACAGAACTTCAATTTGTTCACGTAGCTGGTACAGATCCTTTCCCTGATACGAAAGGATCTTTGCCAGTTCCAGTCCCAGGTTTGAATTATAAGTGTTCTAAACCAGTTATTGGTCTAACAGTGAGCACACGACACAGTTCTGGCTAATGAGATGTAAGGGGTAGTCTCCTGGGAAAGTCTCCTCATTCCAAATAACAGGACAAAATCCCCTGAGGAGAAGCGCTTTGCTCCTTACTCCTTCTTCCTGATAGAGTGCAAATGTGATACTCAGAGATGCAGCAGTCATTTTGTGACCATGAGGCAACAAGTATGAGGGTGAAAGCCAATTCACCATGGATGGTGGAGCAGGCAAACATTGCCTCTAAACTTTTTGTTATGTGGAAAAAATAAGCCTCTATTTGTTTAAGCCACTACAGGTTGGGTTTTCTGTAACCTGCATCCCAAAGCATACCCAACTGTACCTACCATGCACCTAGCACTTTGCTAAGCACCAATGAGGTTACAAAAGAAATGGAAAACACACTTCTTTACCTCAGAAAGTTGGGTCTACTTAGGGAGACACACACATACACACACCCCACAAATAGCACTATATGAAATATAAGCAAGTGACCAAATGGAAAAGACTGAGGAAACTGTTTTAGTCAAGGTATATAGGAAAGGGCCAGAGCTAGAAATAAGCACAGTATATCTGAGGAACAGTAAAGACCTACGTGAGTTCTAGAAGGGAAATGGAAGATATGGGCAGATCTTAGGCTGAGGCTATATTCCAGGGACTGAGAACTGTTCATTCAGGAGTTTGGCCATGTTCTGATACTCACTGCAGAACCAATCTGGCAGAAATTCATGGCAAAAGTTATCCTGGAGGAAGATTCACTGGATGGTGAGGTGTAGGCTGAGGCTGTGACACTCAAATGGGTGATGACAGCTGAAAGGGACACAGTGCAAGAGATACTCTGAAGGGAGAATTAACAGGACTTGGTCAGTGATTGAGCATGAAAAGGGGAGAGACAGAGAGACAGAGAGAAAGAGAGAGAACATGAGAGCTCTCAAAAGAGACCAGGAAGTTAAAGAAAGGAGATGAGGCTTTTGACTTTGATCTGTCGAGATGACAGCTGATTAGGCGGATTAATGTGTCTATTAGACAATTCCCAAAGCAGAAGCCCCAAATTGGGGTGTGGGAGCAGAAGAGGCAGCAGAAAAAGCAACATGATTTGGTCAAGACCAGTGTTCCCCCAACTTCAGTCTTCTGTATACTACTTTTATGACTTCTGCCACATGCTTAACACCTATACTGCTATCTTAATATTTTTCTTTAAATAAACTTCCTTTTTTAAAACTTCGGCATGGTTCTAAGCAATAATACCCTTGAAAGCATTGATTTTTATGTGAAAATTATATTTTTCTAAAACACATTAAAAGAAATCCATGGCTACCAAAGTTAAAAAATGTTCAGCCATATACCACCTGAAATTATTTCATACGCCACCAGTGGCCTACCCACCATCCTTGGGAAAACACTAGCTCAGACACAAGTCATCAGGGACCTGCTTCATGAGGGTGGGGCATTTCTAAGAGCCTAATCTCTGTGCCATGGGCCTCTTGAATCCATCCCTTTCCCCCACATCAGCAATTTGCATTCTTTTCTCAGAAAAAAATCTCTATCTATCTGGGTCAAGCTGTACGGGAGAGAAAGATGGAGAGGCGAGGTCCTGACTGCCAGGGTACCTGGAGAGATGCTGCTTACACACCAGGCATCTCGGGCTGACCAGGTGAAGGCTCTCCTCTATAGCAGTCTGGTCACAGAGGGGCCTCAAATCCCCTCATCAGGGCTCTAAGGAAAGATTCCTATAACTTGAGCTAACCAACAAACTCAGAAAGAGGCTAAGTTGCTGCCTTCCTCCTCCCTTTCTTCCCCTCACTCCACCCCCACTCCCATAGCCCCCTTCCAAATCTGAGCTGGGCTTAGCATAAGAGGAGCATGACTCATAGAAACCAAAGACTGAGCTGGAGAGGTCAGGCTGCCAGGATTCCTCCCCAGCTGACGATGAGCAGACCTAGCAGCTCGGTCCTCAGCTCACGGCAGACTCAGGAGTCTGAAGGCTTTGAGCCTTTAGAAACCACAGGGTGACAAACATTCCCGAAGGGAAGGTCAGAAGACCAGAAAATGGCAAAGAGCTGGGATGAAGGAAAGAAGACTGTGTTCAGTCAACTGCAGTGGGGTTAAAATCCTGCCTCCCCTAATGTCTTGTCCAAAACTCTATTAGGCCCTAAGTGCCTGCCTTCATAGTAAAATAAGAAGAAGAAGAAGAAGAAGAAGAAATGTTTATAGAGAAATAACTATGCGCCACGTACTGTGCTGAGTGCTTTTCATGTATTATTTCATTTTCACAAAGACCTTATGAGGCAAGTACTCTTATAGAACTCATTTAAGAAATAAGGAAACTGGAATCAGAGAGGTGAAATAAATTGCCCAAGATCTCCCTGTAAGTGTGACAGCCTGGATTTAAGCCTAGGCATCTGGTTCCAGAGCCCAAATTCTTAACCATTCTGCTTGTCTTACTCACAACACCTTCGGAAGAATGTTGACATTAGATACCATTGGCTGGACCAGACATAGGTCTCCAAATCAGGGCAGAAAACCCATAGGTTGGCCAGAAGCCTAGACGGTGGCCTGAACTATCTGCCAAACATGGAAGATAGTGACTAATAGAATCACTCAGATCGTCTCTCCTGTGGAATCTGGACATGAGACATGGAGAGGAGGTTCCTCAGTCAGTAATGGGGGCAGAAGCAGACACAAAGAGATAGAGACAGAGTTAGACAGAGAGAGACAGAGATATGAGGCAGAAGTCATGAGGCAGTGTAAGAGCCTTGAGTGAAGCAGAAGCTATGAAACAGAGTGAAAATAGAGGGACATTATTGGTGGCAGCAAGAGCAGGAGCTTCTTAATCGAAGAGCAGGGGAATTACAAGTCAGTCATTTTAACTTCTCTTTTGCCAATATCCTCCCCTTTCTGACACCACTGTCCATCCATCATATCCATCTTGCAAATCCCCAAGGCTCAAAGCAATCCACTTATCTACCTTCTCTGCTCCTACCCCAGGACCACTAAGCGCTGCTTGGAGAAAACACCCCAATCTTGCAGATGGGAAACATGATAAATTCATGGTCTCGACCTCCACTGGGCACTCATTATGTCTGGGCAACCTTTCTTTGAGCCCTGTTGGGTTCTCTCTTTCTTCCATTCTCTCCAGTGGCTCTCTGAGCACCATGGCCTCCACTTGCATCCACAAGCTTCTAGTCCTGCCACATCCCACTCACCCAACTTCACAGAAAAAGAGAAGCCACGGGCAGTAATGTTCCATAAGGAAATCTGCAGGCTCACTCACCATATCCATGCTTTCCTCCTTCCCTCTCTGACTCCTCCTGCCTGAGACTGACCTTCTCACCTGTGCTCTGCATTCCATCTCCTCCCACCATCTCAGGGACCTCAATGCTCAATCACTCCTTTTCCCACCTCTATCTCCCATCATTCCCTCTCTACTATCGGCCTCCTCCCTCTCAGCACTGAAGTATACCCTCCCTTCCCCCATAGCCCTCAGTTATCTGCTAGCACTTCCTTTTCACAGATAAACTTATGGAAAGAGCTGTCTACACTTGCTACCTCCATTTCCTCACTCACACTCTTCAACTCAATGTTGTCTGACATCCAGTCCTACCGCTCCACTGAAACTTGTCACCAACCACCTTCTCGCAGCGAAATCCCATTATGGTTTCTCAGATCTTCTCTTATATCGTCCTCTCCAAAGTATCGCCACCATTGGCCACAGCCACCATCTTGGAACATTCTTTTATCTTGGCTTCTGTGATGCTGTGCCCTCCCCTGGCTTTTCTCCTGCTTCTCTGGCCGCTGCTCAGCCTCTTCATTGGTCTCTTTTACCTCTGTCCACCCCACAAATGTTGAGGGTGCTCAGGGCTCACCGCTAAGCCCTCTTTTCTTCCCTACGAATTCTCCCTGCACAATCTCCCAAGGTTTCAATGAGCTGATGGCTCTCAAATATATATATTTCTAGCCCGATATTTCTAGAAATATATATTTATAGCTCCTGAGCCTCAGACTCATATAGCCCATTTCCACTTGAGTGTCTCACAGGCAACCTAGAGTTGGCACGCTCAGAACTCATCATCATTCCTATGAAGCCTATTCCTCCTCCCTGTTGCCTGTAATAATAGTTAATATTTACTGAACATTTTTATGCTCCAGACATACTTCAAAGCACTTTATGCACTATTTCACTTAATCATTATAAGGAAGGTAATATTAATATCCTCATTTTACAGGTAAGGAAACTGAAGGACAGAGAGGTTAAGGAACTTGTCCAAGGTCACACAGCTAATCGGTGGCAGAGCCACTGCTCTTAACCATCACACTATACTCTTATCACTGCTATCCAGTTGTCCTGACTTCCCTTTACTGTCCATATCTGTTTATTCAGATAATCTGCCTACCTTCTAAATGTGCCTTAGATCCATCCATCTCTCTCCAGTTCCATTACAACTATCTTAACCAGGTCACTATGATTTCTCACCTGGACTCCCAGCTTCCAGTGTCACCTCTTCCCAATCCATCTTCCATGCTGGTTCCACAGTAAGGTTTCTGAAAAGCAAGTCTGACCCAAATGGCAAACCGTCCCATAGCTCCCCACTGCCCTCGGGATAATAGCCAAGACACTCCACATAGCATCCATGGTCCTTCATGATCTACCCTCTGCCTGTGTCTCTAAGCTCAGATCTTCCCGCTCCCCTCTACTTCCAAACTTCCTTCCTTCCACGTGCCTTCACCTGGCTCACATCTACTTATCCTTCAGTTCTCTGTTTAGCTGAGTGACTGCTCCTCTAGGAAGCTTACCTTGACTCCCGAAGTCTAGCTCAGGTGCCATTCCTTTATTACCTTATACTCATCCTTGTCAGAGCACTTCTAGTGCCCTAATTATTTTCTTCTCTTACTAGACTGTAAATTCTGTGAGACCAGGACATTGTCTTGCTCACTTCTGTACCCCACCTAAGCTTAGCATAGTTTGGTGAATGCCATGCATACATAAGCCACGCCCAATCTCTCACTTCCCTCTCCTTTCTCCAGGCCGCACTCAGTGGTGTGCAGAATCACCCTTAGGAGGCTGAGACCCGGGGCCAGCTGCCTGACATAGATCCTGTGCTCAAAGGCCAAAGACGTGTTTCCTGGGCTATCAGGCCAGATCTTCCTTCCCAGAAGTAGGGCCAAGAGCCAGTGTCCTCCCTTCACTCCATTTCCTGGACTTGCTTTGCATTACGAATTTCATTTATCCTTTGGCTTTTAGAACTAGAGTCTAGCTATGTCTTAGTTACTGATTCTTTTAATAGCCTTGTGAGATCGATGGGAATGCAGAGGAAATAACAATGGTGACTCACGCAGCCTATGTCTCCTCCCTGTCCCACTCTGCACAAAATCCAGTCCCACCACTGGCAACTCGTGTCAGTCCAGAGGAGGCAGCTGCAGTGCCTTGATTATCTGAGGAATCAAGCATGGGAGGAGAAGAGACCTCATGTGAGATGCCAGTCAGACTTTATGGTCAAATGCCCTGTTAGGCTTTGAGCCCATGGAACACAGACAGAAGGAAACGGGTAGAAAAGAATGGGAACTTCCAAGGAGAAAGGTGCTCTGGCTGGGAAATGGTGCAGAATGGAGCAGGTTGCCTTAAAAGTATCATGTAAAAGTAAAGAGGGATAGCTGAAACTCAGGTGGGCTTCCTTAAGCCTGCTCATGCAATCCCTTTCTTCCAGAACTTTCTCAGATAGAAGCAAGTCATGTCATGTTATATCACAGTGGGCAAGTGGGCTGTGATGGTCACTAGTGCTGCTCTCCAAATACTCCCAGCTCTTTGCCTTTGGGGTACAAGGTAAGATAGCACTTTTAGCCCATTATGGTAGGTCCATATGATGAGTTCTGCCCAATGGCACAGAAGTAAAATATGTCACTTCCAGGCTGAAACATTTCATCATAGATGTGTAGCAAGAGCATGGAATTGGCCTCTGTGGTTAGGAGCCACTAAGATCCTGCGTTGTCTGTTACTGCAGGACAACCTAGCTCATTCTGACTGATACATACCTAAATCTTCCCTTTGGGGTTTGTCATTATCAGGGAAGGGAAACCACAACAACAGGACTGAAAAGAAAGACAGTTATTTACCAAAATGACCACAAAAAATACTTAGCATATTGGTAATATGTTATTAGCAATGTTCTAAATCATTATTTGCATGTTTGTTATATTATTAAACTGATAAATTGAGGGTAAAATACCTTACCACAAGTGTGATGATCTTGGAATACAACCAGAAAATTTTCCCAGAAAATTTTGGGCAATCAGCATCTGCATTGAGTCCATCAGTACCCATTTGCATCACTGATGCAAACTCCCACCCTCAGGCCCTGGAAACACTGAGCTGTGAAGTGATCCTCAGTCAGAAACGACTCTGCCCAGAACCAACTGGTCAGTGGCCAAGACTCATTCTTTTTATTTCCAGTTTTCCACCCCTCCCTCCCCCTCTAATAAGCTACCCAGGTGACAGGATGTGCACTTAGATAGCAATTATCCTTAGCCACAGACTGCTACTTTGGACTACGAACATTTGGTTTAATAAATGTGCAACCAGTACAGTTTTTCACATTTCCCAAGGCTGGAAACCATTTTGACAGGGTAAAAGGTCCTTCCAACCACTAAGGCCACTCATTGCTGCTGACCTCTTCCAAGAAGCAAAACAGGAGGAGGCCCCGAGAGGGTGCTGCTATCGTTTTTGTTTTCTAATTAAAAACCATTGGCAAAACGTTCATCCCTATCAGAAAAGAAAATATTGGCAAGGACATGTTAGAGACCCTGAAGGACCCCCAGGACTACTGATATAGGAGGTCCAGAAAGAGATGCCTCAGTGGTGTGCGTGGTTAGGATGTGTGTGTGTTTGTGAATATGTGGGTGTGCATGTGTGTGTAGGCATGTGTGTCCATCACTAAAGAGCTCTCCTGAAAAACAAAAACGGTCCTGCCAGTTAAATCTTTACAAAACAGCTGGAGGTGCACCCTAAAAGAACTCCAAGCTAAGGCTCCTCTCAGTTGTCATGAGGTATGTCTTGACAAACTCAAGGATTCTGAGGTTCAATGTCAGTTAAGAGTGGACACCATCTATCTACCCACATGTTCAAGCCAAAAACCTAGCAGTCATCCTTGACTCTCTTATACTCCTTACTTTCCACATCCAGTCCATCAGAAAATCTTGTCTGCTTTACTCCAAAATATACCTCAAATCCCTCCACTTCTCCCAACCTTTACTTCCATCAGTGTGGGTCAAGTCACTATCACCTCTGACCCAGACCAAGCCTCCTCAATGGTCTCTCTGTTTCCACCCTTGCTTCCCCATGGTCCATTCTCTACACAGCACTTAGGGGAATCTTTTAAAAATATAAATCACATCTTATGCCCCTTTTTCCTGTCACAGCAATTATGGAGGCACGTATTCAAAATGGAACTTCCAGATAATTCCCTGGCGGTCCAGTAGTTAGAACTCTGTGCTTTCACTGCCAAGGGCAAGGGTTCAATACCTGGTTTGGGAACTAAGATCCCGCAAGCCGTGCGGTGTGGCCAAAATAAACAAAAAGCCAAAATGGAACCTCCACCAGCCTGGGTCACTGTGACTATGATGAACAGAGCCCTCTCCCCTGGATCCACCTTGCATAGTTCCCATAAGTGAGGATTTTATACTGTCTGTTACTTCATCATAACTTAGCCTATCCTGACTGATACATTGAAGTCATGTATATTTCTGGGGAAAGCATTATGGCTTCATCTGATTCCTAAAGAAATCTGGGACCCCAAAGGTTCTCTCAGTAATTGTCCTCGAAGGACAGGGGAGCTGGCTGAGTGGGTACAATGCTCAGAGGGTACCATGAACAGACTTGGTTACATATACCTCAGGCAGGGGCATCACATGGATGAAGTAAGTCAAGCAGGCAGACTGCTCAGCAGTCAGGCAATCTGTACCTAGACCAGGATAGAGGACAGGACCTTGGTCCAGTTGGGGTGGGCTGGTGGGCCAGGACTGGAGTACGAAGCAGGATGACTCTGCAGAATTTGGGAGTAGGAATCAACATGGTAGGGGTGGCAGGGTTGGGGGAAGGAGAGGAGGGGAAGAGGAAACAACTTAGAGGCAACATGGATCTCCAAAGGCCACTCTTGGAGGTACCCGATCTTACAACAAATTGGCAGCAGGAATGCCCAAGGACCAATGCAGGACCCCAGCTGTTGTTACAGGTTCTCCAGCTCCTGGGTCTGCTGAAGCTGATGGGATATTCCCTGCATCACCCAGGACTGGCTCAGGGGCTGGTATGGTGAACCAAGTTGGCCACAGTGAACCTGCCTGGGAGCAGCTGGGGGAAGCAGAGGCGGAAGAAATGAGGAAAGGCTTGTACCATCAAAATAACAGCTGACAGTTATCTAGTGCTTTTCACATGCCAGGCACTATGGCAAGTACATCACAGGCATGCTCTCTCCATAATCCTTACACAAACCCCATAAAGTTAGGACTATTTTATGTCCACTTAGAGACATTAAGTAACTTGCCTATGATCATACAGCTAGTAAATGTCAGAGCCCTGATTTGAAACTAGGATGTCTCCTCCACAACCTATGCCTTTAACCACTTTATTTTGTCTTCCTCCTACTCCTTGAATTTATGTACGTATTTATTTTCCTTTCTCCTAGTTTCTCATTCCACCCCAATTCCTGCCACTTGTTCAATTCCTTCTTCTCACACTCCTCTACTTGACATGACAAAAAAATTGAGTACACCTTGACTTGTCATCATTGCTAATTTTCTGGTCATTTAATTTCTGGCTCAATATCTCAGCATTTCAGCTTTCCATATATTGACAACTGACAGAGGATCCTTATCTACAACCACAGAGTCCACTGGACACCTCTGGGACCAGTATAAGAAAGCAGAGAAGCAGGAAGTCTTCTGGACAGGATGACTGTCACTGGTAAAGGAGGCAGTACAGCTCTCTGTACATGGACAGCAAATCGGAGTCAAGGAATCAGGGACTTGGGAGTTCTAAACACTCCTGGAGGGGGCTTGTGGAGATGAAAGTTTGTAGAAAGGAGGCCAAGGATTCCTTGGGAGTGTAGGCTTCGAGGTTTGGGAAACACATGGTGTGGTGATGGGGGCGGTTGGGGGAGAAGTCGTAGCATTGATTTTCTCTGATTATTTGAAAATATTTGGGACGGACCTTTCTACTGAGTCAGCTCTAATGTCAGAGAAAAGAAAGAGCAGCGGGTTGTTCTTAGAGTAATGGGATTCTGATCTGGCTTTGCCACTTACTGGCTGCCCAGCATCGGGCAAGCCATGATAACTTCCCTGGTACTCAGTTTCTTCATCTGCAAAATGAGGACAAGAGTTTTATACTTTCCTCATAAGGATGATGTAGAGTGAGGATCAAATAACAATGATGTCTGCAAGGGACCTCAAACTCAATAACACTGATCCCCCCTTCCCTGAAGCTGCCCACGCTCCAGTGTTCTTTATCTTGATGCAGACCACCTCTCCCAACACTGTCACCTAGGCCAGAAATCCTGTTGCCTCCCTAACTGAATGCTGTCTCTAAAACCTCCTCATTTACTTTTGCACATGTGAATCTGTCCACTTCCTCTCCAGAGTCACCATTGCCACCCTCGGCAAAACCCCATCACTTCTCTCTCGGACTACAGTAATACCCCCCTCACTGGCTCTGCTCTTTGCCCAACCCCCTCCAGTCTGTCCTCTGCACAGTTTCCAGAGGGAGCATTTTGAAATCAAAACCAGATCATGTTACTTCTCTGCTTCAGTGGCTTCATGTTGTTCTCAGAATAAAATCTTAGGACTTCTTCCAAACAGCCCACAAGATCCCGTGGGATTGGTCATCTTCATGCAGCTCCCCCTCATCTAATGCTGCTCTTTCTCTTATTCCCTTGTGCCTCAACATCCTCACTTCCTTACAGTTCCTTGAACGCACCGTGCTCCCTCCTGCCACAGAGCCTTCAGACATGGTGTTCTTGCTGCCTGGAAAACCCTTCCCAAACCCCCTCCAGCTCCAGGCACCTTCCCAATCATTTATTTATCCAGGAAAGATTTCCTTGCTCTCCCGATACTAGGTCAATTCTTTCTGTTAGTCACTTTCAATTTATTTTGGTGATTATTTGATTAATGTATGCCTCTTCCACTAGATCCTTAGGGCCCTGAAGGCAAGGGCTATGGCTGTCTTTGCTCACCATGGTGTCCCCAAGCACCTGACATGGTGCCTTGCATGTGGCAGGTGCTCAGTCAATATTTGTTGAGGGAGTAAATGAATGTGGACATCCTTGACAAATAGTAAAGAGCTGTGCAAAAATTAATCAGTCTTGCAGAAATGGATCAACTGATCTTAAAATTAATGTGGAAATCCAAGGGACCTGGAAGAGCCAAAACAATCTTGAAAATGAAAAACAAAGCTGGAGGAATAACACTTCCCAATTTCAAAATTTACTACAAAGATATAGTAATCAAAAGTGTGTTACTGGCATAAGGACACACACATAGATCAATGGAATAGAATTTAGAGTCCCGAAATAAACCTGTACATCTACGGTCAATTGGTTTTTGACAAGAGTGCCAATGCCATTCAATGAGGAAAGAATAGGCTCTTCAACAAAAGATCCTGGGACAACTGGATATCCACATGCAAAAGAATGAAATTGGACAATTACCTCCTCACACCATATACAAAAACTAACTCAAAATGGATCAAAGACCTAAATGTAAGAGCCCATCTATAAAACTCTTAGAAGGAAATATAAATGTAAATCTGAATACCTTTTGATTAGACAATAATTTCTTATATGTGACATCAAAAGGATGAGCAACTAAAGAAAAAATAGATAAATTGCATGTCACCAAACTTTTAAAACAATTTTGCATAAACACACACTGTCAAGAAAATTTAAAAGGCAACGCACAGAATGGGAGAAAATATTTATAAGTCATATGTCAGATAAGGGATTAATACCCAGAAGAGATAAAGAACTACAACTCCAAAACAAAATAACAAACAACCCAATTCAAAAATGGGCAAAAGCCGTGAATAGACATTTCTCCAAAAAGTTATACAATGGCCACTAAGCACATGAAAAGGTGCTCAACATCATTAGTCATTAGGGAAATGCAAATCAAAACCATGATGAGATATCAATCACACCCACTAGGATGGCTACAATAAAAAATAACCATGGAAAATAACAAGGATGTGGAGAAATTGGATGTAGGGAAATAGCAAGGATGTGCAGAAATTAGAACCCTGGTACATTGCTGGTGGAAATGTAAAATGGTGTATCCTTTGTGAAAAACAGTATGGCAGGTCCTTCAAATGCTAAACATAGAGTTACCACAAGACCCAGCAATTCCACTCCGAGGTTCATCCCCAAGAGAAATGAAAGTACGTGTTTATGCAAAATTTTGAACATGAATATTCACAGCAGCATTATTCACGATAGCCAAAAGATAGAAATAACCCAAATGTCCTTCAACGTGAGTATATAAACAAACTGTGGTATAGCCATACAATAGCCATACAATGCATTGTTCTGCCATAAAAAGGAATGAAGCACGGATACATGCTATGACACAGATGAGCCTTGAAAACATCAAGCTAAGTGATAGAAGCCAGACACAAAAGGTCACATGTTGTATGATTCCATTTATATGAAATGTCCAGAATAGATAAATCTATAAAAACAGAAAGTAGATTAGTGGTTACCAGGAGCTGGAGGGGGGCGGGGATAGGGAATTGGGAGGTGACAGCTAAGGGAAGAATGGTTTCTTTGGGGGGTAATGAAAATGTTCTAAAATTGATTGTGGTGGTGGTTGTACAACTCCGTGAATATACTGAAAGTCACTGAATTGTACACTTTAAATGGGGGAATCATATGGTATGTGAATTATATCTCAATAAAGCTGTTATTCAAAAACAGGTGTTAACAGGGAAGGTGAGTTCTAAAGGTCAAAAATGAGCCAGTCACACTAAGACTTACAGGATGAGTGTTCCAGCCAGAAGGAACAGCAAGCGCAAGGATCCTGAGGCATGAATGAGTTCGGTGAGGAACAGTAATGAGGCCAGTGCAGCTGGCCAGGGTGGTCAGGGTGAAAGTGGTGGGAGCCGAGGTCAGAGAGGATGGCAGGACAGATAGCCTTGCAGCTCATGGAAAGGAATGTGGAATCTATTCCGAGTATGATGAAGAGCCACAAGAGGTTTTGGAGCCAGAGAGTGACATATTTCATTGGCCCAAGCAAGTCACATGGCCACACCTAACCAGAAGGGGCTGAGGAGGTGCAGTCCTGCCATGTACCCAGAAGAAGGAGAGCCAGAACTATCTGGAGAGTAGCACTAATGACAACCACCCACGTATGTGTTCACATACACATGCAAACTTGAATGTAGTTTCCAGGTGGTCAAGTCTCTCCTCCAAGTCAATTCCTAGAGCAGGATTAAGACCCCACACTGGGTTGGTTCTCCAGCATCCGCTTTGCCTCAGGGAATGGATTCTTAACCTGGGGTCCACAGACCCCCAAGAGTTACATGAAGAGAGTTCAGGAGGTCTGTGAAAAAATTACCTATTTCCACTACCCTCTAATTGAAATGATGAGTGTAGACAACATACCACAGAAGTGTGAGCAGTGTCCGTGACTTTATCAGTAGTAGAAATCACAGAGCTTTGCATATCATGCTACAGTTGCTGCAGGAATCTCGAAATTTCACTTACACTCATTCAAAATTACAGTAATTATGAGACCTGCTGTTAGATCTTGTCATTTAAAATGTGTTCAAAGAAGCACATATATTACCATATCACAATTTAAAAAAATATTTTGATAACTGTATTTCAGTACAATTGTTTTCCTTTGTAAGTCTATCTATTTTATCTAATGCATTTAAAAATAATATTCTGAAAAAAGATTAAGAACTGCCACGAGTCCTAGAGGGTGACTCTCACATTAGGTCCCTGCCCTATTTTCCTCTCAACTTGCCCTGTGTTGCCTCCCTGGTAGGTCTGCCAAGCCTCACATTCAAGTCTTAATCTATGACAGTACAGGAAATTAAATGAAGCAGAAAACTTGAAAGCAAGTTCTTGTTTTTTGGTAATAGTGTGAATTTCTTTGTTTTTTTTTAATCGAAGTATAGTTGATTTACAATGTTTCAGGTGTACAACAAAGTGATTCAGATATATATATATATATATATTCTTTTTCAGATTCTTTTCCATTATAGGTTATTACAAGATATTGAATATAGTTCCCTGTGCTATACAGTACGTTCTTTTTTTTTTTTTACATCTTTATTGGAGTATAATTGCTTTAAAATGGTGTGCTAGTTTCTGCTTTATAACAAAATGAATCAGTTATACATATACATATGTTCCCATATCTCTTCCCTCTTGCGTCTCCCTCCCTCCCACCCTCCCTATCCCATCCCTCTAGGTGGTCACAAAGCACCCAGTTGATCTCCCTGTGCTATGTGGCTGTTTCCCACTAGCAATCTATTTTACGTTTGGTAGTGTATATATGTCCATGCCACTCTCTCACTTTGTCACAGCTTCCCCTTCCCCTTCCCCATAACCTCAAGTCCATTCTCTAGTAGGTCTGTGTCTTTATTCCTGTCTTACCCCTAGGTTCTTCATGACCTTTTTTTTTCTTTTATTAGATTCCATATATATGTGTTAGCATATGGTATTTGTCTTTCTCTTTCTGACTTACTTCACTCTGTATGACAGACTCTAGGTCCATCCACCTCACTACAAATAACTCAATTTCATTTCTTTTTATGGCTAATAGTCCATTGTATATATGTGCCATATCTTCTTTATCCATTCATCCGATGATGGACACTTAGGTTGCTTCCATGTCCTGGCTATTGTAAATAGAGCTGCAATGGACATTTTGGTACATGACTCTTTTTGAATTATGGTTTCCTCAGGGTATATGCCCAGTAGTGGGATTGCTGGGTCATATGGTAGTTCTATTTGTAGTTTTTTAAGGAACCTCCATACTGTTCTCCATAGTGGCTGTACCAATTCACATTCCCACCAGCAGTGCAAGAGTGTTCCCTTTTCTCCACACCCTCCCCAGCATTTATTGTTTCTAGATTTTTTGATGATGGCCATTCTGACTGGTGTGATATGATATCTCATTGTAGTTTTGATTTGCATTTCTCTAATGAAAGAATACAGTACGTTCTTGTTGTTTATCTATTTTATATACAGTAGTGTGTATCTGTTAAACCCAAATTCCCAGTGGAAGCAAGTTGTGAAAACAACTACTAGGTACTAGAGGAGTAGACTTGGTTGCTACTGAATGCTGTCTCCAGTAAACAGCCCAGGCATGGTTATGCATCACTGCATGGCAGAAATATCAGCCTGACAAAGCCAAGCACAGTTTTCTGCTGGCTTGCTGCAGTTGATCCTTTTACCTTTCTGGGCCTCAGTTTCCCCATCTGGCTATGAAAGGTTTGGACTGGATGGTCTTCTTATGGCCTGTCCCTGTGACAGCCTGAGTTTATATGCTTCTGCACTGTCTGCTTCCATGATATCCCCAGAAGGAAGCCCAGTAGCACTAGGCACCCCCTGACCTTGGCACTGAGTTTGAGGGGCTTCCCACGGATTCCCTACAATGTGGTAGAGGAGAAAAGGTGCCTTCCCCAGCCCCCCAAATGCTATCCATAGCCTTACCTCATTGCCTTTGCTCATACAGCTCCCTCTGTCCCTCCTTGTGCCTGTCAAGGACCCAATCCAAAGCCAGGCATCATGACAAAGCTATCACTGGCTATTCTCTGAGGTCCCTTGGCACCAGGCATGGTGCACCTTTTATGGTTATCTTCTTATACATATGTCTGCTGTCCCCAACTACAGTGTAAACTCTTCTAGACAGGACCAGGCTTTCATTCTTTTCAGCATCCTCTGGGCCCAGCTTTTTTTTTTTTTTTTTTTGTGGTACGCGGGCCTCTCACTGTTGTGGCCTCTCCCTTTGTGGAGCACAGGCTCCGGACGCACAGGCTCAGCGGCCATGGCTCACGGGCCCAGCCGCTCCGCGGCATGTGGGATCTTCCTGGACTGGGGCATGAACCCGTGTCCCCTGCATCGGCAGGTGGACTTTCAACCACTGCACCACTAGGGAAGCCCCGGGCCCAGCTTTTATCAGTGAGCATCAAATGGAGATAAAGGCTTGTGTCACTACTCAATATAGTCCTGTGGTTGAGTGGGTGCTAAGGAATCAGTTCCCCTGGGGTCATATCCTGGCTCTATGACTTACTAACTAGGTCATTTCTTTACAGGTGACAACATCTTTGTGCCTTGGTTTCTTCATCTATAAGACTGGGGAAATAGTGCCTACTTCATGCAAAATAAAGATTAGGGAGCAAATACAAGTAGGGTGCTGGACACTTATTCAAAATCATTCTTTATAATGTTTGTGTAAAAATATTTACTATGTGCCAAGCTTGTAAGCTTCATGACAGGCCTATGAAGTAGGTATTATTATAAGGATCCCCAATTTACGGCTTGGGAAACTAATGCAAAGAGATGTCAGGCTACTTACCTAGGGTCATAAAGAAAGCAAATGGCAGAGTGAGAGCTCAGAGTGAGACCACCCAGGAGGGTGGTCTCAGGGTCCCTGCACTTAACCACTATGCTAACTATGTTGTCTCTCAACAGCTAGCATTATCATCTTTCTTCTGCCAGCGCAGACCAATTATACGTGCAAAGAGATCTAGGTCAACTGGTAGGCTGCCTTCCTCTAGCTCACTTTCTGCTGTCCCTGGGTGCTTTTGATCTGCAAGGCACACATCTTTGTTTCTTCTTCCCTCTGGTTGACTTTCACAGTCAGACGCCGTTGAGTCCTCCCCTCTGATCCTGCCCTTGTATGCCCATCTGTGTTGCCCAGTTTTATATAGCTATGTATATATACATATGTAATTGAATACATACACACATGTAACATATATATGTTATATATATTTATATATACACACACACACATGTAACTGAATCACTGTGCTGTACACCTGAAATTAACACACTATTGTAAATCAACTATACCTCAATAATAAAATAAAATTAAATTAAATTAAAATGTCTGGACATAACCGCTGAGATTCTAATTTAATTCACCCCAGAGGTGAGGTCCAGACATTGGTATACATATTTTTAAGTCCCCAAGGTGATTCTAATGAGAAGCCAAGGTTGAGACTGCACACGAAAACCCTCTGGAGTAGGTTTAAAACACTCATACACACACACGCACACACATCCGATGCCTGGGCTTCAACTCCCAGAGATTTTGATTTAATTGGTCTGGAGTGGGGCCCAGGCATCAGTGTTTTTTTCAAAATGTGCCAGATGATTCTAAAGCACAGCAAAGGGACTTCTCTGGTGGTCCAGCAGCTAAGACTTTGCCTTCTAATGCAGGGGATATGAAGACTTTGCCTTCCAATGCAGGGGGTATGGGTTCGATCCCTGGTCAGGAAGCTAAGATCCCACATGCCTCGGGGCCAAAAAACCAAAACATAAATCAGAAGCAATATTGTAACAAATTCAATGAAGACGTTTTAAAAATGGTCCACTTCAAAAAAAATTCTTAAAAAAAAATAAAGCACAGGTTTGGGTTTTCAACCCAAACCAATATCTATTACTTGACAGAGGATAATTGAAAAGAAATAAATCATAGCTTATCTACCTTGTAAGCTCCACGAGGACAAAGAATTTTGTCTGTCTTGTTCACTGCTGTATCTCTAGCGTCAAAAACAGTGCCTGGTACATAGTAGATGCTCAATTAATGTTTATTGAATGAATGAATGGTTTACTGGTCTTCATAACCTTCCCACTTGCCCCCATGGGCAAGTCTGTTATAATGCCTCTGGATCTATTTTTTTTTCATTTCTTAAATAGGAGTAATAACTCACAGGGCTGTCATGAGGACTGTATGAGACAACATGTAAAAGTGCTTCATAAATTAGAAAGAAATGCAAAAATGCTAGCTAATTTCACAGAAGAAAATTCAATATCCTGTTTTCTCTTCCTGTCTCACCCCCCGAATTTTAATTCTCTTTTTAGTCCTACCAAATATAGTTCTGCTGAATCTCCTGGGTCCCACTAGAAAGTCCCCCAACTGATCTTACCCCAACCTAGGCTCTTCCCTGATGGTGGTAGAAATACTTTCCTTCCCTACTCCTCACTTTCAGTACAGTCCACTCCCCATTCACTGTGACTGAGAACATGCATAAGGGTTCCAATTCTGGATTCTCAACTTACTCCACAACACTTAATCAAATTATTTCCTCTTCTCTGAGCCTGTTTCTTCATCCAGAAAATGGGGATAATAATGGTAACTATCATGGAATCATTGTGAGGAATAAATGAGTTGATGATTCACATATTGCCAGGCACATAGTAAGCTCTTAACAATAATAATAAGCGCCATGGCTATTTTTGTCCAAAGGTTCTTTCATTTTAAAAAAGACGGGATCACCTCAGTGCAAAAGTAAGGTACGGTAATCTAGCTGTGACATCTGTCACTTTCTGACACCTGGAACTGATATGATTAGCCAAATAGAAGTGCAAAAACATGCTACTAGCTCTCCCTGTTTGTCAGCCAGCAAAGATGTATATAGCACTTACTGGATACCACGGTACTGGGGGAACACAACCCCCACCCTTGAGGAGTCTGGTGGGAGACCTAAACCCTTAAGAAAAAGATCATAGCCTAGGCACTACTGTCGATTTGGCAGCGGTACATCCTGATTGTAGGCTTCACAGTGTTGGTAATGGCAGAAACTACAAAACAGGTAAGGGTAAGCATTAATACAGCAGATTTATTAGATAATATGGAAAGGTTTAAAGAAATACAAACAGGTTTTGGTTTCTTTGATGAGTTATGGGGAGTTCTTTATATATTCTGGTTGTTAACCCCTTAGCAGATATATGATTTACATGATATAAACATTCTTAAAGGATACACTAATTTGAAAAGGGCTATTAAAGGATGGATGCATTACAATAACTTCTTCTTACAAAACAAAAATGAAACATTCATAAGGAAAAATATTAGAAGAATATACATCAGAATGTAGCCAATTATTATATCTGGTTGATACCAAGAAGGATTTTTGTTTTATTGCTTTTTTCTTTGTGCTTTCTATACTTCCAAGTTTTCTGCATCAAATATGTATTATTTTTATAATTAGGGAAGTTATCATTAAAGTTATTATTATTATTGGTATTAAAGGTAGAGTCCTAGAAAAAAAAGAAAAGAAATACAAACACCTATCTCCTACTAGGCCACTTAGTCATTCAACAAACATTTGCAGTGTGCCTACTTCCAAACTAGATGCTGGGGAAAAAGGGATGAGTCAGCCACTGTCTTTGTTCTCAAGGATGACAACACATAACATTTTGGGGGTGGGTTTTTGTTTACAAAGTCTTTTCCATATGGGATTTCATTTGATCCTCCTGACAAAGAGAAAAAAGGCTCAACACTGAAATTACCCCATTAGCAAATACTGAAATTGGGCATTATCCCTTGGCAAAATGAGCAAAATTAGCCAGGTTCATAACCAGGGCTTCTTTCTACCTCTAAAGGCCTGTCCCTAGCCCACAAACACCTAATATAACTCTGATATCCCTTGGGATGGAGGAAACCGTTCAAACTCATCTGAACTTATCAGGATCTGAAGGCTGCAGTAGTTCTACCTTATTTCCAAAGCCCCACAACCTTTAAAACAGGCTTTCACTCTTCTTGGGAGAGAATGCTAACTTCCAGCTTACAGTTCATCTTGGGGCCAGGAATGGCCAGGCTGGTCTTCCAAGTTTCACAGAAGAGGGTCATGTTACTTTCAAGAGGTGGTAAAGGAAAGGAAATAAAAATGAACTCAAGAAGGTTCAGTACATAGTTGGCAGTCTCTGCCTCAACGATCTTCTCCCAAGCTGGGCCACATGGAGGAACCAAGGGTCTCAAAAGTGAACAAAGCACAGCAGGAGTATAGCAGAGAGAGTCGGAGGAGGCTGTAAAGATGAGGGAATGTCTGGATGGATGGATGAATAGCAGTTTTCAGGAAGACAAGAGAGAAAAAGGCTATGGAAGCTTTCCTTGCCTCTGTGCTCTATGCTTTTCACCTAAGACCCAGCAGCCTGCAGTGAGGTTATCTCCCTCCACACTGTCCTCCCAACTAAATATCAAGACTCAAGGGCAAAAGGTAGGTCTTATGAATTCAGTGTCGCCAATACCTGGCACAGGGCCTGGCACAATCTTAATACAATGAGCTAGGTAGGAATTAGCTCTTGAAGCCAGCTCTAAATCACCAGATTAGAGATAAACTGCTTTCCTTTATTAAAGAATAAGAAAATTAAAGGCAAAAGATAACTCAGTTCTGCCTAAACTCACCATTTCAAAGCACATTTAAACAGAACACAACCAAGTTTTAAAACAGATGTTGAAGAAATGCTGTCTATATTTTCCCATCTAGAACCTAGAAGCAACAAGCCCTCACAACGAACAATTAGCCCTAGTTGTTCATCATAGATAGTAGACATTTAGCCTGGAGCCTCAGGCAGGAGCAGCACAGCCCCCGCTAACAGCAGACAGCAGCCCGTGCATCTGGAGGGTAGACGTTTTGTCACCATAAAGAGAAGCTCTGCCAGGCAGAAGGCAGCATGGGTGGAGCTGGCAGCAGATGGGGTGAGTTAAAAAGGATGGGGGTTAGGAGGGGGAGTCTATACATTTCTTAAGAACAAGGTCTAGCTCTTATATACATCTGTATGCCTGGTGCCTGGCCTGGCCCCGGGCACCATAGGACCACCTGTACTCTTCTGAAAGTTGTATTCCTACAAGGGCACCCTGCCAAGGGGTCTCAAGTTGGGGACAAAATTCAGCCAAGCCCAATGCCCTGTCTGACTGCATGTGGACTTTAATTATTATGTCAAAATTGGTCCACCCAGAGGATGCTCTATTTTTAAATAGTTATGACCAAAACAAGTGACTATTTCTAATTGCTATGCTCAAAGAATATGCCTTGGTCTAACGGTTCCACCAAAAGGAGTGGGTTTTCCTCATTGCTCTATCCAGAGAAGGTACCTTTTTTGCCAACCCTCTTCTTGGAGGGGACACCTATTTGCCATATATACTACCAGCTCCCAGTGGCATCTAACAGGAGTTCAATACATGCTAACTGGAATGGAAGGAGTCCTCACCTTCACTGGATCTTCCTCCCCCCACCTCTTCCCCACGTGCAGCAGATAGTTTTGAAACTACAGGCACAAAATGTAAAGCCTCTGTGCGAGTCACTAACATTTGTTTCCTAAATCTACCATTTTCATTAATTTGGAATTATGGGGGAAAAGATTTCACTGTGCTATTTCACAATGGGGAGTAAACTTATGTAACGCATTATTCCAAGAGGTGAAACAGGTTAGAAATTGGAATACAGTGAGACTTAGCTATCCAGAAGCCTCAAGACATGAGTCTCTCCTAAGAGCAAAGTTTCCTGGGAGCTGGACTCTTCCCAAACTTTTTCATAAACTTTTTGTTTAATTTGCACCATTCTGAATGCAGCTCTTCCTCAAAACACACTTCTCAGCCTTCTCAACCAGATTCCTCTGAAGATGCTGCTGCCTCTTCTTGATGCCTTGTTTGTTATCCTCCGCATCAGCTGTTGCTGGGGACACAAACTAGAAGGGCTGCCTTTAGTAGCTCTTCCCTCTGATCACAGCAGGGAGAGGGGATACTAAAAGTGGCCTCCCAAAGTTTTCTCCTCTCCCTTGTCACCCTTGTCCCAGCATTTCTCAGGAGCTGATGATAGGGTCACCTAAGTGGATGCCTCAGGACTCCAAAATAGCCACAGGAGAGGTTCTGTGCTCGAAGTCAGTGCAACCACCGACCCTGGAGACGCCTTTAGACCAGTCCTCTTCCTTTCTCTGGGCAGCTGCTGGCCTAGATTCACATTCTAAAACTCTATTTCTATTGGTATCATGGAGAGGATAAAAAGAGAAATACTTTTTCTTCTAAACTGCATTTGTTGAAGTATAACAGATATGGGTTTAAAAATACTGAACACAACAACCTATACAGTTGTTCTCACTATTATGCACTGTCATTAACGTAATAATCTACCTGCATGAAATGGTGTGCCACGTAAGAGAACTGAGGAAAGCACTAAGTCCAATCTAGATGTTGATTCAGAGGCAACCATTTCAACTTCTATTTATGATTTCTGGCATAGCCTAATTTGGAACACTAACTATTACAAAGTGGAAGTTTCCTTCCTCTTCCCTGTACTCCAACAACCCTGTGCATAGTGGAACCTTAATATTCTTTTGCAAAGACAGGTAAGTTGAGGTTGATTTGATGTAGGGATCCAACCCAGTAACGTCAACAGTGATATTAAATAACTACAACATAAGAAAACAAAAGTACTGTTCTCGTCTAAAATGTCAGTGGTTGTTGATGACGTGTTATAACCAAAAAATGTAAAATAAAAGTGAGAGAGAGGCATGGACATATATACACTACCAAACGTAAGGTAGATAGCTAGTGGGAAGCAGCCGCATAGCACAGGGAGATCAGCTCAGTGCTTTGTGACCGCCTGGAGGGGTGGGATAGGGAGGGTGGGAGGGAGGGAGAGATATGGGAACATATGTATATGTATAACTGATTCACTTTGTTATAAAGCAGAAACTAACACACCATTGTAAAGCAATTTTACTCCAATAAAGGTATAAAACAAAACAAAACAAAAAAAGACGTTTAACTTTACCTTAACATATATTTATTCTTTTTATTAATAAAATTAATGGCTTCATCTTTCTAATTTCCTCTGTTCTCTTACAAAATTTAAAAAGTGTATTATCCAGTTTTAAAAAAATAGTATACTTTATCATACAGAAGACCAGTTGGCCTACAAGGCCATGCCCTAGAATGGTGCTGTCCAATATGGAAGCCACTGTCCACAGAGCGCTATGGAGCATTTGAAAGGTAGTTAGACCAAACTGAGATGTGCTGTAAGTGTAAAATTCACATTGAATTTTGAAGACCTAGTACAAAAGAGAAAATAATGTAAAATACCTCATTAATCATTTTAATATCGATTGCATGCTGAAATGATACTATTTTGGATATACTGGGTTAAATAAAATGCATTATTAAAAAAATTTTTAAGTGTATTATCTAACTTGGTATTATTACTGCTATGAGCTCATCCATGAGGTCATATTTTGTCACTTACTTTAATCTAAGCCTGTATTATAGTTCATGTTCATTATCCACAAATACATTATAATTTTTCAAACTCTGGACGGTCTCTTCCAGCTTTAACCGTCTATACCACAACAGTGGTTCTCACCCACGCCTGCACATTAGAATCACCTGGGGGTCTTTTAAAAATCCTGGTTCCTGGGCCTCATCCCCCAGAAATTCTGGTTTTATTGGTATGGGGTGGGGCCACAGCATTAGTAATGTTTTTAAGCTCTCCAAGTAATTCAGATTTGCAGCCAGGGTCTATTTTTTTTTACTCTAATTTTAAAAATAAAAAATGCAACCAGACAAGCAGAGTGAAGGATTCTACTCAGGGAGATGACTGAATTGCTTGGTGGTCTGGGCATGCTGTAGACACTACCAAGGTGTGCCCATGACCTTGAGGCTGCCTGGTTGTAAGATTAGGGCTTACTGGCTCCAAATCCATGCTGGAGAGACAGACCCTCAGGCAAGCTGCCAAATGTGTCACTGAAGCATCCTGAGGCCCCAGAAGTTTTGTGAGAAGGTGTTTCTTCACCCATAAACCAAGCTGGTTCTGTAAAACTGGTGAGCCAAGCCAGAAGCCATGAAGCCATCCCAAGGGAAGAGGTGACCAGAGAGCCGGCAGGACATTTGGACAAGGGCTGTGCCCCAAGGCAGGGGATGCTGCCTAGCTGTGCGACCTGGGTCCATCCTCTGCTGCTTCATTAAAGCCCCTCCTTGGCGTCCCAACCTGGCGGGTCCTCGTGGTCAGCCAGTACCACATATTCTGTGACAATAAACATCTCAGATCTACCAGAACTCTCGGTGGTGCCTCGGCTTCAGTTCCAAAGAATTTGCCCCCTTGGTTGGTGAGGCAATGAACAGATGTCAGTGGGGGAGAATGAAGGGAGGAGTCAAAGGAAAGGAAAATCCTCGGATTGGGAGAGATGAACCCACAGCCGTGGCTCCTCCGTGGGCACACAGGCAGGCATTCTTTACATATTCTGCAAAAGGGAAGAATGGCTGCAATTCGGAGCTGTTTAGGAAACATTATAACTTCATCTTGACAGTATCCCCATCCAGGGATTTCAAAATGTTTTGTGGAATTTCATCATCTTAGTATTTAGTGATCATAAGCAGGATTGTGGCATATGGGCCCGGCATTTTCCATACATTATTCTGGATCCTCACGACAACTTTCTGAACTAAGGAGCATTAACCCCCTTTTAAAGATGAGGGAATAAAAATAAAAATAATAAAAAAAATAAAAAAATAAAAATGAAAGATGAGGGAGTGTGGTTCTGAGACACCCAAATCAGCTTATAAGTGTTGGGCAAGTCAGAATTAAACCCACAGGTGCTGCTTCCAAATCCCAAGATCCTTTTCCTTAATATGTCATTCATTGTTTGGTTTTTCTGTTTATTAAAATTAATACATGTTCCTTTAGGAAATTTTGAAAAATACACAAAGGTACAAGAAAAGAAAAAACCCGCTCCCATAATCTCATAAAGAAACCACTGCTATCTTTGTTATCGTTTGCTATCATTGTTACCACCCTGAGATAACAACGAATGTTAACATTTTGGCACATACCCCTCCAGCTTCTTTTTTATGTATGTGCTTTATTTTGGATAATATCATACATGCAATTTAATACCCTGATTTTTCACTTAGCATTATTTCACACATTTCCACATATCCTCATATATTTGTTTCGTGCACGATTTTTATTAGTTGCCTAGATTTGTACCACACATAGACCTGTCAACATTTATAGAACCACACCCATATTACTGAATAAGTTGTTTTCATTTGGGGGTTAGTATAAATAACCAAAAGATGCAGTGAGGATCTGCAAACATTTTCCCCACAATATCTGATCATTTCTTTAGCATAAGGTCTTGGAAATGGAATTACTGGGTCAAGGGGGGAAAAGAGCATTTAACAACACCACTGGAATTGCTGACAGCTGTGATGCATGGCCTCCTGCAAGAGCGGACAGCGCCCAAGGCTTTCTGGTAAAGTAGACCTCACTCCCCTCAGGGCCTGATGGTTGGGAAGAACAATATGAGTTTGACTACTTCACAGATACTGGGAATCAGACTATAAATTGCCAGGCAGTTAATTACACTGTTCTCAGAAGCAAATGATTCCACTTAAAAACAGCTGAATCATTTTTAAAACTCATCTCCTCTTTGAGTCCGTTTTCCAAGGGAAAAAAATATTTTTCTGATTTTCCCCTAGATGAATTACAGACCATTCTTAAGAATCTATGCTATTTAGAAAGAAAAAATAAAATAAAACATACAGTCAAACCTCAAATGTCCCCACTCACAAAAAGGCAGGGGCATGAATAATATATTTCGCTCTGGAATGCAACTGGATCCACACAGCCCGGGACATACAGGCAGGTAGATTCTTGCTTTCTCTCCCTCTTTCTATCTCACTGTGGCGTGGAGTGCCTCCTGGCCTGGACATCTTAGGGAGACCTAGGACTTGGCTCTGCAAAGCAGGGAGGAGCCAAGGTCACCCAGGTCTCATCTGCCCAAGGATAATGAAAACCTGAACGTAGGTCAAGAAAATCTGCAGTTCCTATTATAGCTTCATTTGGACCTTCCTAAGGCTCTCCAGTATCCAGTTCCTTGGTGAGCAAACAGGATGTTAGAGCTCCCCCACCCGACCTCCACCCTGAGGGCTCACTCTGAGTCAGGAGGTGCCTTGCACCCTCTCCTCCTGAATCACTTGAGTTAGTTCCTCCGCCGCACTAGCCCTCT
This sequence comes from Phocoena phocoena, assembly GCF_963924675.1. NCBI lineage: Eukaryota > Metazoa > Chordata > Mammalia > Artiodactyla > Phocoenidae > Phocoena > Phocoena phocoena. The sequence goes on along the minus strand of NC_089240.1, from coordinate 61,158,616 downwards.
CGCACGCATATCCAGGGCTTAGCACAGGCTACCTTCTGAGCCAGGAATTCCCTCCCCCTTCTTCTTCAATTGGCCAGCTCCAGATCATCCTTCAGAACTCAGATACCACATCCTCCCCGAAGCTTTTCCAAGCCTCTGAGCTGAATTAGGTGAGCTTCTTCTGCCTTCCGATGACCCCCGCAAGGCTTGCTTCCACGGCAGTACGATGATTCCAGGTTCTCCCGGCTGGACCATAGGGCTGCATTCTAGCTTGGCTCTATATCCTCAGAGGCTAGCACAGGGCCAGGCCCAGAGTCAGGTGCTCAACAAATGTGTGGTGGTTAGAAAGAAGGGAGGAACTGAACTTAATAGGTATTTATTAAGTGCCAAGCACTATTTTAGGGACTGGAGATATGGCAGTAAAAAGAGATAAAATCTCTGCCCTAAGGATGTTTACTTTCTATTGAGGCGCTTACATTTTAGAAAGAGAGAGAGGGAGGGAGGGCAGGAAGGGAGGAGGGATGGACAGAGATTGCTCAAATCTCCCAAGTTAAGGACTGAGCCTAATGGTTTGTACACAATTAGGCCCACTGCCTCACATACAAAGCATCTTGGTGCAAGCCTACTTGTGCAAACACAATCCACACATCTCCTATTTGTGGCATTATTAATGTAGCCTTGTCCATTAAGTTTTTGCCATCCTATGGAGGTTCCTCAAAACATTAAAAATAGAGCTACCATACAATCTAGCAATTCCACTTCTGTGTATTTCTCCAAAGAAAATGAAAACACTAATTCAAAAAGATACATGCACCCCTGTGTTCACTGCAGCATTATTCACAATAGCTAAGATATAGAAGCAACCTAAGTGCCATCAAAAGATGAATGGATAAAGAAGATGTGGTGTATAGATACAATGGAATATTACTCAGCCATAAAAAAGAATGAAACCTTGCCATTTGTGACACAGATGGACCTAGAGGGTTTTATGCTTAGTAAAATAAGTCATACAGAGGAAGACAAATACCATATGATTATACTTATATGTGGAATCTAAAAAACAAAACAAATGAACAAACAAAACAGAAACAGCATCATAGATATAGAGAAAATACAGGTGGTTGCCAGAGGGGAGGGGGTGGGAGGGATGAGTGAAATAAGTGAGGGAGATTAAGAGGTACAAACTTCCAGTTACAAAATAAAGGAGTATTGTGCGGATAAAGTGTAGAGTGTGGGAAATATGGTCAATAATAATGTGATATCTTTGTGTGATGACAGATGGTAACTAGACTTATCATGGTGCTCAATTTGTAAGGTATAGAAATATGGAATCACTATATCGTGCACCAGGAACTAACATAGTGCTGTAGGTCAATTATACTTCCAAAAACATACAAATAAACTCACAGAAAAAGAGATCAGATTTGTGGTTACCAGAGAGGTTGGGGTGAGGGGAGGGGGAACTGGCTGAAGGTGGTCAAAAGGTACAAACTTCCAATTATACGATAAGTAAGTACTAGAGTTGTAAGGTATAACATGATAAATATAATGAACACTGCTGTGTGTTATTTATGAAAGTTGTTAAGAGAGTACATCCTAAGAGCTCTCATCGCAAGGACAAATATCTTTTTCTTTTTCTTTAATTTTGTATCTATACGAGATGATGGACGTTCACTAAAACTTATTGTGATAATCATTACATGTAAGTCAAATCATCATCCTGTACACCTAAAGTTATGCAGTGCTGTATGTCAGTTATATTTCAATAAAACTGAAATAAAGTAAATAAAGTGAGAAAAAGACATTGCCATCCTGTGTACTCTAACTTGAAAACTTCAGGGAGGGCTTATCTGAGTGAAATCATGGAATTCTTTGGAGCAGGGAAGAGCTGAAAGCTTGAACCAGGAAGGTTAAGCCAGTGCTTCCCAACAGAGGGTAGAAGACTCTAGAAGGCCATCTAGATAACTCTGGAGGAGTTATCACAAGAACTCCATGAGTCTGCAGATCTACCAAGCATTGTTCATCTACTGAATAAGCACTATTTTACCTATGTATGAAGAGAAGGTCATCAATTTTAAACCTACAAATTCATGTAAAAGCATTGCTGAATTCACAGTAGCACTCTATCATTGTTTGGGTTTTTTGTTTTTTTGTTTTTTGTTTTTTTTACCATAGGGAATTCTAAAAGTCCAAATTCCATCCTTGGACCGCGAACCAGACTAAATGGAAGATCCTATGGGGTGTGAACTGGGGTCCATATTCTGGCTATCTTCTTTCCCCCACCTAGAGAAGAAGACCGGATGCCCAGGCACCCTGTGCTGATGTGCTGGGAAACAAGATGGCATCAACCCCTGCAGACTGGGAGCTCTTCGAATGAACAGACTGGGTCTTATTTACCTGTGGGTCTCTAAAACCCAGCACAAGGGTTGGGGGCAGGGAGGAGACAGGACCCAAAGTTGTGCCCTTTCTTCAAAGTTAGAAAGTAATGATCTGAGGAAAAGGTGATCTGAGTCCCTCAGAAAGGGTACATAGATCAGCAAAGCTAGTAAGCCTGTTAAGCTACTTAAGCTTTGAAGAATAATAAATCCATACTTTGGAAACACGTATGTTAAACACATTTTTGGTAATAATTTTACTTTCTCATTCCCCTTGGCTTTTAATAAAAGTGCCTTTGGAAATGCCAACCAGGCTCTGCTGTAATAACAGAAAATAGTCAGGATGTGGGTGTGCGATAAGATGTGTCCACAGTTGGGTTAAAAGCTATTAAAGAGAGTAGCAAGTATAAAGATGACAGAAGGATTGTGAGGGAAAGATCCAATGGAAAGGTGACCTTCAGAAGACTGTCAGTGTCACTAGCCCAGCCACCCCTTCCCAACTAAAGATTATTTTTCCAAGGCTATTTCTACTGAAAGCTTAAAGGAGACTGTTTTAACAAGGGAGCCTCTTGCCTCACATCTATTCTCTACATGATGCAAGGTTGACCTTCCTTCCTCCTCTCCACCTCCATCTCACCCCCCAAGTCCCAGCTGCAGAAACCCCAGGAGGCCTGTTCTCTAGAGAACCCCTCAGTTCCCAAAGGTAGCAGTAGTTACTCCTTATCCTGAACAAGTTCCAGCTAGAAAAAAACGCCACAGCAGTGACTCTCAATGAACAACTGACTTTGAACTTAGCATCCCTGAAGAGGGCAGAGCACTGGCTTGGATGGCAGAAGGCCTGGCTTCTAGATCAAGGCCTCATGCCACTGACCTGCTGTGTGACTTAGCCAGTGCCACATTCCGCAAGAGGCAGATTAAGTCCATGCTTAGGGCACCAACAACAGGAGTACAAAAGAGAGAGAGAGAATAAAAGAATCTAATAAAAAGCCATTTTAATTTCAACATACAGGTAGAACTTCGAGTAATCTTTTAAAATAAAATTTTATTTGAAGGTTTAATATTGTTTCATTTGGAATTAGGTATGGAGAGGCACTATAATCTTTCCAGCACTTAGGGCTACTAAAGGTCTTGATCCAGCTGGGTGCCTTTGGACAAGTCCCTTCCTTTTTCTGGGCCTCAGTAGTCAAGTATTATGGTGCCCATAATGGTTAATGACCAAATTTTTGGTGTCACAAAGTACAAACTGACTCCACCCAAGCCAGAGGAGTACAGGGACAAATGATACAAATTCACTGCCCTCCTCCTGACACCTAATCAATTCCATAAAGATCAAAATTGAGCCCAAGAGCTATAATTTAAATCCTCTCCTATTACTCTACTATTCCATCATCCTGACACTTTTATCGCTTTAGCTGTTGATGTATCTAAAAAAAGGAGAAGATTAAATTTCTTGTTTCTAAAGCAGAGGAAATTCTAGTGGACATTTCGGTGTCCAAATTTCCAGGGAAGATGTTTTCAACACATGGAAATACCATGAAGCAGACCAGGAATTTCATGGTATTTAAAAGAAAATGGGCTTGCTCCCCCTCCCCACTCTGTCAAGCCAACTGTCTCAACAGTTTCTGGGGCTGACATGTAGGACACAGACAAAACTGAGCCCTGGTAGAGTGCCTGTTCCAAGTCCTCCAAGCTCCTCCTGCTCCATCCAGCTCAAGCAGGCCCCTCCTCAGTAGCCATGACAGTCAGGTTCAGGGTCTACCATACCTCATCTATTGATAAACTGGCTGCAGTCTAGAGGTGCAGTTTCCATTCTTCATCTCCATATAGACTTACAACAGTCTCCCCTCACACCGGAATTATGATTTAAACATACATAAACCAGCTGTCCTTTATGATTTGGAGCCAGAGTTGCCACAAAGTTGGAAAATCAAGAGGCAGGAATTTCACATAAAGGTGAAGAGGGAGTTTCCACCATCTACCCAACTGGCTGTATTCAAGCCAAAATCATTGCAAGAAGGAACAGAGCATCTTTCCCACAGCAAGTTCATGGGCTAGTGTAACATGATAGCTCCCCAGTGTTATTAAACATACCTAGCAGTTGTCTAGTGCTTTAGTGACTTCCTTGCTTGCACAGGAGATATTATACCCCCAGGCCAATGGCCTGATTGCTTTTGTAATTATCATTTAAGTACCTACAAACATTAAATAGATGTTTGAGGGAGAAATTGGAAAGCTTGGATTGACTCAGCATATGGTGGCAGGAATGGAGCTATTTCCCACTGGCTTTGACCATGCCATTCTTGAGATGAAGAGTACAGAATCCAGGGCACGAATGCAATAAAGCAGGTCACATTCAAAGCCAGATGCGAGGAAAAACGCAAGTTATAGGCAGGGTTATGCCAAGGGTGCGGCAACAGCTACAGATCCACAACCAGAGGAGCCTGGTGCAGTCCTGTAACACGCCCTCTCCTTTTTCCAACCCCCATCCCCCACCCCAGAACAGTTACAAGAGCTTCTGGGGCAGTCTCAAAGGGGTTCAAGTTACCGAAGAACAGCCTTCAGTGGAGAAGAGGGTGTTGCCAGGCAACCAGCCCAGCCCAGTCCCACCCTTGTAACCTTGAAGATGGTGGGGACACGACCCCTGATTGTGGAGAGAAACACCTTGGACTCCTTTAGCATCAACTTTCTCCTCCTCTGTCTTTCTCCCTCTCCTCTCCCTGTCCTCCCCCTGCTGCCTCCCTGCCCGGCCCAGCCTGCAGTCTGGTCTCTGCAAGCCTGAAGTCTATGGGCCAGTCTGACTTGTCATTACTCAGTCCGGAGGTGGCAGCCAAGCTGTCCCCACAGGAGGCTACAAACTGCTGGCCTGTCAGGCGTCATTCACTCTGGCCATGTTGCTTCCAAACCTTCCTTCCCAGTTCTTTCCTGCCCTCATGACCAAAGAAACAGCTAGAGCAAGAATCTGGGGGAAATCCAGCCAGATAGAGGATATACAGGGTAAAATGCTGACTGGGAGTGCCCACCACCAGCAAAATGGTCAGTAACGGAGTAGGAGCTAGGAGGAAAAGACACAGGGAAGAAAAGAACAAGCCTTGACAATGGTGGGGGAAAATAAAGCATTTTTAATTGGGTTCAAAATATAATACGCAACCTGCTTGAACACCTTGTTGAAGCTTATGCCTGAGCGACACAGGGGTGGCCAGGTGGTGTACTGATTATGCGCCCCAGCTCCCTTTGCATTTGGCACTTGTGCTCAGATCATTGCTGAGAAGGCCTAATTTAAGTGCTACACAATCAAAACTCCTGAAGAGAAAAGTGTGCAGTGGGAACCTCAAGGGGAGTCTAGGGTAGGGCATTAGACCAGAAAATGGAAAACCAGACCTTCTTGCCAAATTAAGGTAGCTGTGTTCCATTTACGCAGCAGGCACCTCAGTACCTGAGCCTGCAGATAGGTACAATCTCAAAGGCAAGTAGCCACACCAAAGATGAGAGATAGCCACTCTCCCAGCTCTTGCAAATTTCAAAGAAGCCAACCCAATGCAATTTATCCTAAGAATTGCTCCCTTCCTTTAAGAGCTCTCCACTGCATGAAGCCATCTCTTTCCCAAGGCAACTTGGTGAAGCCATTCCTTCCCTCACATGGAAAGGACAGAAAGGCACAAATTGGAAAAGTAGAGCCTCCTCACTGTCCTTAACTTACCCTGCTGCGCTCAGTAGGTGGCTCTCTGCAAGCTGTGTGGGGATTTGGAAAATGACTCCCCAAGCTGACTTATCAAATTTCTCCTAGGCTAATCCTGGTAGTCAGTGGGACCTCAGAAAAAAAAAATCAACAATGACCTTCCTACCCTCTCTGTTAACTGAGAACTAACCAGACCTAAGGCCCCAGCTTTCCTGCTCCCCTGCCATGCAGAGATTTCTGGTCCCATGTCTACATTCCATCTGGCAGTCAACTGTATCTTCCACCTTCCTTTCCCCACAGGACCCAGTTCATTTTCTCCACAAGTGACCTCCACCATCAACATCAGAGGTCAGAGAGTTTGGGGAAGAGGGGTGCCAGGGCCTACGACACCTATTCTGTGGAAGGCGTAGGAGGGAGGTGAGGTCTGCAATGGAGAGGGGCTGACTCAGACACTTCTTTCCCAAGGCAGCTGGAGGCCTGCAATCACAAGTCAGTCAGTAGCCATATTCTGCCTCCATCTGAAACTTCCTGTCCACACTGGTCTTTCTCTCCCCTAACTTTCTGGTGGCACCAATTGGCCCTGGTACCTGGCATGCCCCAGCTGAGGTCAACATTTCCAGCACATTCAATCCCCTTGCTTTCTCCAAAAGTCCCGCACTCTAAAGGATCACAGCATTTCCACGGAGAGAGGATTCCCCATGCAAAGTGTTGGGGTCCCAAGTAGCAAAGCACAAGGGCTCGCGTTGCCCTCCTGCCCTCTCACGAGTCCTGTGTGCTCAGCCAGAGCACCACTGGGTTTCTCAGGCATGGCTGATTTCTAAAGGAATCACAGAACTGATGACAGTTGCTTTAAACGGTTCTCCCAAGCAAGTCTGTGCAGCCGGACCCTAGGGGTGAGGGGTCAGAGAAGCCGGCTGGGAGGCGGAGAGTCTCTCCTCCCCACCACACCCTCCGGCCTCTCCTGGAGCACCAGCTCCGAACTCGCGGGGGAGAAGCGGGCGGGTGGGCTCTCAGACACTTCTTCGAGCGAGAGCCGCGATCACACTCCAGCGCGAAGTTGCACAGGTTTAAAGTCGGTAGGCACCGCTGCCAGGGCTCCTGCCGCCGCGTAGGTGGCCGGCGGCTCCGGCGCGCTTTCCTAAGTGACTGAGCTCCTAGACTGGAGCAAAGACGCCAGCGGCGCGGCCATTTGGTTCCCGACGCCGCGAAGGCTAGGACGCCTCGGGCCTGGGGGCGGCGCCGAAGCGGGTCCGGACCCAGCAGCTCCCGGGGACCCCCGCAGGACCCCCTGCCTTCTTCCCCAAGATCCCCAGAAGGCGGCCGTCAACCCCAGAGCCGGGAACCCCGAGGGCATATGGCCACTCGGGACGGCGCGACCGGATCCAGGAGCAGGAAGTTCCAGCTGGAGTGCGGCGGGCGTGGAATCTGGGAAACGGGATCCCCTCGTTCCCTGAGGGGAAGGGAGGGGAGGGCCGAGGAGGGGCGGGGAGGACGGGGGAGGGGTGGGCGCAGAGCGGGCGCGGGCTGGCGCCCCCAGAGGCGGGGTGCACGCGGGGCCGCGGGCCGCCCGGGCGCGGCTTACCTAGCTCTTCCTCGTCGTCCTCCGGGCCGAGCAGGCGGCAGGGAAGGCGGCGGCGGAGGTGCACGGTGCGGCGGAACAGGCTGTCGGTACGGCGCCCCAGGGCCAGCAGGTGCCCCTCGAGGTCCTCGAGCAGAGCCAACGAGTGGCCGCAGAGGTCGGCGAGCTGCCGGAGCAGGCTGAGCGCGGCCAGGTGGCTCACGTCGCGGAGCTCGGTCAGCGGCTGCGGCGGGTTGCGCGGGCACAGGCGCTGGGGTACCACTGTGCGCCTGTAGAACGGCATCCCGGGCGCGGGCGCGGTCGCGGGGGACCAGCCTGGCGGCGCGGCGGGCTCGCCCCGAGCGGCACCCCTGGCCCGAGCGCCCCTGAGGGGCGGCCCCAGCTCCGGGTGTAGCAGGCCCCTGGGCGCGGGCCGGCGAGCGGGCGGGCGCCAAAGACACAGGGCGGGCGCCAAAGACGCCGGGCCGGTGGGCGGGATGACGGGTTCCCAGTCTGGAGTGCCGTCTCCCCCCGGGGCTGCACACTCGCCGGAGCCACCAGTCCCTCTGACTCTGGTTCGCTGGGCTCCTCCTCCTCCCCGCCTTTCTCCACCTCCTCCTCCCTCGCTCTGCTACTTCGGGATCCCCCCACCCACCTTTTTTTTTTTTCTTTTGCGGTCAGAGACTCACAGATTAATGCTTGATCCGGGAGAGGAGGCAAAGGGAAGTAGGAGTAAAAAGATCGAGCTGGAGCGTGAAAGAAGGAATGTCTGCGTGAGTGGGGTGTGTATGTGTGATGTTTGTTCGGTACAGTATGTGTGCCCGCGTCCTCCTGTGCAGCTCCAGTCCCAGTACTGATGGTTAAAGTTTTCCACTTTGGTGTGTGTTTTGTTTTTTCGTCGTCGTTGTTGTTGTTTTCATTTAAACTTTCTTCGTAAATAATAGAAATTCAAGGGCACCCGTGCCCACACCAGCTAGTAACCATCGGAGACCCGTCGAATAGTCTGACCTCATTCATCTAGATTCCCTTTCCGAAGCATGTACTCAGTGCCACGCACGGGCTATACGACTAGACTGTGAGTACAGCCTTCTAGCGCCCAGGAACTTGGAAATGAGGGGGAAAGAACCAAATATCTTACTCAACTGCTCAGGAGGGCAGTGTCTCTGGGGAGTCCTGGACTACTGTAAAGGATCTGGAATGAATGAATGAATGAAAACAAACCCATTCTCTGGGACAACAGATTCAGTTCAGATAGAGGGCCACCGGTCTATATTTTAAGCCAAAAGGGAGCCAAGGGCCCTCTCCTCTTGGCAAGGCCTACTGGCTGAGATGGACTCTGTCTCTGGCCATAATGGGCTCCTGGGACGTCCACTGAAGTACAGGAGCTGGGGTGCGCTTTCAGTACTGGCAACACTGTGGTCAAATCCTGATTTCTCTTCATTGTAGAAGGTAGAAGACGGGGATACTGGCATCCTCAGAAAAGCAGAGTGCCCAAGTGTGCATATGTCCCTGTGCCCTTGGGGAGTTTCCACTCAGAACACTTATTTTCAACACACCGAGTTCCCATCTGATTCTCCTCTCACTTCTTTGACTTTGGTGTGGTTCCACTTCTTCCTTTTGGTAATTCTCTCCTCATCTTTCCTCCTAAAAATGTTCCCATCCTTATAATCCCTTATAGTCTTAGTAAAACACCTTGAACAGAATATGTGTGTCTGAGCTAATGATCCTGAGCATGGCCTGTTTTCATTCATTCCTTCAGAGAATTGTCTCTTAAGCAGTTCAAGGTGCTACAACTAGTTAAGAGTAATCTCAGATTTCCCCAGCAGTCCAGTGGTTAAGACTCCGTGCTTCCACTGAAGAGGGCATGGGTTGGATCCCTGGTCGGAGAGCTAAGATCCTGCATGCCGCACTGCCAAAAAAAATAAAGAGTAATCTGATTACCCTTTTCAGTAAATAGCTATCCCTGGTTCAGTAATTTGGAACACGAATACTAGAAAAGTTGGGTTCTAATTCAAAGAAGAATAAACAAGTGGGCAAAAGACAGCCCCTTTTCTGAACTGTAAAATCAAGTTGTGGAATGAGGACCTGAAATTCTCTATTTGGCAAACTCAAACCTGAGCCAAGAGAGTGACTGACTGGCAGGAAGTAGGGACTTGGCTGTACTCTCCAGGGATAGTTTTCCTTGACCTATGGGCTGTTTAGACTGATCTCCGTTCCGGAGAAGAAGAAATGAAGTACCAGCAGATTGAAGGAGACTGTGTGGACAGAACTTCACTGCCAGAGGGTGACAGGCCTGGCTCAGGCCTGGTGTCTGAGCCGCCCTCACTACTCTGATTCCTGAAGCTGATGAATCTTTCAGGGCTCTCTAATAACAAGCTCAACTCCAAGCAAATCAGCTTTAGCCCCACGCCCTTCCCCCAGCTGAGTCCGCTCACTCCAGCCTCTTCAGTGCACTGGCCCTGGCTTTCATCAAGGAAACATCAAGGACTTGCAAAGGGGCCACCTCAGAACAGAGCCCCTCCTCCCTTCCCAGGGCCAGACCCACACTGCACGTCCCATGGAAGAAGTCAAGGGAATACGTATAAATTTCCACGTTCCTTCATATCTCCAGTCTCTTCCCAACAGGAAAGGTGAGACCTCGAGGTGGGCCTGGATGTAGAGAGCCTCTGAGGAAATAGCACAGGGGCCTGGCTCCAGTCTGTGGAGGGAGGGTTGGGGTTCTAGAAATGCCACACTTCGGCCAAGCTGTCCAGGGCAGGCAAGCAGCTGAGGTGAAGGGTTCTGCCCCATGCTCCCACATCACCCCCCAGCACAGCATTCTCACAATCATCCTTGCTTAACAGTAATGATATTTATTTTGTCATGATATTGTCTCTCCCTCTAGACTGTTAGCTCCATGAGGGCAGGAACCATGTCTGTCTTGCTCACTGCTGTGCTCCCAGTGCCAAGCCTAACAACTGGCACCCAGGTGGTACTCGGAAAATATACGTTGATGATGAATAAATGAAGCTGGACTAGAAGCAGAGCCTGATATGAAGAGCCTTACTAAAGGATTTAACTTGGCCCAACAGGCAATAGAGAATCATTGTGGATTCTGGAGCAAAACGCTGCCTGACACAGGAAAAGGGCAAGGATGCTACACCCCACCTGCGCCCACGTCTCCAGGGCCAAATAGCCAGAAAGTACTTGAATGAAACATTTGCTTTGATTTGTCTAAAATCTTGGCACTGCACATTCTGAGAGGCCCCTAACAACCAAGCCAGATCTGAAAATGCTGGGTGCTTTCTACCCACCCACCAGCTCCCAGACTTCAGGCCTGTAGTAATTCACCTGTCACTGCTCCAAGTTGCAATCTGAGCCCAAGCAAGGCCCACCTGTGGAATTGGATCTAGGTCTGGCCTAGAAGCAGAGACTAAGAAAGAGTGGCCAGACAGGTAGGAGGGAAATGGGAGAGCTGACCACTCATGACCAGCAAGGCCTTCCCACCTTCTGTCCTGCCTAACTACCCACTGCTAAGAACCTAGAATTTCAATGAAAACTGAATCTGAAAGAATAACATAGGATATGCCATTTTCTCTTCCTCCAAGCTGACAGATTCCACAGCTGCAAAATGAAAATTTATGAGCAAACTTCATACAACCTACCCAGCTTCCCAGTGCAGCCCTCTGTCTAATTTCACCATGAGGAACAAGAAAGCTGTGCCCCCTGTTGCTACCTCTCAAATATACCCAAATAGTAACATCTTGGTGGCTAAGCAGAGATGCCAGTTTTCTCCTTGACATTCCTCTATAGTCAATCGTTTCACCTACACTGTAAGAATATGCATTCCACCCCACACCCTCTTGCCAGGAGACTCCATGAAGATGCTTTCCTTACGAATGAAAAAAATATTAGTGAGCTTCCCTGGTGGCGCAGTGGTTGAGAGTCCGCCTGCCGATGCAGGAGACGCGGGTTCGTGCCCCGGTCCGGGAAGATCCCACATGCCGCGGAGCGGCTGGGCCCGTGAGCCATGGCCGCTGAGCCTGCGCGTCCGGAGCCTGTGCTCCGCAAAGGGAGAGGCCACAACAGTGAGAGGCCCGCGTACCACCAAAAAAAAAAAGCCAGTAAGGGGACAAAAGGGCTGTTCCTCAATCCCAACTCTTAACATTCTGTTGTTCCCTGGTTTTAAGTGTCTGTACCAAGAGAAATTAATGAGAATTGGCAAATACTAGATTGACTCTTTTTTAAACTGTCTATTACCCTTTTTGGTATTAAGGCTTGGCTCTGCAGTTAAGAACACCAGTAAAAACTCTCTCTCCTCACATAGGCCCAAAGAAAGTAGCCCAAAGAAAGCAAACTGGCAGCTTTTGGCTTTTCAATCAGAATAGAGCCCGCATTCAATCAACAAGCCAGACAAAACCCATGCTAATTAACGCCACACTTTGAAAAGAGGGGGAGTGGCGCAGTGCTACAAGATTTGAGAGGAGAGAGGATGCTTGTGCCCTTGAGGCAGCCCGGACTGCGGAGAGGGGAGGGGTGTACCCCAGAGCTGGGCCTCCAGGAGTGGACTGGAAACTTACACAGCCATCAATCACCTCCTAGGGCAATAGGCGTGTAAGCCTAAAACTGCTCAAGGTCCTCAAATAAATTCCTTTCAGCCCAGACTCAATGCTTCACACACACGATGCAGGGCAAACCCTTCAAGAATTCCATGAGGAAATAAACCTTTATTTCAAAAATAAACTTTGATGTTGCTTGAACTTTGGCCCTGACGCTGAGCCCAGGCTGAAACTGCGAGAAAAGACTTGCAGACTTGAGGTATTTTGAAAGAAACTGCTGGAGATTTCAGCAGAATGTGACCAGATTCTTTTTCAGTCCCTCACCTTCGTATCATGTGTGGATGCCCCCCTCACCACCAGTCCTCCACCCCCAACCCCACCATCATGTTTTTCCTCCCTCCCTGCCTTTTTAGGACACGACTGTAATTAGGAACATTCAAATGTTGCATTCACTTGGTAATTTTATATTAACATGCCTGCTTTACTCAGGAGAAATCATATTAGGCCACTCCCTTGCTATCCTACTTTTGACCTAACGACCACCCTTCCCCTGCAAACTCCTATCTCCCCACAAAATCCTAAAGCAGTAAGTAAAAGTCCTTCATTTCCCCAGGATGGGCTATGTCTGCCACATGATTACTTGTCTTCTATGTGTTTAATATTAAGGCTAGATTTAGGTAATGACCATGTCCATCTCTACAACATTAAATTGGGAGTTGTTATACAGGTCAGGGCTTTGGATTAATGAGGGGAAAATACTGAACCTGAATAACTAACATTTCAGCTTTATCAAGCATCCAAATATAGTTAGACATGTGGTCAGCCTTCCCTCTGTAGTGGGAAGTTACGCAGCACAGCAGAGGTAACAGCCAAATGCAGGCTTTGGAGATCCACTAATCTGAGGTCAAATCCCTGGCTCCATTGCTGGCTGTGTCTTGGGCAGATTACTTAAATTCTCTGTGCCTCGGTTTTCTCATCCATAAAATGAGCAAGGCCAATATCCAACTGATGTGCATGAGTATGGCTGTGCTGATCGTCTGCAAGTGTCCATTCTGATCAGGGCCTACCCCTATTGGTTGTTAAATGTTTTGACTACCACCCCTAAAAATGGGGTGATCTTGGTACTTAGCTTGTGGGATCAGATTACATGAGATAATGTACATAAAGTACTTAGCACTGTGCTTGGTGCCTAGGAGACATTCAAATGTTATTAGCAGTATAGACAGTAGTTTCCTGATTATAAATAGGAAGGGACAGCCTAAAAATATAACATAATACAGGGGTTTTTTTCAACAACAATGGCTTTAATTTCTAAGTAAATTCAATTTCAAATAACATTTCCAGTATACAGAAACATGAAATTTCAACCCAAATATAACATGGAAAGGCAACGAATCAGGCAAGTTTCTCTGGTTTACTATTGATGGAGTTTATGGGATGGTCACATGTTTCACAGACTTACCTCTATGACTACCTGTTTATACCTTTTGTGCCTGAGCTCAGCCACAACCCAGTGGAAGCAGTATCAAGCTTGCCGTTTTTTGTGGTGCTGTTTCTCTGAGAAACAGCTTTACCAGCCACTTCGAAATCCTCCATGGGCTAAACCTATACCTTCTATTGATATATATGTCTCCTCAATTGAGATCAAGAATCCATTAGCCCATGGAATCTCCAGCTGCTTTAAATCTAGAAAATGCATTGTCATATTAAAAAAAAAAGGAAGAGACTTTTCTCCCTTCTCCATCCTGGGTCAACATAACCTTACATCCTTGCTTCAAAGTTTCTGTAGTTATAAATATTATTATAATCGGGAATAGTCTAAATCTTGTCTCTTACCAAATTGCCTTTTAATTTATCAAAGGCTTCCTGATATTCAGGTGTCTCACGCTCATTATCAAGCCTTTTCTCAGCCCGTAAATGAGTAAGGGATTTATTGGATTAAACTGGACTACAAATTTATGGCAATAACCAGTGCTAGCCCTCATCTGTTTCTTTTTGTATGGGTTGCTCCACTTCCCAATCATCTCAGCTGGATCTTAAGTAAGTAGGAATCTGTTATTGCTAACTCTCTAACCCAGAGTCATCACCTTGAGCAATCAAAAGGAACATTTGCTCACCTTCTTTGTATGCCCAGTTCCTGGAGTTACCTAAGAGAACAGTCTCCAAACATCCCAGATGAGTTTCCGTATTTACATTAAAAATGGCTGTCTCATCACTATAGTGCAATTGCAAGATCATTCATTCAGACAATAAAGTATTGTCCACCACTGAAATGCAGTTAAAGCATTACTTATGCCAACGGGAAATAAAGTCCATTTTTAGTCACTATCAAAGCACATCAGCTGAATATTGGTCTCGTCTATTTTATGGATAAGGAAACTGAGGCACAGAGAGTTTAAATAACCTGTCCAAGAAACACTAGCAAAGTTGGTCTTGGCCTTGTGCATCCTAGGTTATTTTGGCTGAAAGCAATAAAAGCCCTAACTCAAAATCACTTAAACAATAAGGACATTTATCATCTCATAAAACAAGAAATCCAGATAAAGGGCAGGCACTAAGTTGGGTTAATTCAGATGCTTGATGACATCATCCAAGAGCCAGGTTTTCTCCATCTCTCTGCTCTGCTATCCTCAGCATGTTGGCTTTATCCCCAGGCTAGATGCCATTTAGGGGCAATATGCTTCTTTGTTTACATTCAGAGGAAAAGAATAAGGAAAGCACTCTCCCAACCATGGAATTCAGTCTTTCCCTTCATTTTCATTGGACCTGTGAAACATGTCCCCACCTCCAAACAAATATCTGTCACCAGAATTATGTACTTATCTGCATTTTCCAGTCGGCACACCTCTGGAGTTAGGTGTTGCGTGAATACCAGTACAAAAGCAAGGTTCTGTTAGTAGGAGGAAGGGTCAATGACGGTGTGCAGCAGGGACACTAAGGCAAGTCTCTCCCTGGGAGTCACGGGACTCCTGGGATAGCCAACTTTAGCCTAAGTTTTCCCCAACAGCTCAAGAATTCCTGAGAATCATGGACCAATGATCCTCCCAGCTGCCTCCAATTCCCTCCACATATTCTCTCACAGGTATTTTCCCTAGTCAATTTCTCACACATCTAATCCTGTCTTGGTATCTGCTTCTCAGAGGACTTGGGCTAAAACCATCACCAGTCAACCAATTCAATAACCTCATCTCCATCTTTATCATACTCCACCTCAGCAGCATTTGACACTGATGACCACACTCACCTTCTTGAAACTCCATTCTACCTTGACTTTCACAGGGCTACATATCCTGATTCTTCCCTGGCTCTCTGATAGCTTCACCTCCCAATCCATGTTTCTGTTCTAGTCTTATAGGGAGACAAATTCCACGGTTCTGTCATGTTTCTGCATGTCTTGCAAGCAGAGGAACTGACTGCCTTTATTCCAAACTATCTTTTAAAGAGTATTTGTATAGTGAACGGCCTTGGAGGATACAGAAAGTATCCAGATCAAGTGTGCTTATAGTCCAGTATAATAATGTCTCTCTCTGGAATAAAGGGCAACCATGCTTACTGTCTATTATAAAAGATTCAGATTCCCTAAGCTTAGGGTTCCTCTCCTGTAATGCTACCCACTGCATATTCAGGTGACACCTGGACATCTTTGCATTGCTCCATGGGAATTGGGGCTCTAAGAATCAGCATAAGAAAATGCTGATGCTCTGGCTACTGCTGTTACTGTCATAAAGTCTTTTGTTTCTGACCCAGGAGTCTCATGTCTTCTGCTGGCATACATGAAACTATGGCAGGCTAACTTGTTGGTGTGCAAGGAAGGTAAAATCTCAGACCCTTCACAGTTTTTTTAACACCTTATCTCACACTACACTCTACTTAATCAGCTCATCATTCACAGAGGTCAAGAGTAAAATGGTTCCTCCTCCAGACTCCATATTACTATATGCAGGAGTGAAGAGAGGATTCCAGAATTCTTCAAGTTCCTAGTAAGAAACCTATGACTGTGTATTGGAGAAAGGGAAATAATCAGACTCTGAGGGCACTAGCTCTGAACTGACACTAATTCCTGGTGACCCAAAACATCACTATGGCCCATCAGTGATGGTAAACTAGGGGTCATACTAGGGGCTGGTGGAGGTCAGGTGATTGATGGAGTTTTTAGATCAAGTTCATCTCACAGTGGGCCCACTGGGTTCCCAAACTCACTCCATTTTCAGAATGCATTCTTAGAATCAAAATATTCCACAGCTGGCAGAATCTCTACGCTAGTTCCCTGGTGTTTGGAATGAGGACAATTATGGTAGAAAAGGCTGACTGGAAGCCAGTATAAATGTCTCTATCTACAAAAACAGTAAACCAAAAGCAATACTGCATTCCTGGGAGGATGGCAGAGATTAATGCCACCATTAAGAATGTGAAAGATTCAGGAGTGGTGATTCCCACCACATCCCAATTCAACTCATCTATTTGGCCTGTGCAAAAGACAATTAGATCTTAGAGAATGATGGTGAAGTTAATCAGATGGTAACCTCAATTGCAGCTGCTTTTCCAAATGTGGTTTTGTTGCTTGAACAAATTAACACTTCCCCTGGTATCTGGTATGCAGCTATTGATCTGGTAAATATTTTTTTCTTCTATGCCTGTTAGTACTAGACCACCAGAAACAGTTTGCTTTCAGCTGTCAAGGCTGAAAATACACCTTCACTGTCCTACTTTAGGGCTAAATCAACTCTCCAGTCCTACCTCCACAGGAGACTTTATTGCCTTTCCCTTCCAGAGGATATCTTGCTGATCTCTAACATTGATGATACTGTGCTGACTAGACCTGGTGAGCAGGAAGTAGCAACTACTCTAAAGAAATTGGTAAGACATTCGGGTAGTGGAGGATGGGAAACAAATCCCGCAAACATTCAGAGGCCTTCCACCTCAGTGAAATTTCTAAGGGCCCAGTAGTTTGGGGATGTCAAGACATCCCTTTTAAGGTAAAGGCTAAGTTACTGTATCTGGCCCCTACTACCACCAAAAGAGGCACAAAATCCTAGTGTATTTTGGAAGCAACATATACCTCATTTGAGTGTGCTACTCTAGCTCATTTATCAAGTGGCCCCCAAAACTGCTAGTTTTGAGTGACACCCAGAACAAGAGATGGCTCTGCAACAGGTCCAGGCTGCAATGCAAGCTGATCTGCCACTTGGTCCATAGGATCCAGCAGATCTGATGGTGTGTCAAGTGGCAGTGGCAGAAAAAGATATTGTTTGGAATTTTTGGCAGGCTCCTGTAGATGAATCACAGTGCAGATCCTTAGGATTTGGGACCAAAGTCTTACCATCCTCTGAAGATAACTACCCTCATTTTGAGAAATAGTTTTTGTCTTGCTACTGGGCCCTCGTAGAGACGGAGTTCTTAACCACGGGTCACCATGTTACAATGCAGCTTGAGCTGCCCATAATGAACTGGGCATTATCTGACCTGCAAAGCCATGAAGTTTGCACAGTTAGCACTCCATTATCAAATGGAAGTGATATATATGATTGGGTTTGAGATCAGAAGTGATATATATGAATATCTGAAGGTATGGATGAGGAAAAGGCTCAACTGCCCATGGCCCCTACACCTACATTACCTTCTCACTCTCAGCCCATACCTATGGTCTCATTGAAAGTTACCAACAACCATATGGCTGAGGAAGAAAAAACTTGGGCCTTGTTTACAGATGGTTTTGTACAATATGCAGGCACCACCAGAATGTGGTACAGCACTACACTCTCTTTCTGGGAGATCCCTGAACGACAGTGATAAGTGGAAATGCTCCCTGTAGACAGAACTTTGAACAGTGCACCTGGATGTTCATTTTGCCTGGAAAGTAGAAAAGGCCAGAGGTAGAGTCTATACAGATCCCTGGGCTGTGGCCAATGGTTTGGTTGGATGATCAGGAACTTGGAAGGAACACGACTGAAAATTGGTGACAAGGAGATCTGGGGAAGGGGTATGTGGATAGACCTCACTGAATTAGCAAAGAATGTACAGATATCTGTGTCTCACGTGAATTCTCATCAAAGGATGACCTCAGCAGAGGATGATTTAATAATCAAGTGGCTATGATGCCTGTTCTAGGGATACCAGTTACCCTCTTTCTCCAGCTACTCCTGTCATTACTCAGTAGGCTCATGAAAAAGTGACCATGGTGGAAGATTATACATGGGCTGAGAAACATAGACTGCTGAGTGCCCAACTGCCAGCAACAGAGACCAAGACTGAATCCCTCATATGACACAATTTCCCAGGGTGATCAACCAACTACCTAGTGGCAGATTGATTGCATTGGGTCACTTCCATAATGGGGGCAGCGTTTTGTTCTTTCTGGAATAGACACATACTATGGGTATGGATTTGCCTTCTCTGCATGCAATGCTTATACCAAAACTACCATCCAGAGACTTACAGAATGCCTTACTCACATGGTATCCCACACAGCATTGCTTCTGATCAAGGAATTCACCTCACAGAACTGAAGTATGGCAATGGGCCTGTGCTCATGTAACTCACTGGTCTTACCACTTCGCCATCATTCTGAAGCAACTGGCTTGATAGAATGTTGGAATGGCATTTTGAAGACTCATGTTACAGTGCCAGCTAGGTGGCAATACCTTACAGAGCTGGGGAAATGTTCTCCAGGATGCTGTATATGCTCTGAATCAGTATCCAATATACCGTACTATTTCTACCGTCGTCAGGATTCACAGGTCCAGGAATCAAAGGGTAGAAATAGGACTGACTCTACTCACAATTACCCCTAGTGAGCCACCAGCGAAAATCTTACTTCCCATTCCTGCGACCTTAGATTCTGCTAATTTAGAGTTCTTCATTCCAAAAGGAGGAAAGCTTCCACCAGGAGACACAACGAGTCCATTGAATTGGAAGTTAAGACCAAATTTGTTGGTCAGTTTTATTTGTCATCTTTGCTAGGTTACGGTTCCCAGCTATTCAATCAAACACTAAGCATTTATTTGAAGGTATTTTGTAGATTTGATTAAAGTCTATAATCAGTTGACTTTAAGTAATGGATTTTACCCTGGATTCTCTAGGTGCACCTGACTGAATCCATTGGGAGGCCATAAAAGCAGGGCTGAGATTTCCCTGGGAGAGAGACGTTCCACCTACGGACCATAACTTTGACCCATATGACAACAGAGTTCCAGCCTGCTCATGATCTTCCCTTCCTGACTGCCTGCAGACAAGAGTTTTCATCAGTGTCCATGGGTTTGAGTCTGCCTGCATCTTCCCTTTTTGACAGCCTGCCCTATAGATTTAAAATTTTCTTAACCAGTCCTTGCAACCACATAAACTAAACCAACTATATATATTATATATATAATTTATTTTTATTTTTATTTATATACAGGCCATCACATCTCACTCCCCAGGGCTTCAACATTACTATTCATCTTGAAACCATCGGGAATAATTTCATCATGGCTCTTATCTGTTTATGTCAGTTACCCTAAGTCACGCTAAGACTCCCAAGTTATCTGTCTCTTTGAGTGGCCTCACTCAGCTCTGTATATTGCTTTTATGATTCCATCTCCCTCCTCTCCCCAGCTTCTGAAATCCTCCCACTAGGCTTTGTGGAGTTTGTGAACAGTCATCATCCCCTATATCTGCAACTGCTTCTCTATATAGTCCCTTCATCTTGCTTAACTGAAATCAAACTCTCCCCTAAGGTCTTTACTCTCCTGGAAATCCTCTTAAATGGTATTTTCTTCTCTCATACACCCCTAGCACCACAAGACCTGGAGATGTCCTCCTCACTGTAGCTTCCAGAACACTTTCCCTCCCTCCTCAGTAACAACTCCCAGCTTTGAATCTCTTATCATCAGATTAAATCACCAATTATCTGTCCTCAGGAAAGTCAACTGCTGACCCCGGATGACTCACCTTTATTACTTGAAGATTTTAGTACCTGGATCACTGTTACTCTCTCTAGCACTATTACTGTCAAAATATTTGATATTTAAATATCTACACTGATGGCCTTTTTAATAGCCTGGTCTCTTGGTTCCTTGACCGTCTCTCCTCTAATTATCTTGATTGCCACCCTACTTTAGCCACTAACACACATGACCCTAACATTGACCGTATCATTACTAAAAATTACTATTCCTTTCTTTTCTCAATTTGCAGCATCCGCACTATTCAACTAACACTTTCTTCTTTCTAATTCATTCCTTACTGCTCCCCACCCTAACAATACTTTGGCCCCACTCACTAAACTGACTACTCCCACTTTCCTTCATGTCCTCACTTCCCTTTCTACCCAGCTTAAACTTCATGGTCAGTTATTATATTAATTCATCTGCACGTGCTCTCAATTAATGATTTGAAACCTTTTCTAATATAATGTTTAATTCTATGAATTTCCTGCTGATCAGTTTTTGCTACATCCCACAAATTCCAGTGTTTTATTTTTATTTAATTAAAATATTATTAAATCTCCTTTGAGAATTTTCTTTGACACCTCGGGTATTGAGAAGTATATTTTTCAAGTTCCAAAAATTTGGGGATTTTCTAGATATCATTCTGGTAGTGATTTCTAGTTTCATTCCAACACAGTCTGATTTTTATGATTTCTACTATTTTTAATTTGTCAAGTGTTGTTTATGTCCCAGTATATGGTCTAACTTCATGACTGTTCTTTCCATGTGCACTTAAGATTTGCAATGTGCTGTTGTTGGATGGTACATTCTCTGTCAATTGGCTTTAGTTAGTTCATAGAGTTCTTCATGTTATCTATATCCTTACTGATTTTCTGCCTACTTCTTCTGTCAATTATTGGTAGAGGGCTGTTGGAGTCTCCAACTATAATTATGGATCCGTCTATTTCTCCTTTAATATTTTTTAACGTTTCTATTGGAGTATAATTGCTTTACAATGGTGTGTTAGTTTCTGCTTTATAACAAAGTGAATCAGTTATACATATATCCCCATATCTCTTCCCTCTTGCTTCTCCCTCTCTCCCACCCTCCCTATCCCACCCTTCTACCTGATCACAAAGGACTGAGGTGATCTCCCTGTGCTATGCGACTGCTTCCCACTAGCTATGTATTTTACATTTGGTAGTGTATATACGTCCATGTATACACTACAACTCTCTTACCTTGTCGCAGCTTACACATCTCCCTACCCGTGTCCTCAAGTCCATTCTCTAGTAGGTCGGCATCATTATTCCCATCTTGCCCCTAGGTTCTACATGACCATTTTTTTTTTAGATTCCATATATATGTGTTAGCATACAATATTTGTTTTTCTCTTTCTGCCTTACTTCACTCTGTATGACAGACTCTAGGTCCATCCACCTCACTACAAATAACTCAATTTCGTTTCTTTTTATGGCTGAGTAATATTCCGCTGTATATATGTGCCAAATCTTCTTTATCCATTCATCTGTCAAGGGACACTTAGGTTACTTCCATGTCTTAGCTATTGTAAATAGAGCTGCAGTGAACATTGTGGTACATGACTCTTTTTGAATTATGGTTTTCGCAGGATATATACTCAGTAGTGGGATTGCTGAATCATATGGTAGTCTTATTTTTAGTTTTTTAAGGAACTTCCATACTGTTCTCCAGAGTGGCTGTATCAATTTACATTCCCACCAACAGTGCAAGAGTGTTCCCTTTTCTCCACACCCTCTCCAGCATTTATTGTTTCTAGATTTTTTGATGATGGCCATTCTGACCAGTGTGAGATGATATCTCATTGTAGTTTTGATTTGCATTTCTCTAATGATTAATGATGTTGAGTATTCTTTCATGTGTTTGTTGGCAATCTGTATATCTTCTTCGGAGAAATGTCTATTTAGGTCTTCTGCCCATTTTTGGATTGGGTTCCTTGTTTTTCTGATATTGAGCTGCATGAGCTGCTGGTAAATTTTGGAGATTAATCCTTTGTCAGTTGCTTCATTCGCAAATATTTTCTCCCATTCTGAGGGTTGTCTTTTCATCTTGTTTATGGTTTCCTTTGCTGTGCAAAAGCTTTTAAGTTTCATTAGGTCCCATTTGTTTATTTTTGTTTTTATTTCCATTTCTCTAGGAGATGGGTCAAAAAGGATCTTGCTGTGAGTTATGTCATAGAGTGTTCTGCCTATGTTTTCCTCTAAGAGTTTGATAGTGTCTTGCTTTACATTTAGGTCTTTAATCCATTTGGAGTTTATTTTTGTGTATGGTATTAGGGAGTGTTCTAATTTCATTCTTTTACAGGTAGCTGTCCAGTTTTCCCAGTGCCACTTATTGAAGAGGCTGTCTTTTCTCCATTGTATATTCTTGCCTCCTTCATCAAAGATAAGGTAACCATATCTGGGTGGGTTTATCTCTGGGCTTTCTATCCCGTTCCATTGATCTATATTTCCATTTTTGTGCCAGTACCATACTGTCTTGATTACTGTAGCTTTGTAGTATAGTCTGAAGTCCGGGAGCCTGATTCCTGCAGCTCCGTTTTTCTTTCTCAAGATTGCTTTGGCTATTCAGGGTTTTTGTGTTTCCAAACGAATTGTGAAATTTCTTTTCTAATTCTGTGAAAAATGCCAGTGGTAGTTTCATAGGGATTGCATTGAATCTGTAGATTGCTTTGGGTGTTATACTCATTTTCACAATGTTAATTCTTCCAATCCAAGAACATGGTATATCCCTCCATCTATTTGTATCACCTTTAATTTCTTTCATCAGTGTCTTATAATTTTCTGCATGCATGTCTTTTGTCTTCTTAGGTAGGTTTATTCCTATATATTTTATTCTTTTTGTTGTAATGGTAAATGGGAGTGTTTTCTTGACTTCACTTTCAGATTTTTCATCATTAGCATATAGGAATTCAAGAGATTTCTGTGCATTAATTTTGTATCCTGCTACTTTACCAAATTCACTGATTATCTCTAGTAGTTTTCTGGTAGCATCTTTAGGATTCTCTTTGTATAGTACCATATCATCTGCAAACGGTGACAGCTTTACTTCTACTTTTCCAACTTGGATTCCTTTTATTTCTTTTTCTTCTCTGATTACTGTGGCTAAAACTTCCAAAACTATGTTAAATAATAGTGGTGAGAGTGGGCAACCTTGTCTTGTTCCTGATCTTAGTGGAAATGTTTTCACTTTTTCACCATTGAGAACGATGTTGGCTGAGGGTTTGTCATATATGGCCTTTATTATATTGAGGTAAGTTTGCTCTATGCCTACTTTCTGCATGGTTTTATCATAAATAAGTGTTGAATTTTGTCGAAAGCTTTTTCGGCATCTATTGAGAAGATCATGTGGTTTTTCTCCTTCAATTTGTTAATACGGTGTATCACATTGATTGATTTGCCTATATTTAGGAATCCTTGCATTCCTGAATAAACCCCACTTGATCATGGTGTATGATCCTTTTAATGAGCTGATGGATTCTGTTTGCTACTATTTTGTTGAGGATTTTTGCATCTATGTTTATCAGTGATATTCGTCGGTAGTTTTCTCTTTTGTGATATCTTTGTCTGGTTTTGGTATCTGCGTAATGGTGGCCTCGTAGAATGAGATTGGGAGTGTTCCTCCCTCTGCTATGTTTTGGAAGAGTTTGAGAAGGATAAGTGTTAGCTCTTATCTAAATGTTTAATAGAATTTGCCTATGAAGCCATCTGGTGTTGGGCTCTTGTTTGTTGGAAGATTTTTAATCTCAGTTTCAATTACAGTGCTTATGATTGGTCTGTTCATATTTTCTATTTCTTCCTGGTTCAGTCTCGGAAGGTTGTGTATTTCTAAGAATTTATCCATTTCTTCCAGGTTGTCCATTTTATTGATATATAGTTGCTTGTAGTAATCTCTCATGATCCTTTATATTTATGCAGTATCAGTTGTTACTTCCCCTTTTTCATTTCTAATTCTATTGAGTTGAGTCTTCACCCTTTTTTTCTTGATGAGTCTGGCTAATGGTTTCTCAATTTTGTTTATCTTCTCAAAGAACCAGGTTTTAGTTTTATTGATCTTTGCTATCGTTCATTTCTTTTTTGTTTATTTCTGATCTGATCTTTATGATTTCTTTCCTTCTGCTACCTTTGGGGTTTTTTTTTCTTCTTTCTCTAATTGCTTTAGGTTTAAGGTTAGTTTGTTTTTTTGAGATGTTTCTTGTTTCTTAAGGTAGGATTGTATTGCTATAAATTCCCTCTTAGAACTGCTTTTGCTGCATCCCATAGGTTTTGGGTCGTCATGTTTTCATTGTCATTTGTTTCTAGGTATTTTTCATTTCCTCTTTGATTTCTTCAGTAATCTCTTGGTTATTAAGTAGTGTATTGTTTAGCCTCCATGTGTTTGTATTTTTTACAGATTTTTATCTGTAATTGATATCTAGTCTCAGCGTTGTGGTCCGAAAAGATACTTGATACAATTTCAATTTTCTTAAATTTACCAAGGCTTGACTTGTTACCCAAGGTATGATCTATCCTAGAGAATGTTCCATGAGCACTTGAGAATAAAGTGTATTCTGTTGTTTTTGGATGCAATGTCCTATAAATAGCAATTAAGTCCATCTTGTTTAATGTATCATTTAAAGCTTGTGTTTCCTTATTTATTTTCATTTTGTATGAACTGTCCATTGGTGAAAGTGCTGTGTTAAAAGTCCCCTACTATGATTGTGTATATGTATAACTGATTCACTCTGCTATACACCTGAAAGACAACATTGTAAATCAACTATATTCCAATAAAAATTAATTGAAAATAACAGTTTAAAATGGCAAAAATTAAAGGGAGAATCTTCAAAGCATCAAGGGAAAAGCAACTAGTTACACCCAAGGGAACTCCCATAAGGCTATCAGCTGACTTTTCAGCAGAAACTCCACAGGTCAGAAACGTGCGGCACAATACATTTAAAGTGGTGAAAGGAACAAATCTACAACCAACAATACTCTATCTGGCAGGACTATCATTCAGATTTGAAAGCAAGATTACAACTTTTACAGACAAGCAAAAGCTAAAAGAGATCAGCACCATGAAACTGGCTTTACAGGCAATGCTAAAGGGACTTCTCTAAGCAGAAAAGAGAAGGCCACAACTTAGAAATATGAAAATTACAAAAGGAAAAAATCTCAATGGTAAAGGCAAATATAAAGTAAAAGTAGTAGATCAATTATAAAACTAGTAGACGTTTAAAAGAAAAAAGTAGCACAATTATCCATATCTGCATTAAGCATTTAAGGGATACATAAAACAGAAAGATGTAAAATATGATGTCAAAAACATTGAACATGGGGGGATAAAAATGCACAGTTGTTAAATGAACTTAAGAGATCAATGACTTAACATAATCATGTATATATATAGGTTACTATACATAAGCCTTATGGTAAGCACAAACCAAAAAAATCTATATAGATATACAAGAAAGGAGATAAGAATCCAAACATAGCACTAAAGACAGTCATTAAATCACAAAGGAAGAAAGCAAAAGAAGAAGAAAGGAACAAAAAGAACTATAAAACAACCCTAAAACAATTAACAAAATGGTACTAGGTACATACCTGTCAATAATTACTTTAAATGGAAATGAACTAGATGCTCCAATAAAAATAAATGGCTGAATGGATACAAAAACAAGAACCATATGTGTGCTGCCTACAAGATAATCACTTCAGATCCAAAGACACACACAAACCAAAAGTGAGGGGTTCAAAAAGATATTCCATGCAAATGGAAATGAAAAGAAAGCTGGGGTTTCCATACTTATATCAGACAATACAGACTGTAAAAAGAAGACTGTAACAAGAGAAAACAAAGGAGGTTAATTACTTAATGATCAAGGGATCAATCCAGAAAGATATATATAACAATTGTAAATATATATGCACCCAACATAGGAGCAACTAAGAACATAAAGCAAATATTATCAAAACCAAACAAACAAACTGACAGTAACACAATAACAGTAGGGGACTTTAACACCCCGCTTACACAAAGGACAGATCATACAGACAGAAAATCAAAAAGGGAACACTGATGTTAAGTGACACATTAGACAATATTGACTTAATAGATATACATAGAACATTTCATCCAAAAGCATCAGAATACATTCTGTTCAACTACACATGAAACATTATCCAGGATAGATCACATGCTAGGCCACAAAACAAGTCTCACTAAATTTAAGAAGACTGAAATTGTATCAAGCATCTCTTCTTACCACAACACTGTGAAACCAGAAATCAACTACAAGAAAAAAACTGAAAAAAACCTACAGACATGTGGAGGGTAAACAACTTGTTACTAAACAACCAATGGGTCACTAAAGAAATCAAAGATGGAATCAAGAAGTACCTAGAGACAAATGAAAACAAAAACACAATGATCCAAAAATCTGTGGGATGCATCAAAAGCAGTTCTAAGAGGGAAGTTTATAGCCATATAAGTCTACCTCAAGAAACAAGAAAAATGTCAAACATATAACCTGACCTTGCACTTAAAGGAACCAGAAAAAGAGGAACAAACAAAACCCATGGTTGGTAGAAGGATAGAAATCATAAAGATTCAGAGCAGAAATAAATGAAGTAGAGACTAAGCAAAAAAAAAAAAAAGAAAAGGAAAGGAAAGATCAATGAAATTAAGAGTTAGTTCTTTGACAAATTCTTAGAAAGGTATAAGCTTCCAAGACTGAACCAGGAAGAAAGAGAAAATATGAGCAGACTAGTCACAAGTAATGAAATTGAAACTGTGATTAAAAATCTTCCAACAAACAAAAGTCCAGGACCAGATGGCTTCACAGGTGAATTCTATCAAACATTTAGAGAAGAGCTCACAACCATCCTTCTCAAACTCTTGCAAAAATTTGAAGGGGAAGGAAGACCCCCAAACTCATTCTATGAGGCCACAATCACCTTGATACTAAAACCGGACAAAGATAGTACAAAAAAAGAAAATTACAGACCAATATCACTGATGAATATAGATGCAAAAATCCTCAATAACATGCTAACAAACAGAATCCAACCACACATTAAAAGGATCATACAACATGATCAACTGGGATTTATCCCAAGGATGCAAGGATTCTTCAATATACGCAAATTAATCAATGTGATACACCATATTAACAAATTGAAGAATAAAAACTATATGATCATCTATATAGATGCAGAAAAAGCTTTTGACAAAATTCAACATCTATTTATGATAAAAACTCTCCAGAAAGTGGTCATAGAGGGAAGCTACCTCAACATAATAAAGGCCCTATATGACAAACCCACAGCAAACATCATTCTCAATGGTGAAAAACTGAAAGCATTTCCTCTAAGAGCAGGAACAAGGCAAGGATGTCCACTCTCACCACTATGATTCAACATAGTTTTGGAAGTCCCAGCCACAGCAATCAGAGAAGAAAAGGAAATAAAAGGAATACAACTTGGAAAAGAAGAAGTAAAACGGTCACTGTTTGCAGATGTCATGATACTATAGATGGAGAATCCTAAAGATGCAACCAGAAAAATACTAGAGCTAATCAATGAATGTGGTAAAGCTGCAGGATACAAAATTAATGCACAGAAATCTCTTGCATTCCTATACACTCACAACAAAAGATCAGAAAGAGAAA
The DNA here is from genome assembly GCF_963924675.1 of Phocoena phocoena. Taxonomy (NCBI): domain Eukaryota; kingdom Metazoa; phylum Chordata; class Mammalia; order Artiodactyla; family Phocoenidae; genus Phocoena; species Phocoena phocoena. Next base: position 61,130,893 of record NC_089240.1, on the reverse strand, counting down.
TTAAGGAAACGATCCCATTCACCATTGCAACATAAAGAATAAAATACCTAGGAATAAACCTACTGAAGGAGGTAAAAGACCTGTACTCTGAAAACTATAAGACACTGATGAAAGAAATCAAAGATGACACAAACAGATGGAGAGATATACCATGTCCTTGGACTGGAAGAATCAATATTGTGAAAATGAATATACTATCCAAAGCAATCTACAGATTCAATGCAATCACTATCAAATTACCAGTGGCAATTTTTACAGAACCAGAACAAAAAAATCTTAAAATTTGTATGGAGACACAAAAGGCCCTGAATAGCCAAAGCAGTCCTGAGGGAAAAAAATGGAGCTGGAGAAATCAGACTCCCTGACTTCAAACTATAATACAAAGCTACAGTAATCAAGACAATATAGTACTGGCACAGAAACAGAAATACAGATCAATGGAACAGGATAGAAAGCCCAGAGATAAACCCACCCACCTATGGTCAACTAATCTATGAAAAAGTTGGCAAAGGTATAAATTAGGGAAAAGACAGTCTCTTTAGTAAGTGGTGCTGGGAAAACTGGACAGCTACATGTAAAAGAATGAAATTAGAACACTCCCTAACACCATAATCAAAAACTCAAAATGGAATACAGACCTAAGTGTAAGACCAGACACTATAAAACTCTTAGAGGAGAACATAGGAAGAACACTCTTTGACATAAATGACAGCAAGTTCTTTTTTGATCTACCTCCTAGAGTAATGGAAATAAAAATAAACAAATGGGACCTAATGAAACTTAAAAACTTTTGCAAAGCAAAGGAAACTACAAACAAGATGAAAAGTCAACCCTGAGAATGGGAGAAAATATTTGCAAATGAAGCAACTGACAAAGGATTAATCTCCAAAATTTACAAGCAGCTCATGTAGCTCAATATCAAAACAATAAACAACCCAATCCAAAAATGGGCAGAAGACGTAAACAGACATTTCTCCAAAGAAGATATACAGATTACCAAGAAACACATAAAAAGATGCTCAACATCACTAACCATTAGAGAAATGCAAATCAAAACTACAATGAGGTATCACCTCACACTGGTCAGAATGGCCATCATCAAAATATCTACAAATCATAAATGCTGGAGAGGGTGTAGAGAAAAGGGAACCCTCTTGCACTGTTGGTGGGAATGTAAATTGATACAGCCATTATGGAGAACAGTATGGAGGTTCCTTAAAAAACTAAAAATAGAATTAATATATGAGCCAGAAATCCCATTCCTGGGCACATACCCAGAGGAAACCATAATTCAAAAAGACACATGCGCCCCAATGTTCATTGTGGCACTATTTACAATATTGAGGCCATGGAAGCAACCTAAATGCCCATCCACAGATGAATGGATAAAGAAGATATGGTACATATATACAATGGAATATTACTCAGCCATAAAAAGGAACGAAATTGGGTCATTTGTAGAGACATGGATGGATCTATCTAGAGACTGTCATACAGAGTGAAGTAAGTCAGAAAGAGAAAAACAAATATCGCATATTAATGCATATATGTGGAACCTAGAAAAATGGTACAGATGAACAGGTTTGCAGGGCAGAAATAGAGTCACAGATGTGGAGAACAAACGTATGGACACCAAGTGGGGGGAAGTGGCGGGGGTGGTGGTGCTGGTGAGATGAATTGGGAGATTGGAATTGACATATATACACTAATATGTATAAAATAGATAACTAGTAAGAACCTGCTGTATGAAAAATAAATAAAATTAAATATAAAAATTCAGAGAAAACGTTAGTTCTTTGAAAAGATAAACAAAATAAATAAACCTTTAGCCAGATTCATCAAGTAAAAAGGGAGAGGCCCCAAATCAATATAATCACAAGTAAAAAATGAGAAGTTACAACCAACACCACAGAAATACAAAGGATCATGAGAGATTACTGCGACCAACTACATGCCAATAAAATGGACACCTGAAGAAATGGACAAATTCCTAGAAATGTACAATCTCCCAAGACTGAACCAGGAAGAAATAGAAAATATGAACAGACCAATTACCAGTAATGAAATTGAATCAGTAATTTTTAAAAACTCCCAACAAACAAAAGTCCAGGACCAGATGGTTTCACGGGTGATTTCTACCAAACATTTGTAGAAGAGTTAACACCTATCCTTCACAAACTATTCCAAAAAAAATTGCAGTGGACAGAACATTTCCAAACTCATTCTATGAGGCCAGCATCACCCTGATACTGAAACCAGACAAAGATACCACCAAAAAAGAAAATTACACACCAATATCATTGATGAACATAGATGCAAAACTACTCAATAAAATGTTAGAAACAAAATTCGACAATACATTTAAAAGGCTCATACATTATGGTCAAGTAGTATTTACAATAGGGATGCTAGGATGGTTCAATCATCACTCAATCAATTTTATACAACACATTAACAAATTAAAGAGTAAAAAACATACGATTATCTCAATAAATGAAGAAAAAGCTTTCAACAAAATTCAACATCCACTTATGAAAAAACTCTCAACAAAGTGGTTATAAAAGAAACATACCTCAGCATAATAAAAGCCATATATGATAAGCCTACAGCTATCATCATACTCAATGGTGAAAAGCATTTCCTCTAAGATCAAGAGCAAGACAAGAAAGTCCACTGTCACCACTTTTATTCAACATGGTGTTAAAAGTTCTAGCCACAAGAAAGAGAAAAACAAATACCATATACTCACACATATATATGGAATCTAAAAAAAAATGGTTCTGAAGAACCTAGGGGCAGGACAGGAATAAAGACACAGATGTAGATAATAGACCTGAGGACATGGGGAGGGGAAGGGTAAGCTGGGATGAAGTGAGAGAGTGGCATGGACTTATGTATACTACCAAATGTAAAATAGATAGCTAGTGGGAAGCAGCCGCAAAGCACAGGGCCATCAGCTCAGCACTTTGTGACCACCTAGAGGGATGGGATAGGGAGGGTGGGAGGGAGACGCAAGAGGGAGGAGATATGGGGATATATGTATATGGATAGCTGTTTCAGTTTGTTATAAAGCAGAAACTAACACACCACTGTAAAGCAATTATACTCCAATAAAGATGTTAAAACAAAATTCTAGCCACAGCAATCAGGCAAGGAAAAGAAATAAAAACAATCCAGATTGGAAAGGAAGAAGTAAAACTGTCACTGTTTGAAGATGATATGATGCTACATATAAAAAATCCTAAGGACACCATCAAAAAATTACCAGAACTCATCAATGAATTCAGTTAAGTTGCAGGATACAACATTAATATACATAAATCCATCACATTTATATACACTAAGAGCAAACTATCAGAAAGTAAATTAAGAAAACAATCTCATTTACAATCACATCAAAAAGAATAAAACATCCAGGAACAAATCTACTTAAGGATGTAAAAGATCTGTACTTGAAAAACTGTAAGTCATTGATGAAAGAAATTGAAGACAACACAAACAAATGGAAAGATATATCCTGCTCATGGATTGGAATAATTAATATTGTTAACATGACCATACTACCCAAGGCAATTTACAGATTCAATACAATCCCTATCAAAATACCAATGACATTTTTCACACAACAAGAACAAATAATTCTAAAATTTGCATAGAAACAGAAAAGACCCCGAATAGCCAAAACAATCTTGAGAAAGAAGAACAAAATGGGAGGTACAACACTTCCTGATTTCAAACTGTACAATAAAGCTACAACAATCAAAACAGTATGGTACTGGCACAAGAACAGATACATAGATCAATGGAACAGAATAGAGAGTCCAGAAATGATTCCACACATATTTGGTCAATTAATCTATGACAAAGGAGGCAAAAATATACAATGGAGAAAAGACCACTTCTTCAGTAAATGTTGGGAAAACTTGACAGCTACATGCAAAAGAATCACATTGGAGTGCTTTCTCACGCCATATAAAAAATAAACTCAAAATGGGTTAAAGGCTTAAATGTAAGACCTGAAATCATAAAACTTCTAGCAGAAAACATAGGTAGTATGCCCTTTGATGTTGGTCCTAGCAATATTTTTTTGTATATGTCTCCTTAGGCAAGGGAAACAAAAGTAAAAATAAACAAATGAGACTACATCAAACTAAAAATCTTTTGTACAGTGAAACAAACTACCAACGAAACTAAAAGGTTGCCTACTGAGTGGAAGAAAACATTTACAAATGATATATCTGATAAGGGGTTAATATTCAAAATATACAAAGAACTCATACAACTAAAAAAAACCCCAAACAACCCTATTGGAAAATGGGCATAGGACCTGAATAGACATTTTTCCAAAGAGGACATACAGGTGGCCAACAGGCACATCCAAAGAAAACAGAAATACTAATTCCAAAAGATATATTAACCCCTATGTTCACTGCAACATTATTTACAATAGCCAAGATACTGAAACAACTTAAGTGCCCATCGATAGATAAACAGATAAGAAGAGTTGTATATACATATGATAGACTATTACTCAGCCATAAAAAAGTATGAAATCTTGCCATTTGTGACAACATGGATTGACCTGGAGGGTTTTATGTTAAGTGAAGTAAATGAGACAGAGAAAGAAAAATACCATATGATTTAACTCATATGGTGGAATCTAAAAACCAAAACAAATGAAGAGACATAACAAAACAGAGTCATATATACCGAGAACAAACAGGTGGTTTCCAGAGGGGAAAGGTGTGGGGGGATGAAAGAAATAAGTGAGGGAGATTAAGAGGTACAAACTTCCAGTTACAAAATAAATGAGTCATGGTTACGAAATGTACAGTGTGGGGAATATAGTCAATAAATATGTAATATATTTGTATTGTGACAGATAGTAGAGTTATTGTGGCAATCATTTTGAAATGTATAGAAATATTGAATCACTGTATTGTGCACCAGGAACTAACATAGTGTTGTAGGTCTAATATACTTCAAAAACAAACAAACAAACAAACAAGCTCATAGAAAAAGACATCAGATTTGTGATTATCAGAGGCAGGAGTGGGAGCAGAAGGGATGGGATTAAGGTAGTCAAAACTTACAAACTTCCAGATGTAAGATAAATAAGTACAAGGGATGTAATATACAGCATGATTAATATAATTAACACTGCTGAATATTATATATATGAGAATTAAGAGAGTAAATCCGGAGTTCTCATCACAAGATAAAAGTTTTTCTATTTATTTTATTTTGTATCTATATGAGATGATGGAAGTTTACTAAACTTATTGTGGTAATCATTACAGGATGTATGTAAGCCAAATCATTATGCTTATATATACACACATATATATATATATAACTTATACAGTGCTGTATGTCAATTATATCTCAAAGCTGGAAGAAGGAAAAATGGATCATATATCTAAATGTAAAACATAAATCTATAATATTTTTAGAAGAAAACATAGGAGAAAGTTTCAGGACTTGTGGATAGATGAATTCTTAGGCATGACACGAAAAGCATGAACAGTAAGAAATCATAAAGGGAAAAAGGTGTTAAATTTGATCTCATCATAATGTAAAACATTTATTCTGAGAAAGAGCTTATCAAGAGAATAAAAAGATGAATATATATCACAAGTAAGTAAATATTTGTAAATTATACATCCAACTGAGATCCCGAACATGCAGAATATATGAAGAACTTTCAAAACTCAACAAAAAGAAAATTAACAGCTCAATTAAAAAGCAGGGAAAGGACTTGAACAGACAATTCAACAAAGAGGACATAAGAATGGGAAAGCCCAGAGATAAACCCACACACATATGGTCACCTTATCTTTGATAAAGGAGGCAGGAATGTACAGTGGAGAAAGGACAGCCTCTTCAATAAGTGGTGCTGAGAAAACTGGACAGGTACATGTAAAAGAATTAGATTAGATCACTCCCTAACACCATACACAAAAATAAGCTCAAAGTGGATTAAAGACCTAAATGCAAGGCCAGAAACTATCAAACTCTTAAAGGAAAACATAGGCAGAACACTCTATGACATAAATCACAGCAGGATCCTTTTTGACCCACCCCTTAGAGAAATGGAAACAAAAACAAACAAATGGGACCTAATGAAACTTCAAAGCTTTCACACAGCAAAGGAAACATTGACCAAAAACAAGACAAAAAGACAATCCTCAGAATGGGAGAAAATATTTGAAAATGAAGCAACTGACAAAGGATTAATCTCCAAAATTTATATGCAATGCATGCAGCTCAATAACAAAAAAACAAACAACCCAATCCAAAAATGGGCAGAAGACCTAAATAGACATTTATCCAAAGAAGATATACAGACTTCCAACAAACACATGAAAGAATGCTCAACATCATTAATCATTAGAGAAATGCAAATCAAAACTACAATGAGATATCATATCACACCAGTCAGAATGGCCATCATCAAAAAATGTAGAAAGAATAAACGCTGGAGAGGGTGTGGAGAAAAGGGAACACTCTTGCACTGCCGGTAAGAGTGTGAATTGGTACAGCCACTATGGAGAAGAGTATGGAGGTTCCTTTAAAAAACTACAAATAGAAGTACCATATGACCCAGCAATCCCACTACTGGGCATATACCCTGAGAAAACCATAATTCGAAAAGAGTCATGTACCAAAATGTTCATTGCAGCTCTATTTAAAATACCCAGGAGATGGAAACAACCTAAGTGTCCATCATTGGATGAATAGATAAAGAAGGTGTGGCACATATATACAATGGAATATTACTCAGCCATAAAATGAAAGGAAATTGAGCTATTTCTAATGAGGTGGATGGACCTAGAGTCTGTCATATAGAGGGAAGTAAGTCAGAAAGAGAAAGACAAATACCGTATGCTAAAACATATATATGGAATTTAGGGGAAAAAATGTCATGAAGAGCCTAGAGGTAAGACAGGAATAAAGACAAAGACCTAAGAGAATGGACTTGAGGATATGGGGAGGGTGAAGAGTAAGCTGTGACAAAGAGAGAGAGTGGAATGGACATATATATGCTACCAAACATAAAATAGATAGCTACTGGGAAGCAGTCGCATAGCACAGGGAGATCAGCCCGGTGCTTTGTGATCACCTAGAGGGGTGGGATAGGGAGGGTAGGAGGGAGGGAGACACAAGAGGGAAGAGATATGGGAACATATACATATGTATAACTGATTCACCTTGTTATAGAGCAGAACCGAACACACCATTGTAATGCAATTATACTCCAATAAAGATGTAAAAAAAAAGAATGGCAAATAAACACATGAAATAATGTTTAACATCACTATCCGTTAGCAAAATGCAAATTAAAATCACAATTAGATACTACTACACACCTATTACAATAGCTGAAATAAAAAACACTGACAGGACCTGCCCACCAGAAAGACAAGATCCAGCCTCATCCACCAGAACACGGGCACTAGTCCCCTCCAAAAGGAAGCCACACAACCAACTGAACCAAACTTAGCCACTGGGGACAGACATCAAAAACAACGGGAACTACAAACCTGCTGCCTGCAAAAGGGAGACTCCAAACACAGTAAGATAAGCAAGTTGAGAAGACAGAAAAACACACCGCAGATGAAGGAGCAAGATAAAAACGCACCAGACCTAACAAATTAAGAGGAAATAGGCAGTCTACCTGAAAAAGAATTCAGAATAATGATAGAAAAGATGATCCAAAATATTGGAAATAAAATAGAGGAAATGCAAGAAACATTTAACAAGGACCTAGAAGAACTAAAGATGAAACAAACAATGATGAACAACAAAATAAATGAAATTAAAAATACTCTAGATGGGATCAATAGCAGAATAACTGAGGCAGAAGAACGGATAAGTGACCTGGATGATAAAATAGTGGAAATAACTACTGCAGAGCAGAATAAAGAAAAAAGAATGAAAAGAACTGAGGACAGTCTCAGAGACCACTGGGACAACATTAAATGCACCAACATTTGAATTATACGGGTTCCAGAAGAAGAAGAGAAAAACAAAGGGACTGAGAAAATATTTGAAGAGATTATAGTTGAAAACTTCCCTAATATGGGAAAGGAAATAGTTAATCAAGTCCAGGAAGCACAGAGTGTCCCATAAAGGATAAATCAAAGGAGAAATATGCCAAGACACATATTAATCAAAGTGTCAAAAATTAAATACAAGAAAGCATATTAAAAGCAGCAAGGGAAAAACAACAAATAACATACAAGGGAATCCCCATAAGCTTAACAGCTGATCTATCAGCAAAAACTCTGCAAGCCAGAAGGGACTGGCAGGACATATTTAAATTGATGAAGGAGAAAAACCTACAACCAAGATTACTCTACCCAGCAAGGATCTCATTCAGATTTGATGGAGAAATTAAAACCTTTACAGACAAGAAAAGCTGAGAGAGTTCAGCACAACCAAACCAGCTTTACAACAAATGCTAAAGGAACTTCTCTAGGCAAGAAACACAAGAGAAGGAAAAGATCTACAATAACAAACCCAAAACAATTTAGAAAATGGGAATAGGAACATAAATATCGATAATTACCTTATATGTAAATGGACTAAATGCTCCCACCAAAAGACACAGATTAGCTGAATGGATACAAAAACAAGTCCCATATATGTGCTGTCTACTAGAGACCCACTTAAGACCTAGAGACACATACAGACTGAAAGTAAGGGGATGGAAAAAGATATTCCATGCAACTGGAAACCAAAAGAAAGCTGGAGTAGCAATTCTCACATAAGACAACATAGACGTTAAAATAAAGACTACTAGAAGAGACAAAGAAGGACACTACATAATGATCAAGGGATCGATCCAAGAAGAAGATATAGCAATTGTAAATAGTTATGCACCCAACAAAGGAGCACCTCAATACATAAGGCAAATACTAACAGCCAGAAAAGGGGAAATTGACAGTAACTCATTCATAGTAGGGGATTTTAACACCCCACTTTCACCAATGAACAGATTATCCAAAATGAAAATAAATAAGGAAACACAGCTTTAAATGATACATTAAACGAGATGGACTTAATTGATATTTATAGGACACTCCATCCAAAAACAACAGAATACACATTTTTATCAAGTGCTCATGGAACATTATCCAGGATAGATCATATCTTGGGTAACAAATCAAGCCTTGGTAATCTTAAGAAAATTGAAATTGTATCAAGTATCTTTTCCCAACACAATGCTATAAGACTAGATATCAATTACAGGAAAAGATCTGTAAAAAATACAAACACATGGAGGCTAAACAATACATTACTGAAAAACGAAGTGATCACTGAAGAAATCCAGGAGGAAATTAAAAAAATACCTAGAAACAAATGACAGTGGAGACACAACGACCCAAAACCTATGGGATGCAGCAAAAGCAGTTCTAAGAGTGAAGTTTATAGCAATACAAGCCCACCTTAAGAAACAGGAATCATCTCGAATAAACAACCTAAGCTTGCAACTACGGCAATTAGAGAAAGAAGAACAAAAAATCCCCAATGTTAGCAGAAGGAAAGAAATCATAAAAATCAGATCAGAAATAAATGAAAAAGAAATGAAGGAAATGATAGCAAAGATCAATAAAACTAAAAGCTGGTTCTTTGAGAAGATAAACAGACTTGACAAACCATTAGCCAGACACATCAAGAAAAAAAGGGAGAAGACTCAGATCAATAGAATTAGAAATGAAAAAGGAGAAGTAACAACTGACACTGCAGAAATACAAAAGATCATGAGAGATTACTACAAGCAACTCTAGGCCAAAAAAATGGACAACCTGGAAGAAATGGACAAATTCTTAGAAATGTGCAACCTGCCAAGATTGAATCAGGAAGAAATAGAAAATATGAACAGACCAATCAGAAGCATTGAAATTGAAACTGTGATTAAAATTCTTCCAACAAACAAGAGCCCAGGACCAGATTGCTTCACAGGCGAATTCTGTCAAGCATTTAGAGAAGAGCTAACACCTATCCTTCTCAAACTCTCCCAAAATATAGCAGAGGGAGGAACACTCCCAAATTCATTCTACGAGGACACCATCACCTTGATACCAAAACCAGACAAGGATGTCACAAAGAAAGAAAACTACAGGCCAATATCACTGATGAACATAGATGCAAATATCCTCAGCAAAATACTAGCAGACAGAATCCAACAGCACAGTAAAAGGATCATACACCATGATCAAGTGGGGTTTATTCCAGGAATTCAAGGATTCCTCAATATATGCAAATCAAACAATGTGATATACCATTTTAACAAATTGAAGGAGAATAACCATATGATCATCTCAATAGATGCAGAGAAAGCTTTTGACAAAATTCAACACCAATTTATGATAAAAACCTTACAGAAAGTAGGCATAGAGGGAACTTTCCTCAACATAATCTAGGCCAGATATGACAAATCCACAGCCAACATCATCCTCAATGGTGAAAAGCTGAAAGCATTTCCACTAAGATCAGGAACAAGATAAGGTTCCCCACTCTCACCACTCTTATTCAACATAGTTTTGGAAGTTTTAGCCACAGCAATAAGAGAAGAAAAGGAAATAAAAGGAATCCAAATAAGAAAAGAAGAAGTAAAGCTGTAACTGTTTGCAGTTGACATGACACTATACATAGAGAATCCTAAAGATGCTACCAGAAAACTACTAGAGCTAATCAATGAATTTGGTAAAGTTGCATGATACAAAATTAATGCACAGAAATCTCTGGCATTCCTATACAGTAATGATGAAAAATCTGAAAGTGAAATCAAGAAAACACTCCCATTTACCATTGCAACAAAAAGAATAAAATATCTAGGAATAAACCTACCTAAGGAGACAAAAGACCTGTATGCAGAAAATTATAAGACACTGATGAAAGAAATTAAAGATGATACAAATAGATGGAGAGATATACCATGTTCTTGGATTGGAAGAATCAACATTGTGAAAATGATTCTGCTACCCAAAGCAATCTACAGATTCAATGCAATCCCTATCAAACTACCACTGGCATTTTTCACAGAACTAGAACAAAAATTTTCACAATTTGTATGGAAACTCAAAAGATCCCGAAGAGCCAGAGCAATCTTGAGAACGAAAAACGGAGCTGGAGATATCAGGCTCCCTGACTTCAGACTATACTACAAAGATACAGTAATCAAGACAGTATGGTACTGGCACAAAAACAGAAACATAGATGAATGGAAGAGGAGAGAAAGCCCAGAGATAAACCCACGCACATATGGTCAATTTATCTTTGATAAAGGAGGCAGGAATGTACAGTGGCGAAAGGACAGCCTCTTCAATAAGTGGTGCTGGGAAAACTGGACAGGTACATGTAAAAGTATGAGACTAGATCATTCCCTAACACCATACATAAAACTAGGCTCAAAATGGATTACAGACATAAATATAAGGCCAGACACTATCAAACTCTTAGAGGAAAGCATAGGCATGACACTATATGACATAAAACACAGCAAGATCCTTTTTGACCCACCACCTGGAGAAACGGAAATAAAAACAAAAATAAACAAATGGGACCTAATCAAACTTCAAAGCTTTTGCACAGCAAAGGAAACCATAAACAAGACAAAAAAACAACCCTCAAAATGGGAGAAAATATTTGCAAATGAAGCAACTGACAAAGGATTAATCTCCAAAATTTATAAGCAGCTTTTTCAGCTTAATAACAAAAAGACAAACAACCCAATCCAAAAATGGGCAGAAGACCTAAATAGACATTTCTCCAAAGATGATATACAGACTGCCAGTAAACACATAAAAGAATGTTCAACATCACTAATCATTAGAGAAATGCAAATCAAAACTACAATGAGATATCATCTCACACCAGTCAGAATGGCCATCATCAAAAATCTAGAAACAAATTCTGGACAGGGTGTGGAGAAAAGGGAACCCTCTTGCACTGTTGGTGGGAATGTCAATTGATACAGCCACTGTGGAGAACAGTATGGAGGTTCCTTAAAAACTACAAATAGAACTACCATATGACCCAGCAATCTCACTACTGGGCATATACCCTGAAAAAACCATAATTCAAAAAGAGTCATGTACCAAAATGTTCATTGCAGCCCTGTTTACAATAGCTTGGAGATGGAAATAACATAAGTGTCCATCATCAGATGAATGCATAAAGAAATGTGGCACATATATACAATGGAATATTACTCAGCCATAAAAAGAAACAAAATTGAGCTATTTGTAATGGGGCGGATAGACCTAGAGTCTGTCATACAGAGTGAAGTAAGTCAGAAAGAGAGAGACAAATACCATGTGCTAACACATATATATGGAATTTAAGAAAAAAACACTGTCATGAAGAACCTCGGGGTAAGACAGGAATAAAAACACAGACCTACTAGAGAATGGACTTGAGGATATGGGGAGGGGGAATGGTAAGGTGTGAAAAAGCGAGAGAGAGGCATGGATATATATACACTACCAAACGTGAGGTAGATAGCTAGTGGGAAGCAGCCGCATAGCATAGGGAGATCAGCTTGGTGCGTTGTGACCGCCTGGATGGGTGGGGTAGGGAGGGTGGAGGGAGGGAGACAGAAGAGGGAGGATATATGGGAACATATGTATATGTATAACTGATTCACTTTGTTATGAAGCAGAAACTAACACACCATTGTAAAGCAATTATACTCCAATAAAGATGTTAAAAAAAAAGAGAAAAACCATATGATCATCTCAATAGAGGCAGAGAAAGCTTTCGACAAAATTCAACACCTATTTATGATAAAACCCTGCAGAAAGTAGGCATAGAGGGAACTTTCCTCAACATAATAAAGGACATATATGACAAACCCACAGCCAACATCATCCTCAATGCTGAAAAATTGAAAGCATTTCCACTAACATCAGGAACAAGACAAGGTTGCCCACTCTCACAACACTTACTCAACATCACCACTCTTATTCAACATAGTTTTGGAAGTTTTAGCCACAGCAATCAGACAAGAAAAGGAAATAAAAGGAATCCAAATCGGAAAAGAAGAAGCAAAGCAGTCACTGTTTGCAGATGACATGATACTATACATAGAGAATCCTAAAGATGCTACCAGAAAACTACTAGAGCTAATCAGTGAATTTGGTAAAGTAGCAGGATACAAAATTAATGCACAGAAATCTCTGGCATTCCTATACAGTAATGATGAAAAATCTGAAAGTGAAATCAAGAAAACACTCCCATTTACCATTGCAACAAAAAGAATAAAATATCTAGGAATAAACCTACCTAAGGAGACAAAAGACATGTTTGCAGAAAATTATAAGACACTGATGAAAGAAATTAAGATGATACAAATAGATGGAGAGATATACCTTGTTCTTGGATTAGAAGAATCAACATTGTGAAAATGATTCTACTACCCAAAGCAATCTACAGATTCAATGCAATGCCTATCAAACTACCACTGGCATTTTTCACAGAACTAAAACAAAAATTTCACAATTTGTATGGAAACAGAAAAGATCCCAAAGAGCCAAAGCAGTCTTGAGAACAAAAAACGGAGCTGGAGGAATCAGGCTCCCTGGCTTCAGACTATACTAGAAAGCTACAGTAATCAAGACAGCATGGTACTGGCACAAAAACAGAAAGACAGATCAATGGAACAGGATAGAAAGCCCAGAGATAAACCCACGCACATATGGTCAATTTATCTTTGATAAAGGAGGCAGGAATGTATAGTGGCGAAAGGACAGCCTCTTCAATAAGTGGTGCTGGGAAAACTGGACAGGTACATGTAAAAGTATGAGATTAGATCACTCCCTAACACCATACACAAAAATAATCTCAAAATGGATTAAAGACCTAAATGTAAGGCCAGAAACTATCAAACTCTTAGAGGAAAACATAGGCAGAACACTCTATGACATAAATCACAGCAAGAACCTTTTTGACCCACCTCCTAGAGAAATGGAAATAAAAACAAAAATAAATAAATGGAACCTAATCAAACTTCAAAGCTTTTGCACAGCAAAGGAAACCATAAACAAGACCAAAGGACAACCCTCAGAATGGGAGAAAATATTTGCAAATGAAGCAACTGACAAAGGATTAAATTCCAATATTTACAAGCAGCTCATGCAGCTCAATACCAAATAAAGAAACAACCGAAATGAAAAATGGGCAGAAGAACTAAACAGACATTTCTCCAAAGAAGATATACAGACTGCCAATAAACATATGAAAGTATGCTCAACATCATGAATCATTAGAGAAATTCAAATCAAAACTACAATGAGATATCATCTCACACCAGTCAGAATGGCCATCATCAAAAAATCTAGAAACAATAAATGCTGGAGAGGGTGTGGAGAAAAGGGGACACTCTTGCACTGCTGGTGGGAATGTGAATTGGTTCAGCCACTGTGGAGAACAGTATGGAGGTTCCTTAAAAAACTACAAATAGAATTACCATATGACCCAGCAATCCCACTACTTGGCATATACCCTGAGAAAACCAAAATTCAAAGAGAGTCATGTACCAAAATGTTCATTGCAGCTCTATTTACAATAGCCAGGACATGGAAACAACCTAAGCGCCCATCATCGGATGAATGGATAAAGAAGATGTGGCACATATACACAATGGAGTATTACTCAGCCTTAAAAAGAAATGAAATTGAGCTATTTGTAATGAGATGGATAGACCTAGAATCTGTCATACAGAGTGAAGTAAGTCAGAAAGAAAAAGACGAATACCGTATGCTAACACATATATATGGAATTTAAGGGAAAAAAATGTCATGAAGAACCTGGGGGTAAGATGGGAATGAAGACGCAGACCTACTGGAGAACGGACTTAAGGATATGGGGAGGGGGAAGGGTGAGTTTTGACGGGGCGAGAGAGAGTCATGGACATATACACACTAACAAACGTAGTAAGGTAGATAGCTGGGGGGAAGCAGCCGCAAGGCACAGGGATATTAGCTCGGTGCTTTGTGACAGCCTGGAAGGGTGGGATGGGGAGAGTGGGAGGGAGGGAGACGCAAGAGGGAAGACATATGGGAACATATGTATATGTATAGCTGATTCACTTTGTTGTAAAGCAGAAACTAACACACCATTGTAAAGCAATTATACCCCAATAAAGATGTTAAAAAAAAAAAAAAACAAAACTACAATGAGATATCATCTCACACCAGTCAGAATGGCCATCATCAAAAAATCTAGAAACAATAAATGCTGGAGAGGGTGTGGAGAAAAGGGAATACTCGTGCACTGCTGGTGGGAAGGTGAATTGGTACAGCCACTGTGGAGAACAGTGTGGAGGTTCCTTAAAAATATACAAATAGAACTACCATATGACCCAGCAATCCCACTACTAGGCATATACCCTGAGAAAACCATAATTCAAAAAGAGTCATGTACCAAAATGTTCATTGCAGCTCTATTTACAATAGCCCAGAGATGGAAACAACCTCAGTGTCCATCATCGGATGAATGGATAAAGAAGATGTGGCACATATATACCATGGAATATTACTCAGCCATAAAAAGAAATGAAATTGAGCTATTTGTAATGAGGTGGATAGACCTAGAGTCTGTCATACAGAGTGAAGTAAGTCAGAAAGAGAAAGACAAATACCGTTTGCTAACACATATATATGGAATTTAAGGGAAAAAATGTCATGAAGGACCTAGGGGTAAGACAGAAATAAAGACACAGACCTACTAGAGAACGGACTTGAGGATATGGGGAGGGGGAAGTTTGAGCTGTGACAAAGCGAGAGAGAGACATGGACATATATACACTACCAAACGTAAGGTAGATAGCTAGTGGGAAGCAGCCACATAGCACAGGGAGATCAGCTCGGTGCTTTGTGACCGCCTGGAGGGGTGGGATAGGGAGGGTGGGAGGGAGACGCAAGAGGGAAGAGATATGGGAACATATGTATATGTATAACTGATTCACCTTGTTATAAAGCAGAAAGTAACACACCATTGTAAAGCAATTATACCCCAGTAAAGAAGTTAAAAAAACAAAACAAAACACTGACAATACCAAATGCTGGAGAGAATTTGAAGCAAATGGATGGCTCATATATTGATGAGGTAATGCAGAATGGTACAGTCACTCTGGAAAACAATTTGCCAATTTCTTTAAAAGGTAAATATGCACTTACCACATGAAGCATCAGTCACACTCCTGTGTACTTGCCCTAAAGAGATGAAAATTTGGGTTTACAAAAGAAACGTGTTCATGAATGTTCATAGAAATCTTATTCATAATCTCTAAAAACTGAAAACAACCAAGATATTTCCAACAGATGAATGGATTAAACAGCCTCTGGTACATCCATGAGGAAGATACAATTGATATATGCACAGACTGTGTGAATCACAAATGCATTATGCTAAATGAAAGAAGCCAGTCTCAAAAGGTATGATTACGTTTTTTCAACATTATGGAAAAGGTGAAACTCTAAGGACAGGAAACAGGTCACTGGTTATCAGAGGTCTGGGATGGGGGACATGCTTTCACTACAAAGGGCAAAATGAGGGATATTTTGGGGGTAATGAAACTGTTCTATACCCTGACTGTGGTGATAGTTACATGAATTTATTTACATGTTAAAATTTATGGTACTTAAAACCAAAAAAATATTTAATTTCACTATAATAATTTCAAATATATTATTTTTTAAATATTAATGAGTCACATTTAGAGAATTAGGAAACATAACAGCATTCAAAATAATACCAGGCATCTCAAGAGTGACATAGGAAGTTAAAACAGTCGCTCAATGCCTTTAAAAATTCTTGGTCAAATTTTCAGCCTGAAATTATAAAATGAGCTATCAAATAAGTATAAGATAAAGACAAACTTTGCTCGTGCAAAATCTCAAAAGAAATCATCTCCCATGTATCTTTTCTCAGGAAGTTCCTGAGATAACCTAATTTACTTCTGATTTAATTTGAGTCCTCTTTTTATTCATGTCTAGCTGAAGGTTTGTCATTTTTATCTTTTAAAAAAATCAGCTCTTAGTTTCATTGATCTTTTCTATTGTTCTTCTGGTCTCTATTTCACTTATTTCCTCTCTGATCTTTATTATTCCCATCCTTCTGCTAATTTGGGGCTTAATTTGTTCTCCTTTTTCTAGTTACTTGAGGTGTAATGTTAGATTTTTTTGGAGATTGTTCTAATTTCTTAATATATGCATCTATCACTGTAAAATTCCCTCTCAGAATTGTTTTTGTAGCATCCCATAGTTCTATTTTTATTTTCATTTGTTTCAAGATATTTTTAAATTTCCCTTTTGATTTATTCTTTGACCCATCCTTTGTTTAGAAGTGTGTTGTTTCATTTCCACGTATTTGTAGATTTTTCAGCTCTCTTCTTGCTGATTTCTATTTTCATAACATTATGGTTGGATAAGGTACTTAGTATGATTTAAATCTTCTTAAGTTTGCTAAGACTCGTTTTGGAGCCTATTATGTGAACTATCCTGGAAAATGTTCTGTGTCCACTTGAGAAGAATGTGTATTCTGCTGCTGTTAGATGGAATGTTCTAAATATGTCTGTTAGGTTCGTTTGGTCTAGAGCATGGTTCAATTTCAATGTTTCTTTATTGATTTTGTGTCTCTGTGATCTACCCATTGCTGAAAGAGGGGTACTGAAGTCCCATACTATTATTGTATTGTTGCCTATTTATCCCTTCAGATCTGTTACTATTTGCTCAATATATTTAGGTGTTCCAATGCTGTATGCATGTACATTTACAATTGTCATATCATCTTGATGAATTGACCCCTTTTATCATTATTTAATGACCTTCTTTTTCTCTCATACCATTTCTGGTTTAAGGTCTATTTTGTCTAAGTATAGCTACTCTCACTTTCTTTTGGTTTCCACTTGCATGGAATATCTTCTTCAAGCCCTTCATTTTGAGACTGTGTGTGTCATTAAAGCTGAAGTGAGTCTCTTGTAGGCAGCATATAGTTGAGTTTTGTTTTTTTTATCCATCCAGACAATTCTGGCCCTTTTGATTGGTGATTTCAATGCATTCAATTACTGACACTTAGGGAATTACCTATGCCATTTTAATGATTGTTTTCCGGTTGTTTAGTATTTCCTTTGTTCCCTTTTCCCTCTGTTTCTGCCTACTTTTATAAATGGTAATTTTCTGTGATGTTATGCTCTGTTTTCCCCTTTTTAAATGTTTTGTGAACCTACTTTAGATTTTTGCTTTGTGATTACCATGATGCTTACATAAAATGTCTCATACATAAAGCAGCCCACTTTATGCTAATAGCCAGTTATCTTTGATTGCTTACAAAGGATGAACCCTTTTTATCATCTCTTTAATATTTTTGATATCACGATTGAACTCTTTTTAAATTGTGTATCCATTAACAAATTATATTACAGTTTTTTTACATCTTTATTGGAGTATAATTGCTTTACAATGGTGTGTTAGTTTCTGCATTACAACAAAATGAATCAGTTATACATATACATATGTTCCCCTATCTCTTCCCTCTTGCATCTCTCCCCCTCCCACCCTCCCTATCCCACCCCTCCAGGCGGTCACAAAGCACCAAGCTGATCTCCCTGTGTTATGTGGCTGCTTCCCACTAGCTATCTATTTTACGTGTGGTAGTGTATATATGTCCATGCCACTCTCTCGCTTTGTCACAGCTTACCCTTCCCCTTCCCCATATCCTCAAGTCCATTCTCTAGTAGGTCTGTGTCTTTATTCCTGTCTTACTCCGAGGTTCTTCATGACATTTTTTCCCCTTAATATCCATATATATGTGTTAGCAAACAGTATTTGTCTTTCTCTTTCTGACTTACTTCACTCTGTATGACAGATTCTAGGTCTATCCATTTCATTACAAATAGATCAATTTCGTTTCTTTTTATGGCTGAGTAATATTCCATTGTATATATGTGCCACACCTTCTTTATCCATTCATCCGATGATGGACACTTAGGTTGTTTCCATCTCCGGGCTATTGTAAATAGAGCTGCAATGAACATTTTGGTACATGACTCTTTTTGAATTATGGTTTTCTCAGGGTATATACCCAGTAGTGGGATTGCTGGGTCATATGGTTGTTCTATTTGTAGTTTTTAAGGAACCTCCATACTGTTCTCCACAGTGGCTGTATCAATTTACAATCCCACCAACAGTGCGAGAGGGTTCCCTTTTGTCAACACCTCCCACATTTACTGTTTCTAGATTTTTTGTTGATGGCCTTTCTGACTGGTATGAGAAGATATCTTATTGGAGTTTTGACTGGCATTTCTCTGATGATTCATGATGTTGAGCATTCTTTCATATGTTTTTTGGAAGTCTATATATCTCCTTTGGAGAAATGTCTATTTAGGTCTTCTGCCCATTTTTTGATTGGGTTGTTTGCTTTTTTGTTATTGAGCTGAATGAGCTGCTCATAAGATTTGGAGATTAATCCTTTGTCAGTTGCTTCATTTACAAATATTTTCTCCCATTCTGAGGGTTATCTTTTGGTCTTGTTTATGGTTTCCTTTGCTGTGCAAAAGCTTTGAAGTTTGATTAGGTTTCATTTTTGTTTTTATTTCCATTTCTCTAGGAGGTGGGTCAAAAAGGATCTTGCTGTGATTTATGTCATAGAGTGTTCTGCCTATGTTTTCCTCTAAGAGTTTGGTAGTTTCTGGCCTTACATTTAGGTCTTTAATCCACTTTGAGCTTTTGTTTTGTGTATGGTGTTAGGGAATGATCTAATCTCATACTTTTACATGTACCTGTCCAGCTTTCCCAGCACCACTTATTGAAGAGACTGTCCTTTCTCCACTGTACATTCCTGCCTCCTTTATCACAGATAAGGTGACCATATGTGTGTGGGTTTATCTCTGGGCTTTCTATCCTGTTCCGTTGATCTATATTTCTGTTTTTGTGCCAGTAACATACTGTCTTGATTACTGTAGCTTTGCAGTATAGTCTGAAATCAGGGAGCCTGATATCTCCAGCTTCGTTTTTCGTTCTCAAGATTGCTTTGGCTCTTCAGGATCTTTTGTGTTTCCATACAAATTGTGAAAATTTTTGCTCTAGTTCTGTGAAAAATGCCAGTGGTAGTTTGATAGGGATTGCATTGAATCTGTAGATTGCTTTGGGTAGTAGAATCATTTTCACAATGTTGATTCTTCCAATCCAAGAACATGGTATATCTCTCCATATATTTGTATCACCTTTAATTTCTTTCATCAGTGTCTTATAATTTTCTGCATACAGGTCTTTCATCTCCTTAGGTAGGTTTATTCCTATATATTTTATTCTTTTTGTTGCAATGGTAAATGGGAGTGTTTTCTTGACTTCACTTTCAGATTTTTCATCATTAATGTTTAGGAATACCAGAGATTTCTGTGCATTAATTTTGTATCCTGCTACTTTACCAAATTCATTGATTAGCTCTACTAGTTTTCTGGTAGCATCTGTAGGATTCTCTATGTATAGTATCATGTCATCTGAAAAGAGTGACAGCTTTACTTCATCTTTACCAATTTGGATTCCTTTTATTTCCTTTTCTTCTCTGATTGCTGTGGCTAAAACTTCCAAAACTATGTTGAATAAGAGTGGTGAGAGTGGGCAACCTTGTCTTGTTCCTGATCTTAGTGGAAATGCTTTCAGTTTTTCACCATTGGGGATGATGTTGGCTGTGGGTTTGTCATATCTGGCCTAGATTATGTTGAGGAAAGTTCCCTCTATGCCTACTTTCTGTAAGGTTTTTATCATAAATTGGTGTTGAATTTTGTCAAAAGCTTTCTCTGCATCTATTGAGATGATCATATGGTTTTTCTCCTTCAATTTGTTAATATGGTGTATCTCGTTGTTTGATTTGCATATATTGAAGAACCCTTGCATTCTTGGAATAAACCCCACTTGATCATGGTGTATGATCCTTTTAATGTGCTGTTGGATTCTGTTTGCTAGTATTTTGTTGAGGATATTTGCATCTATGTTCATTAGTGAAATTGGCCTGCAGTTTTCTTTCTTTGTGACATCTTTGTCTGGTTTTGGTATCGAGGTGATGGGGTCCTCGTAGAATGAGTTTGGGAGTGTTCCTCCTTCTGCTATATTTTGGAAGAGTTTGAGAAGGGTAAGTGTTAGCTCTTCTCTAAATGTTTGACAGAATTCGCCTGTGAAGCTATCTGGTCCTGGGCTATTGTTTGTTGGAAGAATTTTAATCACAGTTTCAATTTCAATGCTTCTGATTGGTCTGTTCATATTTTCTATTTCTTCCTGATTCAGCCTTGGCAGGTTGTACATTTCTAAGAACTTGTCCATTTCTTCCAGGTTGTCCATTTTATTGGCATAGAGTTGCTTGTAGTAATCTCTCAGGATCTTTTATATTTCTGCAGTGTCAGTTGTTGCTTCTCCTTTTTCAGTTCTAATTTTGTTGATTTGAGTCTTCTCTCTTTGTTTCTTGATGAGTCTGGTGAATCGTTTATCAATTTTTCTTGTCTTCTCAAAGAACCAGCTTTTAGTTTTATTGATCTTTGCTATTGTTTCCTTCATTTCTTTTTCATTTATTTCTGATCTGATTTTTATGATTTCTTTCCTTCTGATAACTGAGGTTTTTTTTGTTCTTCTTTCCCTAATTCCTTTAGGTGCAATGTTAGTTTGTTTATTTTAGATGCTTCCTGTTTCTTAAGGTAGGATTGTATTGTTATAAACTTCCATCGTAGAACTGCTTTTGCTGCGTCCCATAGGTTTTGAGTCATCTTGTCTCCATTGTCATTTGTTTCTAGGTATTTTTTTATTTCCTCTTTGATTTCTTCAGTGATCACTTCGTTATTAAGTAGTGTATTGTTTAGCCTCCATGTGTTTGTATTTTGTACAGATCTTTTCCTGTAATTGATATCTAGTCTCATAGCGTTGTGGTCGGAAAAGATACTTGATACAATTTCAATTTTCTTAAATTTACCAAGGCTTGAGTTGTGAACCAAGATATGATCTCTCCTGGATAATGTTCCATGAGCACTTGAGAAAGATGTCTATTCTGTTGTTTTTGGATGGAATGTCCCGTAAGTATCAATTAAGTACATCTTTTTTAATATATCAGTTAAAGCTTGTGTTTCCTTCTTTATTTTCATTTTGGATGATTTGTCCATTGGTGAAAGTGGGGTATTAAAGTCCCCTACTATGAATGAGTTACTCTCGATTTCCCCTTTTATGGCTGTTAGTATTTGCTTTATGTATTGAGGTGCTCCTATGTTGGGTGCATAAATATTTACACTTGTTATATCTTCTTCTTGGATCGATCCCTTGATCATTATGTAGTGTCGCTCTTTGTCTCTTCTAATAGCCTTTATTTTAAAGTCTATTTTGTCTTATATGAGAATTGCTACTCCATCTTTCTTTTGCTTTCCATTTGCATGGAATATCTTTTTCCATCCTCTTACTTTCAGTCTGTATGTGTCACTAGGTCTGAAGTGGGTCTTTTGTAGACAGCATATATATGGGACTTGTTTTTGTATCCATTCAGCTTATCTGTGTCTTTTGGTGGGAGCATTGAGTCCATCTACATTTAAGGTAATTATTGATATGTATGTTCCTATTCCCATTTTCTTAATTGTTTTGGGTTCGTTATTGTAGGTCTTTTCCTTCTCTTGTGTTTCTTGCCTAGAGAAGTTCCTTTAGCATTTGTTGTAAAGCTCGTTTGGTAGTGCTGAACTCTCTCAGCTTTTGCTTGTCTGTAAACGTTTTAGTTTCTCCATCAAATCTGAATGAGATCCTTGCTGGGTAGAGTAATCCTGGTTGCAGGTTTTTCTCCCTCATCACTTTAAATATGTCCTGCCAGTCCCTAATGGCTTGCAGAATTTCTGCTGATAGATCTGCTGTTAACCTTACGGGGATTCCCTTGTGTGTTATTTGTTGTTTTTCCCTTGCTGCTTTTAATACGTTTTCTTTGTATTTAATTTTTGACAGTTTGATTAATATGTGTCTTGGCGTATTTCTCCTTGGATTTATCCTTTATGGGACTCTCTGTGCTTCCTGGACGTGATTAACTATTTCCTTTCCCATATTAGGGAAGTTTTCAACTATAATCTCTTCAAATATTTTCTCAGTCCCTTTCTTTCTTTCTTCTTCTTCTGGAACCCCTATAATTTGAATGTTGGTGCATTTAATGTTGTCCCAGCGGTCTCTGAGACTGTCCTCAGTTCTTTTCATTCTTTTTTCTTTATTCTGCTCTGCAGTAGTTATTTCCACCATTTTATCATCCAGGTCACTTATCCGTTCTTCTGCCTCAGATATTCTGCTTTTGATCCCATCTAGAGTATTTTTAACTTCATTTATTCTGTTGTTCATCATGGCTTGTTTCATCTTTAGTTCTTCTAGGTCCTTGTTAAATGTTTCTTGCATTTCCTCTATTCTATTTCCAAGATTTTGGATATCTTTACTATCATTATTCTGAATTCTTTTTCAGGTAGACTGCCTATTTCCTCTTCATTTTTTAGGTCTGGTGAGTTTTTATCTTGTTGTTCATCTGCTGTGTGTTTTTCTGTCTTCTCATTTTGCTTATCTTACTGTGTTTGGGGTCTCCTTTCTGCAGGCTGCAGGTTCGTAGTTCCCATTGTTTTTGGTGTCTGTCCTCAGTGGGTAAAGTTGGTTCAGTGGGTTGTGTAAACTTCCTGGTGGAGTGGACTAGTGCCTGTGTTCTGGTGGATGAGCCTGGATCTTGCCTTTCTGGTGGGCAGGTCCACATCTGGTGGTGTGTTTTGGGGTATCTGTGGACTTATTATTATTTTAGGCAGCATCTCTCCTAATGGGTGGGGTTGTGTTGCTGTCTTGCTAGTTGTTTGGCATAGGGTTGCAGCACTGTAGCTTTCTGTTCGTTGAGTGAAGCTGGGTGCTTGCATTGAGATGGAGATCTCTTGGAGATTTTCACTATTTGATATTATGTGGAGCTGGGAGGTCTCTTGTGGACCAGTGTCCTGAAATTGTCTCTCCCACCTCAGAGGCACAGCACTGACTCCTGGCTGCAGCACCAAGAGCCTTTCATCCACACGGCTCAGAACAAAAGGGAGAAAAATAGAAAGAAAGAAAGAAAGAATGGAGGGAGGGAGGAATGGAGGGAGGAAGGAGGGAAGGAAGGAAGGAAGGAAAGAAAGAAAGAAAGGAAGAAAGAAAGGAAGGAAGAAAGCAGGGAGGGAGGGAGGAAGGAAAGAAGGAAGGAGGGAGGGAAGGAAAGAAATAAAGAAAGAAGATAAAGTAAAATAAAGTAAGATAAAATAAAATTAAGTTATTAAAATAAAAAATAATTATTAAGAAAAAAAAATTTTTTAAGAAAAAAAAAAGGACGGGTAGAACCCTAGGACAAATGGTCAAAACAAAGCTATACAGACAAAATCTCACACAGAAGCATACACATACACACTCACAAAAAGAGGAAAAATGGAAAAAATCATAAATCTTGCTCTCAAAGTCCACCTCCTCAATTTGGGATGATTCGTTGTCTATTCATGTATTCCACAGTTGCAGGGTACATCAAGTTGATTGTGGAGCTTTAATCCGCTGTTTCTGAGGCTGCCGGGAGAGATTTCCTTTTCTCTTCTTGGTTCGCACAGCTCCTGGGGCTCAGCTTTGGATTTGGCCGTGCCTCTGCGTGTAGGTCGCTGGAGGGCGTCTGTTCTTCGTTGAGAAAACCATAATTCAAAAAGAGTCATGTGCCAAAATGTTCATTGCAGCTCTATTTACAATAGCTCAGAGATGGAAACAACCTAAGTGTCCATCATCAGATGAATGGATAAAGAAGATATGGCACATATATACAATGGAACACTACTCAGCTATAAAAAGAAACGAAATTGAGCTATTTGTAATGAGGTGGATATACCTAGAGTCTGTCATACAGAGTGAAGTAAGTCAGAAAGAGAAAGACAAATACCGTATGCTAACACATATATATGGAATTTAAGGAAAAAATGTCATGAAGGACCTAGGTGTAAAACAGGAATAAAGACACAGACCTACTAGAGAATGGACTTGAGGGTATGGGGAGGGGGAAGGGGAAGGTGTGACAAAGCGAGAGAGAGGCATGGACATATATACACTACCAAACGTAAGGTAGATAGCTAGTGGGAAGCAGCCGCATAACACAGGGAGATCAGCTCGGTGCTTTGTGACCACCTGGAGGGGTGGGATAGGGAGGGTGGGAGGGAGGGAGACGCAAGAGGGAAGAGATATGGGGACATATGTATATATATATAACTGATTCATTTTGTTGTAATGCAGAAACTAACACACCATTGTAAAGAAATTATACTCCAAGAAACATGTTAAAAAAAATAAAAAAAAGAAAGGACGGGGTTAAAGGAGCAGCTGCTTCGGGGACTCTGGCTCACTCAGGCCATGGGGAGGGAGGGGTACGGAGTGTGGGGCGAGCCTGTGGCAGCAGAGGCTGGCGTGACGTTGCACCAGCCTGAGGAAAGCCGTGTGTTCTCCCAGGGACATTGTTCCTGGATCCCGGGACCCTGGCAGTGGCGGGCTGCACAGGTTCTCCAGAAGGGGTGTGTGGATAGTGACCTGTGCTCGCACACAGGCTTCTTCGTGGTGGCAGCAGAAGCCTTAGCGTCTCATGCCCGTCTCTGGGGTCCGCGCTTTTAGCCGTGGCTCGCGCCCGTCTCTAGAGCTCCTTTAAGCAGCTCTCTTAATTCCCTCTCCTCGCACACCAGGAAACAAAGAGGGAAGAAAAAGTCTCAGGCCGCCAACCCCAGTCCTCTCCCTGCGCTCCCACCGAAGCCTGAGCCTCAGCTCCCAGCCCCGCCCACCCCGGCGGGTGAGCAGACAAGACTCTCGGGCTGGTGAGTGTCGGTCGGCACCGATCCTCTGTGCGGGAATCTCTCGCTTTGCCCTCCACACCACTGTTACTGTGCTCTCCTCTACGGATTCCAAGCTTTCCCCCTCCGCCAACTGCAGTCTCCACCCGTGAAGGGGCTTCCTAGTTTGTGGAAACATTTCCTCCTTCACAGCTCCCTCCCACTGGTGAAGGTCCCGTCCCTATCTTTTGTCTCTGTTTATTCTTTTTTCTTTTGCCCTACCCAGGTATGTGGGGAGTTTCTTGCCTTTTGGGAAGTCTGAGGTCTTCTGCCAGCGTTCAGTAAGTGTTCTGTAGAAGTTGTTCCACGTGTAGATGTATTTCTGGTGTATCTGTGGGGAGGAAGGTGATCTCCGCGTCTTACTCTTCCGCCATCTTCCTCTCGTCTGTATTATAGTTTTTAAGAAACTTTTTATTTTATATTGGAGTATAGTTGATTAACAATATTGTGTTAGACAACTAGAGCACCTGCTGGCCACTGGTAGGGGGCCCTGATGCCCAAGGAGACGGGAGCAACCCCATAGTGAACTGGTAGGACGTGGGGGACAAAGAGGGGAGGAGAAGTGGAAGCCAGACAGGATTCGTGCCCCTGAGGCTGGGGAGATCAGGAGAGGCAGGCAAGAGGGACCCTCCGGGAGGAGTGGAAGAGGAGCAGAGGGCAATCACCCTGCCCACTCGGGCCCAGGGAGCCTTCTGAACTCCCAGGCAGATCCCCTGACTTCCAAGGGCCCCCCTCCCCCAGTCACATTGCTCCTGGAGGCATAGGAAGGAGGCCAAGGGGAGTTCAGGAGAGGCAGGCAGGAGGGGTCCTCCAGGAGGAGTGGGAGAAGAGCAGAGGGTGTTTGCTCCACCTACTCTGGCCCAGGGAGCATGCTGAGCTCCCAGGTGAAGTCCCCCACCCTCTGAGACTGGGGTGGGGGACATGCCTGGGCCCCTTCTGTTCCTTGAGCCTAAGCCCCAACCCCCCAGAGCCCCCAGGGCCTTTTCCAGCCCTGAGAGTCCTAAGCATAGGCCCCACCCACGACCCAAACCTCACCCTTGCTTAGGCCCCATCCTACACAGCCAAGGCCTTTTCCCCATTTTTTTCTTTCTTTTTCTTTCCTTTTTTCGTTCTCTTTTCCCTCCTCTTTTTTACTATTGTGGTACTGTTTTACCTCTGTTTGTTGATTCATCTATAGTTTTATTTTTATATTCTTTCTAACATATCTGTTAGTTTTCTAGTCTAATTTTATTTTTTATTTTGCTATTATTGTTCTCTCTCTTTTTTTGCCACCCCACAAAGCTTGTGGGATTTTGATTCCTGAGCTGGGGGTCCAGCCAAAGCTCCTGCAGTGGGAGCTTCATGTTGGAAACACTGGACTAACAAAGAACCTCACTCCCTGAGAATATTCATGGGGGTGAGGTCTCACAGAGGTCCTCATCTTAGCACCAAGACCCAGCTCTACCCAACAGCCTACAAACTCCACTGTTGGAAGCCTCAGGCCAAACAACCAGTACAACAGGAACACAATCCCACTCATAAATTTAAAAAATGAGATGGCAAAAAAATATTGTCACAGATGAAGGAGCAAGGTAAAAACCTATACAACCAAATAAATGAATAGGAAATAGGCAATCTACCTGAAAAAGAATTCAGAATAATGATAGTTAAAGATGATCCAGAATCTTGGAAAAAGAATGGAGGCATGGATTGAGCAAATACAAGAAATGTTTAACAAAGATCTAGAAGAACTAAAGAACAAACAAACAGAGATGAACAACACAATAACTGAAATGAATAATACACTAGAAGGAATCAATAACAGAATAACTGAGGCAGAAGAACAAATAAGTGAGCTGGAAGACAGAATGGTAGAAATAACTGCCAAGGAGAAAAATAAAGAAAAAAGAATGAAAAGATTTGAAGAAAATCTCAGAGAACCCTGAGATAACACTAAACCCACCAACATTCGAATTATAGGGGTCCCAGGAGAAGAAGAGAAAAAGAAAGGCTCGGAGAAAATATTTGAAGAGATTAGAGTCAAAAACTTCCCTGACGTGGGAAGGGAAATAGTCACCCAAACCCATGAAGCACAGAGAGTACCATACAGGATAAACCAAGACACATATTAATCAAACTAACAAAAATTAAATTCAAAGAAAAAATATTAAAAGCAGCAAAGGAAAAGCAAAAAATCACGTACAAAGGAATCCCCATAAGTTTATCAGCTGATTTTTCAGCAGAAACTCTGCAGGCCAGAAGGGAAAGGCAGGATATACTTAAAGTGAGGAAAGAGAAAAACCTAAAACCAAGATTACTCTACTCAACAAAGATCTCATTCAGATTCGACAGAGAAATCAAAAGCTTTTCAGGTAAGCAAAAGCTAAGTGAATTCAGCACCACCAAACCAGCTTTACAACAAATTCTAAAGAAACTTCTCTGGTGGGAAACACAAGAGAAGAAAAAGACACACAAAAACAAACCCAAAACAATTAAGAAAATTTTAATAGGAACATATATATCGATAATAACCTTGAATGTAAATGTATTAAATGCCCCAACCAAAAGACACAGACTGGCTGAATGGATACAAAAACAAGACCCATATATATGCTGTCTACAAGAGACCCACTTCAGACCTAGGGACACATACAGACTGAAGGTGAGGGGATGGAAAAAGATATTCCATGCAAATGGAAATCAAAACAAAGCTGGCATAGCAATACTCATATATGATAAAATAGACTTTAAAATAAAGACTTCTACAAGACACAAAGAAGGACACTACATAATGATCAAAGAATCAATCCAAGAAGAAGACATAACAATTATAAATGTTTATTCACCCAACATAGGAGCACCTCAATACATAAGGCAAATTCTAACAACCATGAAAGGAGAAATCAACAGTAACACAATAATAGTAGGGGACTTTAACACACCACTCACACCATGGACAGATCATCCAAACAGAAAATAAATAAGAAAACACAAACTTTAAATGACACAATAGACCAGATAGATTTAATTGATATTTATAGATCATTCCACCCAAAAGTGGCAGAATACACTTTCTTCTCAAGTGCACAAGGAACATTCTCCAGGATAGATCACATCTTGTGTCACAAATCAAGCCTCAGAAAATTGAAATCGTATCAAGCATCTTTTCCGACCACAACACTATGAAACTGGAAATCAATGACAGGAAAAAAACTGTAAAAAACACAAATACATGGAGACTAAACAGTCTGCTACTGAATAACCAAGAGAGCACTGAAGAAATCAAAGTAGAAATTTAAAAATACATAGAAACAAATGACAATGAAAACATGATGACCCAAAACCTATGGGACACAGCAAAAGCAGTGCTAAGAGGGAAGTTTATAGCAATTCAGTCTCACCTCAAGGAACAAGAAAAATCTCAAATAAACAATCTAACTGTACACTTAAAACAACTAGAGAAGGCAGAACACAGAAAACCCAAAGTCAAAAGGAAAGAAATCATAATAATTAGAACAGAAATAAATGAAATAGAAATGAAGAAAACAGTAGAAAAGGTGAATAAAACTAAAAGCTGGTTCTTTGAGAAGATAAACAAAATTGATAAACCCTTAACCAGAGTCATCAAGAAAAAAAGGGAGAGGATGCAAATCAATAAAATTAGAAAGAAAAAGAAGAAATCACAACTGACACTGCAGAAATACAAAGGATTATAAGAGACTACTACAAACAACTATATGTCAATAAAATGGACAACCATGAAGAAATGGACAAATTCTTGGAAAGGTACAATTTTCCAAGACTGAACCAGGATGAATTAGAAAATATAAACAGACCTATCACAAGAATGAAATTGAGACCATAATTTTAAATCTTCAAACAAATGAAAGTCCAGGACCTGAGGGCTTCACAGGCAAATTCTATCAAACATTTAGAGAAGAGCTAAGATTGATCTTTCTCAAACTCTTCCAAAAAATTACAGAGGGACAAACACTCCCAAATTCATTCTATGAAGCCACCATCACCCTGATACCCAAACCAGAAAAAGACATCACACACACACAAAAAATTAGAGACCAATAACACTGATGAAAATAGATGCAAAAATCCTGAACAAAATACTAGCAAACAGAATCCAACAACACATTAAAAGGATCATACACCATGATCAAGTGGGATTTATCCCATGGATGCCAGGATTCTTCAATATATGCAAATCAATCAAAGTGATACACCACATTAACAAATTAAGGAACAAAAATCATATGATATCTCAATAGATGCAGAAAAAGCTTTTGACAAAATTCAATACCCATTTATGATAAAAACTCTCCAGAAAATGGACATAGAGGGAATCTACCTCAACATAATAAAGGCTGTATATGACAAACCACAGCAAGCATCATACACAATGGTGAAAACTGAAATTATTTCCATTAAGATCAGGAACAAGACAAGGATGTCCACTCTCGCCACTCTTATTCAACATAGTTTTGGAAGTCCTAGCCATGGCAATCAGAGAAGAAAAAGAAACAAAAGGATTACAAATTGGAAAAGAAGTAAAACTGTCACTGTTTGCAGATAACATGATACTATACATAGAAAATCCTAAAGATGCCACCAGAAAACTACTAGAACTAACCAATAAATTCGGTAAGGTTGCAGGATACAAAATTAATGCACAGAAATCCCTGGCATTCCTATACACCAACAAAGAAAATTCAGAAAGAAAAATTCAGGAAACAACCCCATTTACCATCGCACCAAAAAGAATAAAATACCTAGGAATAAACCTGCCTATGGAGGCAAAAGACTTGTATGCAGAAAATTATAAAACACTGATGAAATAAATCAAAGATGACATAAACAGATGGAGAAATACACCATGTTCTTGGATTGGAAGAATCAATATTGTGAAAATGACTATACTACCCAAAGCAATCTACAGATTCAATGCAATCCCTATCAAACTACCAATAGCATTTTTCACAGAATTAGAACAAAAAATTTTACAATTCTTATGGAAAAACAAAAGACCCCAAATAGCCAAAGCAATCTTGAGAAAGGAAACAGAGTTGGAGGAATCAGGCTCTCCGAATTCAAGCTATACCACAAAGCTACAGTGATCAAGACAGTATAGTACTGGCACAGAAACAGAAATATAGATCAATGGTACAAGATAGAAAGCCCAGAGATAAACCCACGTACAAATGGTCACCTAATTTATGACAAGGAATGCAAGAACATACAATGGAGAAAGAACAGCCTCTTCAATAAGTGGTGCTGGGAAAATTGGACAGCTACATGTAAAAGAATGAAATTAGAACACTACCTAACACCATACACAAAAGTAAACTCCAAATGGATTCAAGACCAAAATGTAAGACCAGACACTATAAAACTCTTAGAATAAAACATAGGAAAAACACTCTTTGACATAAACCACAACAGGATCTTTTGTGACCCACCTCCTAGAGTAATGGAAATGAAAACAAAAATAAAAATGGGACTTAATTAAACTTAAAAGCTTTTGCACAGTGAAGGAAACCATAAACAAGACAAAAAGACAACCTCAGAATGGGAGAAAATATTTGCAAATGAAACAGCAGACAAAGGATTAATCTCCAAAATATACAAACAGCCCATGGAGCTCAATATCAAAAAAACAAACAATCCAATTAAAAAATGGGCAGAAGACCTAAATAGACATTTCACCAAGGAAGACATACAGATGGCCAAGTGGCACATGAAAAGGTGCTCAACATCACTAATTATTAGAGAAATGCAAATCAGAACTACAGTGAGGTATCACCTCACGCCAGTCAGAATGGCTATGATCAAAAAATCTACAAACAATAAATGCTGGAAAGGGTTTGGTGAAAAGGGAACCCTCCTGCACTGTTGGTGGGAATGTAAATTGATACAACCACTATGGAAAACAGTATGGAGGTTCCTTAAAAAACTAAAAACAAAACTACCATATGACCCAGCAATCCCACTCCTGGGCATATACCCTGAGAAAACCCTAATTCAAAAAGAGACATATGCCACAATGTTCATTGCAACACTATTTACAATAACCAGGACATGGAACCAACCTAAAAGTCCATAAACAGATGAATGGATAAAGAAGATGTGGTATATATATACAATGGAATATTACTCAGCCATAAAAAGAAACAAAATTGAGTTATTTGTAGTGAGGTGGATGGACCTAGAGTCTGTCATACAGAGTGAAGTAAGTCAGAAAGAGAAATTCAAATACCGTATTCCAATGCATATATATGGAATCTTAAAAAAAATGGTACTGATGAACATAGTTGCAGGGCAGGAATAAAGATGTAGACATAGAGAATGGACTTGAGGACATGGACTTAAGGACGTGGGAGGGGGAAGCTGGGGCAAAGTGAGAGTAGCATCAACATATATACACTACTGAATGTAAAATAATTAGCTAGTGGGAAGCAGCCGCATAGCACAGGGAGATCAGCTCGGTGCTTTGCAATGACCTAGAGGGGTGGGATAGGGAAGATGGGAGGGAAGCTCAAGAGGGAGGGAATATGGGGACATATGTATGCATATGGCTGATTCACTTTGGTGTACAACAGAACCTAACAGAGTGAAGCAATTATACTCCAATAAAGATCTATTTAAAAATTTTAAAGGAAAAAAACCAAACAACAACAACAAAAAACAATGTTGTGTTAGTTTCAAGTGTACAACAAAGAGATTCAGTTATACATATACGTGTATCTATTCTTTTTCAAATTCTTTTCCCATTTAGGTTGGTACATAATGTTGAGCACAGTTCCACATGCTATACAGTAGGTCCTTGTTGGTTATCCACTTTAAATATAGCAGTGTGTACATGTCAATCCCAAACTCCCTAATTATCCCTTCCCCCACCCTTCACCCTTGGTAACCATACGTTCTCTAAGTCTGTGAGTCGGTTTCTGTTTTGTAAATAAGTTCATTTGTATCATTTTTTTAGATTCTGCAAATAAGTGATATCATACGATATTTGTCTTTGTCTGACTTACTTCACTCAATATGACAATCTCTAGGTCCATCCATGTTGCGGCAAATGGCATTATTTCATTCTTTTTTATGGCTGAGTAGTATTCCAGTGTATGTATGTGCCACATCTTCTTTATCCATCTGTCAATGGACATTTAGGTTGCTTCCATGTCTTGGCTATTGTAAATAGTGCTGCGATGAACATTGGGGTGCACCTATCTTTTCAAATTATGGTTTTCTCCGGATTTATGCCCAGGAGTGTGATTGCTGGATCATATGGTAACTCTATTTTTAGTTTTTTAAGGAATCTCCATATTGTTCTTCATAATGGGTGTACCAATTTACATTCCTACCAACAGTGTAGGAGGGTTCTTTTCTCTCCACACCCTCTCCAGCATTTATTATTTGTAGGCTTTTTGGTGATGGCCATTCTGACTGTTGTGAGGTGCTACTTCATTTTCATTTTGATTTGCATTTCTCTAATAATTAGCAATGTTAAGCATCTTTTCATGTGCACTGTATATGTTTTAATTAGTGACCTTAATCCATTTACATTTAAAACAATTATTGATAGGTAAGGACTTACTATTTATCTTCAGGTCTCATACCCACCACCCCTATTTTCTTCTAGACCTACAACTAGACTCAAATCCCAGCAGGGCCCTAAAGATGAGGTACAATGTGTGATCCATGAGAAAGTGCACTACACTCCAAAAGAACTATGTGGCTTTTAGAGTATATACAGACAAAAATCTGCGGAATATGTGTGGGAATGGATATTAAGGGTGTATGGCAATGGAAGGAGAATAAAATTTGATGGCTTAAATTTATTGATATGGGCTCACTAAACAGAGATTCTAGATTTAATATTATAGCTTAAGGGGTTAGAAAGGGCTCTAAAAGTCTGTTTGTTTGTTTGTTTGTCTGAAACAAGGACCAAAAGGTAGCCTACACTAAATGAAGTTGAAATGCCAGGGCTGCCTTGGTATACTATAAAAGAAAGAATCCTAAGGCTTAGGGCTACTGTAATGTTTGTAGTGTTAGAGTGAATTTTTCACTTAAGACCTGCTCACTCACCCTGGGAGGGTACAGAAGACACATCTTTTACCACGAATGTGAGAAATAAATTTGTAAGAAGAGCCCCAGCATCCTTGAAGTGCTCTGTAGGTCTGAAATTACAGTGGGAACTGCTACCACTGAGTTGAGTTACCTAAATACAACAGAAGTAATTACATCCAAGTGTGGCAGGGGCCAAGAGGTGGCGCTTAATCACCAAAGGCAAGGTGAACATGATTACTGTAATGGGCTGCAGAATCAAAGCAGCAATCAGAATAGTATGACTAGAAAAGACCTATGGCATTGGCTAGGTGATCGTCGTATTCCTAAAAGTGAAATAGATGGGAAGTCTACTAAGTTCTTACTTGATCTGTATAAGCAGAAGAGTTCTAGATCAAGTGAACAATTTTTTTTTAATTATTTATTATTTATTTTTGGCTGTGTTGGGTCTTCGTTTCTGTTCGAGGGCTTTCTCTAGTTGTGGCAAGCGGGGGCCACGATTCATCGCGATGCGCAGGCCTTTCTTGTTGCGGAGCACAGGCTCCAGACACGCAGGCTCGGTAGTTGTGGCTCATGGGCCCAGTTGCTCCGCGGCATGTGGGATCTTCCCAGACCAGTGCTCGAACCCGTGTCGTCTGCATTGGCAGGCAGACTCTCAACCACTGTGCCACCAGGGAAACCCTCAAGTGAACAATTTTAACTTGAATCATAAAAACAAAGTCACAGCCCCTCAATCAATTCCCGGATTTGAGCCAGTTTATAGATTCAGAATCCCTTAAATGAAGGGGAGGCTGGGTTCCCTTAAGAAAGGGCCTAGGTACACTGCCAAAAATTTATAGTGTTAATCTTTCTCCCAGCCTTCCCCAAAGAGATCTATGGCCTTTTACCAGGGTGACTTGCACATTGGGGCACAGGAAATATCCAGACCTTTTGGGAATGACTTAACATGGCCTCTGAGCTGATACTGATTCCAGGAGACCCAAAATGTCACTGTATTTCTACCAGTCAGAGTAGGGGCTTATGGACATCAGGTGATCAATGGAATTTCAGCTCAGGTCTATCTCACAGTGGGTCCGGTGGGTCCCCAAACCCATCCTGTGGTTCATATTTTCCCAGTTCTGGAATACATAATTGGAATAGTCATTTTCAGTAGCTGGTAGAATCCCTATATTGATTCTTTGACCTGTGGAATGAAGTTATTATGATAGGAAATGCCAAGTGGAAGCCATTAGAACTACTTCTACTTAGGAAAATAGTAAACCAAAAGCAATACTGAATTTCTTGAGGGATTGCAGAGATTATTGCCACCATCAAGGACTTGATGGATGCAGGGGTGGGTGATTTCCACCACATACCAATTCAACTTGTCTATTTAGCCTGTGAAGAAAACAGATGGATCCTGGAGAATCACCGTGGATTATCATATGCTTAATCAGGTGATGACTCCAATTGCAGCTGCTGTACCAGATATGATTTCACAGCTTGAGCAAATTAACACATCCCCTGGTATCTGGTATGCAGCTATTGATCTGGAAAAAGCTTTTTAAAAATCCATACCTATTAAAAGACCACCAGAAGCAGTCTGTTTTCAGCTAGCAAGGCCAGAAATATACCTTTACTGTACTACCTAAGAGGTAAATCAACTCTCTAGCCCATGTCATAATTTAGTTTAAGGGAGTCTTGATCACTTTTCTCTTCCACGAGACATCACAGTGGTCTGTTACATTGATGATGTTATGTTGATTGGACCTAGTGACCTGGAAATAACAACTACTCTAGACTTATTGATAAGACATTTACATGTCAGATGGTGGGAAATAAACCTGACAAAAATCAGGGGGCTTCTACCTCAGTGAAATTTCTAGGGATCCAGTGGTATGGGGCATGTCGAGATATTCCCTTTAAGGTGAAGGGTAAGTTGTTGCATCTGGCCTCTCCTATAACCAAAATAAATAAATAAATAGGCACAATATCTAGTGGGCCTCTTTGGATTTTAGAGACAACATTTTCTGCATTTGGGTATGGTACTCTGACCCACTTACTGAGCCATCTGAAAAGGTGCTAGTTTTGAATGGGGCCATAACAAGAGATGGCTCTGCAACAGGTCTAGGCTGCCATGCAAGCTGCTGTGCTGCTTGGACCATAGGATCCAGCAGATCCAATAGTCCTTGAAATGTCAGTGGCAGATAGCAATGCTGTTTGGAGCTTTTGGCAGCCCCCCGTAGGTGAATCAGAGCACAGGCCCTTAGGATTTTGGAGCAAAACCCTGCTATCCTCTGTGGATAACTACTCTCTTTTTGAGAAACAGATTTGGCTTGCTAATGGGCAGCCTTAGTAGAGATGGAATGTTCAACTATGGGCCACAAAGTTACTCTGCAACCTGAGATGCCCATCATGAACTGAGTGTCTGACCCACTAAGCCATAAAGTTGGGCACACACAGCAGTACTCCATTATCAAATAAAAGTGGTGTATATTAGATAGGGCTCAAGCAAGCTTTAAAGGCTCATAAGTTACATGAAGAAGTGGCACAAATGCCCATGGTTCTCACTCCTGCTACACTACCATCTCTCTCTAAGCCTGTACCTAGGACCTCATGGGAAGTACCCTATAATCAGTTGACAGAGGAGAGAAGACCTGGGCCTGGTTGACAGATGGTTCTACATGATATGCAGGCACCAGCCGAAAGTGGACAGCTGCAGCACTAGAGCCATTTTTAGGGGACATCTCTGAAGGACGGTTGTGAAGGGAAATCTTCCCAATGGGTAAAATGTCGAGCAATACACCTGGTTGTTCACTTTGCTTGGAAGGAGAAATAGCCATACATGCGATTATATACTGATTCATAGGCTGTGGCCAATGGTTTGCCTGGATGGTCAAGGACTTGGAAGGAACATTATTGGAAAACTGATGACAAGAATATTTGGGGAAGAGGTATATGATAGACCTCTCTGGCAAAAATCTTGAAGATATTTGTATTTCATGTGAGTACTCACCAAAGTGTGACTCCAGCAGAGGAGGGTTTTAATAACCAAGTGGATAGAATGGCCTGTTCTGTGCATTGTCAGTCTCTTTCTGCATCCACTCCTGTCATTGTCCAATGTCTTCATGAACAAAGTGGCCTTGGTGGCTGGGATGGAGGTTATGCATAGGCTAAGTAACATGAACTTCCATTTACCGAGTGACCTGGCTACAGCCACTGCTGAGTGCCCAATTTGCCAGCAGCAGAAACCAACACTGAGTCCTGATATGACACTATTTACCATGGTGATCAGCCAGTTACCCTGTGGCAGATTGGTTACATTGGTCAACTTCCACCATGGAAGGGGCAGAATTTTGTTCTTAGTGGAATAGACATTACTCTGGATATGGATTTGCCTTCCCTGCATGCAATGCTTCTGCCAAAACTACCATCCATGGGCTTACAGAATGCTTTATTCACCATCATAGTGTTCCTCACAGCATTGCTTCTGATCAAGGGACTCATTTCACAGCAAATGAAGTGTGGCAATTAGCCCATGCCCGTGGAATTCACTGGTCTTACCATATTCCCCATCATCCTGAGGCAGTTGGCTTGATGGAACAATGGAATGACTTTTGAAGTTAAAGTGCCAGTTAGGTGGCAATACTTTGCTGGGCTGTGGCAAGATTCTTCAGGATTCTGCATATGCTCTGAATCAGCACCCAATATATGATGCTATTTCATGGAATCAAGGGTGGAGAATCAAGGGGTGGAGATGGGAGTGGCACCACTTGCTATTACCCTTAATGACCTACTACCCTTAATGACCTGTCCCTGCACCTTTATGCTCTCTGCTGGCCTAGAGGTTTTAGCTCCAAAGGGAGGAATGTTTCCACCAGGAGACCCAACAATGGTTCCACTGAACCGGAAGTTAAGACTGACACCTGGCCACTTATCAACAGGTAAAGAAAGAAGGGACTTACTGTGTTGTCTAGAGTGATTGATCCTAACCACCAAGGGGAAATCGGACTGCTATCCCATAATGGAAGTAGGAAAAGGATGCCTGGAATACAGGATATCCCTTAGGGTGTCTCTTAGTATTACCATCTTCTGCGATTAAGTGAACAGAAGACGACAATAATCCAATTCTGGCAAGACTACTAATGTCCCAGACCCTTTAGGAATGAAGGTTTGGGTCCCCCAAGTAAATAACTACAACCAGCCAAAGTGCTGGCTGAGTGAAACGGGAATATGGAACAGGTAGTGGAAGAGGGTAGTTATAAATACCAGCTATGAGCACATGACCAGTTACAGAAATAAGGACTGTAATTGTCATGAGTGTTTTGTTATGAATATGTTTCTGTGTGTATACACACACACACACACATATATATATATATAATGGTTAAATTTATGTGTCAACTTGATAGGGCCATGAGGTGCCCAGATACTTGGCCAAACATAATGAGATTAACATTAAATCAGTAGACTGAGTATAGCAGGTTTCCCTCCTTAATGTGTGTGGGCCCCATCCCATCAGTTGAAAGCCTGAATAGAACAGAAAGTTCTCCCTGAAGAAGGGAGAATTCTTCCTAACTGACTGCTTTTGAACTGGGACATTGTTTTCTTCCCTGCCTTTGGATTTGAACTGAAATATCAGCTCTTCCTAGGTCTAGAGCCTATCAGTCTTCAGATAGGAATGACAACTTTGGTTCTCCTTGTTCTCAGGCCTGTGGACTCAGATTAAAACTAAACCATTGGCTCTTCTGGGTCTCCAGCTTGCCAAGTCACTCTGCATATTATGGGATTGGTCCGCCTCCATAACTGTGTGTGTTATTTCCTTATAATAAATTTCTCTATATATTGGGTTGGCCAAAAAGTTTGTTTGGGTTTTTCCATAAGATGTTATGGATGTTGTTTTTTCTTCCCTCTCTTTTTCCCTTGTCATATAACATAAGATATATTGACTTTACAACATAATATTTAAGTATTATTGTTAACTTTATTCTTTTTCCAGTTTCATTGAGATGTAATTGACATATAACATTGTATAAGTTTAATGTCTACAACATAGTGACTTGATATATGTATATATTGTGAAATGATTTCCACAATAAGTTTAGTTAACATCCATCACCTCACACAGCTACAATTTTTTTCTTGTGATAAGAACTTTTAAGATCTACTCTCTTAGCAACTTTCAAATATACATATAACAATAGATGTCATGTTATATATTACATCATCAGAACTTATTTTTCTTATAATTGGAAAGGTGTACCACCTCCCACCCCTAAATATTGTTAGGTTATATCATAGTATTTAAGTTACAGGATATAAAGGAGACGAGTGCACATAGCCCAAGTATTTTGCTTCCTTTTCTGGGGAAAGTGTTAGTGCATTTTTGGTTGTATGCAGATTGGTTGTATCATGTTAGGCAGAACTATGACCTTGTTCTTGTCATTATTTGGAGATTAAGGAGATTTATATGGGTGCCAAGTTGACAAGGGCTGGACATACGATGGTCCATTTTATGTGTCAACTTGGCTAGGCCACAGTGCTCAGATATTTGGTCAAACATCACATATCTCAGTGAAGGTTTTTTTTTTAGATGTGATTAACATTTAAATCAGTGGACTTTGAGTAAAGCAGGTTATCTTCCATAATGTGAGTGGGTCTCATCCAGTCAGTGGAAGGTCTTAAGAGAACAAGGCTGAGGTCTCCAAGGAAGAGGGAAATCTGCCTCTAGACTGCCTTCAGACAGTCTGCTGCAGCGTCAACTATTTCCTGGGTCTCCAGCCTGCAGACCTGCAATCACATTGGCCAATTCATTAAAAATTATTTTTCTTCCTCTCCCTCTCCCCCCTCACCCCTGCCATCCCTCTCTTTTCTCTCTCTCTCTCTCTCTCTTCATATACACATATGTCCTATTGGTTCTGTTTCGTTGGAGAACAGAATACACAGTATATTAATATACTGTAAGGGGAGTATTCAGTGGATGAGTTGCCTGATCACATCAGCCACTTCACCTGGGATATTCCACTTGGTACTTATAGGAAGAGTAGAGAGTTCCATTTCTCAGGGTAAATAAGGTTTACAGCAACTTACATCCAGTCCATCTGGCTAACAGTTTCCTTGGAATAACCTACTGTATATCTGTATCACGTACAGCTGTATGTGATTGTTCAATAGTGAGCTGTGAATCCTGTATCAACCCAAACATGCTCTTTCACTCTGCAGCATTCAAAGCAAAGACACCATCCCTATATTAGTAACAATACACAGTCTGCTCTAATGAAGGTTCTTCAGGAAGCTGATGATACTGATCCATAAACTGAAAATTCCTTCACACTATATCCCCTGTTTTCAGTAGATTTTTGGTTTTGCCTTCCCTCTACCTGGACTACTTGCTTAGTGACCAGAGGTCGTAGACAACCAGAGGCCTGTTGGTTTTCTTAATAAAAATTTTCCATTTGGGGGCATCTCTGAGGCTAGCATCATAGCTCAAACTGATGAAAATCTGAGGTTGGCCCAGTGTCAGGGTCTACCCCAGCACTCTCTTTTACTTTCACTTTAATTATTACAGATAACAGTAACCAAAGAATCATATGTGTAGTGTGTTTCCTTTTGTATCTAGTTAGCCAACTCTTTGCAAATTGAGTCTATCATTTCTAGATTCCATTGGTAAGTGTTATCTTTAGTAACCAGTAACAGTGCAGCTACAGTGTCCTGCTTTGCGTGAATAGAAAGTCATCCAGGGAGGTTTAGAACCAAGATGACGGAGTAGAAGGACGTGCTCTCACTCCCTCTTGTGAGAACACCAGAATCACAACGAGCTGCTGGACAATCATCGACAGGAAGACACTGGAACTCACCAAAAAAGATACCCCACATCCAAAGACAAAGGAGAAGCCACAATGAGATGGTAGGAGGGATGCAATCACAGTAAAATAAAATCCCATAACTGCTGGGTGGGTGATTCACAGACTGGAGAACACTTATACCATAGAAGTCCACCCACTGTAGTGAAGGTTCTGAGCCCCACGTCAGGCTTCCCAACCTGGGGATCCAGCAACAGAAGGAGGAATTCCTAGAGAATCAGACTTTGAAGGCTAGTGGGATTTGATTGCAGGACTTTGACAGGACTGGGGGAAACAAAGACTCCACTCCTAGAGGGCACACACAAAGTAGTGTGTGCATCAGGACCCAGGGTAAGGAGCAGTGACCCCATAGGAGACTGAACCAGACCTATCTGCTAGTGGTGGAGGGTCTCCTGCCACAGCAGGGGGTGCCTGTGGCTTATTGTGGGGACAGGGACGCTGGCAGCAGAGGTTCTGGGAAGTGAGCCCTCCCAGAATCTGCCATTAACCCCACCAAAGAGCCCAGGTAGGCTCCACTGTTGGGCTGCCTCAGGCCAAAGAACCAACAGGGAGGTAAACCAGCCCCACCCATCAGCAGTCAAGCGGATTAAAGTTTTACTGAGCTCTGCTCACCAGAGCAACAGTCAGTTCTACCCACCACCAGTCCCTCCCATCAGGAAATTTGCACAAGCCACTTAGATAGCCTTATCCACAAGAGGGCAGACAGCTGAAGCAAGAAGAACCACAATCCTGCAGCCTGTGGAACAAAAACCAATTCACAGAAAGATAGAAAAGATGAAAATGCAGAGGTCTATGTACCAGATGAAGGAACAAGATAAAACCCTAGAAAAACAACTATATGAGGGGGAGACAGGCAACCTTCCAGAAAAAGAATTCAGAATAATGATAGTGAAGATGATCCAGGACCTCAGAGAAAGAATGGAATCCACAGATTGAGAAGATGCAAGAAATATTTAACAAAGACCTAGAAGAATTAAAGAACAAACAAACAGAGATGAACAATACAATAACTGAAATGAAAACTACACTAGAAGGAATCAATAGTAGAATAACTGAGGCAGAAGAACGGATAAGTGACCTGGAAGACACAATGATGGAATTCACTGCCGCAGAACAAAATAAAGAAAAAAGAATGAAACCAAATGAAGACAGCCTAAGAGACCTCTGGGACAACATTAAACACAACAACATTCACATTTTAGGGGGCCCAGAAGGAGAAGAGAGAGAGAAAGGACCAGAGAAAATATTTGAAGTTATTATAGTCAAAAACGTCCCTAACATGGGAATGGAAATAGACACCCAAGTCTAGGAAGTGCAGAGAGTTGCATACAAGATAAACCCAAGGAGAAGCATGTCTAGACACACAGTAAACAAACTG
Organism: Phocoena phocoena; assembly: GCF_963924675.1. Classification (NCBI taxonomy): domain Eukaryota; kingdom Metazoa; phylum Chordata; class Mammalia; order Artiodactyla; family Phocoenidae; genus Phocoena; species Phocoena phocoena. Next base: position 61,088,757 of record NC_089240.1, on the reverse strand, counting down.
GCAAAAAATAAAGACAAAGAAAAATTATTGAAAGCAACAAAGGAAAAATGACAAATAACATGCAAAGGAACTCCCATAAGGTTAACAGCTGATTTATCAGCAGAAACTCTACAAGCCAGAAAGAGGGGGGGCGTGGTATACTTAGAGTGATGAAAGGGAAGAACCTACAACCAAGATTACTCTACCCAGTTAGGATCTGATTGAGATTCGATGGAGAAATCAAAAGCTTTACAGACAAGCAAAAGCTAAGAGAATTCAGGACCACCAAACCAGGTCTACAACAAAAGCTAAAAGAACTTCTCTAAGTGGGACACACAAGAGAAGAAAGGGACTTACAAAAACAAACCCAAAATCATTAAGAAAACAGTTATAGGAACATACATATCGATAATTACCTTAAACGTGAATGGATTAAATGCTCCAACCAAAAGACACAGGCTTGCTGAATGGATACAAAAACAAGACCCATATATATGCTGTCTACAAGAGACCCACTTCAGACCTAGGGACACACACAGACTGAAAGTGAGGGGATGGAAAAAGACATTCCATGCAAATGGAAATCAAAAGAAAGCTGGAGTAGCAATACTCTTATCAGATAAAAGAGACTTTAAAATGAAGAATGTTACAAGAAACAAGGAAGGACACTACATAATTATCAAGGGATCAATCCAAGAAGAAGATATAACAATTATAAATATATATGCACCCAACATAGGAGCACTTCAATACATAAGGCAAGTGGTAATAGCTATAAAAGAGGAAATTGACAGTAACACAATAATAGTGGGGGACTTTAACACCTCACTTACACCAATGGACAGATCATCCAAAATGAAAATAAATAAGGAAACACAAGCTTAAATGATACAGTAGACCAGATATACTTAATTGATATTTATAGGACATTCCATCCAAAAACAGCAGATTACACTTTCTTCTCAAGTGTGCACAGAAAATTCTCCAGGATAGATCACATCTTGGATGACAAATCAAGCCTCAGTAAATTTAAGAAAATTGAAATGATATCAAGCATCTTTTCTGACCACAACGCTATGAGATTAGAAATGAATTACAGGGGGAAAAATGTAAAAAAACACAAACACATGGAGGCTAAACAATACGTCACTAAATAACAAAGAGGTCACTGAAGAAATCAAAAAGGAAATCAAAAAATACCTAGAGACAAATGACAATGAAAACACGACGATCCAAAACCTATGAGATGCAGCAAAAGCAGTTCTAAGAGGGAACGTTATAGCTATAAAAGCCTACCTCAAGAAACAAGAAAAATCTCAAATAAACAACCTAACGTTACACTTAAAGGAACTAGAGAAAGAAGAACAAACAAAATGCAAAGTTAGAAGAAGGTAAGAAATCATTAAGATCAGGGCAGCAATAAATAAAATAGAAACAAAGAAAACAATAGCAAAGATCAATAAAACTAAAGCTGGTTCTTTGAGAAGATAAACAAAATTGATAAACCTTTAGCCAGACACATCAAGAAAAAGAGGGAGAGGACTCAAATCAATAAAATTAGAAATGAAAAAGGAGACGTTACAAGAGACACCGCAGAAATACAAAGCATCCTAAGAGACTACTGCAAGCAACCCTATGCCAATAAAATGGACAACCTGGGAGAAATGGACAAACTCTTATAAAGGTATAACTTTCTAAGACGGACCCAGGAAGAAACAGAAAACATGAACAGACCAATCACAAGTAATGAAGTTGAAACTGTGATTAAAAATCTTCCAACATACAAAAGCCCAGGACCAGATGGCTTCACAGGTGAATTCTATCAAACATTTAGAAAACAGCTAACAGCCATCTTTCTCAAACTCTTCCAAATATTGCAGAGGAAGGAATACTCCCAAACTCATTCTATGAGGCCACCATCACGCTGATACCAAAACCAGACAAAGATACTACAAAAAAAGAAAATAACAGACCAATATCACTGATGAATATAGATGCAAAAATCCTCAACAAAATACTAGCAAACAGAATCCAACAACACATTAAAAGGATCATACACCATGATCAAGTGGGATTTATCCCACAGCTTCCAGGATTCTTCAATATATGCAAATCAACAAATGTGATACACCATATTAACAAATTGAAGAATAAAAACCATATGATCATCTATATAGATGCAGAAAAATCTTTTGACAAAATTCAAGACCAATTTATGATAGAAACTCTCCAGAAAGTGGGCATAGAGGGAATCTCCCTCAACATAATAAAGGCCATATACAACAAAACCCACAGCAAACATCATTCTCAAGGGAGAAAAACTGAAAGCATTTCCTCTAAGGCAAGGAACAAGACAAGGATGTCCACTCTCACCAGTATTATTCAACATAGTTCTGGAAGTCGTAGCCATGGCAATCAGAGAAGAAAAAGAAATGAAAAGAATACAAATTGGAAAAGAAGAAGTAAAATTGTCACTGTTTACAGATGACATGATACTATACATAGAGAATCCTAAAGATGCCACCAGAATACTCCTAGAGTTAATCAATGAATTTGGTAAAGTTGCAGGATACAAAATTAATGCATTGAAATCTCTTGCATTTCTATGCACTAATGATGAAAAATCTGAAAGAGAAATTAAGGAAACACTCTCATTTACCATTGAAACAAAAAGAATAAAATACCTAAGAGTAAACCTACCTGCCGAGACAAAAGACATGTATGCAGAAAACTATAAAACACTGATGAAAGAAATTAAAGATGATACCAACAGATGGAGAGATATACCATGTTCTTGGATTGGAAGAATCAATATGCTGAAAATGAGTATACTACCCAAAGCAATCTACAGATTCAATGCAATCCCTGTCAAATTACCAATGTCATTTTTTATGGAACTAGAACAATAAATCTTAAAATTTGTATGGAGACACAAAAGACCCCGAATAGCCAAAGGAGTCTTGAGGGGAAAAAAACGGAGTTGGAGGAATCAGGCTCCCTGACTTCAGACTATACTACAAAGCTACAGTAATCAAGACAATATGGTACTGGCACAAAAACAGAAACATAGATCAATGGAACAAGATAGAAAGCCCAGAGATAAACCCATGCACCTATGGTCAACTAATCTATGGCAAAGGAGGCAAGGATATACAATGGAGAAAAGACAGTCTCTTCAATAACTGGTGCTGGGAAAACTGGACAGCTACATGTAAAAGAATGAAATTAGAACACTCCCTAACACCATACAAAATAATAAACTCAAAATGGAATAGAGACCTAAGTGTAAGGCCGGACACTATAAAACTCTTAGAGGAGAACATAGGCAGAACACTCTTTGACATAAATCACAGCAAGATCTTTTTGATCCACCTCCTAGAGTAATGGAAGTATAAACAAACATAAACAAGTGGGACCTAATGAAACTTCAAAGCTTTTGCACAGCAAAGGAAACCATAAAGAAGATGAAAAGACAACTCTCAGAATGGGAGAAAATATTTGCAAAAGAATCAATGGCCAAACAATCTCGAAAATATATAAACAGCTCATGCAGCTCAATATTTAAAAAACAAACAACTGAATCAAAAAATGGGCAGAAGACCTAAATAGACATTTCTCCAAAGAAGACATGCAGAGGGCCGAGAAGCACATGAAAAGCTGCTCAACATCACTAATTATTAGAGAAATGCAAATCAAAACTACAATGAGGTATCACTGCACACCAGTTAGAGTGGGCATCATCAGAAAATCTACAAACAACAAATGCTGGAGATGGTGTGGAGAAAAGGGAACCTTCTTGCAGTGTTGGTGGGAATGTAAATTGATACAGCCACTATGGAGAACAGTATGGAGGTTCCTTAAGAAACCAAAAATAGAATTACCATATGATCCAGCAATCCCACTACTGGGCATATACCCAGAGAAAACCATAATTCAGAAAGACACATGTACCCCAATGTACATTGTAGCACTATTTACAGTAGCCAGGTCATGGAAGCAACCTAAATACCCATCGACAGATGAAGGGATAAAGAAGATGTGGTACATATATACAATGAAATATTACTCAGCCATGAAAAGGAACGAAATTGGGTCATTTGTTGAGACATGGATGGATCTAGAGACTGTCATACAAAGTGAAGTAAGTCAGAAAGAGAAAAACAAATATCGTATATTAACACATATATGTGGAACCTAGAAAAATGGTACAGATGAACTGGTTTGCAAGGCAGAAATAGAGAGACAGATGTAGAGAACAAACGTATGGACACCAAAGGGGAAAAGCTGGGGGGGAGGTGGTGTGATGAATTGGGCAATCGGGATCGATATGTATACACTGATGTGTATAAAATTGATGACTAGTAAGAACCTGCTGTATAAAAAAAAAGAAAACCATCCAGGAATCAAAGTCTCCTCGTTCTCCTGCCATTTCGTTCTTTTCCTTCCCAAACCATGTGTTTCAGTGAGTCAGACTTTAGCAAATCTCACTTTTTCTGACACCAACTGCAATGACTTCTGACACTGGCAACCTGGTGTTAGGCCAGACTTCACAGGTAAAGGGCACAGTCATCTGCAAGACTGTCCTCACTTCAGACACCAGCCACAAGTTTGAAGATTCTCAGGCCACCTTTACTTCTGACCACCTGGCTCCAAATTCAGGGGTTCCTGCTATCCCTTCAGGTTTGATCATTTGCTGGATGACTCACAGAATACAGGAAAACACTACATCTATGATTACAGTTATATTTTAACAAAAGGATAAAAATCAGAACCAGCCAATGGGAGAGATGCATAGGGTAGGGTATGGGAGGGTACCAAATACTAAGTTTCTGTCTTACTCAAGGATGTGTTACCTTCTCAGCACATCAATGTGTGACAGTACACAGAATGCTGCCAATTAGGGAATCTCACCAGAGTTTTGGTGTCCAGAGTTTTTATTGGGGTTTCATTATGTAAGCATAATAGATTGAATCACATGGTTTAACTCAGTCTCCAAACCTTTCCTTCTCTGGTAATTGGGCTGATTTAACATGGCTCAAAGCCCCAACTCTCTAGTCATGTGGTTAGTTTTTCTGGCATGTCCAGGCCCCATTCTGAGCCATCTCACTAGCATACGCTATCTAGGGGCTCATCATGAGTCACCTCATTAGCATAAACTGTGAGGTGTGGCCCATGGTGCCCACCATGAATAACAAAGACACTACTATCTCTTGGGAAATTACAAGGGTTTAGAGGTTATCTCCTAGGAACTGAGGACAAAGCCCAGTCAAATTTACTTATTACACACTAAGTATACAGAAAAATGCACATCATAAAGAATTCACCTTATTGAGATATTTCCAATTCTCTGGAATTTAGAAAAGGCTCTATCAATGGGCAAATAGGGAAAGATATAGTACTACAAACAACTAAATGTATGCACAAATTCAACAACTTAGGTGAAATGGACCGATTCTTTTAAAGCCACAAATTACCAAAATTCAACCAATATGAAGTAGATAATTTGAATAGTCCTTTAAAGAAATTGAATTCATAGTTAATTACCTTCTTAAAAAAGATATCTCCAGGCCCAGATGGTTTCACTGGCAAATTCCACTATACATTTAAAGATTTAACACCAATTCTACAATACCTCTTCCCCCAAATAGAATAGAATAGGAAGGAACACTCCCCAACTCACTTTATGAGACTCGCATTACCCTGATAACAAAACTATTCAACAACAGTGCAAAAAGAATTAAGCAAGAAAGAAACTATAGACCAATAACTCTCATGAACATAATTGCATAAACCATCAGAAGTACTAGTAAATTGATACTAAATTAGTAAACTGATAGGGGCTTCCCTGGTGGCGCAGTGGTTGAGAGTCGCCTGCCAATGCAGGGGACATGGGTTCGTGCCCCGTTCCGGGAAGATCCCACATGCCACAGAGCGGCTAGGCCCGTGAGCCATGGCCCCTGAACCTGCGTGTCCGGAGCCTGTGCTCCACAACAGGAGAGGCCACAACAGTGAGAGGCCCGCGTACCAAAAAAAAAAAATTAGTAAACTGATAAAAATTAGCAAATTAGTAAATTGATATAGCAACATCTAAAAAGAAAAATATAGTTCATATGTAGTTTATCCCAGGAAGTGTCAATTGATGTAGAAGAAGCCTTTGACAAAATTCAACATCATTTAAGATAAAAGCTCTCAGCAAACTAAGAATAGAGCTGAACTTTGTCAGCCTGATAAAGGGCATCTATAAAAAACCTACATCTAAGATCATACTTAATGGTAAACAAACTAAATGCTTTCTCCCAAAGTTCTGGAACTAGACAAAGATGTTCACTCTTCTTTTTTTCTTTTGGTTGTGCCACGCAGCTTGTGGGATCTTAGTTCCCCAACCAGGGATTGAACTTGGGCCTCAGCAGTGAAAGTGTCAAGTCCTACCACTGGACCACCAGGCAATTCCCAAGGATGTCCACTCTTGTCACTCCTATTTGAAATGGTACTAGAAGAACTATTGTCTTGGTGTGGGTGTTTGGGTTAATTTTGTTTGGGACCCTCTGTTAGTCCTGTACCTGGATATCTGCTTCCTTCTTCAGGTTTGAGAATTTTTCAGCCATAATTTCTTCAAATACATTTTTGATTTCCTTCTCTCTCTCTTCTCCTTCTGGGACACCTATAACGCGAATGTTGGCATGCTTAATGTTATCCCAGAGATCTCTTAAACTGCTTTCATTTTTTAAATTTTGTTTTTCTTTTTGTTGTTCTGATTGGGTGATTTCCATTATTCTGTCTTCCAGATCACTTATGCATTCCTCTGTATCACTTAATCTGCTATTCAGTCCTTCTATATGTTTTTTATTTCAGTTATTGAATTCATTGTATCTTTTTTATATTTTCTTATTCTTTGTTAAATTTTTCACTGTGTTCACCTATTCTCTTCCCTAATTCAGTTAACATTTTTATTACCAATTTTTTGAATTCTTTATCTGGTAAGTTGTTTATTTCTGTTTCATTATTTTTGAGAGTTTTTCTCTTGCTCTTTCAATTGAGAGCAGTTCCTCTGCCTTTTCATTTTGTTTAATTTTCTCTGCCTCTATGAATTTAGGTGAAACAGTTGCCTATTGTGGTCTTGAAGGGGTGTTCTTATGTGGGAGCATCCCTATATGGACCACATGTGCTCAATGCCTTTAGTGAGAGAGCTGCATTTGATGTGGACAAAAGTCACATCTTTCCTCAGGGTGTGCTGGCAACTATCACATTGGTAGGGAGATGGGGCTGGAGATAGAGGGGCTAGAGCTGGAGCTGGATGTGAGGCAGGACTTCTCCTCTTCTCAGTGGCCATCACTGCCCTATTGGGGGCATAATCTGATCTTAAGTTCCTGGAGCAGAAACCCTGAGAGTCAGACCTGAACTGGCTCTGTTCCCTTTAAGTGTGTGTTTTTCCCTCTCCCAGCACCAGGATCCTTGCCCCAGAGTGAGTAGTGCTGAAGCAACAGGGGCTCTTATGTGCTCTCAACTCATGTTAGCTTCAGACAGAGGTCTGATCTGTCTCCTATATACTGCCTATACAGGCACCCACAATTGTTTCCCTTGCTCTGCTCAGACACAGCCTGGGGTGCAAGTCCCCTTTGTCCCTCACAGCCAATCACTGCTCCCAAACTCTGCCTCTTCCACCTTGTTGTGGAGCCACACTACAGTGCAGGTGAGGACCTCATTGACTCTCAGCATGTATCAGTGCATGAGCTGTAGTGGAACAGCTGCCGTCAGAGTTCTGGGCTGCTTTTGATGTGCTGCTTGAATAAGTGTCAACAATGGCCACTGCCACTGCAGGCTCCTACCTGGGGCCAGGTCGCCTCTCCATCCCATGGTTGACTTTTCTCCCCAGTCATGGCAGCTCTAGATCCAGTACACGGGGCTGGAGTGTTCACTCAGCTCAGGCTGGGGCATTTGCCAAGGCAATCTCAGGAAACCCAGTAGCCCCTCCTAGGGGGGCTGCTCTAGAGGACTAGAACAGTCCTCTCTCTGCCCTCTCCACCCTGCCTTGGGGGCAAGCCAGCACACATGCTCCTTATGAGTTGAGCCCAGGATTCCCACAGCTCTACTATAAGTCCTAGCCGTCCTCCAACCAGCTAAGGGAGCTTGTTTTCCCTGTGTACAACCTCAGGACTGGGGTACCCAATCTGTGGCTCTCATTGCTCATTCCCCAGGGTGGGTCTCCATCCATGTATTACCCCTTTTCCTCTTAGTCCCCTGCCGGGGATGCAGGCTCTGACTTGATTGCTTTTCTTCCCTGCCTACATGATATGTGGGGATTTTTATAACAGTCTTGGTTGTACGGGAGTCTTTCTGCCAGTTTCCAGTTAGTTTAAAGTGAGAATTGTTCCACATGTGGATGTATTTTTGATATGTTTTTGTGTGGGGGTGTGAGTTCTGTGTCCTCCTGCTCTGCCATTTTGATTGCTCCCCCAACAATTCTTTCTTCAAATGTTCTTCCTGCCCCTTTTCTTTCTCCTTTCCTTATGGATTTCCCAGTATGTGTATGTTGGTGTGTTTTATGGTGTTCCACAGGTCTCCGGCTCTGTTCTTTTTGTGTGTGTGTCTTTTTCTTTCTCTCTGCTCTTTAGACTGGATAATTTTATTTAACCAACCTTCAGGTTCAGTGATTGTTTAATTTGCCTACTCAAAACTACTATTGAAACCCTCTAGTGAGTTTTTTTTCAGTTATTGCACTTTCAGTTCCAAAATTGTGCTTTAACTCCTTTTTATAATTTTTGATTCTTTATTGATATTATTTATTTGTTCATACATTGTTCTCCTGGTTTTATTTAGCTCTTTGAGCATTTTTCTTTTTGTTCAAGTAAGGATCTTATTTATGTTTAGGAAGATTGGCTGAATTTTTTTTTTTTTACTTTTCAGGTAGGAGTTTTAGTGTTTTGTAGACATAAAATAATTTAGGACCAAGCTGTCATTATGAATTAAATTTATTACCCAATTTATTTCACCTAAGCGTATTGTAGCATCAAGCAGTAATAACTTCCCCACAATCCCTTCAGCACCTAGAGTCCTGTTCCTCTTCCTTATGTAAGACCCAACAATATCTGCCCAGAATTACCGACAATGCCTTCTTTCCCAAAGCCAGATTTAAAGAACAGCATTAGATTACATGATAAAATTTACTTTGGAATCTATCATCCTGTTAACCCTATGAATGAACAGTAGGATACGTTTTTCTTGATGATGGTCCTTAATGTAAGCCTTCTTCTTTTTTTTTTTTAACATCTTTATTGGAGTATAATGGCTTTACAGTGGTGTGTTAGTTTCTGCTTTATAACAAAGTGAATCAAAGTGAATTATACATATACATATGACTCCATATCTCTTCCATCTTGCATCTCCCTCCCTCCCACCCGCCCAACCCCACCCCTCCAGGTGGTCACAAAGCACCGAGCTAATCTCCCTGTGCTATGCACCAGCTTCCCAATAGCTACCTATTTTACATTTGGTAGTATATATGTCCATGCCACGCTCTCATTTTTTCCCAGCATACCCTTCCCCCTCCCCTATCCTCAAGTCCATGCTCTAGTAGGTCGCTGTCTTTATTCCTGTCTCGCTCCTAGATTCTTCTTGACGATATTTTTTTTCTTTAGATTCCATATATATGTGTTAGGATGTGGTATTTGTTTTTCGCTTTCTGACTTACTTCACTCTATGACAGACTCTAGGTCCATCCACCTCATTAAAAATAACTCAATTTCATATATTTTTATTGCTGAGTAATATTCCATTGTATATATGTGCCACATCTTCTTTACTGTTCATCTGTTGATGGACACTTAGGTTGCTTCCATGTCCTGGCTATTGTAAATAGAGCTGCAATGAACACTGTGGTACATGACTCTTTTTGAATCATGGTTTTCTCAGGGTATATGCCCAGTAGTGGGATTGCTGGGTCATATGGTAGTTCTATTTTTACTTTTTTAAGGAACCTCCATACTGTTCTCCATAGTGGCTGAATCAGTTTATATTCCCACCATCAGTGCAAGCGTGTTCCATTTTCTCCACACCCCCTCCAGCATTTTTTGTTTCTAGATTTTTTGATGATGGCTATTCTGACCAGTGTGAGATGATATCTCATTGTAGTTTTGATTTGAATATCTCTAATGATGAATGATGTTGAACATTCTTTCATTTGTTTGTTGGCAATCTGTATATCTTCTTTGGAGAAATGTCTGTTTAGGTCTTGGGTCCATTTCTGGATTGCTTTGTTTGTTTTTTTCATATTGAGCTGCATCAGCTGCTTGTAAATTTTGGAGATTAATCCTCTGCTAGTTGCTTCATTTGCAAATATTTTCTCCCATTCTGAGGGTTGTCTTTTCTTCTTGTTTATGGTTTCCTTTGTTGTGCAAAACTTTTAAGTTTCATTAGGTCCCATTTGTTTATTTTTGTTTTTATTTCCATTTCTCTAGGAGGTGGGTCAAAAAGAATCTTGCTGCGATTTATGTCATAGAGTCTTCTGCCTATGTTTTCCTCTAAGAGTTTGATAGTGTCTGGCCTTACTTTTAGGGCTTTAGTACATTTTGAGCTTATTTTTGTTTATGGTGTTAGGGAGTGTTCTAATTTCATTCTTTTACAGGTAGCTGTCCTGTTTTCCCAGCACCACTTATTGAAGAGGCTGTCTTTTCCCCACTGTATATTCTTGCCTCCTTTATCAAAGATAGGGTTACCATATGTGCATGTGTTTATCTCTGGGCTTTCTATCCAGATCCATTTATCTATATTTGTTTTTGTGCCAGCACCATACTGTCTTGATTACTGTAGCTTTGTAGTATAGTCTGAAGTTCAGGAGCCTGATTCCTCCAGCTCCATTTTTCTTTCTCAAGGTTGCTTTGGCTATTCGGGGTCTTTTGTGTTTCCATACAAATTGTAAAATTTTTTGTTCTAGTTCTGTGAAAAAGGAGAGTGGTAGTTTGATAAGGATTGCATTGCATCTGTAGATTGCTTTGGGTAGTAGAGTCATTTTCACAATGTTGATTCTTCCAATCCATGAACATGTCATATCTCTCCATCTGTTTGTATCATCTTTAATTTCTTTCATCAGTGTCTTAGAGTTTTCTGCATACAGGTCTTTTGTCTCCTTAGGTAGGTTTATTCCTAGATATTTTATTCTTTTTGTTGCAATGGAGAATGGGAGTGCTTTCTTAATTTCACTTTCAGATTTTTCATCATTAGTGTATAGGAATGCCATAGATTTCTGTGCATTAATTTTCTATCCTGCTACTTTACCAAATTCATTGATTAGCTCTAGTAGTTTTCTGGTAGCATCTTTGGGATTTTCTATGTATAGTATCACGTCATCTTCAAACAGTGACAGCTTTACTTCTCCTCTTCCAATTTGGATTCCGTTTATTTCTTTTTCTTCTCTGATTGCTGTGGCTCAAACTTCCAAGACTATGTTGAACAATAGTGGTGAGAGTGGGCAACCTTGTCTTGATCCTGATCTTAGTGGAAATGGTTTCAGTTTTTCAGCATTGAGGACAATGTTGGTTGTGGGTTTGTCATATATGGCCTTTATTATGTTGAGGTAAGTTCCTTCTATGTCTACTTTCTGAAGGGCTTTTATCATAAATGGGTGTTGAATTTTGTTGAAAGCTTTCTCTGCATCTATTGAAATGACCATATGGATTTTCTCCTTCAATTTGTTAATATGGTGTATCATATTGATTGATTTGCATATATTGGGGTTTATCCCTGCATTCCTGGGATAAACCCCACTTGATCATGGTGTATGATCCTTTTAATATGCTGTTGGATTCTGTTTGCTAGTATTTTGTTGAGGATTTTTGCATCTATGTTCATTAGTGATATTGGCCTGTAGTTTTCTTTCTTTGTTACATCTTTGTCTGGTTTTGGTATCAGGGTGATTGTGGCCTCATAGAATGAGTTTGGGAGTGTTCCTCCCTCTGCTATATTTTGGAAGAGTTTGAGAAGGATCAATGTTAGCTCTTCTCTAAATATTTGATAGAATTCACCTGTGAAGCCATCTGGTCCAGGGCTTTTGTTTGTTGGAAGATTTTTAATCACAGTTTCAATTACAGTGCTTATGATTGGTCTGTTCATATTTTCTATTTCTTCCTGGTTCAGTCTCAGAATGTTGAGCATTTCTAAGAATTTGCCCATTTTTTCCAGTTTGTCCCTTTTATTGGCATATAGTTGCTTGCAGTAATCTCTCATGGTCGTTTTTAATTCTGCAGTGTCAGTTGTTACTTCTTTTTCATTTCTAATCCTATTGATTTGAGTCTTCTCCCTTTTTTTCTTGATGAGTCTGGCTAATGGTTTATCGATTTTGTTTATCTTCTCAAAGAACCAGCTTTTAGTTTTATTGATCTTTGCTATCATTTCCTTCATTTTTTTTTCATTTATTTTTGATCTGATCTTTATGATTTCTTTCCTTCTGGTAACTTTGGGGTTTTTTTGTTCTTCTTTCTCTAATTGCTTTAGGTGTACGGTTAGGTTGTTTATTTGAGATGTTTCTTGTTTGTTAAGGTAGGATTGTATAGCTATAACGTTCCCTCTTAGAACTGCTTTTGCTGCATCCCATAGGTTTTGCATCATTGTGTTTTCATTGTCATTTGTTTCTAGGTATTTTTAAATTTCCTCCTTGATTTCTTTAGTGATCTCTTGGTTATAAAGTGTATTGTTTAGCCTCCATGTGTTTGTATTTTTTACAGATTTTTACCTGTAATTGATATCTAGTCTCATAGCGTTGTAGTCGGAAAAGTGTTGTAGTTGAAATCATATAAAACAATTGATACAATTTCAATTTTCTTAATTTTACCAAGGCTTGATTTGTGACCCAAGATATGATCTATCCTGGAGAATGTTACATGAGCCCTTGAGAAGAATGTGTAGTCTGTTGTTTTTGGATGGAATGTCCTATAAATATCAATTAAGTCCATCTTGTTTAATGTATCATTTAAAGCTTGTGTTTCCTTATTTATTTTCATTTTGGATGATCTGTCCATTGGTGAAAGTGGGGTGTAAATGTCCCTTAATATGATTGTGTTACTGTCGGTTTCCCCTTTTATGGATTTAGTGTTTGCCTTATGTATTGCGGTGCTCCTATATTGGGTGCCTATATATTTACAACTGTTATATTTTCTCCTTGGATTGATCCCTTGATCATTATGTAGTGTCATTTTTTGTCTCTTGTAATAGTCTTTGTTTTAAAGTTGATTTTGTCTGATGTGAGAATTGCTTCTCTAGCTTTCTTTTAATTTCCATTTGCATGGAATATCTTTTTCCATCCCCTCACTTTCTGTCTGTATGTGTCCCTAGGTCTGAAGTGGGTCTCTGCTAGACACCATATATACAGGCCTTGTTTTTGTATCCATTCAGCCAGTCTTGCTTGGAACATTTACTCCATTTACATTTAAAGTAATTATCGACATGTATGTTCCTATTACCATTTTCTTAATTGTTTTGGGTTTGTTATTGTAGGTCTTTTCCTTCTATTGTATTTTCTGCCTAGAGAACTTCCTTTAGCATTTGTTGTAAAGCTGATTTGGTGGTGCTGAACTCTCTCAGCTGTTGCTTGTCTCTAAAGGTTTTAATTTCTCCATGAACTCTGAATGAGATCCTTCCTGTTTAGAGTAATCTTGGTTGTAGGTTTTTCTCCTTCATCACTTTAAATATTTCCTGCCACTCCCTTCTGGCTTGCAGAGTTTCTGCTGAAAGATCAGCTCTTCACCTTATCGTGATTCACTTGTGCGTTATTTGTTGTTTTTCCCTTGCTGCTTTTAATATGTTTTCTTTGTATTTAATTTGATAGTTTGGTTAATATGTGTCTTGGCATGTTTCTCCTTGGATTTTTCCTGTATGGGACTCTCTGTGCTTCCTGGACTTGATAAACTATTTCCTTTCCCATATTAGAGAGATTTTCAACTATAATCTCTTCAAATACTTTCTCAGTCCCTTTCTGTTTCTCTTCTTCTTCTGGGACCCCTATAATTCGAATGTTGGTGCATTTAATATTGTCCCAGAGGTCTCTGAGAATGTCCTCAATCCTTTTCATTCTTTTTTCTTTATTCTACTCTGCAGTAGCTATTTCCACTATTTTATCTTCCAGGTAACTTATTCGTTCTTCTGCCTCAGTTATTCTGCTATTGATCCCTCCTAGAGAATTTTTAATTTCATTTATTGTGATGTTCATGTTGGTTTGTTTGCTCTTTAGTTCTTCAAGGTCCTTGTTTAACTTTTCTCCATTCCATTTCCAAGATTTTTGTTCATTTTTACTATCATTATTCTGAATTCTTTTTCAGGTAGACTGCCTATTTCCTCTTCATTTGTTAGGTCTGGTGGCTGTTTGCCTTGCTCCTTCGTCTGCTGTGAGTTTCTCTGTCTTCTCATTTTGCTTAACGTACTGTGTTTGGGGTCTCCTTTTTGCAGGCTTCAGGTTTGTAGTTCCCATTGTTTTTGGTGTCTGTCCCCAGTGGCTAAGGTTGGTTCCGTGGATTTTGTAGGCTTCCTGGTGGCGGGGACTAGTGTCTGTGTTCTGGTGGCTGAGGCTGGATCTTGTCTTTCTGGTGGGCAGGTCCACGTCTGGTGGTGTATTTTGGGGTGTCTGTGGCCTTATTATTATTTTAGGCAGCGTCTCTGCTAATGGATGGGGTTGTGTTCCTGTCTTGCTAGTTGTCTCACATAGGGTGTCCAGCACTGTAGCTGGCTGGTCATTGAGTGAAGCTGGGTCTTGCCGTTGAGATTGAGATCTCTGGGAGATTTTTGCTGTTTGATATTACGTGGAGCTGGGAGGCCTCTTTTGGACCAGTGTCCTGAACTTGTCTGTCCCACATCAGAGCCACAGCTCTGACACCTGGCTGGAGCACACGGCTCAGAATAAAAGGGAGAAAGGAAAAAAAGAAAGAAAGAAGATAAAATAAAATAAAGTTATAAAAATAAAAAATAAAAGTAGTTACTAAAAAAAAATTTTAAGTAATAAAAGAAAAAGTAAGAAAGGACAGAGCAACCAAACCAAAAACCAAATCCACTAATGATAACAAGCACTAAAAAGTATACTAAGAAAACAAACAAAAACGGACAGACAGAACGCTAGGACAAATGGTAAAAGCAAAGCTATACAGGCAAAATCACACACAGAAGCATACACATACACACTCACAAAAAGAGAAAAAGGGAAAAAATATATATATATCGTTGCTTGCAAAGGGTCCACCTACTCAATATGTGATGAATCATTGTCTATTCAGCTATTCCACAGATGCAGGATACATCAAGTTGATTGTGGAGATTTAATCCACTGCTCCTGAGGCTGCTGGGAGAAATTTCCCTTTCTATTTGTTCTCACAGCTCCTGGGGTTGAGTTTTGGATTTGGACGTGCCTCTGCATGTAGGTCACCTGAGGGCGTCTGTTCTTCACTCAGACAGGACGCAGTTAAAGGAGCAGCTGATTCGTGGGCTCTGGGTCACTCAGGCCGGGGGGAGGGAGGGGTATGGAGTGTGGGGCAAGCCTGCGGCAGCAGAGGCTGGCGTGACGTTGCACCAGCCTGAGGCATGTCGTGTGTTCTCCCAGGGAAGTTTTCCCTGGATCACGGGACCGTGGCAGTGGCAGGCTGCACAGGTTCCCAGGAGGGGAGGTATGGAGAGTGACCTGTGCTTGCACACAGGCTTCTTGGTGGCTGCAGTAGCAGCCTTAGCATCTCATGCCCGTCTCTGGGGTCTACGCTGATAGCCGCAACTTGCGCCCATCTCTGGAGCTCCTTTAAGCAGGGCTCTTAATACCCTCTCTTCGTGCACCAAGAAACAAAGAGGGAAGAAAAAGTCTTTTGCTTCTTCGGCAGCTCCAGACTTTTTCCCTGGACTCCCTCCAGGCTAGCTGTGGTGCACTAACCCCTTCAGGCTGTGTTCACGCCACCAGTCCTCTCCCTGCGATCTGACCGAAGCCTGAGCCTCAGCTACCAGCCCCCGCCTGCCCCGGCGGGTGAGCAGACAAGCCTCTCGGGCTGGTGAGTGCTGGTCGGCACCGATCCTCTATGCGGGAATCTCTACGCTTTGCCCTCCACAACCCTGCTGCTGGGCTCTCCTCCATGGCTCTGAAGCTTCCCCCCTCCGCCAACCACAGTCTCCACCCATGAAGGGGCTTCCTAGTGTGTGGAAACCTTTCCTCCTTCACAGCTCCCTCCCACTGGTGCAGGTCCCATTCCTATTCTTTTGTCTGTTTTTTCTTTTGCCCTAACCAGGTACGTGGGGAGTTTCTTGCTTTTTGGGAAGTCTGAGGTCTTCTGCCAGCGTTCAGTAGGTGTTCTATAGGAGTTGTTCCACATGTACATGTATTTGTGTTGAGGAAGGTGATCTCCACGTGTTACTCTTCCACCATCTTGAAGATCCTCTCTCTTTGAGCATATTTAAGACAATTGATTTTAAATGTCTGTCTAGTAGATCCAAAGTCTGTGCTTCTTCAAGGACAGTTTCTGTTGATTTCTTCTATGAATTAGCCATAATATTTTATTTCTTTGCATACTTAATATTTTTATTGAAAACTAGACATTTTGAATATTATAATGTGGTAATGTCATAAATCATATTCTTTCCCTTCTGAGGGTTTTCCCCCCTTGATGTTTTATATCACTGCTTGTTTATTTAATGACTTCTAAACTATTTTTGTAAAGTCTGTATTCTTTGTCATGTGTGCTGTGTGATTCTGTAGCTTGTGGTAAGCTAGTGTTTTGACAGAGATACCCTTGAATGCCAGGAAGGAGGGATGGAGGGAAGGGGGGAGAGAAGAGGCAAAAGACAAGGAGAAGGAGGAGAAGAAGAAGGAGAAGGGGAAGAAGAAGGAGGAGGATGAAGAGAGAAGGAAGGAAGGAAGGAAGGAAGGAAGGAAGAAAAGGAAGAAGAAAAAGAAACAACAACAACAACAAAAACTCTCATTGGCTCTGTTCTGTGGCACTCCTTCAGTGCTTAACGAGGCCTTTTAAAACTCTCTTATCTGCTTGTGCTGAGCCTATAGATCAACCAGGGTAAAAGCTTAGGGTATTCTCAGGACTTTTCTAGGGATGCATTCTGATCCAGACATGCACACTGCTTTCTAAATTCCCCGGTAAACTTGAGTGCTTTTGAATGCCCTAATATCCCTCTGTCCCCAGCTTTTCCCCCCTGACCTTCAGCACGCTATCAAAGGCCTCGACCATATTCTGTTGCCCCAGGTGGCTGTGGATACCCTGAGCTAGCTCTGAATAAGGTATATCAGTCCTTCAGTTAGCCCCTATATAGACCAGGACAAACAGAATTCTTTGAGAATTAGTCTGCTCTTCTCCCTTGGGAGCCAAGGATAAGAGTCCCATACTGAAAATGTGGGCTGCAGTCTTCAAATTGCCACCAAGCTAGTGAGGGGCACAGGGTGAGGACAACTACAAAGGTTTCCTACCACATTTAAGTTGTCTTTTTATAGTTTTACATTTGTTTGCCTGCTGTAAACTTTGACTGTTGTAAAGAATTCTGACAAAGTAGACTCTTGTACTTCTTGCTTGATTTTTTGATGTTCCTGTAGAGGGACTGGCCCTTGGAGGTATCTATTTCACCATTTTTGCTGATGTCACTCATGCCAACTAATTTTTCATAAAGGCGCAAAATAAATTCAATTTAGAAAGCATAGTCTTTTCACAAATGGTATTGCAATTTTGGGGTATCTGTATGAAAAAAGAAAAAAAAAAGAGCCTGAACCTAAATATTGCACCTCATTCAAAATTTAACTCATAATAGACCATGGATGAGAACGTAAAACATATGAATATACATTTTTTAGAAGAAAACATAAGGGAAAATCATCATGACCTGAGGTTAGGTAAAGAATTCTTAGAAATAACACCAAAAGGCTAGTCTGTAAGGAACACCAGGAAAAATTTGTTAAATTGGATTTCAATAAAATTATACACTTTTTCTGACAAATACCCTGTTAAAAGAATGAAAAGGCAGCTGTAGAATGGGAGGAAATATCTGTAAATTACAACCATAAACAGAATATACAAAGAACTCTCAAAACTCCACTATAAGAAAATAAAGTGCTCATTTTAAAAATGGGCAGAGGACATGTACAGGCACTCCACTGAAGAAGATATAAGGATGCCAAATAAGCACCTGAAAAGATGTTCAACACTGTTAGCTATTAGGAAAATACAAATTAAAAGCACAATGAGATACCACTTTAACCCTATTTGAATGACTAAAATTAAAAACAGTGATGATACCAAGTACCGATGAGTTTGCAGAGAAATTGAAACATCTATATATTGATAAAGGGAATGCAAAATTGTACAGGCACTCTGGAAAACAGCTTGCCAATTTCTTCAAAAGGTAAACATACAACTACAATACGACCCAGCAATTCCATGCCTCGGTACTTGCCTTACAGGACTGAAAACTTATGTTTACAAAAAATTCCACATGAATGTTAATACAAACCGTATTAAACCCAAACTGAAAGCAATCACGATGTTACTCAACAGATGAACGAATAAAACCATACATGTATAAATGAAACATTTTTTAACAATACAAAGGAAGGAACTCTTGATACATGCAACAACTTGGATGAATCGCGAACGCATTAGGCTAAATGAAAGAAGCCAGTCTCAAAATGTTACATACTGTGTCATTGTGTTTGTATAATAGTTGGAAAAGGTAAAACTATAGGGATGGGAAACAGATCACCAGTTATCAGAGGTTTGGGATGAGGGAGATGGTTTGACTACAAAGCAGCAGAATGAGGGAGATTTGGGGGCTGATGGAACTCTTTTGTATCCTGATTGTGGTGATAGTTACACAACTCTGTCCATGTGTTAAAACTCATGGTACTGAAAACAAAAAAGTTAATTTTACTATGTAATAAATCAAATATATATATAACTAAAAAAATTAAATGTGTCATAAATAAAGGCTTGGGAATCATAATGGCATGCAAAATAGTACCAGCATTCTCAAAAGTGACATTGAAAGTCAGAAAACTTTTCAGCCTGAAATTATATATCAGCTATCAAATAAGCATGAAATTAAAGGTAATATTAAAGGTAATATTTGTTCATGCAAAGTCTTAAAAGAAATTATCACCCATGGTACCTGGAGAATGAGTCCCATCAAAACACTGTGGTAAACCAAGAACAATGAAGACATTAGTTCTAGGAAGCAGAAGATCCCACTTTAGGGTTTGGTAAAGGAGTGTTCTAGGAGCAACACTCTAGGCAACCAATAAAGATTGAAACTGGGTCCAGGAAAGTGATTTCCAACAACAAAGGAATGGACATGGTTGAAGATTGAGAAAATATTGCCAATAGGCCTATGACAGAAATGTAAGCTCTTGAGGGAAGGAACGTCATCTGTTTTTCTCAGTGATGTAGAACCATGTGTTAGAACAGCACCATGTGTTAGAACAGTGCCTTGTAAGCCCTCAATACAGAATTCTTAAGTGGAAAGGAGAGAAAGAGTGAACGAGAAGAGAGGAATTTGAGACAGCAAGTATACACCGACTCTTAAGGAGTTTTTATGTGAAGGTGAGCAGAGAAAAATGGTGTAGCTTGAAGGGAAATTGGAATCAAAAGAAGGTTTTCTTTAATTGGGAGAAACGACAACATACTTGTATGCTGATAGGAATGATCCAAAATAGAGAAAAATACTTATGAAAGAGGGAAGTTTGTTTCTGATTGCCTGTATACTCTCAATGAAATGGGAAGCAAGGTCGTCAAGTGAGAGTGAAGGTGGTCCATGATCAGCAAGTACCCCCTCAACTTCCCCGGATCATCTTGTGATCTTCTTCTTTCTTTTAAAGTTTTATTTATTTATTTTTTTTTTGGCTGTGCTGGGACTCTGTTGCTGTGCGCGGGCTTTCTCTAGTTGCGGTTAGCAGGGGCTACTCTACGTTGCGGTGCGTGGGCTTCTCATTGCAGTGGCTTCTCCTGTTGTGGAGCATGGGCTCTAGGCACGCAAGCTTCAGCAGTTGTGGCACGCAGGCTCTAGAGCACAGGCTCCAGTAGCTGTGCCGCACAGGCTTAGTTGCTCCGTGGCATATGGGATCTTCTGGGACCAGGGATCGAACCCGTGTCCCCTACATTGGCAGGCAGATTCTTAACCACTGTGCCACCAGGGAAGTCCCGTGATCTTCTTGTATGGAACTTTTCGTAATAAAGTGCTGTGAAAAATTAAAAAGAAGTGCTTTTGTTCATTAAAAGGTATGATAAAAAGAGGGAAGGCAAGCTAAAAACTAGAAGATATTTACGTAACATGAACTCATCAGAGAATTAAAGTATAGAATACATAAAGAACTTCCACAAATAAATATGCAAACAACCCAAGGGGAAAATGGGCAAAAGACACTAAATGAACACCTCATATAGACAAGAAAATCCCCAAGGCCAAGCATATGAAAAGCTGCTCAATATTATTACTAATATTATTACTAATCAAGAAATTGCAAATTAAATCTACGAGACACCATTTCACTATCACAAGATTGACAACAATTTTGTACTTTGTTAATATCAAATGTTGATGAGGATGTGGAACACTTAAACACTGCTGGTAGGAGTAGAAATTAGCATGACCACATTGTAAAAAATCTGGCATGATCTAGTAATGTTGGAAATCTTCTTTCCCTATGAGATGACAAGTTCAGTCCTAAGTATGAGCACTGGAACACAGCTTCCCAGCCATTTTATTCTATGGCTCACACACAAAATGATGATTGTATGGCATACAGGAGTCAGATGACAAAGTTGTTCAGGGCCAGAACCAAGCGGTCCAGGGGCTGCTGTCTGGCTGTCTCTGGAGATGAAGGTCTCAAAGTCCCAGGTCCAAAAGTTGGAAAGCTCTGCCCTGGAAGGCTCTTGTACATGGGCACCAGGAAACATGCGCCAGAATGTTTATAGTAGCACTATGAATAATATCTGCCCAAATGGAAACAACCCAAATTACCCATTGACAGTAGAATGGGTACATAGGTTGAGATACAGTTGATTCTTCTTATTTGTAGATTCCATACTTGCAAATTCCCCTATTTGCTAAAATTCATTTTTAACCACAAATCAGTACCAGAGTGCTTTCCTCCTCATTCGAGAGAGCTGTGAGAAATTTGAGTTGGTGGAATATGTTCCCAGCTGAGGTCAAACAAGGTGACGCTCTGCCTTCTGGTTTCAGTCTCAGACTGCAAGCAAGTGTCCTTTTCATGATTTATTTGGGGCCACATAGTTTGCATTTTTGTGCTTCTTTGTTGGTGATTTCCTAATTAAAGATGGCCTCCAAGCTTAGTGCTGAAGTATTGTCTAGTGTTCTTGAGTGCAAAATGACTATGACGTGCACTCAAGAAAATATCTGTGTTACATAAACCTTGCTCAGGCATGATTTATAATGCTGTTGGCTGTGAGGTCAATGTTAATGAATCAACAATATTTGTATTAAATAGAGTGCCTTTACACAGAAACACACATGAAACATGATTACGCAGCGATCAGTCGATGAAAATGTTGTGACCAGCGGATGGTAGGAACTTGAAATTATATTTCCCTTAGGAGAAATGTTTCAGGATTGCCTAATTCAGTGTTCATGGCAACTTTATAGACTGCAAATAACTATCATGATAATGAGAGTCTACTGTACATTCATTTGGTGGAACAGTGTACAGCAATGAAAATGAACAATTGCCTGCCACATGCGACAACAGGGATGAATCTCAGTTACACAGTATCACACGGGAGAAGTCAGAAACAACACAGATGATTCCATTTACATAAAGACCAAAGGATGCAACAAAACCAACGTTGTTAGGAATATGAACCTATGTAGAAAATAACTAAAGAAAAGGAAGGGAATGATGAAGACAAAGGATAGAGGTTACTTCTGAGGAAGGTGAAGGGAATGGAATTGGAGCTTGCATGCAAGGAACTTCTAAGGTTATGGTGACATTTGAAAAAACACTGCTATAAAAGTTTACTGAGGGAATGAATGACTCCCATATCTGTATCCCTCTCCAGCTTTGACCCCTCACTGGTGTTCCAGAACCAAATTTCTAAGTGCATTCTGGCTAATTCCACTTGCATGTCCTATAAGAAACACAACCTTAATGTATCCAAAATCCCATCATTTCCCTCCCAATCTTTCTTTACTTCCTGTGTCCTTATGCCCCCCACCACAAAGTCACTCAAAACGGAAATGTTAGTCATCTTTGACTTCTGCTTCCTCGTGGTGGCCATAGAAACATGTCCCTCCGATCCACTGCAGGGAACATAGTAGATTGGCAAGTGCCAGCTGCCACTTCTCTGGCACCACCATTGTTTGTGCCAAGATCCCACAACCTCTGGGTAGCTCCCAGCCAGTGACTGAGCATGGCAGGGGCATACTGCTGCAGGATAGGGACTCCTCTAAATGGCAGCTGTAGGTTGGGGACTCCACATGAGCGTGAACAAACCAAAATAAACTGAACGAAAGTTTAGTGTTAGAACGAAACTGCATCTGAGATTGTTCTTATCTGACCCTCCTTTCCCCCACGTCTCTCTTACAGACGTCAGACCCGCATCGCACCCTGAAGAAGAAGACTCATTCCTGCTCCTTCTCCTTTATCCTTCACATGCCACTCTCCCATCATGTTCGTTCATGTCCAATCATGCCTTGGTGTCCGTATTTTTGGAGAGCCCAAACTAACAAAAGTGGTACCAGGAGTGGTCTGAGAAGTTAGCTATAAGATGGGGTTTATGGACCAGCTCACTCACTGCCCAAATGACAAAGAGCGTACCATTTTGAGTGTTATGTGGGGCATGGATAATCTCTAGCACAAGGTTACCTCCTGATTCCTTAAGGTTTTATCCATACGTACCTTGAAAAATATCCCAGTGGAGGGTCTTACTTGTGGCCTGTGAGATGATGCAGGACTTTGAATGGTAGGGAGGGCACTATGTCTATAGGGAGGGCAGAGGCGGCTGTTCATCACTGTTATACTGGCGCCCTGCAAAGACATAATGAGAAACTAAGGGACATTACCAAACAGTTAAGGGCCAAGTATAAGATTCATGGGGTTTTCTTGGTGGCTTACAAAATGCCCTTGCCTCCTGCAGAGACAGCTGAGTAGCTCACACATTATGTGATAACAATAAGTGCAGAACTCCAGAGATTTATACATCCTTGACAAACACAGGCCTGTTATGAGAAGGTCAGGGCCCTTTTTGGAAAAACTTCAGACTCTGAAATGTAGGCCGGGTATACTGGCATGGATGTCTCCAAACGTTGGTTTATCAGATCCAAACGTCCTGAGGCCTCAAAGCTTGCAGGGTGGCCCTTCCTTCCCCAGCAACAGCTAACACATGCCCTGTGCTGGTAGATGCTACACAGTCTGCTCCCCCACAAAGTGACAGAGGCCTCTCCCAGGGAAACCCTCATCTCTTCTCCATAAACGCACTGGGATATGCCGAGCCTGATAAGGGTAAAAAGAAATTATACACCAAGAAATAACAAGACTGTACTGGCAGGAGCAGAGCAGTATCACTGGGATTGAGTTTTGAGGGTGCTGGATCAAGTGGACAGGAATATAAGAGTGGATAAGCAAGTTTTACTGAGCGGAGGCGCTTTCTCAAGCCGTGGGATTTAACACACGGGCAAGGACTCCCGGAGATGGAGGAAATTCACTGCCAGACTGGCCCGTTGAACCTTTGAGAAAGTGATGGCCCATAAGCAGAGAAGTGGAAATGCCTGCCTTGGATTGGCAGATGGCAGAGGAAGGAACAAAAAGGTTGAGTGATGCAGACATGCTAGAACGGACAGAAAAGGTGAGGCCAGTCACATGGCCTCATGGTTATGTCCCACTGTAGGGCTGAGAGGACACCAAAGCCATCAGGAGTGTTCTGGTGAGAGGGGCCCCAGCATCACTAGAAGTTTGCTGGTTGCACCCCTCTGCAGGCCGATGCCAATGATGGAAGGAAAGTGGTCCCGACCTGGGCTCATTACCACCCATGGGAGCCAACGAATTCTGACATAATAGAGGGCAGAGGGCAGCTCTTAACCAAGAGATGCCAGCAGACCACATTTCCAGTAACGACCAGCAAGGTCAGAGGGGCAGTCAAGAGTGCCTGCTTGACCGGCAGAAAGCTGAGAAGATGGCTCAGACAGCATGGCTCCCTAGGGGCAACTACAGCCAGCAAAAGGCAAGAATGCAAGAGAAGGAGGGCCATCATCCCGCTACAAAGCCACAGTCTCCTGCTCAGTTCCTGGTCCTGAGCCAATTCAGAGACCGGCCCCACTGAAGAGGTGGATGAGTCTTGAGGAGGAAGGATCCAGAAACAAGGCAGTGGGTTATGACCGTCCCTAAAGAGAATGACTGCCATTTCTCAGGTGACTGTACCCTGAGGCTAGAAAAAGACCCAGACACTTCTACTACTACTGGACACAGGATCTGAGCTGACATTGATCCAGGAGGCCCAAAGTGTCGTGATGGGGCCTCATTAGAATGGGGCTTATGAGGCCCTGACATTAAAACGAGTTGGGAATAGAGACTGGTTCACAGTGAGCTGAATGGGTCCCTGGACCAAAATAGCGGTCATTTCTCCAGTCCCCAAGCTGATAATGATAAGTTATACACTTGGCAGTTGGAGCAGTGACTTCCACATTGGATCACTGCTCTTCAGCGTAAGAGATATCACGGTGGGGAAAGCCAAGAGGAACCTCTGACACTGGCTCCCACCCCAGGCCAAGAGAGTAAGTCAAAACCAGTATTGGATCCTGGTGAGCATAGGGGGCTAAAGCAGAGATTAGTGACATCATCGGAGATGTATGGGATGCAGGGGAAGAGGAGGTAGGAGAGCCACAGGGACGAAGAGAGTGGAGAAGGTGAGAAGTTGTTCCGGGGGTCTCTCGCTGGGGGAGGGAGGAAGGGAATGGAAATGGTGAGAGGGAAGATGGAGGCTTCCACTGAATCCACTGCTAATGTTTCCTAGGGTGCTGGTGGATGCAGGAGATTTTGCTATATCCTTCCTTATCCATTTTAACATCTTTGAAAGAGCTCATGATGACTTAAAAAGTCACTGGGAGAAGTGGAAGCGGGCGGTATCCACAAACGGGCAGGCACCATCGGGGGCAGGCTCGAGGAGGAGGATTGCAGATTTACAGTGCACCCAATCTCCCCTGCTCTGAAACTTCTCCAGCATGGCCAGCTTCTCAGGTGCAGACCCAGAAAACTGGGCCTTTGAGTTCCACAGGCAAGAGGGGTTCAGACACCCCAGGACTCTCCAGGAGGTCAGCCAGAGCAGGATGCAGGAGAGAGAGGTGACTGAAGTCAGAGGAGTATGAACGGGAAGGAGCAGAAGGAAGGTATGGGAGGAATGGAGCGGTGTCAGGGTAGGAGTTGGGTGGCAGACAAGGGAAATTCTAACACCCATGGGCCGTATAGAAACCAAGGGAGGCACCACTCCCCAGACATCAGTACTGCTCAGCTCAGGGAAGCTGAGAACTGACAGTTCCAAGAAAAATTGAGAGACACCTGGCTATCCACACCCACCGCCATCACAACTGGTAGGCCTTGGTTGTGCGTCCTTCAATACTTTGCAACATACTTGTACATATACTTAAATGAATTCTCATATATTACATAGGACTGACTGGTGTGTGTGTGTGTGCCCACGCACGCAAGTGATTTAACTTACAAATGTGAATCCAAAGCCATCGTTCTGCAACTTGCAGTTCGAAGTCAGGCGGATGCTTTCAAAAGGTGTGAGAATGGCCTGATGCATTCCGTTAGACTGCCACGCTTTATGCTACTGGATGCTAAGCCACGTTGCATTCGTCCATTTCCTTACTGACGGGAATTTGGAGTGTTCCCAGTTTTAACCATCACCAACACCCTTGTGCATGTGTTCTTGTACACTACAGGTACCAGCGTGTCTCCAGAAGAAGTACCAGGCAGCGGACTTGCAGGAGCATAGAGGAAATAGATTCTTTTTTCCTTCCTTTTAAAGATCTTGGGCTAAAAGCAAGGACTCTGGAGTCGGATTGTTTGGTTTCAATCCTGCCGCTGATCCCCACGAGCCGAATGACCTTGGGCCAGTGGCCGAACCTCTCAGTGCCTGTTTCCTCACCGGTAAGAGGCCAGTAATAGTTGGTACTATAGTAATCGGCGTGTCACGCGGATGCATTATTATTTATGCCCAGCGCTTAGAAGAGTGCCAGGCACAGAGGCCGTGCCGGCACTAAGTTCCTTTCGATGGATTCTGCCAAATTACCTCCCAAATGCGTCTCTTGCACCACCGCCACAGGGGTTTGCTCCTAAACTCTCCCACCCTCGGAATGGTTAAGCTCTTTGAAGGTTGTCAACCTAGTGTGTGAAACCCGATTCGTGGTTTTAGTTCACATCTCCAGGATCAGCGGTGGGGAGCATCTTTCGGGGTGTAACTGGCCACTGCGATTTCCTCTTCTTTGAATTTGCCTCAGAGAGGGCGAAGGGCTGATGGAGCGAGGCCAACCCCAAGTCTATCCGGCAAACCCGCCTGCCAATAACGTCTGCTGAGCCACATTTGATGGAGCAGTTGAGACAGACCTTACAGAACGAAAATACGATCCCTTTGCTCTCTGGCCGACCCCTGATCACTGACTGCGGGACTCCTGTGCCCATTCTCCTGTTGGGTCATAAGGCTTGCGGTGGAAGGGAGGCTGGCAAATGCTTTCGGTGCGTGCTAGGCATCCAGCGCCTCCATCTTGACGTTTCATCCTCACCACCCCTGGAACCCGGCGCCCTCACTCCCCGACCCCCTCGAACCCCTGTATAGATGGGAAATGGAGGCTCAGAGCTGTGTCTCTAACGGGAAAGGGGAGGCGGGACAGGAGGAGGCGGGCCCAGAGGCTTGACAGAGGGAAGCACTCCCACCATTCCCTTCACCAGCCAACTGCCCGGACCGCCCACGGGCTTGCGAGCAAATCAGAGGCCCTCGACCCCATTGGTTAGGCCTCGAGGGGGCGGGCGAACAAGGCACCCGCTGGTTGGCAAGGTCGGACCAATGCGGAGGCCGTGGCGCGTGCGTGGGTGGCGCACTGAAAGTGGCACGTCCTTTCTTTTGAGGCGAGCTCGTGCGGCGCGTGAGGTGGATGACGCTGCCGTCTGAGCGCCGCCCGCCTGACCTGCGGTGACCGCGACCGCGACTCGGGCCATCGACCGTCGCCCCGCTTCCGGGGCCGCCCGGGTCACGACATGAGCTCCCCGGATGAGGTGTCTGTGTGGGGAATGCGTTTCGGCCCAAAGGGCAGGGAGCGGGCCGGCGTCAGCCCAACCGGCCATGCAGTCCCACGGGGACCCGACCCAGGCCCCGAGCCTGGGGAACCGCGGAACGGCGAGGGCGCAGGCGACTTCCCGGACCCCGAGGGCTTCCAGTCTGAGCGGGAGATGCTGGAAGCGCGAGGGCCGGTGCCGTGCGGCCGCGAAGGCCGACCTGGCTCCCCAGCTGACCACAAGAGGGACCTCCTGGACCTGATCGAGGAGTCTGAGGAGGCCAAGGAGGCCAACCTGCAGCAGCTGACCGACCAGGACGCGCTGGGCTTCCACAGATACCCATCCCCGGAGAGCTCCACCGCCTTCGAAGTGTCCACCGTGTGGACACTGCGCCTTGAGGCGGGTCCCGGCGGTCCAGGAGTGCCCGGCCTGAGCTGTGGGTAAGGGCCGACGGCTCCAGCCGTCCCTCTCCACCTCGGGAGGCCTGAAGCGGGCCGGGCCTTGGGGAACCCTAAGAGAGGCACTAAGCGTAGGTTGAACGTGGCTGCGGATCGCCAGCGGCGCTCCGCGGAAGGCCTGACCTGGCTGCTGTCCGACTCCGAGTCCTCAGATGAATTCAGTGAGACACAGCTGATGACGGTGAGCACTTATCCCAGAGGAGGAGGCCAGGCCAAGCCCAGCAGACCCGAGGATCCCGGGGACACTCCCAGACACTCGAAGTTCCAAGCCAGGGAGAATTTCCTTCACGTGACAGGCTCTTCCCTGTCGTCGGCTCCGCGAGGACTCTCTTCGGTTGTGGAAAGGCAGGGCGTGGGAGAGCAGGGCATCTCTTCCCCTAAGAAAATGCAGAGCGTGCTGTGGGGGAAGGGGGGCAGCAAGCCCAGCTACCCGGGAGCTGCTGCTGCTGCTGCTGCTGCTGCTGCTTCTGCTTCTGCTGCTGCTGCAGGTGGCCTGCCGCGGGTCACTCCTAGGAAGAACGGAGCCCAGGAGAAGAAATCCGTCGGGGGAGCATGCAAACGTGCCCTGGGGGGAACCTTCCATTCCCGGGGGCAGCGAATCTCGGCAACTCCCGTGGAACCGGCCACCTTCCCCCCAATCTCTGGTATTCCGCAGCCTGGGAGACCCAAGAGTTATACCTTAGTCCTTTCGGGAACCAAACAGTCCAAGCACAGCGGCGCTGGGAAGAAATCCGTGGTCAGTTGGGCAAGGGAGTCTGAGGCGGTGGCGGGAGAAGATAAGGACACAAATACAGACCCAGCCCCAAAGGGCCAAGTGAGTAGGCCATGCTCCTCCTCTCTCCCCACTCTTCCCCCCCCCCACAGCACCCAGGGCACACGTCTTCACCCATGCTGCCTCTGTCCACTCCTCAGAGGTCAGCATTGTTTGCCCCTCGGTCACTGGGTCATTACGATGCCAGATCGGGCTCCTTTTCCTAGGGACAAACATTAAGGTAGCACTTCGGGTGTCCTGGGCCCAGTTCTCCACCCTTGGCCTCTTTCCAGCCTCCTCTGAGAGACTTGGGCTGGGATGGAAGGGAGGGCTGGTAGCTGAATTGGGTAGGGGGATCCCTTAAAAGCTTCCCCGGAAAGCCTCAGCATTTAGACTCACCAGCTTCCCGAATCCTCCTTCCTAGCTGTTCCCCAGACCTTCCTTGCAGGGGGCCTGGGCTTTCTCAGTGTCCCACTGTTGTCCCTAGATCAGCTCTGCCTGCTGGCCTGGGGATGACAGAGGGTGAAAGTGCTAATGAGATCAGCCTTTCAATTCCCTTCCCAATTCCCTGCCTCACCCTGGCGGGAATCACACATCTCTCTCTCTCTCACTCTCTCTCCCTCTCTCTCTCTCTCCCCGCCCCCCACACACACATACACACACACACACACACATACACACACACACACACACACACACACACACACACACACTTCCTTAGTCCAAATCGGTGAGAAATTTTTGTTTCAGCTACTAACTCACAGGCCAGGGACATCTTGTCTGCGCATGCATCGTAGAAAAGCCAGCAGTGGAGACGTCAACACCAGAGGCCCCCAAGATCCAGGAAACTCAGAGCCCCTGGACCTGAACCAGGGACAAGTCATGCCCAGGGGGCCTGCACCCTCAGGTGAGTGTCGTGGGTTTGATATGAGCGGAGGGAAGAGGGGTTGAGGACAGAAACCTCTGCCTCTGTCTGTGCTGGGTGCACAGCCTTGCTCCCAGGCAGCTTCTCCCACAGGAGACGGGGTGCTGGCAGGGCTGGCCTTGAGCCACATCATCCTCTGTGTGGGATTTATGCGTCCGGGGTGAACGGTGGCAGTGCCCCAAACAGCTGTTCCGGGTGTAGACTTGCAGGGGAACAGCCTTTTCTGTTAAGTCCTGTTCGGCCACATTGCTCTCCCAAGTGCTGGCTGTGGCTGCAGCTCTGGGAGGGTCGAATCCAGGGCCACATGTTTAGGGACCACAATGGCGAAATGGCTGCCCCTGGGGAACAGGAGAAGCAGGCCCAGAGGCAAGGTTCCCGCTGCTGGGCAGAGCAGGGGCGGCTGGTGGCCAGCAGAGGGTGGTGCTGCCTCACCTCTCTTTAGAGCCCCCTTGGCCCTTTCCACCTCACTAGGAGCCTGGGAAGCTGGATTGTGTGTCCTTTCCCTCTCAGGTGACCGGGAGCCACTTGACCATCCCCCAAGACCTGAAACGCAGCAGCAGCCACTGGGAACGCCCTGCTGTCCTTGGGTAATGCTTCCTCTGCATCCTGGAAATGCAGACCCAAACTCGAGGGTGGGGTCTGGGTCCAAGTTCAGCTGACATGTGTAGGCGACCCCTCCCCTGCCCCCATCACGTACCCCACGGAGGGAGCCCACCTCCTTTCCACTGAGGAGCCCTTGCCAGTCAGGCCCCCCGGCTTTGGGGTGAAGGGCCAAGGGGAGAGGAGAAGGTGGAGGAGAGAGGAGGCCAGAGTATACTAATCATTTCTCTTCCTCCTCTGTCTGCTGGCCTAGTGTCTCGAGCTAGAGAGAGAAGTACACGAACTTAAGGAGCAACTTGGTATGAGGAACCAGGGCCGGAGAGCAGTGTCATAGTGCAGAACCCAGGTGGGCACCTGGGGTGGGGTGGGCTGCAGGTTCAGTCGGCCTGGCAGGGACCAACATCCCTGTGGGGAGGAGAACCTCTCAGGACTGGCCCTGGAGCTGGCTGTGCATGTACAACTGGGCGTGTGTACAAATAACAAAGTACTGTCTGGACTGCATGCACACTTTGAGAACGAGACCAGTCCTAGGGAATGTCCTTCTGATAGGACTTTTAGAGATACCTCGTTGAGTTTTCCATTGAACCGCTGCTTGGTGTGGCTTCTAAGGTTCTTGCTGGATTGTTTGTGTGTGTGACAAGTTCTGAGTGGTTGTGGCACGGCCCACAGCATGAGAGCTGCTGGCACATTTTGTTTCCCTTTAGGAACCGGTTCCACATTCAGTTTGGGTGGTGGGGAGTGATCAGGCCCAGAGCTCTTTGCATGGGGTCTGGAGGGGTTTCAGGTTTCAGGGCTAGGCGGTTCGTCACGGGGATGGGGGACAGGCTTCTATATACCTCTGTCTGGAGCACCTGCTAATGCCTGTCCCTGTTGCAGCCGCCATGCAGTACCTGGCTGACAAGTCGCAGACCCTTTGAAGTGAGTGTTACACACACCATACCCCTTCCCACAGTCCTGGCTGTTGAGCAGGGCTGGGGGCTGGCCCTGGCTTGAGGCTCTTCCCTGACTCTGCTGTTTCACAGGTTGAGCCCAGCGTCTTCCTGCAAGAGGAGCAGCTGGTACCTTTGGGGCCCTTGAGCTGTGGCCAAGCTCGTTCGCTCCTGTTCTGCCTCACCTAGGGCTTCCTCTCCCCCTTCTTTTGCCCCCGCCCCGCCCCAGTTTCACAGCAGTTTCCAATTAAAGTACCTCTCATATTCTGTGTTCTGCCTTCTCTCTGGAGGGGTAGGGGTCGGGGTCGGGGTAGGGGCCTGGGGCGGGGCGCTGCTCCACATCAGAGCCTTTTCCAGAACGCTATCTCTGACATCCTGTGGTGGGGACTCTGGGCCAGCCTCTGCTACCATCCCTGCAGTCAAGCCAGCGGAGTGCCCCAGGTCTGGGTCCTGTGTGTGCTCTGCCTGGCCACATTGGCACGTCCTCCCTTTCCCCCGAAGGCCCTCTTCTAGTTCTCTCCAAACCCCACCCCCCGCCTTTGGGGTCTGGAAGTTCCCATTCATCTCTGCAACTCACCCTTCCCATCAGCAGGAACTCATGACCCCCTTCCAGAGCTCCAATCTGGAAGCATTCACATCCTCCCTGTCCTAGCCAGCTGACCACCCTCCTCCAGCCGGGTCATCTGTACACCCTTGAGTGGAAATTGGCCCGTCAGGTTCTATGGCAAGTGTGGTTAGTCGGTCTGTGTTGTTGCATGGTCCCCGTCAAATACTCTTCCACCAGCCCCATGACACAGATTTTCCTGGAAATGATATTTCAGTGTCCCAGCTCAATCTCCCAGACTGCCTCTTTAGGACACAGGAGATTGAGTCTGAACTCCATGTTCGATTTCCCCCTCACTCGAGGTAGGGGAGCACTTCCTTCCCTCAGCCAGGACCCAGGGCTGTACCAGCCTGAGACTCAGAGGGACAGATTTGTGTTTGAGTGAGGCAAGGGTGGTTCTGCCTGACACCCTTCCCGAAAGACCGGTGTTTTACTACACAAAAGGGGGTATGATGGTAGATTGGCCATTCAAGGTTGGTGACTGTGTGTCCCTGTATGTGAATAAATGTAATCAGGGGTAATCTCCCTTGAGGGAGAAAGATGTGATTCAGGGAGTAAAGGGAGTAGAGGCTGGTCCAGGTTCTGGAAGGCATCGAATGAGCAAAAGCAAGGGTCGGATCTGTTTTGTTCAAGGGTTGTCGTTAAATTCCCAAAACATGGGAGGGGGATGATGCAGAAGTCACCAAACCCCACGACAGAGTGTCGGGATACTCGGAATGTTGGATTCGCTGGAGGTGGCTCTCGATCCTACTCTGTGATCCTATGATGTCTGACAACTACTGTGGGTGTGGATGGAATGAGATTGGGAAGGGTGGCTCCTCAGAGTAGCTCATCTTAGAATCAGGTGACCCATATATGAGGCCACCCAACATGAGCTATCCGGGACAGGGGCGGATGGGCACAGTGAGGACGGGAAGTAAGGAGTGACTGCACCTGGACAATGAGGAGCACTTGGGTCCACCCTTCCCCCATATTCTCACCCTGACTCCCTTCCAGAGTCCATGGCATAAGCTCAGGTGGACAGACCACAGGTGGGATGGGACAGTCACAGACCTCTGGGTCAGAAAAGAATGTTCATGGGACTTAATCCTTCCCCTCAAACCCCTCCCTGGAGAAGGTGGGCTTGATTGCTGCCCAGGCCTCTGGCTCGATTCCTAGAATGTACCCAGTACCCCACCCAGCCTGTAGCAGGCTTATGTTCTAGCCCCTCTTGCTCCGGCACTGTTCCCCACTGAGCTGAGGCCATTACCAATGAGTGTGTGTGCACTTCGAGGAAACAGAGCTAGCTTAGACCTTGGACCTGCCTCTGACCAGTAGAGACAGTCATTCCAGGTCATGTGTCCCTGCAGACACTCTGGAGAGCGTGAAGCTAACTACAGGCTGGAGACAGCCACCACAGGAACTCGCTTCCCAGTGCACATTATGGATGTGAATAGAATGTTTATAGAATGTTAATAGAAACCTTATTCATAGTCACCCCAAACTGAAAGCAATCAAGATGTTATTCAACAGATGAACGAATAAAACCATACATCTATAAATGAAACATTTTTTAACAATACAAAGGAAGGAACTCTTGATACATGCAACAACTTGGATGAATCGCGAATGCATTATGCTAAATGAAAGAAGCCAGTCTCAAAATGTTACATACTGTGTCACTGTGTTTGTATAATAGTTGGAAAAGGTAAAACTATAGGGATGGGAAACAGATCACCAGTTATCAGAGGTTTGGGATGAGGGAGATGGTTTGACTACAAAGCAGCAGAATGAGGGAGATTTGGGGGCTGATGGAACTCTTTTGTATCCTGATTGTGGTGATAGTTACACAACTCTGTCCATGTGTTAAAACTCATGGTACTGAAAACAAAAAAGTTACTTTTACTATGTAATAAATCAAATATATATGTAACTAAAAAAATTAAATGTGTCATACATAAAGGCTTGGGAATCATAACGGCATGCAACATAGTACCAGCATTCTCAAAAGTGACATTGAAAGTCAGAAAACTTTTCAGCCTGAAATTATATAACAGCTATCAAATAAGCATGAAATTAAAGGTAATATTAAATATAATATTTGTTCATGCAAAGTCTTAAAAGAAATTATCACCCATGGTACCTGGAGAATGAGTCCCATCAAAACACTGTGGTAAACCAAGAACAATGAAGACATTAGTTCTAGGAAGCAGAAGATCCCACTTAGGGGTTTGGTAAAGGAGTGTTCTAGGAGCAACACTCTAGGCAACCAATAAAGATTGAAACTGGGTCCAGGAAAGTGATTTCCAACAACAAAGGAATGGACATGGTTGAAGATTGAGAAAATATTGCCAATAGGCCTATGACAGAAATGTAAGCTCTTGAGGGAAGGAACGTCATCTGTTTTTCTCAGTGATGTAGCACCATGTGTTAGAACAGCACCATGTGTTAGAACAGTGCCTTGTAAGCCCTCAATAGAGAATTGTTAAGTGGAAAGGAGAGAAAGAGTGAACGAGAAGAGAGGAATTTGAGACAGCAAGTATACACCGACTCTTAAGGAGTTTTTATGTGAAGGTGAGCAGAGAAAAATGGTGTAGCTTGAAGGGAAATTGGAATCAAAAGAAGGTTTTCTTTAATTGGGAGAAACGACAACATACTTGTATGCTGATAGGAATGATCCAAAATAGAGAAAAATATTTATGAATGAGGGAAGTTTGTTTCTGATTGCCTGTATACTCTCAATGAAATGGGAAGCAAGGTCATCAAGTGAGAGCGAAGGTGGTCCATGATCAGCAAGTACCCCCTCAACTTCCCCGGATCATCTTGTGATCTTCTTCTTTCTTTTAAAATGTTTTTTATTTATTTTTTTGGGGTGCAATGGGCCTCTGTTGCTGCGCGCAAGCTTTCCCTAGTTGCGCTTAGCAGGGGCTGCTCTTCGTTGTGGTGCACGGGCTTCTCATTGCAGTGGCTTCTCTTGTTGTGGAGCATGGGCTCTAGGCACGCAGGCGTCAGCAGTGGTGGCACGCAGGCTCTAGAGCACAGGCTCCAGTAGCTGTGCCACACAGGCTTAGTTGCTCCGTGGCATATGGGATCTTCTGGGACCAGGGATCGAACCCGTGTCCCCTACATTGGCAGGCAGATTCTTAACCACTGTGCCACCAGGGAAGTCCCGTGATCTTCTTGTATGGAACTTTTCGTAATAAAGTGCTGTGAAAAATTAAAAAGAAGTGCTTTTGTTCATTAAAAGGTATGATAAAAAGAGTGAAGGCAAGCTAAAAACTAGAAGATACTTACAAAACATGAAATCATCAAAGAATTAAAATATAGAATACATAAAGAACTTCCACAAATAAATATGCAAACAACCCAAGGGGAAAATGGGCAAAAGACACTAAATAAACACCTCATATAGACAAGAAAATCCCCAAGGCCAAGCATATGAAAAGCTGCTCAATATTATTACTAATATTATTACTAATCAAGAAATTGCAAATTAAATCTACAATGAGACACCATTTCACTATCACAAGATTGACAACGATTTTGTACTTTGTTAATATCAAATGTTGATGAGGATGTGGAACACTTAAACACTGCTGGTAGGAGTAGAAATTAGCATGACCACATTGTAAAAAATCTGGCATGATCTAGTAATGTTGGAAATCTTCTTTCCCTATGAGATGACAAGTTCAGTCCTAAGTATGAGCACTGGAACACAGCTTCCCAGCCAATTTATTCTATGGCTCACACAGAAAATAATGATTGTATAGCATACAGGAGTCAGATGACAAAGTTGTTCAGGGCCAGAACCAAGCGGTCCAGGGGCTGCTGTCTGGCTGTCTCTGGAGATGAAGGCCTCAAAGTCCCAGGTCCAAAAGTTGGAAAGCTCTGCCCTGGAAGGCTCTTGTACGCGGGCACCAGGAAACATGCACCAGAATGTTTATAGTAGCACTATGAATAATATCTGCCCAAATGGAAACAACCCAAATTACCCATTGACAGTAGAATGGGTACATAGGTTGAGATACAGTTGATTCTTCTTATTTGTAGATTCCATACTTGCAAATTCCCCTATTTGCTAAAATTCATTTTTAACCACAAATCAGTACCAGAGTGCTTTCCTCCTCATTCGAGAGAGCTGTGAGAAATTTGAGTTGGTGGAATATGTTCCCAGCTGAGGTCAAACAAGGTGACGCTGTGCCTTTTGGTTTCAGTCTCAGACTGCAAGCAAGTGTCCTTTTCATGATTTATTTGGGGCCACATAGTTTGCATTTTTGTGCTTCTTTGTTGGTGATTTCCTAATTAAAGATGGCCTCCAAGCTTAGTGCTGAAGTATTGTCTAGTGCTCTTGAGTGCAAAATGACTATGACGTGCACTCAAGAAAATATCTGTGTTACATAAACCTTGCTCAGGCATGATTTATAATGCCGTTGGCTGTGAGGTCAATGTTAATGAATCAATAATATTTGTATTAAATAGAGTGCCTTTACACAGAAACACACATGAAACATGATTACACAGCGATCAGTCGATGAAAATGTTGTGACCAGCGGATGGTAGGAACTTGAAATTATATTTCCCTTAGGAGCAATGTTTCAGTATTGCCTAATTCAGTGTTCATGGCAACTTTATAGACTGCAAATAACTATCATGATAATGAGAGTCTACTGTATATTCATTTGGTGGAAGAGTGTACAACAATGAAAATGAACAATTGCCTGCCACATGTGACAAAAGGGATGAATCTCAGTTACACAGTATCACAGGGGAGAAGTCAGAAACAACACAGATGATTCCATTTACATAAAGAACAAAGGATGCAGCAAAACCAACGTTGTTAGGAATATGAACCTATGTAGAAAATAACTAAAGAAAAGGAAAGGAATGATGAAGACAAAGGATAGAGGTTACTTCTGAGGAGGGTGAAGGGAATGGAATTGGAGCTTCCATGGAAGGAACTTCTAAGGTTATGGTGACATTTGAAAAAACACTGCTATAAAAGTTTACTGAGGCAATGAATGACTCCCATATCTGTATCCCTCTCCAGCTTTGACCCCTCACTGGTGTTCCAGAACCAAATTTCTAAGTGCATTCTGGCTAATTCCACCTGCATGTCCTATAAGAAACACAACCTTAATGTATCCAATATCCCATCATTTCCCTCCCAATCTTCCTTTACTTCCTGTGTCCTTATGCTCCCCACCACAAAGTCACTCAAAACGGAAATGTTAGTCATCTTGGACTTCTGCTTCCTCGTGGTGGCCATAGAAACATGCCCCTCCGATCCACTGCAGGGAACATAGTAGATTGGCAAGTGCCAGCTGCCACTTCTCTGGCACCACCATTGTTTGTGCCAAGATCCAACATCCTCTGGGTAGCTCCCAGCCAGTGACTGAGCATGGCAGGGGCATACTGCTGCAGGACAGGGACTCCTCTAAATGGCAGCTGTAGGTTGGGGACTCCACATGAGCGTGAACAAACCAAACTAAACTGAACGAAAGTTTAGTGTTAGAATGAAACTGCATCTGAGATTGTTCTTATCTGACCCTCCTTTCCCCCACATCTCTCTTACAGACGTCAGACCCGCATCGCACCCTGAAGAAGAAGACTCATTCCTGCTCCTTCTGCTTTATCCTTCACATGCCATTCTCCCATCATGTTCGTCCATGTCCAATCATGCCTTGGTGTCCGTATTTTTGGAGGACACAAACTAACAAAAGTGGTACCAGGAGTGGTCTGAGAAGTTAGCTATAAGATGGGGTTTATGGACCAGCTCACTCACTGCCCAAATGACAAAGAGCGTACCATTTTGAGTGTTATGTGGGGCATGGATAATCTCTAGCACAAGGTTACCTCCTGATTCCTTAAGGTTTTATCCATACGTACCTTGAAAAATATCCCAGTGGAGGGTCTTACTTGTGGCCTGTGAGATGATGCAGGACTTTGAATGGTAGGGAGGGCACTATGTCTATAGGGAGGGCAGAGGCGGCTGTTCATCACTGTTATACTGGCGCCCTGCAAAGACATAATGAGAAACTAAGGGACATTACCAAACAGTTAAGGGCCAAGTGTAAGATTCATGGGGTTTTCTTGGTGGCTTACAAAATGCCCTTGCCTCCTGCAGAGACAGCTGAGTAGCTCACACATTATGTGATAACAGTAAGTGCAGAACTCCAGAGATGTACACATCCTTGACAAACACAGGCCTGTTATGGGAAGGTCAGGGCCCTTTTTGGAAAAACTTCAGACTCTGAAATGTAGGCCGGGTATATTGGCATGGATGTCTCCAAACGTTGGCTTATCAGATCCAAACGTCCTGAGGCCTCAAAGCTTGCAGGGTGGCCCTTCCTTCCCCAGCAACAGCTAACACATGCCCTGTGCTGGTAGATGCTACAGAGTCTGCTCCCCCACAAAGTGACAGACGCCTCTCCCAGGGAAACCCTCATCTCTTCTCCATAAACTCACTGGGATATGCCGAGCCTCATAAGGGGAAAATGAAATTATACACCAAGAAATAACAAGCCTGTACTGGCAGGAGCAGGGCAGTATCCCTGGGATTGGATTTTGAGGGTGCTGGATCAAGTGGACAGGAATATAAGAGTGGATAAGCAAGTTTTACTGAGCGGAGGCGCTTTCTCATGCCATGGGATTTAACACACGGGCAAGGACTCCCGGAGATGGAGGAAATTGACCGCCAGACTGGCCCTTTGAAACTTTGAGAAAGTGATGGCCCATAAGCAGAGAAGTGGAAATGCCTGCCTTGGATTGGCAGATGGCAGAGGAAGGAACAAAAAGGTTGAGTGATGCAGACATGCTAGAACGGACAGAAAAGGTGAGGCCAGTCACATGGCCTCATGGTTATGTCCCACTGTAGGGCTGAGAGGACACATCCCACTGTAGGACACATGTCCCACTGTAGGGCTGACAGGACACCAAAGCCATCAGGAGTGTTCTGGTGAGAGGGGCCCCAGCATCACTAGAAGTTTGCTGGTTGCTCCCCTCTGCAGGCCAATGCCAATGATGGAAGGAAAGTGGTCCCGACCTGGGCTCATTACCACCCATGGGAGCCAACGAATTCTGACATAATAGAGGGCAGAGGGCAGCTCTTAACCAAGAGATGCCAGCAGACCACATTTCCAGTAACGACCAGCAAGGTCAGAGGGGCAGTCAAGAGTGCCTGCTTGACCGGCAGAAAGCTGAGAAGATGGCTCAGACAGCATGGCTCCCTAGGGGCAACTACAGCCAGCAAAAGGCAAGAATGCAAGAGAAGGAGGGCCATCATCCTGCTACAAAGCCACAGTCTCCTGCTCAGTTCCTGGTCCTGAGCCAATTCAGAGACTGGCCCCACTGAAGAGGTGGATGAGTCCTGAGGAGGAAGGATCCAGAAAAAAGGCAGTGGGTTATGACCGTCCCTAAAGAGAATGACTGCCATTTCTCAGGTGACTGTACCCCGAGGCTAGAAAAAGACCCAGACACTTCTACTACTACTGGACACAGGATCTGAGCTGACATTGATCCAGGAGGCCCAAAGTGTCGTGATGGGGCCTCATTAGAATGGGGCTTATGAGGCCCTGACATTAAAAGCAGTTGGGAATAGAGACCGGTTCACAGTGAGCTGAAGGGGTCCCTGGACCAAAATAGCGGTCATTTCTCCAGTCCCCAAGCTGATAATGATAAGTGATACACTTGGCAGTTGGAGCAATGACTTCCACATTGGGTCACTGCTCTGTGGGGTAAGAGCTATCCCGGTGGGGAAAGCCAAGAGGAACCTCTGACACTGGCTCCCACCCCAGGCCAAGAGAGTAAGTCAAAACCAGTATTGGATCCTGGTGAGCATAGGGGGCTAAAGCAGAGATTAGTGACATCATTGGAGATGTATGGGATGCAGGGGAAGAGGAGCTAGGAGAGCCACAGGGACGAAGAGAGTGGAGAAGGTGAGAAGAAGTTCCGGGAGTCTCTCTCTGGGGGAGGGAGGAAAGGAGTGGAAATGGTGAGAGGGGAGACGGAGGCTTCCACTGAATCCACTGCTAATGTTTCCTAGGGTGCTGGTGGATGCAGGAGATTTTGCTATATCCTTCCTTATCCATTTTAACATATCTGAAAGAGCACACCATGACTTAAAAGTCACTGGGAGAAGTGGAAGCGGGCGGTATCCACAAACGGGCAGGCACCATCGGGGGCAGGCTCGAGGAGGAGGATTGCAGATTTACAGTGCACCCAATCTCCCCTGCTCTGAAACTTCCCCAGCATGGCCAGCTTCTCAGGTGCAGACCCAGAAAACTGGGCCTTTGAGTTCCACAGGCAAGAGGGGTTCAGACACCCCAGGACGTCAGCCAGAGCAGGATGCAGGAGAGAGAGGTGACTGAAGACAGAGGAGTATGAACGGGAAGGAGCAGAAGGAAGGTATGGGAGGAATGGAGCGGTGTCAGAGTAGGAGTTGGGTGGCAGACAAGGGAAATTCTAACACCCATGGGCGGTATAGAAACCAAGGGAGGCACCACTCCCCAGACATCAGTACTGCTCAGCTCAGGGGAGCTGAGAACTGACAGTTCCAAGAAAAATTGAGAGACACCTGGCTATCCACACCCACCACCATCACAACTGGTAGGCCTTGGTTGTGCGTCCTTCAAAACTTTAAAACATACTTGTACATATACTTAAATGAATTCTCATATATTACATAGGATTGACTGGTGTGTGTGCGTGTGCCCACGCACGCAAGTGATTTAACTTACAAATGTGAATCCAAAGCCATCGTTCTGCAACTTGCAGTTTGAAGTCAGGCGGATGCTTTCGAAAGCTGTGAGAATGGCCTGATGCATTCCGTTGGACTGCCACGCTTTATGCTACTGGATGCTAAGCCACGTTGCATTCATCCATTTCCTTACTGACGGGAATTTGGAGTGTTCCCAGTTTTTCCCGTCACCAACACCCTTGTGCATGTGTTCTTGTACACTACAGGTACCAGCGTGTCTCCGGAAGAAGTACCAGGCAGCGGACTTGCAGGAGCATAGAGGAAATAGATTCTTTTTTCCTTCCTTTTAAAGATCTTGGGCTAAAAGCAAGGACTCTGGAGTCAGATTGATTGGTTTCAATCCTGCCGCTGATCCCCACGAGCCGAATGACCTTGGGCCAGTGGCCGAACCTCTCAGTGCCTGTTTCCTCACCGGTAAGAGGCCAGTAATAGTTGGTACTATAGTTAAAGGCGTGTCACGCGGATGCATTATTATTTATGCCCAGCGCTTAGAAGAGTGCCAGGCACAGAGTCCGTGCCAGTACTAAATTGCTTTCAATGGATTCTGCCAACTTACCTCCCAAATGAGTCTCTTGCACCACCGCCATAGGGGTTTGCTCCTAACCTCTCCCACCCTCGGAATGGTTAAGCTCTTTGAAGGCTGTCAACCTAGTGTGTGAAACCCGATTCGTGGTTTTAGTTCACATCTCCAGGATCAGCGGTGGGGAGCATCTTTTGGGGCGTAACTGGCCACTGCGATTTCCTCTTCTTTGAATTTGCCTCAGAGAGGGCGAAGGGCTGATGGAGCGAGGCCAACCCCAAGTCTATCCGGCAAACCCGC
This sequence comes from Phocoena phocoena, assembly GCF_963924675.1. Classification (NCBI taxonomy): domain Eukaryota; kingdom Metazoa; phylum Chordata; class Mammalia; order Artiodactyla; family Phocoenidae; genus Phocoena; species Phocoena phocoena. The sequence continues at coordinate 61,047,728 of NC_089240.1, read as the reverse complement.
CTGCCAATAATGTCTGCTGAGCCACATTTGATGGAGCAGTTGAGACAGAGACCTTACAGAACGAAAATACGATCCCTTTGCTCTCTGGCCGACCCCCGATCACTGACTGCGGGACTCCTGTGCCCATTCTCCTGTTGGGTCGTTAGGCTTGTGGTGGAAGGGAGGCTGGCAAAGGCTTTCGGCGCGGGCTAGGCATCCAGCGCCTCCATCTTGACGTTTCATCCTCACCACCCCTGGAGCCCGGCGCCCTCACTCCCCGACGCCCTCGACCCCTTGTATAGATGGGAACCGGAGACTCACAGCTGTGACTCTAACCGGAAAGGGGAGGCCGGACAGGAGGAGGCGGGCCCAGAGGCTTGACAGAGGGACGCACTCCCACCATCCCCTTCACCAACCAACTGCCCCGACCGCCCACGGACTTGCGAACAAACCAGAGGCCCTCGACCCCATTGGTTAGGCTTCGAGGGGGCGGGCGAACAAGGCGCCCGCTGGTTGGTGGGGGCCTGACCAATGAGGAGGCTGCTGCGGGGCCGTGGGAGGCGCGCTGAAAGTGGCGCGTCCTTTCTTTTCAGGCGAGCTCGTGCGGCGCACGAGGTAGCTGACGCAGCCTTCTGAGCGCCGCACGCCTAGCCCGCCGTGACCGCGACCGCGACTCGGGCCAACGACCGTCGCCCCGGTTCCGGGGCCGCCCGGGTCGTGACATGAGCTCCCCGGATGAGGTGTCTGTGTGGAGAAGGCGTGTCCGCCCAAAGGGCAGGGAGTGGGCCGGCGTCCGCGCGGCCGGCCCCGCAGTCCCGCGGGGACCCGATCCAGATCCCAAGCCTGGGGAGCCGCGGAGCGGCGAGGGCGGAGGCCGCTTCCTGGACCCCGAGGGCTTCCAGTCGAAGCGGGAGATGCTGGAAGCGCGAGGGCCTGTGCTGTGGGGCCGCGAAGGCGGACCTGGCTCCCCAGATGACCACGCGAGGGACCTCCTGGACCTGATCGAGGAGTCTGAGGAGGCCGAGGAGGCCAACCTGCAGCAGCTGACCGACCAGGATGTGCTGGGCGTCCGCAGATACCCGGACCCCGAGGGCTTCGAGTCTGAGCCGGAGATGCTGGAAGCGCGAGGGCCGGTGCTGTGGGGCCGCGAAGGCGGACCTGGCTCCCCAGATGACCACGCGAGGGACCTCCTGGACCTGATCGAGGAGTCTGAGGAGGCCGAGGAGGCCAACCTGCAGCAGCTGACCGACCAGGACGCGCTGGGCGTCCGCAGATACCCGACCCCGGAGAGCTCCACTGCCTTCGAAGAGTCCACCGTGTTGACACTGAGCTTCGAGGAAGTTCCCGGCGGTCGAGGAGAGCCCGGCCAGAGCTGTGGGGAGGCGCCGACGGCTCCAGCCAGCCCTCTCCACCTCAGTGGGCCTGAAGCGGGCCGGGCCTTGGGGAACCCTAAGAGAGGCACTAAGCGTAGGTTGAACGTGGCTGCGGATCGCCAGCGGCGCTCCGCGGAAGGCCTGACCTGGCTGCTGTCCGACTCCGAGTCCTCAGATGAATTCAGTGAGACACAGCTGATGACGGTGAGCACTTATCCCAGAGGAGGAGGCCAGGCCAAGCCCAGCAGACCCGAGGATCCCGGGGACACTCCCAGACACTCGAAGTTCCAAGCCAGGGAGAATTTCCTTCACGTGACAGGCTCTTCCCTGTCGTCGGCTCCGCGAGGACTCTCTTCGGTTGTGGAAAGGCAGGGCGTGGGAGAGCAGGGCATCTCTTCCCCTAAGAAAATGCAGAGCGTGCTGTGGGGGAAGGGGGGCAGCAAGCCCAGCTACCCGGGAGCTGCTGCTGCTGCTGCTGCTGCTGCTGCTTCTGCTTCTGCTGCTGCTGCAGGTGGCCTGCCGCGGGTCACTCCTAGGAAGAACGGAGCCCAGGAGAAGAAATCCGTCGGGGGAACATGCAAACGTGCCCTGGGGGGAACCTTCCGTTCCCGGGGGCAGCGAATCTCGGCAACTCCCGTGGAACCGGCCACCTTCCCCCCAATCTCTGGTATTCCGCAGCCTGGGAGACCCAAGAGTTATACCTTACTCCTTTCGGGAACCAAACAGTCCAAGCACAGCGGCGCTGGGAAGAAATCCGTGGTCAGTTGGGCAAGGGAGTCTGAGGCGGTGGCGGGAGAAGATAAGGACCCAAATGGAGACCCAGCCCCAAAGGGCCAGGTGAGTAGGCCATGCTCCTCCTCTCTCCCCACTCTTCCCCCCCTCCCACAGCACCCAGGGCACACGTCTTCACCCATGCTGCCTCTGTCCACTCCTCAGAGGTCAGCATTGGGTGCCCCTCGGTCACTGGGTCATTACGATGCCACATCGGGCTCCTTTTCCTAGGGACAAACATTAAGGTAGCACTTCGGGTGTCCTGGGCCCGGTTCTCCACCCTTGGCCTCTTTCCAGCCTCCTCTGAGAGACTTGGGCTGGGATGGAAGGGAGGGCTGGTAGCTGAATCGGGTAGGGGGATCCCTTAAAAGCTTCCCCGGAAAGCCTCAGCATTTAGACTCACCAGCTTCCCGAATCCTCCTTCCTAGCTGTTCCCCAGACCTTCCTTGCAGGGGGCCTGGGCTTTCTCAGTGTCCCACTGTTGTCCCTAGATCAGCTCTGCCTGCTGGCCTGGGGATGACAGAGGGTGAAAGTGCTAATGAGATCAGCCTTTCAATTCCCTTCCCAATTCCCTGCCTCACCCTGGCGGGAATCACACATCTCTCTCTCTCTCACTCTCTCTCCCTCTCTCTCCCCCCCCCTCCACACACACACATACACACACACACACACATACACACACACACACACACACACACACACACACACACACTTCCTTAGTCCAAATCGGTGAGAAATTTTTGTTTCAGCTGCTAACTCACAGGCCAGGGACATCTTGTCTGCGCATGCATCGTAGAAAAGCCAGCAGTGGCGACGTCAACACCCGAAGCCCCCAAGATCCAGGACACTCAGAACCCTTGGCCCTGAACCGGGGAGAAGTCATGCCCAGGGGCCCTGCCCCCTCAGGTGAGTGTCGTGGGTTTGATATGAGGGGAGGGAAGAGGGGTTGAGGACAGAAACCTCTGCCTCTGTCTCAGCTGGGGGCACAGCCTTGCTCCCAGGCAGCTTCTCCCACAGGAGACGGGGTGCTGGCAGGGCTGGCCTTGAGCCACATCATCCTCTGTGTGGGGTTTGTGCGACCGGGGCGATCGGTGGCAGTGCCCCAAACAGCTGCTCCGGGTGTAGACTTGCAGGGGAACAGCCTTTTCTGTTAAGTCCTGTTCGGCCACGTTGCTCTCCCAAGTGCTGGCTGTGGCTGCAGCTCTGGGAGGGTCGAATCCAGAGCCACATTGTTTGGGGACCACAATGGCGAAATGGCTGCCCCCGGGGAACAGGGGAGGCAGGCCCAGAGACAAGGTTCCAGCCGCTGGGGAGAGCAGGGGCGGCTGGTTGCCAGCAGAGGGTGGTGCTGCCTCACCTCACTTTAGAGCCCGCTTGGCCCTTTCCACCTCACTGGGAGCCTGGGAAGCTGGATTGTGTGTCCTTTCCCTCTCAGGTGACCGGGAGCCATTTGACCATCCCCCAAGACCTGAAACGCAGCAGCAGCCACTGGGAACGCCCTGCTGTCCTTGGGTAATGCTTCCTCTGCATCCTGGAAATGCAGGCCCAAACTCGAGGGTGGGATCTGGGTCCAAGTTCAGCTGACATGTGTGGGCGACCCCTCCCCTGCCCCCATCACGTACCCCACGGAGGGAGCCCACCTTCTTTCTACTGAGGAGCCCTTGCCAGTCTAACCACCCGGCTTTGGGGTGGAGGGCCCGGGGGAGTGGAGAAGGTGGAGGAGAGAGGAGGCCAGAGTATACTAATCATTTCTCTTCCTCCTCTGTCTGCTGGCCTAGTGTCTCGAGCTAAAGAGAGAAGTAGACGAACTTAAGGAGCAACTTGGTATGAGGAACCAGGGCCGGAGAGCGGTGTCTTAGTGCAGAACCCGGGTGGGCACCTGGGGTGGGAGTGGGCTGCAGGTGCGGTGGGCCTGGCAGGGACGATCATCCCTGTGGGGAGGAGAACCTCTCAGGCCTCGCCCTGTAGCTGGCTGTGCATGTACAGCTAGGCGTGTGTACAAATAGCAAAGTACTGTCTGGACTGCATGCACACTTTGACAACCAGACCAGTCCTAGGGAATGTCCTTCTGATAGGACTTTTAGAGATGCCTCGTTGATTTTTCCCTTGAACTGCTGCTTGGTGTGGCTTCTAAGGTTCTTGTTGGATTGTTTGTTTGTGTGTGTGACAAGTTCTGAGTGGTTGTGGCACGGCCCACAGCATGAGAGCTGCTGGCACATTTTGTTTTGCTTTAGGAATCGGTTCCACATTCAATTTGGGTGGTGGGGAGTGATCAGGCCCAGAGCTCTTTGCATGGGGTCTGGAGGGGTTTCAGGTTTCAGGGCTAGGCGGTTCGTCACGGGGATGGGGGACAGGCTTCTGTATCCCTCTGTCTGGAGCACCTGCTAATGCCTGTCCCTGTTGCAGCCGCCATGCAGTACCTGGCTGACAAGTCGCAGACCCTTTGAAGTGAGTGTTACACACACCGTACCCCTTCCCACAGTCCTGGCTGTTGAGCAGGGCTGGGGGCTGGCCCTGGCTTGAGGCTCTTCCCTGACTCTGCTGTTTCACAGGTTGAGCCCAGCGTCTTCCTGCAAGAGGAGCAGCTGGTACCTTTGGGGCCCTGGAGCTGTGGCCAAGCTCGTTCGCTCCTGTGCTGCCTCACCTAGGGCTTCCTCTCCCCCTTGTTTTGCCCCCGCCCCGCCCCAGTTTCACAGCAGTTTCGGATTAAAGTACCTCTCATATTCTGTGTTCTGCCTTCTCTCTGGAGGGGTAGGGGTCGGGGTCGGGGTAGGGGCCTGGGGCGGGGCGCTGCTCCACGTCAGAGCCTTTTCCAGAACGGTATCTCTGACATCCTGTGGTGGGGCTCTGGGCCAGCCTCTGCTACCATCCCTGCAGACAAGCCAGCGGAGTGCCACAGGTCTGGGTCCTGTGTGTGCTCTGCCTGGCCACATTGGCACGTCCTCCGTTTCCCCCGAAGGCCCTCTTCTAGTTCTCTCCAAACCCCCCTCCTCCTCTGGGGTCTGGCGGTTCCCATTCATCTCTGCCATTCACCCTTCCCATCAGCAGGAACTCATGACCGCCTTCCAGAGCTCCAATCTGGAAGCATTCACATCCTGCCTGCCGTAGCCAGCTGACCACCCTCCTCCAGCCGGGTCGTCTGTACACCCTTGAGTGGAAATTGGCCCGTCAGGTTCTATGGCAAGTGTGGTTAGTCGGTCTGTGTTGTTGCATGGTCCCCGTCAAATACTCTTCCACCAGCCCCATGACAGAGATTTTCCTGGAAATGATATTTCCGTGTCCCAGCTCAATCTCCCAGACTGCCTCTTTAGGACACATGAGATTGAGTCTGAACTCCATGTTCGATTTCCCCCTCACTCGAGGTTGGGGAGCACTTCCTTCCCTCAGCCAGGACCCAGGGCTGTACCAGCCTGAGACTCAGAGGGACAGATTTGTGTTTGAGTGAGGCAAGGGTGGTTCTGCCTGACACCCTTCCCGAAAGACCGGTGTTTTACTACACAAAAGGGGGTATGATGGTAGATTGGCCATTCAAGGTCGGCGACTGTGTGTCCCTGTGTGTGAATAAATGTAATCAGGGGTAATCTCCCTTGAGGGAGAAAGATGTGATTCAGGGAGTAAAGGGAGTAGAGGCTGGTCCAGGTTCTGGAAGGCATCGAATGAACAAAAGCAAGGGTCGGATCTGTTTTGTTCAAGGGTTGTCGTTAAATTCCCAAAACATGGGAGGGGGATGATGCAGAAGTCAGCAAACCCCACGAAAGGGTGTCGGGATGCTCGAAATGCTGGATTCGCTGGAGGTGGCTCTCGATCCTACTCTGTGATCCTATGATGTCTGACAACTACTGTGGGTGTGGATGGAATGAGATTGGGAAGGGTGGCTCCTCAGAGTAGCTCATCTTAGAATCAGGGGACCCATATATGAGGCCACCCAACATGAGCTACCCGGGACAGGGGCAGGATGGGCGCAGTGACGATGGGAAGTAAGGAGTGACTGCACCTGGACAATGGGGAGCACTTGGGTCCACCCTTCCCCCATATTCTCACCCTGGCTCCCTTCCAGAGTCCATGGCATGAGCTCAGGTGGACAGACCACAGGTGGGATGGGACAGTCACAGACCTCAGGGTCAGAAAAGAACGTTCGTGGGACTTAATCCTTCCCCTCAAACCCCTCCCTGGAGAAGGTGGGCTTGATTGCTGCCCAGGCCTCTGGCTCGATTCCTAGAATGTACCCAGTGCCCCACCCAGCCTGTACCAGGCTTATGTTCTAGCCCCTCTTGCTCCGGCACTGCTCCCCACTGAGCTGAGGCCATTACCAATGAGTGTGTGTGCATTTCGAGGAAACAGAGCTAGCTTAGACCTTGGACCTGCCTCTGACCAGTAGAGACAGTCATTCCAGGTCATGTGTCCCTGCAGACACTCTGGAGAGAGTGAAGCTAACTACAGGCTGGAGACAGCCATCACAGGAACTCGCTTCCCAGTGCACACTATGGATGTGAATAGAATGTTAACATGATTGTTAATAGAATGTTAATAGAAACCTTATTCAAAGTCACCCCAAACTGAAAGCAATCAAGATGTTATTCAACAGATGAACGAATAAAACCATACATAGAAATGAAACATTTTTTAACAATACAAAGGAAGGAACTCTTGATACATGCAACAACTTGGATGAATCGCGAATGCATTATGCTAAATGAAAGAAGCCAGTCTCAAAATGTTACATACTGTGTCACTGTGTTTGTATAATAGTTGGAAAAGGTAAAACTATAGGGATGGGAAACAGATCACCAGTTATCAGAGGTTTGGGATGGGGGAGGTGGTTTGACTACAAAGCAGCAGAATGAGGGAGATTTGGGGGCTGATGGAACTGTTTTGTATCCTGATTGTGGTGATAGTTACACAACTCTGTCCATGTGTTAAAACTCATGGTACTGAAAACAAAAAAGTTAATTTTACTATGTAATAAATCAAAATATATATAACTAAAAAAATTAAATGTGTCATACATAAAGGCTTGGGAATCACAATGGCATGCAAAATAGTACCAGCATTCTCAAAAGTGACATTGAAAGTCAGAAACCTTTTCAGCCTGAAATTATATATCAGCTATCAAATAAGCATGAAATTAAAGGTAATATTAAAGGTAATATTTGTTCATGCAAAGTCTTAAAAGAAATTATCACCCATGGTACCCGGAGAATGAGTCCCATCAAAACACTGTGGTAAACCAAGAACAATGAAGACATTAGTTCTAGGAAGCAGAAGATCCCACTTAGGGGTTTGGTAAAGGAGTGTTCTAGGAGCAACACTCTAGGCAACCAATAAAGGTTGAACCTGTGTCCAGGAAAATGATTTCCAACAACAAAGGAATGGACATAGTTGAAGATTGAGAAAATATTGCCAATAGGCCTATGACAGAAATGTAAGCTCTTGAGGGAAGGAACGTCATCAGTTTTTCTCAGTGATGTAGCACCATGTGTTAGAACAGTACCTTGTAAGCCCTCAATAGAGAATTGTTAAATGGAAAGGAGAGAAAGAGTGAATGCGAAGAGAGGAATTTGAGACAGCAAGTATACATCGACTCTTAAGGAGTTTTTATGTGAAGGTGAGCAGAGAAAAATGGTGTAGCTTGAAGGGAAATTGGAATCAAAAGAAGGTTTTCTTTAATTGGGAGAAACCACAACATACTTGTATGCTGATAGGAATGATCCAAAATAGAGAAATATATTTATGAATGAGGGAAGTTTGTTTCTGATTGCCTGTATACTCTCAATGAAATGGGAAGCAAGGTCATCAGGTGAGAGCGAAGATGGTCCGTGATCAGCAAGTACCCCCTCAACTTCCCCGGATCATCTTGTGATCTTCTTCTTTCTTTTAAAGTTTTATTTATTTATTTATTTTTTTGGCTGCGCTGGGACTCTGTTGCTGCGCGCGGGATTTCTCTAGTTGCGGTTAGCAGGGTCTACTCTTCGTTGCGGTGCGCGGGCTTCTAATTGCAGTGGCTTCTCTTGTTGTGGAGCATGGGCTCTAGGCACGCAGGCGTCAGCAGTTGTGGCACGCAGGCTCTAGAGCACAGGCTCCAGTAGCTGTGCCGCACAGGCTTAGTTGCTCCGTGGCATATGGGATCTTCTGGGACCAGGGATCGAACCCGTGTCCTCTCCATTGGCAGGCAGATTCTTAACCACTGTGCCACCAGGGAAGTCCCGTGATCTTCTTGTATGGAATTTTTCATAATAAAGTGCTGTGAAAAATTAAAAAGAAGTGCTTTTGTTCATTAAAAGGTATGATAAAAAGAGGGAAGGCAAGCTAAAAACTAGAAGATATTTATGTAACATGAAATCATCAGAGAACTAAAGTATACAATACATAAAGAACTTCCACAAATAAATATGCAAACAACCCAAGGGGAAAATGGGCAAAAGACACTAAAGGAACCCCTCATAGACAAGAAAATCCCCAAAGCCAAGCACATGAAAAGCTGCTCAATATTATTACTAATATTATTACTTATCAAGAAATTGCAAATTAAATCTACAATGAGACACCATTTCACTATCACAAGATTGACAACAATTTTGTACTTTATAAATAACAAATGTTGATGAGGATGTGGAACACTTAAACACTGTTGGTAGGAGTAGAAATTAGCATGACCACATTGTAAAAAATCTGGCAAGATCTAGTAATGTTGGAAATCTTTCCCTATGAGATGACAAGCTCAGTCCTAAGTATGAGCACTGGAACACAGCTTCCCAGCCATTTTATTCTATGGCTCACACAGAAAATGATGATTGTATAGCATACAGGAGTCAGATGACAAAGTTGTTCAGGGCCAGAACCAAGCGGTCCAGGGGCTGCTGTCTGGCTGTCTCTGGAGATGAAGGCCTCAAAGTCCCAGGTCCAAAAGTTGGAAAGCTCTGCCCTGGAAGGCTCTTGTACGTGGGCACCAGGAAACATGCGCCAGAATGTTTATAGTAGCACTATGAATAATATCTGCCCAAATGGAAACAACCCAAATTACCCATTGACAGTAGAATGGATACATAGGTTGAGATACAGTTGATTCTTCTTATTTGTAGATTCCATACTTGCAAATTCCCGTATTTGCTAAAATTCATTTTTAACCACAAATCAGTACCAGAGTGCTTTCCTCCTCATGTGAGAGAGCTGTGAAAAATTTGAGTTGGTGGAATATGTTCCCAACTGAGGTCAAACAAGGGGACGCTCTGCCTTCTGGTTTCAGTCTCAGACTGCAAGCAAGTGTCCTTTTCAAGATTTATTTGGTGCCACATAGTTTGCATTTTTCTGCTTCTTTGTTGGTGATTTCATAATTAAAGATGGCCTCCAAGCTTAGTGCTGAAGTATTGTCTAGTGTTCTTGAGTGCAAAATGACTATGACGTGCACTCAAGAAAATATGTGTGTTACATAAACCTTGCTCAGGCATGATTTATAATGCTGTTGGCTGTGAGGTCAATGTTAATGAATCAATAATATTTGTATTAAATAGAGTGCCATTAAACACAAACACACATGAAACGATTACGCAGCGATCAGTCGATGAAAATGTTGTGACCAGCGGATGGTAGGAACTTGAAATTATATTTCCCTTAGGAGCAATGTTTCAGGATTGCCTAATTCAGTGTTCATGGCAACTTTATAGACTGCAAATAACTATCATGATAATGAGAGTCTACTGTATATTCATTTGGTGGAAGAGTGTACAGCAATGAAAATGAACAATTGCCTGCCACATGCGACAACACGGATGAATCTCAGTTACACAGTATCACACGGGAGAAGTCAGAAACAACACAGATGATTCCATTTACATAAAGACCAAAGGATGCAGCAAAACCAACGTTGTTAGGAATATCAACCTATGTAGAAAATAACTAAAGAAAAGGAAGGGAATGATGAAGACAAAGGATAGAGGTTACTTCTGAGGAGGGTGAAGGGAAAGGAATTGGAGCTTGCATGCAAGGAACTTCTAAGGTTATGGTGACATTTGAAATAACACTGCTATAAAAGTTTACTGAGGGAATGAATGACTCCCATATCTGTATCCCTCTCCACCTTTGACCCCTCACTGGTGTTCCAGAACCAACTTTCTAAGTGCATTCTGGCTGAATCCACCTGCATGTCCTATAAGAAACACAACCTTAATGTATCCAAAATCCCATCATTTCCCTCCCAATCTTTCTTTACTTCCTGTGTCCTTATGCCCCCCACCACAAATTCACCCAAAACGGAAATGTTAGTCATCTTTGACTTCTGCTTCCTCGTGGTGGCCATAGAAACATGCCCCTCCGATCCACTGCAGGGAACATAGTAGATTGGCAAGTGCCAGCTGCCACTTCTCTGGCACCACCATTGTTTGTGCCAAGATCCCACATCCTCTGGGTAGCTCCCAGCCAGTGACTGAGCATGGCAGGGGCATACTGCTGCAGGACAGGGACTCCTCTAAATGGCAGCTGTAGGTTGGGGACTCCACATGAGCCTGAACAAACCAAACTAAACTGAACGAAAGTTTAGTGTTAGAACGAAACTGCATCAGAGATTCTTCTTATCTGACCCTCCTTTCCCCCACGTCTCTCTTACAGACGTCAGACCCGCATCGCACCCTGAAGAAGAAGACTCATTCCTGCTCCTTCTCCTTTATCCTTCACATGCCATTCTCCCATCATGTTCGTCCATGTCCAATCATGCCTTGGTGTCCGTATTTTTGGAGGACACAAACTAACAAAAGTGGTACCAGGAGTGGTCTGAGAAGTTAGCTATAAGACGGGGTTTATGGACCAGTTCACTCACTGCCCAAATGACAAAGAGTGTACCATTTTGAGTGTTATGTGGGGCATGGATAATCTCTAGCACAAGGTTACCTCCTGATTCCTTAAGGTTTTATCCATACGTACCTTGAAAAATATCCCAGTGGAGGGTCTTACTTGTGGCCTGTGAGATGATTCAGGCCTTTGAATGGTAGGGAGGGCACTATGTCTATAGGGAGGGCAGAGGCGGCTGTTCATCACTGTTATACTGGCGCCCTGCAAAGACATAATGAGAAACTAAGGGACATTACCAAACAGTTAAGGGCCAAGTGTAAGATTCATGGGGTTTTCTTGGTGGCTTACAAAATGCCCTTGCCTCCTGCAGAGACAGCTGAGTAGCTCACACATTATGTGATAACAATAAGTGCAGAACTCCAGAGATGTACACATCCTTGACAAACACAGGCCTGTTATGGGAAGGTCAGGGCCCTTTGTGGAGAAACTTCAGACTCTGAAATGTAGGCCGGGTATATTGGCATGGATGTCTCCAAACGTTGGCTTATCAGATCCAAACGTCCTGAGGCCTCAAAGCTTGCAGGGTGGCCCTTCCTTCCCCAGCAACAGCTAACACATGCCCTGTGCTGGTAGATGCTACAGAGTCCGCTCCCCCACAAAGTGACAGATGCCTCTCCCAGGGAAACCCTCATCTCTTCTCCATAAACTCACTGGGATATGCCGAGCCTGATAAGGGGAAGAAGAAATTATACCCCAAGAAATAACAAGCCTGTACTGGCAGGAGCAGGGCAGTATCCCTGGGATTGGATTTTGAGGGTGCTGGATCAAGTGGACAGGAATATAAGAGTGGATAAGCAAGTTTTACTGAGCGGAGGCGCTTTCTCATGCCATGGGATTTAACACACGGGCAAGGACTCCCGGAGATGGAGGAAATTCACCGCCAGACTGGCGCTTTGAAACTTTGAGAAAGTGATGGCCCATAAGCAGAGAAGTGGAAATGCCTGCCTTGGATTGGCAGATGGCAGAGGAAGGAACAAAAAGGTTGAGTGATGCAGACATGCTAGAACGGACAGAAAAGGTGAGGCCAGTCACATGGCCTCATGGTTATGTCCCACTGTAGGGCTGTGAGGACAAATCACTCACCAAAGCCATCAGGAGTGTTCTGGTGAGAGGGGCCCCAGCATCACTAGAAGTTTGCTGGTTGCTCCCCTCTGCAGGCCAATGCCAATGATGGAAGGAAAGTGGTCCCGACCTGGGCTCATTACCACCCATGGGAGCCAACGAATTCTGACATAATAGAGGGCAGAGGGCAGCTCTTAACCAAGAGATGCCAGCAGACCACATTTCCAGTAACGACCAGCAAGGTCAGAGGGGCAGTCAAGAGTGCCTGCTTGACCGGCAGAAAGCTGAGAAGATGGCTCAGACAGCATGGCTCCCTAGGGGCAACTACAGCCAGCAAAAGGCAAGAATGCAAGAGAAGGAGGGCCATCATCCTGCTACAAAGCCACAGTCTCCTGCTCAGTTCCTGGTCCTGAGCCAATTCAGAGACTGGCCCCACTGAAGAGGTGGATGAGTCCTGAGGAGGAAGGATCCAGAAAAAAGGCAGTGGGTTATGACCGTCCCTAAAGAGAATGACTGCCATTTCTCAGGTGACTGTACCCCGAGGCTAGAAAAAGACCCAGACACTTCTACTACTACTGGACACAGGATCTGAGCTGACATTGATCCAGGAGGCCCAAAGTGTCGTGATGGGGCCTCATTAGAATGGGGCTTATGAGGCCCTGACATTAAAAGGAGACCAGTTCACAGTGAGCTGAAGGGGTCCCTGGACCAAAATAGCGGTCATTTCTCCAGTCCCCAAGCTGATAATGATAAGTGATACACTTGGCAGTTGAGCAATGACTTCCACATTGGGTCACTGCTCTGTGGGGTAAGAGCTATCCCGGTGGGGAAAGCCAAGAGGAACCTCTGACACTGGCTCCCACCCCAGGCCAAGAGAGTAAGTCAAAACCAGTATTGGATCCTGGTGAGCATAGGGGGCTAAAGCAGAGATTAGTGACATCATTGGAGACGTATGGGATGCAGGGGAAGAGGAGGTAGGAGAGCCACAGGGACGAAGAGAGTGGAGAAGGTGAGAAGAAGTTCCGGGAGTCTCTCTCTGGGGGAGGGAGGAAGGGAATGGAAATGGTGAGAGGGAAGACGGAGGCTTCCACTGAATCCACTGCTAATGTTTCCTAGGGTGCTGGTGGATGCAGGAGATTTTGCTATATCCTTCCTTATCCATTTTAACATATCTGAAAGAGCACACCATGACTTAAAAGTCACTGGGAGAAGTGGAAGCGGGCGGTATCCACAAACGGGCAGGCACCATCGGGGGCAGGCTCGAGGAGGAGGATTGCAGATTTACAGTGCACCCAATCTCCCCTGCTCTGAAACTTCCCCAGCATGGCCAGCTTCTCAGGTGCAGACCCAGAAAACTGGGCCTTTGAGTTCCACAGGCAAGAGGGGTTCAGACACCCCAGGACGTCAGCCAGAGCAGGATGCAGGAGAGAGAGGTGACTGAAGACAGAGGAGTATGAACGGGAAGGAGCAGAAGGAAGGTATGGGAGGAATGGAGCGGTGTCAGAGTAGGAGTTGGGTGGCAGACAAGGGAAATTCTAACACCCATGGGCGGTATAGAAACCAAGGGAGGCACCACTCCCCAGACATCAGTACTGCTCAGCTCAGGGGAGCTGAGAACTGACAGTTCCAAGAAAAATTGAGAGACACCTGGCTATCCACACCCACCGCCATCACAACTGGTAGGCCTTGGTTGTGCGTCCTTCAAAACTTTGAAACATACTTGTACATATACTTAAATGAATTCTCATATATTACATAGGATTGACTGGTGTGTGTGCGTGTGCCCACGCACGCAAGTGATTTAACTTACAAATGTGAATCCAAAGCCATCGTTCTGCAACTTGCAGTTTGAAGTCAGGCGGATGCTTTCGAAAGCTGTGAGAATGGCCTGATGCATTCCGTTAGACTGCCACGCTTTATGCTACTGGATGCTAAGCCACGTTGCATTCATCCATTTCCTTACTGACGGGAATTTGGAGTGTTCCCAGTTTTTCCCGTCACCAACACCCTTGTGCATGTGTTCTCGTACACTACAGGTACCAGCGTGTCTCCGGAAGAAGTACCAGGCAGCGGACTTGCAGGAGCATAGAGGAAATAGATTCTTTTTTCCTTCCTTTTAAAGATCTTGGGCTAAAAGCAAGGACTCTGGAGTCAGATTGATTGGTTTCAATCCTGCCGCTGATCCCCACGAGCCGATTGACCTTGGGCCAGTGGCCGAACCTCTCAGTGCCTGTTTCCTCACCGGTAAGAGGCCAGTAATAGTTGGTACTATAGTTAAAGGCGTGTCATGCGGATGCATTATTATTTATGCCCAGCGCTTAGAAGAGTGCCAGGCACAGAGTCCGTGCCAGCACTAAGTTGCTTTCAATGGATTCTGCCAAATTACCTCCCAAATGCGTCTCTTGCACCACCGCCACAGGGGTTTGCTCCTAAGCTCTCCCACCCTCGGAATGGTTAAGCTCTTTGAAGGCTGTCAACCTAGTGTGTGAAACCCGATTCGTGGTTTTAGTTCACATCTCCAGGATCAGCGGTGGGGAGCATCTTTTGGGGCGTAACTGGCCACTGCGATTTCCTCTTCTTTGAATTTGCCTCAGAGAGGGCGAAGGGCTGATGGAGCGAGGCCAACCCCAAGTCTATCCGGCAAACCCGCCTGCCAATAATGTCTGCTGAGCCACATTTGATGGAGCAGTTGAGACAGAGACCTTACAGAACGAAAATACGATCCCTTTGCTCTCTGGCCGACCCCCGATCACTGACTGCGGGACTCCTGTGCCCATTCTCCTGTTGGGTCGTAAGGCTTGCGGTGGAAGGGAGGCTGGCAAATGCTTTCGGCGCGTGCTAGGCATCCAGCGCCTCCATCTTGACGTTTCATCCTCACCACCCTGGAGCCCGGTGCCCTCACTCCCCGACGCCCTCGACCCCCTGTATAGATGGGAACCGGAGACTCACAGCTGTGACTCTAACCGGAAAGGGGAGGCCGGACAGGAGGAGGCGGGCCCAGAGGCTTGACAGAGGGAAGCACTCCCACCATCCCCTTCACCAGCCAACTGCCCGGACCGCCCACGGGCTTGCGAGCAAACCAGAGGCCCTCGACCCCATTGGTTAGGCTTCGAGGGGGCGGGCGAACAAGGCGCCCGCTGGTTGGCGGGGGCCTGACCAATGAGGAGGCTGCTGCGGGGCCGTGGGAGGCGCGCTGAAAGTGGCGCGTCCTTTCTTTTGAGGCGAGCTCGTGCGGCGCGTGAGGTGGCTGACGTAGCCTTCTGAGCGCCGCATGCCTAGCCCGCCGTGACCGCGACCGCGACTCGGGCCATCGACCGTCGCCCCGGTTCCGGGGCCGCCCGGGTCGTGACATGAGCTCCCCGGATGAGGTGTCTGTGTGGAGAAGGCGTGTCCGCCCAAAGGGCAGGGAGCGGGCCGACGTCCGCGCGGCCGGCCCCGCAGTCCCGCGGGGACCCGACCCAGATCCCAAGCCTGGGGAGCCGCGGAGCGGCGAGGGCGGAGGCCGCTTCCTGGACCCCGAGTGCTTCCAGTCGAAGCGGGAGATGCTGGAAGCGCGAGGGCCTGTGCTGTGGGGCCGCGAAGGCGGACCTGGCTCCCCAGATGACCACGCGAGGGACCTCCTGGACCTGATCGAGGAGTCTGAGGAGGCCGAGGAGGCCAACCTGCAGCAGCTGACCGACCAGGATGTGCTGGGCGTCCGCAGATACCCGGACCCCGAGGGCTTCGAGTCTGAGCCGGAGATGCTGGAAGCGCGAGGGCCGGTGCTGTGGGGCCGCGAAGGCGGACCTGGCTCCCCAGATGACCACGCGAGGGACCTCCTGGACCTGATCGAGGAGTCTGAGGAGGCCGAGGAGGCCAACCTGCAGCAGCTGACCGACCAGGACGCGCTGGGCGTCCGCAGATACCCGACCCCGGAGAGCTCCACTGCCTTCGAAGAGTCCACCTTGTTGACACTGAGCTTCGAGGAAGTTCCCGGCGGTCGAGGAGAGCCCGGCCAGAGCTGTGGGGAGGCGCCGACGGCTCCAGCCAGCCCTCTCCACCTCAGTGGGCCTGAAGCGGGCCGGGCCTTGGGGAACCCTAAGAGAGGCACTAAGCGTAGGTTGAACGTGGCTGCGGATCGCCAGCGGCGCTCCGCGGAAGGCCTGACCTGGCTGCTGTCCGACTCCGAGTCCTCAGATGAATTCAGTGAGACACAGCTGATGACGGTGAGCACTTATCCCAGAGGAGGAGGCCAGGCCAAGCCCAGCAGACCCGAGGATCCCGGGGACACTCCCAGACACTCGAAGTTCCAAGCCAGGGAGAATTTCCTTCACGTGACAGGCTCTTCCCTGTCGTCGGCTCCGCGAGGACTCTCTTCGGTTGTGGAAAGGCAGGGCGTGGGAGAGCAGGGCATCTCTTCCCCTAAGAAAATGCAGAGCGTGCTGTGGGGGAAGGGGGGCAGCAAGCCCAGCTACCCGGGAGCTGCTGCTGCTGCTGCTGCTGCTTCTGCTTCTGCTTCTGCTGCTGCTGCAGGTGGCCTGCCGCGGGTCACTCCTAGGAAGAACGGAGCCCAGGAGAAGAAATCCGTCGGGGGAACATGCAAACGTGCCCTGGGGGGAACCTTCCGTTCCCGGGGGCAGCGAATCTCGGCAACTCCCGTGGAACCGGCCACCTTCCCCCCAATCTCTGGTATTCCACAGCCTGGGAGACCCAAGAGTTATACCTTAGTCCTTTCGGGAACCAAACAGTCCAAGCACAGCGGCGCTGGGAAGAAATCCGTGGTCAGTTGGGCAAGGGAGTCTGAGGCGGTGTCGGAAGAAGATAAGGACCCAAATGGAGACCCAGCCCCAAAGGGCCAGGTGAGTAGGCCATGCTCCTCCTCTCTCCCCACTCTTCCCCCCCCCCACAGCACCCAGGGCACACGTCTTCACCCATGCTGCCTCTGTCCACTCCTCAGAGGTCAGCATTGGGTGCCCCTCGGTCACTGGGTCATTACGATGCCACATCGGGCTCCTTTTCCTAGGGACAAACATTAAGGTAGCACTTCCGGTATCCTGGGCCCGGTTCTCCACCCTTGGCCTCTTTCCAGCCTCCTCTGAGAGACTTGGGCTGGGATGGAAGGGAGGGCTGGTAGCTGAACTGGGTCGGGGGATCCCTTAAAAGCTTCCCCGGAAAGCCTCAGCATTTAGACTCACCAGCTTCCCGAATCCTCCTTCCTAGCTGTTCCCCAGACCTTCCTTGCAGGGGGCCTGGGCTTTCTCAGTGTCCCACTGTTGTCCCTAGATCAGCTCTGCCTGCTGGCCTGGGGATGACAGAGGGTGAAAGTGCTAATGAGATCAGCCTTTCAATTCCCTTCCCAATTCCCTGCCTCACCCTGGCGGGAATCACACATCTCTCTCTCTCTCACTCTCTCTCCCTCTCTCTCTCTCTCCCACACACACACACACACATACACACACACACACACACACACACACATCCTTAGTCCAAATCGGTGAGAAATTTTTGTTTCAGCTGCTAACTCACAGGCCAGGGACATCTTGTCTGCGCATGCATCGTAGAAAAGCCAGCAGTGGCGACGTCAACACCCGAAGCCCCCAAGATCCAGGAAACTCAGAACCCTTGGCCCTGAACCGGGGAGAAGTCATGCCCAGGGGCCCTGCCCCCTCAGGTGAGTGTCGTGGGTTTGATATGAGGGGAGGGAAGAGGGGTTGAGGACAGAAACCTCTGCCTCTGTCTCGGCTGGGGGCACAGCCTTGCTCCCAGGCAGCTTCTCCCACAGGAGACGGGGTGCTGGCAGGGCTGGCCTTGAGCCACATCATCCTCTGTGTGGGGTTTGTGCGACCGGGGCGATCGGTGGCAGTGCCCCAAACAGCTGCTCCGGGTGTAGACTTGCAGGGGAACAGCCTTTTCTGTTAAGTCCTGTTCGGCCACGTTGCTCTCCCAAGTGCTGGCTGTGGCTGCAGCTCTGGGAGGGTCGAATCCAGAGCCACATTGTTTGGGGACCACAATGGCGAAATGGCTGACCCCGGGGAACAGGGGAGGCAGGCCCAGAGACAAGGTTCCAGCCGCTGGGGAGAGCAGGGGCGGCTGGTTGCCAGCAGAGGGTGGTGCTGCCTCACCTCACTTTAGAGCCCCCTTGGCCCTTTCCACCTCACTGGGAGCCTGGGAAGCTGGATTGTGTGTCCTTTCCCTCTCAGGTGACCGGGAGCCACTTGACCATCCTCCAAGACCTGAAACGCAGCAGCAGCCACTGGGAACGCCCTGCTGTCCTTGGGTAATGCTTCCTCTGCATCCTGGAAATGCAGGCCCAAACTCGAGGGTGGGATCTGGGTCCAAGTTCAGCTGACATGTGTGGGCGACCCCTCCCCTGCCCCCATCACGTACCCCACGGAGGGAGCCCACCTTCTTTCTACTGAGGAGCCCTTGCCAGTCTAACCACCCGGCTTTGGGGTGGAGGGCCCGGGGGAGTGGAGAAGGTGGAGGAGAGAGGAGGCCAGAGTATACTAATCATTTCTCTTCCTCCTCTGTCTGCTGGCCTAGTGTCTCGAGCTAAAGAGAGAAGTAGACGAACTTAAGGAGCAACTTGGTATGAGGAACCAGGGCCGGAGAGCGGTGTCTTAGTGCAGAACCCGGGTGGGCACCAGGGGTGGGGGTGGGCTGCAGGTGCGGTGGGCCTGGCAGGGACGATCATCCCTGTGGGGAGGAGAACCTCTCAGGCCTCGCCCTGGAGCTGGCTGTGCATGTACAGCTAGGCGTGTGTACAAATAGCAAAGTACTGTCTGGACTGCATGCACACTTTGACAACCAGACCAGTCCTAGGGAATGTCCTTCTGATAGGACTTTTAGAGATGCCTCGTTGATTTTTCCCTTGAACTGCTGCTTGGTGTGGCTTCTAAGGTTCTTGTTGGATTGTTTGTTTGTGTGTGTGACAAGTTCTGAGTGGTTGTGGCACGGCCCACAGCATGAGAGCTGCTGGCACATTTTGTTTTGCTTTAGGAATCGGTTCCACATTCAATTTGGGTGGTGGGGAGTGATCAGGCCCAGAGCTCTTTGCATGGGGTCTGGAGGGGTTTCAGGTTTCAGGGCTAGGCGGTTCGTCACGGGGATGGGGGACAGGCTTCTATATCCCTCTGTCTGGAGCACCTGCTAATGCCTGTCCCTGTTGCAGCCGCCATGCAGTACCTGGCTGACAAGTCGCAGACCCTTTGAAGTGAGTGTTACACACACCGCACCCCTTCCCACAGTCCTGGCTGTTGAGCAGGGCTGGGGGCTGGCCCTGGCTTGAGGCTCTTCCCTGACTCTGCTGTTTCACAGGTTGAGCCCAGCGTCTTCCTGCAAGAGGAGCAGCTGGTACCTTTGGGGCCCTGGAGCTGTGGCCAAGCTCGTTCGCTCCTGTGCTGCCTCACCTAGGGCTTCCTCTCCGCCTTGTTTTGCCCCCGCCCCGCCCCAGTTTCACAGCAGTTTCCGATTAAAGTACCTCTCATATTCTGTGTTCTGCCTTCTCTCTGGAGGGGTAGGGGTTGGGGTCGGGGTAGGGGCCTGGAGCGGGGCGCTGCTCCACGTCAGAGCCTTTTCCAGAACGGTATCTCTGACATCCTGTGGTGGGGACTCTGGGCCAGCCTCTGCTACCATCCCTGCAGACAAGCCAGCGGAGTGCCACAGGTCTGGGTCCTGTGTGTGCTCTGCCTGGCCACATTGGCACGTCCTCCGTTTCCCCCGAAGGCCCTCTTCTAGTTCTCTCCAAACCCCCCTCCTCCTCTGGGGTCTGGCGGTTCCCATTCATCTCTGCCATTCACCCTTCCCATCAGCAGGAACTCATGACCGCCTTCCAGAGCTCCAATCTGGAAGCATTCACATCCTGCCTGCCGTAGCCAGCTGACGACCCTCCTCCAGCCGGGTCGTCTGTACACCCTTGAGTGGAAATTGGCCCGTCAGGTTCTATGGCAAGTGTGGTTAGTCGGTCTGTGTTGTTGCATGGTCCCCGTCAAATACTCTTCCACCAGCCCCATGACACAGATTTTCCTGGAAATGATATTTCCGTGTCCCAGCTCAATCTCCCAGATTGCCTCTTTAGGACACACGAGATTGAGTCTGAACTCCATGTTCGATTTCCCCCTCACTCGAGGTTGGGGAGCACTTCCTTCCCTCAGCCAGGACCCAGGGCTGTACCAGCCTGAGACTCAGAGGGACAGATTTGTGTTTGAGTGAGGCAAGGGTGGTTCTGCCTGACACCCTTCCCGAAAGACCGGTGTTTTACTACACAAAAGGGGGTATGATGGTAGATTGGCCATTCAAGGTTGGTGACTGTGTGTCCCTGTGTGTGAATAAATGTAATCAGGGGTAATCTCCCTTGAGGGAGAAAGATGTGATTCAGGGAGTAAAGGGAGTAGAGGCTGGTCCAGGTTCTGGAAGGCATCGAATGAACAAAAGCAAGGGTCGGATCTGTTCTGTTCAAGGCTTGTCGTTAAATTCCCAAAACATGGGAGGGGGATGATGCAGAAGTCACCAAACCCCACGACAGGGTGTCAGGATGCTCGAAATGTTGGATTCGCTGGAGGTGGCTCTCGATCCTACTCTGTGATCCTATGATGTCTGACAACTACTGTGGGTGTGGATGGAATGAGAATGGGAAGGGTGGCTCCTCAGAGTAGCTCATCTTAGAATCAGGTGACCCATATATGAGGCCACCCAACATGAGCTACCCGGGACAGGGGCAGGATGGGCGCAGTGACGATGGGAAGTAAGGAGTGACTGCACCTGGACAATGGAGAGCACTTGGGTCCAACCTTCCCCCATATTCTCACCCTGACTCCCTTCCAGAGTCCATGGCATGAGCTCAGGTGGACAGACCACAGGTGGGATGGGACAGTCACAGACCTCAGGGTCAGAAAAGAACGTTCGTGGGACTTAATCCTTCCCCTCAAACCCCTCCCTGGAGAAGGTGGGCTGGATTGCTGCCCAGGCCTCTGGCTCGATTCCTAGAATGTACCCAGTGCCCCACCCAGCCTGTACCAGGCTTATGTTCTAGCCCCTCTTGCTCCGGCACTGCTCCCCACTGAGCTGAGGCCATTACCAATGAGTGTGTGTGCACTTCGAGGAAACAGAGCTAGCTTAGACCTTGGACCTGCCTCTGACCAGTAGAGACAGTCATTCCAGGTCATGTGTCCCTGCAGACACTCTGGAGAGCGTGAAGCTAACTACAGGCTATAGACAGCCATCACAGGAACTCGCTTCCCAGTGCACACTATGGATGTGAATAGAATGTTAACATGATTGCTAATAGAATGTTAATAGAAACCTTATTCAAAGTCACCCCAAACTGAAAGCAATCAAGATGTTATTCAACAGATGAACGAATAAAACCATACATATAAATGAAACATTTTTTAACAATACAAAGGAAGGAACTCTTGATACATGCAACAACTTGGATGAATCGCGAATGCATTATGCTAAATGAAAGAAGCCAGTCTCAAAATGTTACATACTGTGTCACTGTGTTTGTATAATAGTTGGAAAAGGTAAAACTATAGGGATGGGAAACAGATCACCAGTTATCAGAGGTGTGGGATGGGGGAGATGGTTTGACTACAAAGCAGCAGAATGAGGGAGATTTGGGGGCTGATGGAACTGTTTTGTATCCTGATTGTGGTGATAGTTACACAACTCAGTCCATGTGCTAAAACTCATGGTACTGAAAACAAAAAAGTTAATTTTACTATATAATAAATCAAAATATATATAACTAAAAAAATTAAATGTGTCATACATAAAGGCTTAGGAATCATAATGGCATGCAAAATAGTACCAGCATTCTCAAAAGTGACATTGAAAGTCAGAAACCTTTTCAGCCTGAAATTATATATCAGCTATCAAATAAGCATGAAATTAAAGGTGATATTAAAGGTAATATTTGTTCATGCAAAGTCTTAAAAGAAATTATCACCCATGGTACCCGGAGAATGAGTCCCATCAAAACACTGTGGTAAACCAAGAACAATGAAGACATTAATTCTAGGAAGCAGAAGATCCCACTTAGAGGTTTGGTAAAGGAGTGTTCTAGGAGCAACACTCTAGGCAACCAATAAAGATTGAACCTGTGTCCAGGAAAATGATTTCCAACAACAAAGGAATGGACATAGTTGAAGATTGAGAAAATATTGCCAATTGGCCTATGACAGAAATGTAAGCTCTTGAGGGAAGGAACGTCATCAGTTTTTCTCAGTGATGTAGCACCATGTGTTAGAACAGCACCATGTGTTAGAACAGTACCTTGTAAGCCCTCAATAGAGAATTGTTAAATGGAAAGGAGAGAAAGAGCGAATGCGAAGAGAGGAATTTGAGACAGCAAGTATACATCGACTCTTAAGGAGCTTTTATGTGAAGGTGAGCAGAGAAAAATGGTGTAGCTTGAAGGGAAATTGGAATCAAAAGAAGGTTTTCTTTAATTGGGAGAAACGACAACATACTTGTATGCTGATAGGAATGATCCAAAATAGAGAAAAATATTTATGAATGAGGGAAGTTTGTTTCTGATTGCCTGTATACTCTCAATGAAATGGGAAGCAAGGTCATCAGGTGAGAGCGAAGATGGTCCATGATCAGCAAGTACCCCCTCAACTTCCCCGGATCATCTTGTGATTTTCTTCTTTCTTTTAAAGTTTTATTTATTTATTTTTTTTTTGGCTGCGCTGGGACTCTGTTGCTGCGCGCGGGCTTTCTCTAGTTGCGGTTAGCAGGGGCTACTCTTCGTTGCGGTGCACGGGCTTCTCATTGCAGTGGCTTCTCTTGTTGTGGAGCATGGGCTCTAGGCACGCAGGCGTCAGCAGTTGTGGCACGCAGGCTCTAGAGCACAGGCTCCAGTAGCTGTGCCGCACAGGCTTAGTTGCTCCGTGGCATATGGGATCTTCTGGGACCAGGGATCGAACCTGTGTCCCCTCCATTGGCAGGCAGATTCTTAACCACTGTGCCACCAGGGAAGTCCCGTGATCTTCTTGTATGGAATTTTTCATAATAACGTGCTGTGAAAAATTAAAAAGAAGTGCTTTTGTTCATTAAAAGGTATGATAAAAAGAGTGAAGGCAAGCTAAAAACTAGAAGATATTTACGTAACATGAAATCATCAGAGAATTAAAGTATAGAATACATAAAGAACTTCCACAAATAAATATGCAAACAACCCAAGGGGAAAATGGGCAAAAGACACTAAATGAACCCCTCATAGACAAGAAAATCCCCAAGGCCAAGCACATGAAAAGCTGCTCAATATTATTACTAATATTATTACTAATCAAGAAATTGCAAATTAAATCTACAATGAGACACCATTTCACTATCACAAGATTGACAACAATTTTGTACTTTGTAAATATCAAATGTTGATGAGGATGTGGAACACTTAAACACTGTTGATAGGAGTAGAAATTAGCATGACCGCATTGTAAGAAATCTGGCATGATCTAGTAATGTTGGAAATCTTCTTTCCCTATGAGATGACAAGTTCAGTCCTAAGTATGAGCACTGGAACACAGCTTGCCAGCCATTTTATTCTATGGCTCACACAGAAAATGATGATTGTATGGCATACAGCAGTCAGATGACAAAGTTGTTCAGGGCCAGAACCAAGCGGTCCAGGGGCTGCTGTCTGGCTGTCTCTGGAGATGAAGGCCTCAAAGTCCCAGGTCCAAAAGTTGGAAAGCTCTGCCCTGGAAGGCTCTTGTACGTGGGCACCAGGAAACATGCGCCAGAATGTTTATAGTAGCACTATGAATAATATCTGCCCAAATGGAAACAACCCAAATTACCCATTGACAGTAGAATGGATACATAGGTTGAGATACAGTTGATTCTTCTTATTTGTAGATTCCATACTTGCAAATTCCCCTATTAGCTAAAATTCATTTTTAACCACAAATCAGTACTAGAGTGCTTTCTTCCTCATTCGAGAGAGCTGTGAAAAATTTGAGTTGGTGGAATATGTTCCCAACTGAGGTCAAACAAGGTGACGCTCTGCCTTCTGGTTTCAGTCTCAGACTGCAAGCAAGTGTCCTTTTCATGATTTATTTGGTGCCACATAGTTTGCATTTTTCTGCTTCTTTGTTGGTGATTTCATAATTAAAGATGGCCTCCAAGCTTAGTGCTGAAGTATTGTCTAGTGTTCTTGAGTGCAAAATGACTATGACGTGCACTCAAGAAAATATGTGTGTTACATAAACCTTGCTCAGGCATGATTTATAGTGCTGTTGGGTGTGAGGTCAATGTTAATGAATCAATAATATTTGTATTAAATAGAGTGCCTTTACACAGAAACACACATGAAACATGATTACGCAGCGATCAGTCAATGAAAATGTTGTGACCAGCGGATGGTAGGAACTTGAAATTATATTTCCCTTAGGAGCAATGTTTCAGGATTGCCTAATTCAGTGTTCATGGCAACTTTATAGACTGCAAATAACTATCATGATAATGAGAGTCTACTGTATATTCATTTGGTGGAAGAGTGTACAGCAATGAAAATGAACAATTGCATGCCACATGTGACAAAAGGGATGAATCTCAGTTACACAGTATCACACGGGAGAAGTCAGAAACAACACAGATGATTCCATTTACATAAAGACCAAAGGATGCAGCAAAACCAACGTTGTTAGGAATATGAACCTATGTAGAAAATAACTAAAGAAAAGGAAGGGAATGATGAAGACAAAGGATAGAGGTTACTTCTGAGGAGGGTGAAGGGAAAGGAATTGGAGCTTGCATGCAAGGAACTTCTAAGGTTATGGTGACATTTGAAAAAACACTGCTATAAAAGTTTACTGAGGGAATGAATGACTCCCATATCTGTATCCCTCTCCACCTTTGACCCCTCACTGGTGTTCCAGAACCAAATTTCTAAGTGCATTCTGGCTACTTCCACCTGCATGTCCTATAAGAAACACAACCTTAATGTATCCAAAATCCCATCATTTCCCTCCCAATCTTTCTTTACTTCCTGTGTCCTTATGCTCCCCACCACAAAGTCACTCAAAACGGAAATGTTAGTCATCTTGGACTTCTGCTTCCTCATGGTGGCCATAGAAACATGCCCCTCCGATCCACTGCAGGGAACATAGTAGATTGGCAAGTGCCAGCTGCCACTTCTCTGGCACCACCATTGTTTGTGCCAAGATCCCACATCCTCTGGGTAGCTCCCAGCCAGTGACTGAGCATGGCAGGGGCATACTGCTGCAGGACAGGGACTCCTCTAAATGGCAGCTGTAGGTTGGGGACTCCACATGAGCCTGAACAAACCAAACTAAACTGAACGAAAGTTTAGTGTTAGAACGAAACTGCATCAGAGATTCTTCTTATCTGACCCTCCTTTCCCCCACGTCTCTCTTACAGACATCAGACCCGCATCGCACCCTGAAGAAGAAGACTCATTCCTGCTCCTTCTGCTTTATCCTTCACATGCCATTCTCCCATCATGTTCGTCCATGTCCAATCATGCCTTGGTGTCCGTATTTTTGGAGGACCCAAACTAACAAAAGTGGTACCAGGAGTGGTCTGAGAAGTTAGCTATAAGATGGGGTTTATGGACCAGCTCACTCACTGCCCAAATGACAAAGAGTGTACCATTTTGAGTGTTATGTGGGGCATGGATAATCTCTAGCACAAGGTTACCTCCTGATTCCTTAAGGTTTTATCCATACGTACCTTGAAAAATATCCCAGTGGAGGGTCTTACTTGTGGCCTGTGAGATGATTCAGGCCTTTGAATGGTAGGGAGGGCACTATGTCTATAGGGAGGGCAGAGGCGGCTGTTCATCACTGTTATACTGGCGCCCTGCAAAGACATAATGAGAAACTAAGGGACATTACCAAACAGTTAAGGGCCAAGTGTAAGATTCATGGGGTTTTCTTGGTGGCTTACAAAATGCCCTTGCCTCCTGCAGAGACAGCTGAGTAGCTCACACATTATGTGATAACAATAAGTGCAGAACTCCAGAGATGTACACATCCTTGACAAACACAGGCCTGTTATGGGAAGGTCAGGGCCCTTTGTGGAGAAACTTCAGACTCTGAAATGTAGGCCGGGTATATTGGCATGGATGTCTCCAAACGTTGGCTTATCAGATCCAAACGTCCTGAGGCCTCAAAGCTTGCAGGGTGGCCCTTCCTTCCCCAGCAACAGCTAACACATGCCCTGTGCTGGTAGATGATACACGGTCTGCTCCCCCACAAAGTGACAGACGCCTTTCCCAGGGAAACCCTCATCTCTTCTCCATAAACTCACTGGGATATGCCGAGCCTGATGAGGGGAAAAAGAAATTATACACCAAGAAATAACAAGCCTGTACTGGCAGGAGCAGGGCAGTATCCCTGGGATTGGATTTTGAGGGTGCTGGATCAAGTGGACAGGAATATAAGAGTGGATAAGCAAGTTTTACTGAGCGGAGGCACTTTCTCATGCCATGGGATTTAACACACGGGCAAGGACTCCCGGAGATGGAGGAAATTCACTGCCAGACTGGCCCTTTGAAACTTTGAGAAAGTGATGGCCCATAAGCAGAGAAGTGGAAATGACTGCCTTGGATTGGCAGATGGCAGAGGAAGGAACAAAAAGGTTGAGTGATGCAGACATGCTAGAACGGACAGAAAAGGTGAGGCCAGTCACATGGCCTCATGGTTATGTCCCACTGTAGGGCTGAGAGGACACATCACTCACCAAAGCCATCAGGAGTGTTCTGGTGAGAGGGGCCCCAGCATCACCAGAAGTTTGCTGGTTGCTCCCCTCTGGAGGCCAATGCCAATGATGGAAGGAGAGTGCTCCCGACCTGGGCTCATTACCACCCATGGGAGCCAACGAATTCTGACATAATAGAGGGCAGAGGGCAGCTCTTAACCAAGAGATGCCAGCAGACCACATTTCCAGTAACGACCAGCAAGGTCAGAGGGGCAGTCAAGAGTGCCTGCTTGACCGGCAGAAAGCTGAGAAAATGGCTCAGACAGCATGGCTCCCTAGGGGCAACTACAGCCAGCAAAAGGCAAGAATGCAAGAGAAGGAGGGCCATCATCCCGCTACAAAGCCACAGTCTCCTGCTCAGTTCCTGGTCCTGAGCCAATTCAGAGACCGGCCCCACTGAAGAGGTGGATGAGACCTGAGGAGGAAGGATCCAGAAAAAAGGCAGTGGGTTATGACCGTCCCTAAAGAGAATGACTGCCATTTCTCAGGTGACTGTACCCCGAGGCTAGAAAAAGACCCAGACACTTCTACTACTACTGGACACAGGATCTGAGCTGACATTGATCCAGGAGGCCCAAAGTGTCGTGATGGGGCCTCATTAGAATGGGGCTTATGAGGCCCTGACATTAAAAGGAGACCAGTTCACAGTGAGCTGAAGGGGTCCCTGGACCAAAATAGCGGTCATTTCTCCAGTCCCCAAGCTGATAATGATAAGTGATACACTTGGCAGTTGGAGCAATGACTTCCACATTGGGTCACTGCTCTGTGGGGTAAGAGCTATCCCGGTGGGGAAAGCCAAGAGGAACCTCTGACACTGGCTCCCACCCCAGGCCAAGAGAGTAAGTCAAAACCAGTATTGGATCCTGGTGAGCATAGGGGGCTAAAGCAGAGATTAGTGACATCATTGGAGATGTATGGGATGCAGGTGAAGAGGAGGTAGGAGAGCCACAGGGACGAAGAGAGTGGAGAAGGTGAGAAGAAGTTCCGGGAGTCTCTCTCTGGGGGAGGGAGGAAGGGAATGGAAATGGTGAGAGGGAAGACGGAGGCTTCCACTGAATCCACTGCTAATGTTTCCTAGGGTGCTGGTGGATGCAGGAGATTTTGCTATATCCTTCCTTATCCATTTTAACATATCTGAAAGAGCACACCATGACTTAAAAAGTCACTGGGAGAAGTGGAAGCGGGCGGTATCCACAAACGGGCAGGCACCATCGGGGGCAGGCTCGAGGAGGAGGATTGCAGATTTACAGTGCACCCAATCTCCCCTGCTCTGAAACTTCCCCAGCATGGCCAGCTTCTCAGGTGCAGACCCAGAAAACTGGGCCTTTGAGTTCCACAGGCAAGAGGGGTTCAGACACCCCAGGACGTCAGCCAGAGCAGGATGCAGGAGAGAGAGGTGACTGAAGACAGAGGAGTATGAACGGGAAGGAGCAGAAGTAAGGTATGGGAGGAATGGAGCGGTGTCAGAGTAGGAGTTGGGTGGCAGACAAGGGAAATTCTAACACCCATGGGCCGTATAGAAACCAAGGGAGGCACCACTCCCCAGACATCAGTACTGCTCAGCTCAGGGGAGCTGAGAACTGACAGTTCCAGGAAAAATTGAAGACACCTGGCTATCCACACCCACCGCCATCACAACTGGTAGGCCTTGGTTGTGCGTCCTTCAATACTTTACAACATACTTGTACATATACTTAAATGAATTCTCATATATTACATAGGACTGACTGGTGTGTGTGTGTGTGCCCACGCACGCAAGTGATTTAACTTACAAATGTGAATCCAAAGCCATCGTTCTGCAACTTGCAGTTCGAAGTCAGGCGGATGCTTTCAAAAGGTGTGAGAATGGCCTGATGCATTCCGTTAGACTGCCACGCTTTATGCTACTGGATGCTAAGCCACGTTGCATTCGTCCATTTCCTTACTGACGGGAATTTGGAGTGTTCCCAGTTTTAACCATCACCAACACCCTTGTGCATGTGTTCTTGTACACTACAGGTACCAGCGTGTCTCCGGAAGAAGTACCAGGCAGCGGACTTGCAGGAGCATAGAGGAAATAGATTCTTTTTATCTTCCTTTTAAAGATCTTGGGCTAAAAGCAAGGACTCTGGAGTCAGATTGATTGGTTTCAATCCTGCCGCTGATCCCCACGAGCCGAATGACCTTGGGCCAGTGGCCGAACCTCTCAGTGCCTGTTTCCTCACCGGTAAGAGGCCAGTAATAGTTGGTACTATAGGTAAAGGCGTGTCACGCGGATGCATTATTATTTATGCCCAGCGCTTAGAAGAGTGCCAGGCACAGAGTCCGTGCCAGCACTAAGTTGCTTTCGATGGATTCTCCCAAATTACCTCCCAAATGCGTCTCTTGCACCACGGCCACAGGACTTTGCTCCTAAGCTCTCCCACCCTCGGAATGGTTAAGCTCCTTGAAGGTTGTCAACCTAGTGTGTGAAACCCGATTCGTGGTTTTAGTTCACATCTCCAGGATCAGCGGTGGGGAGCATCTTTTGGGGCGTAACTGGCCACTGCGATTTCCTCTTCTTTGAATTTGCCTCAGAGAGGGCGAAGGGCTGATGGAGCGAGGCCAACCCCAAGTCTATCCGGCAAACCCGCCTGCCAATAACGTCTGCTGAGCCACATTTGATGGAGCAGTTGAGACAGAGACCTTACAGAACGAAAATACGATCCCTTTGCTCTCTGGCCGACCCCAGATCACTGACTGCGGGACTCCTGTGCCCATTCTCCTGTTGGGTCGTAAGGCTTGCGGTGGAAGGGAGGCTGGCAAATGCTTTCGGCGTGTGCTAGGCATCCAGCGCCTCCATCTTGACGTTTCATCCTCACCACCCGTGGAGCCCGGCGTCCTCACTCCCTGACGCCCTCGACCCCCTGTATAGATGGGAACCGGAGACTCACAGCTGTGACTCTAACCGGAATGGGGAGGCCGGACAGGAGGAGGCGGGCCCAGAGGCTTGACAGAGGGAAGCACTCCCACCATCCCCTTCACCAGCCAACTGCCCGGACCGCCCACGGGCTTGCGAGCAAACCAGAGGCCCTCGACCCCATTGGTTAGGCTTCGAGGGGGCGGGCAAACAAGGCACCCGCTAGTTGGCGGGGGCCTGACCAATGAGGAGGCTGCTGCGGGGCCGTGGGAGGTGCGCTGAAAGTGGCGCGTCCTTTCTTTTGAGGCGAGCTCGTGCGGCGCCTGAGGTGGCTGACGCTGCCTGCTGAGCTCCGCAAGCCTAGCCCGCCGTGACCGCGACCGCGACTCGGGCCATCGACCGTCGCCCCGGTTCCGGGGCCGCCCGGGTCGTGACATGAGCTCCCCGGATGAGGTGTCTGTGTGGAGAAGGCGTGTCCGCCCAAAGGGCAGGGAGCGGGCCGGCGTCCGCGCGGCCGGCCCCGCAGTCCCGCGGGGACCCGAACCAGGTCCCAAGCCTGGGGAGCCGCGGAGCGGAGAGGGCAGAGGCCGCTCCCTGGACCCCGAGGGCTCCCGGTCGAAGCGGGAGATGCTGGAAGCGCGAGGGCCTGTGCTGTGGGGCCGCGAAGGCGGACCTGGCTCCCCAGATGACCACGCGAGGGACCTCCTGGACCTGATCGAGGAGTCTGAGGAGGCCAACCTGCAGCAGCTGACCGACCAGGATGTGCTGGGCGTCCGCAGATACCCGGACCCCGAGGGCTTCGAGTCTGAGCCGGAGATGCTGGAAGCGCGAGGGCCGGTGCTGTGGGGCCGCGAAGGCGGACCTGGCTCCCCAGATGTCCACGCGAGGGACCTCCTGGACCTGATCGAGGAGTCTGAGGAGGCCGAGGAGGCCAACCTGCAGCAGCTGACCGACCAGGACGCGCTGGGCGTCCGCAGATACCCGACCCCGGAGAGCTCCACTGCCTTCGAAGAGTCCACCGTGTTGACACTGAGCTTCGAGGAAGTTCCCGGCGGTCGAGGAGAGCCCGGCCAGAGCTGTGGGGAGGCGCCGACGGCTCCAGCCAGCCCTCTCCACCTCAGTGGGCCTGAAGCGGGCCGGGCCTTGGGGAACCCTAAGAGAGGCACTAAGCGTAGGTTGAACGTGGCTGCGGATCGCCAGCGGCGCTCCGCGGAAGGCCTGACCTGGCTGCTGTCCGACTCCGAGTCCTCAGATGAATTCAGTGAGACACAGCTGATGACGGTGAGCACTTACCCCAGAGGAGGAGGCCAGGCCAAGCCCAGCAGACCCGAGGATCCCGGGGACACTCCCAGACACTCGAAGTTCCAAGCCAGGGAGAATTTCCTTCACGTGACAGGCTCTTCCCTGTCGTCGACTCCGCGAGGACTCTCTTCGGTTGTGGAAAGGCAGGGCGTGGGAGAGCAGGGCATCTCTTCCCCTAAGAAAATGCAGAGCGTGCTGTGGGGGAAGGGGGGCAGCAAGCCCAGCTACCCGGGAGCTGCTGCTGCTGCTGCTGCTGCTTCTGCTTCTGCTTCTGCTGCTGCTGCAGGTGGCCTGCCGCGGGTCACTCCTAGGAAGAACGGAGCCCAGGAGAAGAAATCCGTCGGGGGAGCATCCAAACTTGCCCTGGGGGGAACATTCCGTTCCCGGGGGCAGCGAATCTCGGCAACTCCCGTGGAACCGGCCACCTTCCCCCCAATCTCTGGTATTCCGCAGCCTGGGAGACCCAAGAGTTATACCTTAGTCCTTTCGGGAACCAAACAGTCCAAGCACAGCGGCGCTGGGAAGAAATCCGTGGTCAGGTGGACAAGGGAGTCTGAGGCGGTGGCGGGAGAAGATAAGGACCCAAATAGAGACCCAGCCCCAAAGGGCCAGGTGAGTAGGCCATGCTCCTCCTCTCT
The DNA here is from genome assembly GCF_963924675.1 of Phocoena phocoena. Taxonomy (NCBI): domain Eukaryota; kingdom Metazoa; phylum Chordata; class Mammalia; order Artiodactyla; family Phocoenidae; genus Phocoena; species Phocoena phocoena. The sequence goes on along the minus strand of NC_089240.1, from coordinate 61,016,175 downwards.
CCCCACTCTTCCCCACCCCCACAGCACCCAGGGCACACGTCTTCACCCATGCTGCCTCTGTCCACTCCTCAGAGGTCAGCATTGGGTGCCCCTCGGTCACTGGGTCATTACGATGCCAGGTCGGGCTCCTTTTCCTAGGGACAAACATTAAGGTAGCACTTCGGGTGTCCTGGGCCCGGTTCTCCACCCTTGGCCTCTTTCCAGCCTCCTCTGAGAGACTTGGGCTGGGATGGAAGGGAGGGCTGGTAGCTGAATTGGGTAGGGGGATCCCTTAAAAGCTTCCCCGGAAAGCCTCAGCATTTAGACTCACTAGCTTCCCGAATCCTCCTTCCTAGCTGTTCCCCAGACCTTCCTTGCAGGGGGCCTGGGCTTTCTCAGTGTCCCACTGTTGTCCCTAGATCAGCTCTGCCTGCTGGCCTGGGGATGACAGAGGGTGAAAGTGCTAATGAGATCAGCCTTTCAATTCCCTTCCCAATTCCCTGCCTCACCCTGGCGGGAATCACACATCTCTCTCTCTCTCACTCTCTCTCCCTCTCTCTCTCTCTCCCCGCCCCCACACACACATACACACACACACACACACATACACACACACACACACACACACACACACACTTCCTTAGTCCAAATCGGTGAGAAATTTTTGTTTCAGCTGCTAACTCACAGGCCAGGGACATCTTGTCTGCGCATGCATCGTAGAAAAGCCAGCAGTGGCGACGTCAACACCCGAAGCCCCCAAGATCCAGGACACTCAGAACCCTTGGCCCTGAACCGGGGAGAAGTCATGCCCAGGGGTCCTGCCTCCTCAGGTGAGTGTCGTGGGTTTGATATGAGGGGAGGGAAGAGGGGTTGAGGACAGAAACCTCTGCCTCTGTCTCGGCTGGGGGCACAGCCTTGCTCCCAGGCAGCTTCTCCCACAGGAGACAGGGTGCTGGCAGGGCTGGCCTTGAGCCACATCATCCTCTTATGGGGTTTGTGCGACCGGGGCGATCGGTGGCAGTGCCCCAAACAGCTGCTCCGGGTGTAGACTTGCAGAGGAACAGCCTTTTCTGTTAAGTCCTGTTCGGCCACGTTGCTCTCCCAAGTGCTGGCTGTGGCTGCAGCTCTGGGAGGGTCGAATCCAGAGCCACATTGTTTGGGGACCACAATGGCGAAATGGCTGCCCCCGGGGAACAGGGGAGGCAGGCCCAGAGACAAGGTTCCAGCCGCTGGGGAGAGCAGGGGCGGCTGGTTGCCAGCAGAGGGTGGTGCTGCCTCACCTCACTTTAGAGCCCCCTTGGCCCTTTCCACCTCACTGGGAGCCTGGGAAGCTGGATTGTGTGTCCTTTCCCTCTCAGGTGACCGGGAGCCACTTGACCATCCCCCAAGACCGGAAACGCAGCAGCAGCCACTGGGAACGCCCTGCTGTCCTTGGGTAATGCTTCCTCTGCATCCTGGAAATGCAGGCCCAAACTCGAGGGTGGGATCTGGGTCCAAGTTCAGCTGACATGTGTGGGCGACCCCTCCCCTGCCCCCATCACGTACCCCACGGAGGGAGCCCACCTTCTTTCTACTGAGGAGCCCTTGCCAGTCTAACCACCTGGCTTTGGGGTGGAGGGCCCGGGGGAGTCGGGAAGGTGGAGGAGAGAGGAGGCCAGAGTATACTAATCATTTCTCTTCCCCCTCTGTCTGCTGGCCTAGTGTCTCGAGCTTAAGAGAGAAGTAGACGAACTTAAGGAGCAACTTGGTATGAGGAATCAGGGCCGGAGAGCGGTGTCTTAGTGCAGAAACCGGGTGGGCACCTGGGGTGGGGGTGGGCTGCAGGTGCGGTGGGCCTGGCAGGGACGATCATCCCTGTGGGGAGGAGAACCTCTCAGGCCTCGCCCTGGAGCTGGCTGTGCATGTACAGCTAGGCGTGTGTACAAATAGGAAAGTACTGTCTGGACTGCATGCACACTTCGACAACCAGACCAGTCCTAGGGAATGTCCTGATAGGACTTTTAGAGATGCCTCGTTGAGTTTTCCCTTGAACTCCTGCTTGGTGTGGCTTCTAAGGTTCTTGTTGGATTGTTTGTTTGTGTGTGTGACAAGTTCTGAGTGGTTGTGGCACGGCCCACAGCATGAGAGCTGCTGGCACATTTTTTTTCGCTTTAGGAATCGGTTCCACATTCAATTTGGGTGGTGGGGAGTGATCAGGCCCAGAGCTCTTTGCATGGGGTCTGGAGGGGTTTCAGGTTTCAGGGCTAGGCGGTTCGTCACGGGGATGGGGGACAGGCTTCTATATCCCTCTGTCTGGAGCACCTGCTAATGCCTGTCCCTGTTGCAGCCGCCATGCAGTACCTGGCTGACAAGTCGCAGACCCTTTGAAGTGAGTGTTACACACACCGTACCCCTTCCCACAGTCCTGGCTGTTGAGCAGGGCTGGGGGCTGGCCCTGGCTTGAGGCTCTTCCCTGACCCTGCTGTTTCACAGGTTGAGCCCAGCGTCTTCCTGCAAGAGGAGCAGCTGGTACCTTTGGGGCCCTGGAGCTGTGGCCAAGCTCGTTCGCTCCTGTGCTGCCTCACCTAGGGCTTCCTCTCCGCCTTGTTTTGCCCCCGCCCCGCCCCAGTTTCACAGCAGTTTCGGATTAAAGTACCTCTCATATTGTGTGTTCTGCCTTCTCTCTGGAGGGGTAGGGGTCGGGGTCGGGGTAGGGGCCTGGGGCGGGGCGCTGCTCCACGTCAGAGCCTTTTCCAGAACGGTATCTCTGGCACCCTGTGGTGGGGACTCTGGGCCAGCCTCTGCTACCATCCCTGCAGACAAGCCAGCGGAGTGCCACAGGTCTGGGTCCTGTGTGTGCTCTGCCTGGCCACATTGGCACGTCCTCCGTTTCCCCCGAAGGCCCTCTTCTAGTTCTCTCCAAACCCCCCTCCTCCTCTGGGGTCTGGCGGTTCCCATTCATCTCTGCCATTCACCCTTCCCATCCGCAAGAACTCATGACCGCCTTCCAGAGCTCCAATCTGGAAGCATTCACATCCTGCCTGCCGTAGCCAGCTGACCACCGTCCTCCAGCCGGGTCGTCTGTACACCCTTGAGTGGAAATTGGCCCGTCAGGTTCTATGGCAAGTGTGGTTAGTCGGTCTGTGTTGTTGCATGGTCCCCGTCAAATATTCTTCCACCAGCCCCATGACAGAGATTTTCCTGGAAATGATATTTCCGTGTCCCAGCTCAATCTCCCAGACTGCCTCTTTAGGACACACGAGATTGAGTCTGAACTCCATGTTCGATTTCCTCCTCACTCGAGGTTGGGGAGCACTTCCTTCCCTCAGCCAGGACCCAGGGCTGTACCAGCCTGAGACTCAGAGGGACAGATTTGTGTTTGAGTGAGGCAAGGGTGGTTCTGCCTGACACCCTTCCCGAAAGACCGGTGTTTTACTACACAAAAGGGGGTATGATGGTAGATTGGCCATTCAAGGTCGGCGACTGTGTGTCCCTGTGTGTGAATAAATGTAATCAGGGGTAATCTCCCTTGAGGGAGAAAGATGTGATTCAGGGAGTAAAGGGAGTAGAGGGTGGTCCAGGTTCTGGAAGGCATCGAATGAGCAAAAGCAAGGGTCGGATCTGTTTTGTTCAAGGGTTGTCGTTAAATTCCCAAAACATGGGAGGGGGATGATGCAGAAGTCAGCAAACCCCACGAAAGGGTGTCGGGATGCTCGAAATGCTTGATTCGCTGGAGGTGGCTCTCGATCCTACTCTGTGATCCTATGATGTCTAACAACTACTGTGGGTGTGGATGGAATGAGATTGGGAAGGGTGGCTCCTCAGAGTAGCTCATCTTAGAATCAGGGGACCCATATATGAGGCCACCCAACATGAGCTACCCGGGACAGGGGCAGGATGGGCGCAGTGACGATGGGAAGTAAGGAGTGACTGCACCTGGACAATGGGGAGCACTTGGGTCCACCCTTCCCCCATATTCTCACCCTGGCTCCCTTCCAGAGTCCATGGCATGAGCTCAGGTGGACAGACCACAGGTGGGATGGGACAGTCACAGACCTCAGGGTCAGAAAAGAACGTTTGTGGGACTTAATCCTTCCCCTCAAACCCCTCCCTGGAGAAGGTGGGCTTGATTGCTGCCCAGGCCTCTGGCTCGATTCCTAGAATGTACCCAGTGCCCCACCCAGCCTGTAGCAGGCTTATGTTCTAGCCCCTCTTGCTCCGGCACTGCTCCCCACTGAGCTGAGGCCATTACCAATGAGTGTGTGTGCACTTCGAGGAAACAGAGCTAGCTTAGACCTTGGACCTGCCTCTGACCAGTAGAGACAGTCATTCCAGGTCATGTGTCCCTGCAGACACTCTGGAGAGAGTGAAGCTAACTACAGGCTGGAGACAGCCATCACAGGAACTCGCTTCCCAGTGCACACTATGGATGTGAATAGAATGTTAACATGATTGTTAATAGAATGTTAATAGAAACCTTATTCAAAGTCACCCCAAACTGAAAGCAATCAAGATGTTATTCAACAGATGAACGAATAAAACCATACATATAAATGAAACATTTTTTAACAATACAAAGGAAGGAACTCTTGATACATGCAACAACTTGGATGAATCGCGAATGCATTATGCTAAATGAAAGAAGCCAGTCTCAAAATGTTACATACTGTGTCACTGTGTTTGTATAATAGTTGGAAAAGGTAAAACTATAGGGATGGGAAACAGATCACCAGTTATCAGAGGTGTGGGATGGGGGAGATGGTTTGACTACAAAGCAGCAGAATGAGGGAGATTTGGGGGCTGATGGAACTCTTTTGTATCCTGATTGTGGTGATAGTTACACAACTCTGTCCATGTGTTAAAACTCATGGTACTGAAAACAAAAAAGTTAATTTTACTATGTAATAAATCAAAATATATATAACTAAAAAAATTAAATGTGTCATACATAAAGGCTTGGGAATCATAATAGCATACAAAATAGTACCAGCATTCTCAAAAGTGACATTGAAAGTCAGAAACCTTTTCAGCCTGAAATTATATATCAGCTATCAAATAAGCATGAAATTAAAGGTAATATTAAAGGTAATATTTGTTCATGCAAAGTCTTAAAAGAAATTATCACCCATGGTACCCGGAGAATGAGTCCCATCAAAACACTGTGGTAAACCAAGAACAATGAAGACATTAATTCTAGGAAGCAGAAGATCCCACTTAGGGGTTTGGTAAAGGAGTGTTCTAGGAGCAACACTCTAGGCAACCAATAAAGATTGAACCTGTGTCCAGGAAAATGATTTCCAGCAACAAAGGAATGGACATAGTTGAAGATTGAGAAAATATTGCCAATTGGCCTATGACAGAAATGTAAGCTCTTGAGGGAAGGAACGTCATCAGTTTTTCTCAGTGATGTAGCACCATGTGTTAGAACAGTACCTTGTAAGCCCTCAATAGAGAATTGTTAAATGGAAAGGAGAGAAAGAGTGAATGCGAAGAGAGGAATTTGAGACAGCAAGTATACATCGACTCTTAAGGAGTTTTTATGTGAAGGTGAGCAGAGAAAAATGGTGTAGCTTGAAGGGAAATTGGAATCAAAAGAAGGTTTTCTTTAATTGGGAGAAACGACAACATACTTGTATGCTGATAGGAATGATCCAAAATAGAGAAAAATATTTATGAATGAGGGAAGTTTGTTTCTGATTGCCTGTATATTCTCAATGAAATGGGAAGCAAGGTCATCAGGTGAGAGCGAAGATGGTCCATGATCAGCAAGTACCCCCTCAACTTCCCCGGATCATCTTGTGATCTTCTTCTTTCTTTTAAAGTTTTATTTATTTATTTATTTATTTTTTTGGCTGCGCTGGGACTCTGTTGCTGCGCGCGGGCTTTCTCTAGTTGCGGTTAGCAGGGGCTACTCTTCGTTGCGGTGCGTGGGCTTCTCATTGCAGTGGCTTCTCTTGTGGAGCATGGGCTCTAGGCACGCAGGCGTCAGCAGTTGTGGCACGCAGGCTCTAGAGCACAGGCTCCAGTAGCTGTGCCGCACAGGCTTAGTTGCTCCGTGGCATATGGGATCTTCTGGGACCAGGGATCGAACCCGTGTCCTCTCCATTGGCAGGCAGATTCTTAACCACTGTGCCACCAGGGAAGTCCCGTGATCTTCTTGTATGGAATTTTTCATAATAAAGTGCTGTGAAAAATTAAAAAGAAGTGCTTTTGTTCATTAAAATGTATGATAAAAAGAGTGAAGGCAAGCTACAAACTAGAAGATATTTATGTAACATGAAATCATCAGAGAACTAAAGTATACAATACATAAAGAACTTCCACAAATAAATATGCAAACAACCCAAGGGGAAAATGGGCAAAAGACACTAAATGAACCCCTCATAGACAAGAAAATCCCCAAGGCCAAGCACATGAAAAGTTGCTCAATATTATTACTAACATTATTACTAATCAAGAAATTGCAAATTAAGTCTACAATGAGACACCATTTCACTATCACAAGATTGACAACAATTTTGTACTTTGTAAATATCAAATGTTGATGAGGATGTGGAACACTTAAACACTGTTGATAGGAGTAGAAATTAGCATGACCGCATTGTAAAAAATCTGGCATGATCTAGTAACGTTGGAAATCTTCTTTCCCTATGAGATGACAAGTTCAGTCCTAAGTATGAGCACTGGAACACAGCTTCCTAGCCATTTTATTCTATGGCTCACACAGAAAATGATGATTGTATGGCATACAGGAGTCAGATGACAAAGTTGTTCAGGGCCAGAACCAAGCGGTCCAGGGGCTGCTGTCTGGCTGTTTCTGGAGATGAAGGCCTCAAAGTCCCAGGTCCAAAAGTAGGAAAGCTCTGCCCTGGAAGGCTCTTGTACGTGGGCACCAGGAAACATGCGCCAGAGTGTTTATAGTAGCACTATGAATAATATCTGCCCAAATGGAAACAACCCAAATTACCCATTGACAGTAGAATGGATACATAGGTTGAGATACAGTTGATTCTTCTTATTTGTAGATTCCATACTTGCAAATTCCCCTATTTGCTAAAATTCATTTTTAACCACAAATCAGTACCAGAGTGCTTTCCTCCTCATTCGAGAGAGCTGGGAAAAATTTGACTTGGTGGAATATGTTCCCAACTGAGGTCAAACAAGGTGACGCTCTGCCTTCTGGTTTCAGTCTCAGACTGCAAGCAAGTGTCATTTTCAAGATTTATTTGGTGCCACATAGTTTGCATTTTTCTGCTTCTTTGTTGGTGATTTCATAATTAAAGATGGCCTCCAAGCTTAGTGCTGAAGTATTGTCTAGTGTTCTTGAGTGCAAAATGACTATGACGTGCACTCAAGAAAATATGTGTGTTACATAAACCTTGCTCAGGCATGACTTATAATGCTGTTGGCTGTGAGGTCAATGTTAATGAATCAATAATATTTGTATTAAAGAGAGTGCCATTAAACACAAACACACATGAAACGATTACGCAGCGATCAGTCGATGAAAATGTTGTGACCAGTGGATGGTAGGAACTTGAAATTATATTTCCCTTAGGAGCAATGTTTCAGTATTGCCTAATTCAGTGTTCATGGCAACTTTATAGACTGCAAATAACTATCATGATAATGAGAGTCTACTGTATATTCATTTGGTGGAAGAATGTACAGCAATGAAAATGAACAATTGCCTGCCACGTGCGACAACAGGGATGAATCTCAGTTACACAGTATCACACGGGAGAAGTCAGAAACAACACAGATGATTCCATTTACATAAAGACCAAAGGATGCAGCAAAACCAACGTTGTTAGGAATATGAACCTATGTAGAAAATAACTAAAGAAAAGGAAGGGAATGATGAAGACAAAGGATAGAGGTTACTTCTGAGGAGGGTGAAGGGAAAGGAATTGGAGCTTGCATGCAAGGAACTTCTAAGGTTATGGTGACATTTGAAAAAACACTGCTATAAAAGTTTACTGAGGGAATGAATGACTCCCATATCTGTATCCCTCTCCACCTTTGACCCCTCACTGGTGTTCCAGAACCAAATTTCTAAGTGCATTCTGGCTAATTCCACCTGCATGTCCTATAAGAAACACAAACTTAATGTATCCAAAATCCCATCATTTCCCTCCCAATCTTTCTTTACTTCCTGTGTCCTTATGCTCCCCACCACAAAGTCACTCAAAACGGAAATGTTAGTCATCTTGGACTTCTGCTTCCTCGTGGTGGCCATAGAAACATGCCCCTCCGATCCACTGCAGGTAACATAGTAGATTGGCAAGTGCCAGCTGCCACTTCTCTGGCACCACCATTGTTTGTGCCAAGATCCCACATCCTCTGGGTAGCTCCCAGCCAGTGACTGAGCATGGCAGGGGCATACTGCTGCAGGACAGGGACTCCTCTAAATGGCATCTGTAGGTTGGGGACTCCACATGAGCCTGAACAAACCAAACTAAACTGAACGAAAGTTTAGTGTTAGAACGAAACTGCATCTGAGATTCTTCTTATCTGACCCTCCTTTCCCCCACGTCTCTCTTACAGACATCAGACCCGCATCGCACCCTGAAGAAGAAGACTCATTCCTGCTCCTTCTCCTTTATCCTTCACATGCCATTCTCCCATCATGTTCGTCCATGTCCAATCATGCCTTGGTGTCCGTATTTTTGGAGGCCCCAAACTAACAAAAGTGGTACCAGGAGTGGTCTGAGAAGTTAGCTATAAGATGGGGTTTATGGACCAGCTCACTCACTGCGCAAATGACAAAGAGTGTACCATTTTGAGTGTTATGTGGGGCATGGATAATCTCTAGCACAAGGTTACCTCCTGATTCCTTAAGGTTGTATCCATACGTACCTTGAAAAATATCCCAGTGGAGGGTCTTACTTGTGGCCTGTGAGATGATTCAGGCCTTTGAATGGTAGGGAGGGCAGAGGCGGCTGTTCATCACTGTTATACTGGCGCCCTGCAAAGACATAATGAGAAACTAAGGGACATTACCAAACAGTTAAGGGCCAAGTGTAAGATTCATGGGGTTTTCTTGGTGGCTTACAAAATGCCCTTGCCTCCTGCAGAGACAGCTGAGTAGCTCACACATTATGTGATAACAATAAGTGCAGAACTCCAGAGATGTACACATCCTTGACAAACACAGGCCTGTTATGGGAAGGTCAGGGCCCTTTGTGGAGAAACTTCAGACTCTGAAATGTAGGCCGGGTATATTGGCATGGATGTCTCCAAACTTTGGCTTATCAGATCCAAACGTCCTGAGGCCTCAAAGCTTGCAGGGTGGCCCTTCCTTCCCCAGCAACAGCTAACACATGCCCTGTGCTGGTAGATGATACACAGTCTGCTCCCCCACAAAGTGACAGATGCCTCTTCCAGGGAAACCCTCATCTCTTCTCCATAAACTCACTGGGATATGCCGAGCCTGATAAGGGGAAAAAGAAATTATACACCAAGAAATAACAAGCCTGTACTGGCAGGAGCAGGGCAGTATCCCTGGGATTGGATTTTGAGGGTGCTGGATCAAGTGGACAGGAATATAAGAGTGGATAAGCAAGTTTTACTGAGCGGAGGCACTTTCTCATGCCATGGGATTTAACACACGGGCAAGGACTCCCGGAGATGGAGGAAATTCACCGCCAGACTGGCCCTTTGAAACTTTGAGAAAGTGATGGCCCATAAGCAGAGAAGTGGAAATGCCTGCCTTGGATTGGCAGATGGCAGAGGAAGGAACAAAAAGGTTGAGTGATGCAGACATGCTAGAACGGACAGAAAAGGTGAGGCCAGTCACATGGCCTCATGGTTATGTCCCACTGTAGGGCTGAGGGGACACATCACTCACCAAAGCCATCAGGAGTGTTCTGGTGAGAGGGGCCCCAGCATCACTAGAAGTTTGCTGGTTGCTCCCCTCTGCAGGCCAATGCCAATGATGGAAGGAAAGTGGTCCCGACCTGGGCTCATTACCACACATGGGAGCCAACGAATTCTGACATAATAGAGGGCAGAGGGCAGCTCTTAACCAAGAGATGCCAGCAGACCAAATTTCCAGTAACGACCAGCAAGGTCAGAGGGGCAGTCAAGAGTGCCTGCTTGACTGGCAGAAAGCTGAGAAGATGGCTCAGACAGCATGGCTCCCTAGGGGCAACTACAGCCAGCAAAAGGCAAGAATGCAAGAGAAGGAGGGCCATCATCCCGCTACAAAGCCACAGTCTCCTGCTCAGTTCCTGGTCCTGAGGCAATTCAGAGACCGGCCCCACTGAAGAGGTGGATGAGTCCTGAGGAGGAAGGATCCAGAAAAAAGGCAGTGGGTTATGACCGTCCCTAAAGAGAATGACTGCCATTTCTCAGGTGACTGTACCCCGAGGCTAGAAAAAGACCCAGACACTTCTACTACTACTGGACACAGGATCTGAGCTGACATTGATCCAGGAGGCCCAAAGTGTCGTGATGGGGCCTCATTAGAATGGGGCTTATGAGGCCCTGACATTAAAAGGAGACCAGTTCACACTGAGCTGAAGGGGTCCCTGGACCAAAATAGCGGTCATTTCTCCAGTCCCCAAGCTGATAATGATAAGTGATACACTTGGCAGTTGGAGCAATGACTTCCACATTGGGTCACTGCTCTGTGGGGTAAGAGCTATCCCGGTGGGGAAAGCCAAGAGGAACCTCTGACACTGGCTCCCACCCCAGGCCAAGAGAGTAAGTCAAAACCAGTATTGGATCCTGGTGAGCATAGGGGGCTAAAGCAGAGATTAGTGACATCATTGGAGACGTATGGGATGCAGGGGAAGAGGAGGTAGGAGAGCCACAGGGACGAAGAGAGTGGAGAAGGTGAGAAGAAGTTCTGGGAGTCTCTCTCTGGGGGAGGGAGGAAGGGAATGGAAATGGTGAGAGGGAAGACGGAGGCTTCCACTGAATCCACTGCTAATGTTTCCTAGGGTGCTGGTGGATGCAGGAGATTTTGCTATATCCTTCCTTATCCATTTTAACATATCTGAAAGAGCACACCATGACTTAAAAAGTCACTGGGAGAAGTGGAAGCGGGCGGTATCCACAAACGGGCAGGCACCATCGGGGGCAGGCTTGAGGAGGAGGATTGCAGATTTACAGTGCACCCAATCTCCCCTGCTCTGAAACTTCCCCAGCATGGCCAGCTTCTCAGGTGCAGACCCAGAAAACTGGGCCTTTGAGTTCCACAGGCAACAGGGGTTCAGACACCACAGGACTCTCCAGGAGGTCAGCCAGAGCAGGATGCAGGAGAGAGAGACTGAAGAAAGAGGAGTATGAACGGGAAGGAGCAGAAGGAAGGTATGGGAGGAATGGAGCGGTGTCAGAGTAGGAGTTGGGTGGCAGACAAGGGAAATTCTAACACCCATGGGCCGTATAGAAACCAAGGGAGGCACCACTCCCCAGACATCAGTACTGCTCAGCTCAGGGGAGCTGAGAACTGACAGTTCCAAGAAAAATTGAGAGACACCTGGCTATCCACACCCACCGCCATCACAACTGGTAGGCCTTGGTTGTGCGTCCTTCAAAACTTTGAAACATACTTGTACATATACTTAAATGAATTCTCATATATTACATAGGATTGACTGGTGTGTGTGCGTGTGCCCACGCACGCAAGTGATTTAACTTACAAATGTGAATCCAAAGCCATCGTTCTGCAACTTGCAGTTTGAAGTCAGGCGGATGCTTTCGAAAGCTGTGAGAATGGCCTGATGCATTCCGTTGGACTGCCACGCTTTATGCTACTGGATGCTAAGCCACGTTGCATTCATCCATTTCCTTACTGACGGGAATTTGGAGTGTTCCCAGTTTTTCCCGTCACCAACACCCTTGTGCATGTGTTCTTGTACACTACAGGTACCAGCGTGTCTCCGGAAGAAGTACCAGGCAGCGGACTTGCAGGAGCATAGAGGAAATAGATTCTTTTTTCCTTCCTTTTAAAGATCTTGGGCTAAAAGCAAGGACTCTGGAGTCAGATTGATTGGTTTCAATCCTGCCGCTGATCCCCACGAGCCGAATGACCTTGGGCCAGTGGCCGAACCTCTCAGTGCCTGTTTCCTCACCGGTAAGAGGCCAGTAATAGTTGGTACTATAGTTAAAGGCGTGTCACGCGGATGCATTATTATTTATGCCCAGCGCTTAGAAGAGTGCCAGGCACAGAGTCCGTGCCAGGCACAGAGTCCGTGCCAGCACTAAGTTGCTTGCAATGGATTCTGCCAAATTACCTCCCAAATGCGTCTCTTGCACCACCGCCACAGGGGTTTGCTCCTAAGCTCTCCCACCCTCGGAATGGTTAAGCTCTTTGAAGGCTGTCAACCTAGTGTGTGAAACCCGATTCGTGGTTTTAGTTCACATCTCCAGGATCAGCGGTGGGGAGCATCTTTTGGGGCGTAACTGGCCACTGCGATTTCCTCTTCTTTGAATTTGCCTCAGAGAGGGCGAAGGGCTGATGGAGCGAGGCCAACCCCAAGTCTATCCGGCAAACCCGCCTGCCAATAATGTCTGCTGAGCCACATTTGATGGAGCAGTTGAGACAGAGACCTTACAGAACGAAAATACGATCCCTTTGCTCTCTGGCCGACCCCAGATCACTGACTGCGGGACTCCTGTGCCCATTCTACTGTTGGGTCGTAAGGCTTGCGGTGGAAGGGAGGCTGGCAAATGCTTTCGGCGTGTGCTAGGCATCCAGCGCCTCCATCTTGACGTTTCATCCTCACCACCCCTGGATCCCAGCACCCTCACTCCCTGACGCCCTCGACCCCCTGTATAGATGGGAACCGGAGACTCACAGCTGTGACTCTAACCGGAAAGGGGAGGCCGGACAGGAGGAGGCGGGCCCAGAGGCTTGACAGAGGGAAGCACTCCCACCATCCCCTTCACCAGCCAACTGCCCGGACCGCCCACGGGCTTGCGAGCAAACCAGAGGCCCTCGACCCCATTGGTTAGGCTTCGAGGGGGCGGGCGAACAAGGCGCCCGCTGGTTGGCGGGGGCCTGACCAATGAGGAGGCTGCTGCGGGGCCGTGGGAGGCGCGCTGAAAGTGGCGCGTCCTTTCTTTTGAGGCGAGCTCGTGCGGCGCGTGAGGTGGCTGACGCTGCCTTCTGAGCGCCGCACGCCTACACCGCCGTGACCGCGACCGCGACTCGGGCCATCGACCGTCGCCCCGGTTCCGGGGCCGCCCGGGTCGTGACATGAGCTCCCCGGATGAGGTGTCTGTGTGGAGAAGGCGTGTCCGCCCAAAGGGCAGGGAGCGGGCCGGCGTCCGCGCGGCCGGCCCCGCAGTCCCGCGGGGACCCGAACCAGGTCCCAAGCCTGGGGAGCCGCGGAGCGGCGAGGGCGGAGGCCGCTCCCTGGACCCCGAGGGCTCCCGGTCGAAGCGGGAGATGCTGGAAGCGCGAGGGCCTGTGCTGTGGGGCTGCGAAGGCGGACCTGGCTCCCCAGATGACCACGCGAGGGACCTCCTGGACCTGATCGAGGAGTCTGAGGAGGCCGAGGAGGCCAACCTGCAGCAGCTGACCGACCAGGATGTGCTGGGCGTCCGCAGATACCCGGACCCCGAGGGCTTCGAGTCTGAGCGGGAGATGCTGGAAGCGCGAGGGCCGGTGCTGTGGGGCCACGAAGGCGGACCTGGCTCCCCAGATGTCCACGCGAGGGACCTCCTGGACCTGATCGAGGAGTCTGAGGAGGCCAAGGAAGCCAACCTGCAGCAGCAGACCGACCAGGACGCGCTGGGCGTCCGCAGATACCCGACCCCGGAGAGCTCCACCGCCTTCGAAGAGTCCACCGTGTTGACACTGAGCTACGAGGAAGTTCCCGGCGGTCGAGGAGAGCCCGGCCAGAGCTGTGGGGAGGCGCCGACGGCTCCAGCCAGCCCTCTCCAGTTCAGTGGGCCTGAAGCGTGCCGAGCCTTGGGGAACCCTAAGAGAGGCACTAAGCGTAGGTTGAACGTGGCTGCGGATCGCCAGCGGCGCTCCGCGGAAGGCCTGACCTGGCTGCTGTCCGACTCCGAGTCCTCAGATGAATTCAGTGAGACACAGCTGATGACGGTGAGCACTTACCCCAGAGGAGGAGGCCAGGCCAAGCCCAGCAGACCCGAGGATCCCGGGGACACTCCCAGACACTCGAAGTTCCAAGCCAGGGAGAATTTCCTTCACGTGACAGGCTCTTCCCTGTCGTCGGCTCCGCGAGGACTCTCTTCGGTTGTGGAAAGGCAGGGCGTGGGAGAGCAGGGCATCTCTTCCCCTAAGAAAATGCAGAGCGTGCTGTGGGGGAAGGGGGGCAGCAAGCCCAGCTACCCGGGAGCTGCTGCTGCTGCTGCTGCTGCTTCTGCTTCTGCTTCTGCTGCTGCTGCAGGTGGCCTGCCGCGGGTCACTCCTAGGAAGAACGGAGCCCAGGAGAAGAAATCCGTCGGGGGAGCATCCAAACTTGCCCTGGGGGGAACCTTCCGTTCCCGGGGGCAGCGAATCTCGGCAACTCCCGTGGAACCGGCCACCTTCCCCCCAATCTCTGGTATTCCGCAGCCTGGGAGACCCAAGAGTTATACCTTACTCCTTTCGGGAACCAAACAGTCCAAGCACAGCTGCGCTGGGAAGAAATCCGTGGTCAGTTGGGCAAGGGAGTCTGAGGCGGTGGCGGGAGAAGATAAGGACACAAATAGAGACCCAGCCCCAAAGGGCCAGGTGAGTAGGCCATGCTCCTCCTCTCTCCCCACTCTTCCCCACCCCCACAGCACCCAGGGCACACGTCTTCACCCATGCTGCCTCTGTCCACTCCTCAGAGGTCAGCATTGGGTGCCCCTCGGTCACTGGGTCATTACGATGCCAGATCGGGCTCCTTTTCCTAGGGACAAACATTAAGGTAGCACTTCGGGTATCCTGGGCCCGGTTCTCCACCCTTGGCCTCTTTCCAGCCTCCTCTGAGAGACTTGGGCTGGGATGGAAGGGAGGGCTGGTAGCTGAATTGGGTAGGGGGATCCCTTAAAAGCTTCCCCGGAAAGCCTCAGCATTTAGACTCACTAGCTTCCCGAATCCTCCTTCCTAGCTGTTCCCCAGACCTTCCTTGCAGGGGGCCTGGGCTTTCTCAGTGTCCCACTGTTGTCCCTAGATCAGCTCTGCCTGCTGGCCTGGGGATGACAGAGGGTGAAAGTGCTAATGAGATCAGCCTTTCAATTCCCTTCCCAATTCCCTGCCTCACCCTGGCGGGAATCACACATCTCTCTCCCTCTCACTCTCTCTCCCTCTCTCGCTCTCTCCCACACACACACACACATACACACACACACACACACACACACACACACACACACATCCTTAGTCCAAATCGGTGAGAAATTTTTGTTTCAGCTGCTAACTCACAGGCCAGGGACATCTTGTCTGCGCATGCATCGTAGAAAAGCCAGCAGTGGCGACGTCAACACCCGAAGCCCCCAAGATCCAGGAAACTCAGAACCCTTGGCCCTGAACCGGGGAGAAGTCATGCCCAGGGGGCCTGCCCCCTCAGGTGAGTGTCGTGGGTTTGATATGAGGGGAGGGAAGAGGGGTTGAGGACAGAAACCTCTGCCTCTGTCTCAGCTGGGGGCACAGCCTTGCTCCCAGGCAGCTTCTCCCACAGGAGACGGGGTGCTGGCAGGGCTGGCCTTGAGCCACATCATCCTCTGTGTGGGATTTATGCGTCCGGGGTGAACGGTGGCAGTGCCCCAAACAGCTGTTCCGGGTGTAGACTTGCAGGGGAACAGCCTTTTCTGTTAAGTCCTGTTCGGCCACATTGCTCTCCCAAGTGCTGGCTGTGGCTGCAGCTCTGGGAGGGTCGAATCCAGAGCCACATTGTTTGGGGACCACAATGGCGAAATGGCTGCCCCCGGGGAACAGGGGAGGCAGGCCCAGAGACAAGGTTCCAGCCGCTGGGGAGAGCAGGGGCGGCTGGTTGCCAGCAGAGGGTGGTGCTGCCTCACCTCACTTTAGAGCCCCCTTGGCCCTTTCCACCTCACTGGGAGCCTGGGAAGCTGGATTGTGTGTCCTTTCCCTCTCAGGTGACCGGGAGCCACTTGACCATCCCCCAAGACCGGAAACGCAGCAGCAGCCACTGGGAACGCCCTGCTGTCCTTGGGTAATGCTTCCTCTGCATCCTGGAAATGCAGGCCCAAACTCGAGGGTGGGATCTGGGTCCAAGTTCAGCTGACATGTGTGGGCGACCCCTCCCCTGCCCCCATCACGTACCCCACGGAGGGAGCCCACCTTCTTTCCACTGAGGAGCCCTTGCCAGTCTAACCACCCGGCTTTGGGGTGGAGGGCCCGGGGGAGTGGAGAAGGTGGAGGAGAGAGGAGGCCAGAGTATACTAATCATTTCTCTTCCTCCTCTGTCTGCTGGCCTAGTGTCTCGAGCTAAAGAGAGAAGTGGACGAACTTAAGGAGCAACTTGGTATGAGGAACCAGGGCCGGAGAGCGGTGTCTTAGTGCAGAACCCGGGTGGGCACCTGGGGTGGGGGTGGGCTGCAGGTGCGGTGGGCCTGGCAGGGACGATCATCCCTGTGGGGAGGAGAACCTCTCAGGCCTCGCCCTGGAGCTGGCTGTGCATGTACAGCTAGGCGTGTGTACAAATAGCAAAGTACTGTCTGGACTGCATGCACACTTTGACAACCAGACCAGTCCTAGGGAATGTCCTTCTGATAGGACTTTTAGAGATGCCTCGTTGATTTTTCCCTTGAACTGCTGCTTGGTGTGGCTTCTAAGGTTCTTGTTGGATTGTTTGTTTGTGTGTGTGACAAGTTCTGAGTGGTTGTGGCACGGCCCACAGCATGAGAGCTGCTGGCACATTTTGTTTCGCTTTAGGAATCAGTTCCACATTCAATTTCGGTGGTGGGGAGTGATCAGGCCCAGAGCTCTTTGCATGGGGTCTGGAGGGGTTTCAGGTTTCAGGGCTAGGCGGTTCGTCACGGGGATGGGGGACAGGCTTCTATATCCCTCTGTCTGGAGCACCTGCTAATGCCTGTCCCTGTTGCAGCCGCCAT
Organism: Phocoena phocoena; assembly: GCF_963924675.1. Taxonomy (NCBI): domain Eukaryota; kingdom Metazoa; phylum Chordata; class Mammalia; order Artiodactyla; family Phocoenidae; genus Phocoena; species Phocoena phocoena. The sequence goes on along the minus strand of NC_089240.1, from coordinate 60,999,195 downwards.
GCAGTACCTGGCTGACAAGTCACAGACCCTTTGAAGTGAGTGTTACACACACCGTACCCCTTCCCACAGTCCTGGCTGTTGAGCAGGACTGAGGGCTGGCCCAGGCTTGAGGCTCTTCCCTGACTCTGCTGTTTCACAGGTTGAGCCCAGCATCTTCCTGCAAGAGGAGCAGCTGGTACCTTTGGGGCCCTGGAGCTGTGGCCAAGCTCGTTCGCTCCTGTGCTGCCTCACCTAGGGCTTCCTCTCCCCCTTGTTTTGCCCCCGCCCCGCCCCAGTTTCACAGCAGTTTCCAATTAAAGTACCTCTCATATTCTGTGTTCTGCCTTCTCTCTGGAGGGGTAGGGGTCGGGGTCGGGGTAGGGGCCTGGGACGGGGCGCTGCTCCACGTCAGAGCCTTTTCCAGAACGGTATCTCTGACATCCTGTGGTGGGGACTCTGGGCCAGCCTCTGCTACCATCCCTGCAGACAAGCCAGCGGAGTGCCACAGGTCTGGGTCCTGTGTGTGCTCTGCCTGGCCACATTGGCACGTCCTCCGTTTCCCCCGAAGGCCCTCTTCTAGTTCTCTCCAAACCCCCCTCCTCCTCTGGGGTCTGGCGGTTCCCATTCATCTCTGCCATTCACCCTTCCCATCAGCAGGAACTCATGACCGCCTTCCAGAGCTCCAATCTGGAAGCATTCACATCCTGCCTGCCGTAGCCAGCTGACCACCCTCCTCCAGCCGGGTCGTCTGTACACCCTTGAGTGGAAATTGGCCCGTCAGGTTCTATGGCAAGTGTGGTTAGTCGGTGTGTGTTGTTGCATGGTCCCCGTCAAATACTCTTCCACCAGCCCCATGACACAGATTTTCCTGGAAATGATATTTCCGTGTCCCAGCTCAATCTCCCAGACCGCCTCTTTAGGACACACGAGATTGAGTCTGAACTCCATGTTCGATTTCCCCCTCACTCGAGGTTGGGGAGCACTTCTTTCCCTCAGCCAGGACCCAGGGCTGTACCAGCCTGAGACTCAGAGGGACAGATTTGTGTTTGAGTGAGGCAAGGGTGGTTCTGCCTGACACCCTTCCCGAAAGACCGGTGTTTTACTACACAAAAGGGGGTATGATGGTAGATTGGCCATTCAAGGTTGGTGACTGTGTGCCCCTGTGTGTGAATAAATGTAATCAGGGGTAATCTCCCTTGAGGGAGAAAGATGTGATTCAGGGAGTAAAGGGAGTAGAGGCTGGTCCAGGTTCTGGAAGGCATCGAATGAACAAAAGCAAGGGTCGGATCTGTTTTGTTCAAGGCTTGTCGTTAAATTCCCAAAACATGGGAGGGGGATGATGCAGAAGTCAGCAAACCCCACGAAAGGGTGTCGGGATGCTCGAAATGCTGGATTCGCTGGAGGTGGCTCTCGATCCTACTCTGTGATCCTATGATGTCTGACAACTACTGTGGGTGTGGATGGAATGAGATTGGGAAGGGTGGCTCCTCAGAGTAGCTCATCTTAGAATCAGGGGACCCATATATGAGGCCACCCAACATGAGCTACCCGGGACAGGGGCAGGATGGGCGCAGTGACGATGGGAAGTAAGGAGTGACTGCACCTGGACAATGGGGAGCACTTGGGTCCACCCTTCCCCCATATTCTCACCCTGGCTCCCTTCCAGAGCCCATGGCATGAGCTCAGGTGGACAGACCACAGGTGGGATGGGACAGTCACAGACCTCAGGGTCAGAAAAGAACGTTTGTGGGACTTAATCCTTCCCCTCAAACCCCTCCCTGGAGAAGGTGGGCTTGATTGCTGCCCAGGCCTCTGGCTTGATTCCTAGAATGTACCCAGTGCCCCACCCAGCCTGTACCAGGCTTATGTTCTAGCCCCTCTTGCTCCGGCACTGCTCCCCACTGAGCTGAGGCCATTACCAATGAGTGTGTGTGCACTTCGAGGAAACAGAGCTAGCTTAGACCTTGGACCTGCCTCTGACCAGTAGAGACAGTCATTCCAGGTCATGTGTCCCTGCAGACACTCTGGAGAGAGTGAAGCTAACTACAGGCTGGAGACAGCCATCACAGGAACTCGCTTCCCAGTGCACACTATGGATGTGAATAGAATGTTAACATGATTGTTAATAGAATGTTAATAGAAACCTTATTCAAAGTCACCCCAAACTGAAAGCAATCAAGATGTTATTCAACAGATGAACGAATAAAACCATACATATAAATGAAACATTTTTTAACAATACAAAGGAAGGAACTCTTGATACATGCAACAACTTGGATGAATCGCGAATGCATTATGCTAAATGAAAGAAGCCAGTCTCAAAATGTTACATACTGTGTCACTGTGTTTGTATAATAGTTGGAAAAGGTAAAACTATAGGGATGGGAAACAGATCACCAGTTATCAGAGGTTTGGGATGGGGGAGATGGTTTGACTACAAAGCAGCAGAATGAGGGAGATTTGGGGGCTGATGGAACTCTTTTGTATCCTGATTGTGGTGATAGTTACACAACTCAGTCCATGTGCTAAAACTCATGGTACTGAAAACAAAAAAGTTAATTTTACTATGTAATAAATCAAAATATATATAACTAAAAAAATTAAATGTGTCATACATAAAGGCTTGGGAATCATAATAGCATGCAAAATAGTACCAGCATTCTCAAAAGTGACATTGAAAGTCAGAAACCTTTTCAGCCTGAAATTATATATCAGCTATCAAATAAGCATGAAATTAAGGGTAATATTAAAGGTAATATTTGTTCATGCAAAGTCTTAAAAGAAATTATCACCCATGGTACCCGGAGAATGAGTCCCATCAAAACACTGTGGTAAACCAAGAACAATGAAGACATTAATTCTAGGAAGCAGAAGATCCCACTTAGGGGTTTGGTAAAGGAGTGTTCTAGGAGCAACACTCTAGGCAACCAATAAAGATTGAACCTGTGTCCAGGAAAATGATTTCCAACAACAAAGGAATGGACATAGTTGAAGATTGAGAAAATATTGCCAATAGGCCTATGACAGAAATGTAAGCTCTTGAGGGAAGGAACGTCATCAGTTTTTCTCAGTGATGTAGCACCATGTGTTAGAACAGTACCTTGTAAGCCCTCAATAGAGAATTGTTAAATGGAAAGGAGAGAAAGAGTGAATGCGAAGAGAGGAATTTTAGACAGCAAGTATACATCGACTCTTAAGGAGTTTTTATGTGAAGGTGAGCAGAGAAAAATGGTGTAGCTTGAAGGGAAATTGGAATCAAAAGAAGGTTTTCTTTAATTGGGAGAAACGACAACATACCTGTATGCTGATAGGAATGATCCAAAATAGAGAAAAATATTTATGAATGCGGGAAGTTTGTTTCTGATTGCCTGTATACTCTCAATGAAATGGGAAGCAAGGTCATCAGGTGAGAGCGAAGATGGTCCATGATCAGCAAGTACCCCCTCAACTACCCCGGATCATCTTGTGATCTTCTTCTTTCTTTTAAAGTTTTATTTATTTATTTACTTATTTGGCTGCGCTGGGACTCTGTTGCTGCGCGCGGGCTTTCTCTAGTTGCGGTTAGGAGTGCCTTTACACAGAAACACACATGAAACATGATTACGCAGCAATCAGTCGATGAAAATGTTGTGACCAGCGGATGGTAGGAACTTGAAATTATATTTCCCTTAGCAGCAATGTTTCAGGATTGCCTAATTCAGTGTTCATGGCAACTTTATAGACTGCAAATAACTATCATGATAATGAGAGTCTACTGTATATTCATTTGGTGGAAGAGTGTACAGCAATGAAAATGAACAATTGCCTGCCACGTGCGACAACAGGGATGAATCTCAGTTACACAGTATCACACGGGAGAAGTCAGAAACAACACAGATGATTCCATTTACATAAAGACCAAAGGATGCAGCAAAACCAACGTTGTTAGGAATATGAACCTATGTAGAAAATAACTAAAGAAAAGGAAGGGAATGATGAAGACAAAGGATAGAGGTTACTTCTGAGGAGGGTGAAGGGAAAGGAATTGGAGCTTGCATGCAAGGAACTTCTAAGGTTATGGTGACATTTGAAAAAACACTGCTATAAAAGTTTACTGAGGGAATGAATGACTCCCATATCTGTATCCTTCTCCAGCTTTGACCCCTCACTGGTGTTCCAGAACCAAATTTCTAAGTGCATTCTGGCTAATTCCACCTGCATGTCCTATAAGAAACACAAACTTAATGTATCCAAAATCCCATCATTTCCCTCCCAATCTTTCTTTACTTCCTGTGTCCTTATGCTCCCCACCACAAAGTCACTCAAAACGGAAATGTTAGTCATCTTGGACTTCTGCTTCCTCGTGGTGGCCATAGAAACATGCCCCTCCGATCCACTGCAGGGAACATAGTAGATTGGCAAGTGCCAGCTGCCACTTCTCTGGCACCACCATTGTTTGTGCCAAGATCCCACATCCTCTGGGTAGCTCCCAGCCAGTGACTGAGCATGGCAGGGGCATACTGCTTCAGGACAGGGACTCCTCTAAATGGCAGCTGTAGGTTGGGGACTCCACATGAGCCTGAACAAACCAAACTAAACTGAACGAAAGTTTAGTGTTAGAACGAAACTGCATCTGAGATTCTTCTTATCTGACCCTCCTTTCCCGCACGTCTCTCTTACAGACATCAGACCCGCATCGCACCCTGAAGAAGAAGACTCATTCCTGCTCCTTCTCCTTTATCCTTCACATGCCATTCTCCCATCATGTTCGTCCATGTCCAATCATGCCTTGGTGTCCGTATTTTTGGAGGCCCCAAACTAACAAAAGTGGTACCAGGAGTGGTCTGAGAAGTTAGCTATAAGATGGGGTTTATGGACCAGCTCACTCACTGCGCAAATGACAAAGAGTGTACCATTTTGAGTGTTATGTGGGGCATGGATAATCTCTAGCACAAGGTTACCTCCTGATTCCTTAAGGTTGTATCCATACGTACCTTGAAAAATATCCCAGTGGAGGGTCTTACTTGTGGCCTGTGAGATGATTCAGGCCTTTGAATGGTAGGGAGGGCAGAGGCGGCTGTTCATCACTGTTATACTGGCGCCCTGCAAAGACATAATGAGAAACTAAGGGACATTACCAAACAGTTAAGGGCCAAGTGTAAGATTCATGGGGTTTACTTGGTGGCTTACAAAATGCCCTTGCCTCCTGCAGAGACAGCTGAGTAGCTCACACATTATGTGATAACAATAAGTGCAGAACTCCAGAGATGTACACATCCTTGACAAACACAGGCCTGTTATGGGAAGGTCAGGGCCCTTTGTGGAGAAACTTCAGACTCTGAAATGTAGGCCGGGTATATTGGCATGGATGTCTCCAAACTTTGGCTTATCAGATCCAAACGTCCTGAGGCCTCAAAGCTTGCAGGGTGGCCCTTCCTTCCCCAGCAACAGCTAACACATGCCCTGTGCTGGTAGATGATACACGGTCTGCTCCCCAACAAAGTGACTGAGGCCTTTCCCAGGGAAACCCTCATCTCTTCTCCATAAACTCACTGGGATATGCCGAGTCTGATGAGGGGAAAAAGAAATTATACACCAAGAAATAACAAGCCTGTACTGGCAGGAGCAGGGCAGTATCCCTGGGATTGGATTTTGAGGGTGCTGGATCAAGTGGACAGGAATATAAGAGTGGATAAGCAAGTTTTACTGAGCGGAGGCACTTTCTCATGCCATGGGATTTAACACACGGGCAAGGACTCCCGGAGATGGAGGAAATTCACCGCCAGACTGGCCCTTTGAAACTTTGAGAAAGTGATGGCCCATAAGCAGAGAAGTGGAAATGCCTGCCTTGGATTGGCAGATGGCAGAGGAAGGAACAAAAAGGTTGAGTGATGCAGACATGCTAGAACGGACAGAAAAGGTGAGGCCAGTCACATGGCCTCATGGTTATGTCCCACTGTAGGGCTGAGGGGACACATCACTCACCAAAGCCATCAGGAGTATTCTGGTGACAGGGGCCCCAGCATCACTAGAAGTTTGCTGGTTGCTCCCCTCTGCAGGCCAATGCCAATGATGGAAGGAAAGTGGTCCCGACCTGGGCTCATTACCACCCATGGGAGCCAACGAATTCTGACATAATAGAGGGCAGAGGGCAGCTCTTAACCAAGAGATGCCAGCAGACCACATTTCCAGTAACGACCAGCAAGGTCAGAGGGGCAGTCAAGAGTGCCTGCTTGACCGGCAGAAAGCTGAGAAGATGGCTCAGACAGCATGGCTCCCTAGGGGCAACTACAGCCAGCAAAAGGCAAGAATGCAAGAGAAGGAGGGCCATCATCCCGCTACAAAGCCACAGTCTCCTGCTCAGTTCCTGGTCCTGAGCCAATTCAGAGACCGGCCCCACTGAAGAGGTGGATGAGTCCTGAGGAGGAAGGATCCAGAAAAAAGGCAGTGGGTTATGACCGTCCCTAAAGAGAATGACTGCCATTTCTCAGGTGACTGTACCCCGAGGCTAGAAAAAGACCCAGACACTTCTACTACTACTGGACACAGGATCTGAGCTGACATTGATCCAGGAGGCCCAAAGTGTCGTGATGGGGCCTCATTAGAATGGGGCTTATGAGGCCCTGACATTAAAAGGAGACCAGTTCACAGTGAGCTGAAGGGGTCCCTGGACCAAAATAGCGGTCATTTCTCCAGTCCCCAAGCTGATAATGATAAGTGATACACTTGGCAGTTGGAGCAATGACTTCCACATTGGGTCACTGCTCTGTGGGGTAAGAGCTATCCCGGTGGGGAAAGCCAAGAGGAACCTCTGACACTGGCTCCCACCCCAGGCCAAGAGAGTAAGTCAAAACCAGTATTGGATCCTGGTGAGCATAGGGGGCTAAAGCAGAGATTAGTGACATCATTGGAGACGTATGGGATGCAGGGGAAGAGGAGGTAGGAGAGCCACAGGGACGAAGAGAGTGGAGAAGGTGAGAAGAAGTTCCGGGAGTCTCTCTCTGAGGGAGGGAGGAAGGGAATGGAAATGGTGAGAGGGGAGATGGAGGCTTCCACTGAATCCACTGCTAATGTTTCCTAGGGTGCTGGTGGATGCAGGAGATTTTGCTATATCCTTCCTTATCCATTTTAACATATCTGAAAGAGCACACCATGACTTAAAAAGTCACTGGGAGAAGTGGAAGCGGGCGGTATCCACAAACGGGCAGGCACCATCGGGGGCAGGCTCGAGGAGGAGGATTGCAGATTTACAGTGCACCCAATCTCCCCTGCTCTGAAACTTCCCCAGCATGGCCAGCTTCTCAGGTGCAGACCCAGAAAACTGTGCCTTTGAGTTCCACAGGCAACAGGGGTTCAGACACCACAGGACTCTCCAGGAGGTCAGCCAGAGCAGGATGCAGGAGAGAGAGACTGAAGAAAGAGGAGTATGAACGGGAAGGAGCAGAAGGAAGGTATGGGAGGAATGGAGCGGTGTCAGAGTAGGAGTTGGGTGGCAGACAAGGGAAATTCTAACACCCATGGGCCGTATAGAAACCAAGGGAGGCACCACTCCCCAGACATCAGTACTGCTCAGCTCAGGGGAGCTGAGAACTGACAGTTCCAAGAAAAATTGAGAGACACCTGGCTATCCACACCCACCGCCATCACAACTGGTAGGCCTTGGTTGTGCGTCCTTCAAAACTTTGAAACATACTTGTACATATACTTAAATGAATTCTCATATATTACATAGGATTGACTGGTGTGTGTGCGTGTGCCCACGCACGCAAGTGATTTAACTTACAAATGTGAATCCAAAGCCATCGTTCTGCAACTTGCAGTTTGAAGTCAGGCGGATGCTTTCGAAAGCTGTGAGAATGGCCTGATGCATTCCGTTGGACTGCCACGCTTTATGCTACTGGATGCTAAGCCACGTTGCATTCATCCATTTCCTTACTGACGGGAATTTGGAGTGTTCCCAGTTTTTCCCGTCACCAACACCCTTGTGCATGTGTTCTTGTACACTACAGGTACCAGCGTGTCTCCGGAAGAAGTACCAGGCAGCGGACTTGCAGGAGCATAGAGGAAATAGATTCTTTTTTCCTTCCTTTTAAAGATCTTGGGCTAAAAGCAAGGACTCTGGAGTCAGATTGATTGGTTTCAATCCTGCCGCTGATCCCCACGAGCCGAATGACCTTGGGCCAGTGGCCGAACCTCTCAGTGCCTGTTTCCTCACCGGTAAGAGGCCAGTAATAGTTGGTACTATAGTTAAAGGCGTGTCACGCGGATGCATTATTATTTATGCCCAGCGCTTAGAAGAGTGCCAGGCACAGAGTCCGTGCCAGGCACAGAGTCCGTGCCAGCACTAAGTTGCTTGCAATGGATTCTGCCAAATTACCTCCCAAATGCGTCTCTTGCACCACCGCCACAGGGGTTTGCTCCTAAGCTCTCCCACCCTCGGAATGGTTAAGCTCTTTGAAGGCTGTCAACCTAGTGTGTGAAACCCGATTCGTGGTTTTAGTTCACATCTCCAGGATCAGCGGTGGGGAGCATCTTTTGGGGCGTAACTGGCCACTGCGATTTCCTCTTCTTTGAATTTGCCTCAGAGAGGGCGAAGGGCTGATGGAGCGAGGCCAACCCCAAGTCTATCCGGCAAACCCGCCTGCCAATAATGTCTGCTGAGCCACATTTGATGGAGCAGTTGAGACAGAGACCTTACAGAACGAAAATACGATCCCTTTGCTCTCTGGCCGACCCCAGATCACTGACTGCGGGACTCCTGTGCCCATTCTACTGTTGGGTCGTAAGGCTTGCGGTGGAAGGGAGGCTGGCAAATGCTTTCGGCGCGTGCTAGGCATCCAGCGCCTCCATCTTGACGTTTCATCCTCACCACCCCTGGATCCCAGCACCCTCACTCCCTGACGCCCTCGACCCCCTGTATAGATGGGAACCGGAGACTCACAGCTGTGACTCTAACCGGAAAGGGGAGGCCGGACAGGAGGAGGCGGGCCCAGAGGCTTGACAGAGGGAAGCACTCCCACCATCCCCTTCACCAGCCAACTGCCCGGACCGCCCACGGGCTTGCGAGCAAACCAGAGGCCCTCGACCCCATTGGTTAGGCTTCGAGGGGGCGGGCGAACAAGGCGCCCGCTGGTTGGCGGGGGCCTGACCAATGAGGAGGCTGCTGCGGGGCCGTGGGAGGCGCGCTGAAAGTGGCGCGTCCTTTCTTTTGAGGCGAGCTCGTGCGGCGCGTGAGGTGGCTGACGCTGCCTTCTGAGCGCCGCACGCCTACACCGCCGTGACCGCGACCGCGACTCGGGCCATCGACCGTCGCCCCGGTTCCGGGGCCGCCCGGGTCGTGACATGAGCTCCCCGGATGAGGTGTCTGTGTGGAGAAGGCGTGTCCGCCCAAAGGGCAGGGAGCGGGCCGGCGTCCGCGCGGCCGGCCCCGCAGTCCCGCGGGGACCCGAACCAGGTCCCAAGCCTGGGGAGCCGCGGAGCGGCGAGGGCGGAGGCCGCTCCCTGGACCCCGAGGGCTCCCGGTCGAAGCGGGAGATGCTGGAAGCGCGAGGGCCTGTGCTGTGGGGCTGCGAAGGCGGACCTGGCTCCCCAGATGACCACGCGAGGGACCTCCTGGACCTGATCGAGGAGTCTGAGGAGGCCGAGGAGGCCAACCTGCAGCAGCTGACCGACCAGGATGTGCTGGGCGTCCGCAGATACCCGGACCCCGAGGGCTTCGAGTCTGAGCGGGAGATGCTGGAAGCGCGAGGGCCGGTGCTGTGGGGCCACGAAGGCGGACCTGGCTCCCCAGATGTCCACGCGAGGGACCTCCTGGACCTGATCGAGGAGTCTGAGGAGGCCAAGGAAGCCAACCTGCAGCAGCAGACCGACCAGGACGCGCTGGGCGTCCGCAGATACCCGACCCCGGAGAGCTCCACCGCCTTCGAAGAGTCCACCGTGTTGACACTGAGCTACGAGGAAGTTCCCGGCGGTCGAGGAGAGCCCGGCCAGAGCTGTGGGGAGGCGCCGACGGCTCCAGCCAGCCCTCTCCAGTTCAGTGGGCCTGAAGCGTGCCGAGCCTTGGGGAACCCTAAGAGAGGCACTAAGCGTAGGTTGAACGTGGCTGCGGATCGCCAGCGGCGCTCCGCGGAAGGCCTGACCTGGCTGCTGTCCGACTCCGAGTCCTCAGATGAATTCAGTGAGACACAGCTGATGACGGTGAGCACTTACCCCAGAGGAGGAGGCCAGGCCAAGCCCAGCAGACCCGAGGATCCCGGGGACACTCCCAGACACTCGAAGTTCCAAGCCAGGGAGAATTTCCTTCACGTGACAGGCTCTTCCCTGTCGTCGGCTCCGCGAGGACTCTCTTCGGTTGTGGAAAGGCAGGGCGTGGGAGAGCAGGGCATCTCTTCCCCTAAGAAAATGCAGAGCGTGCTGTGGGGGAAGGGGGGCAGCAAGCCCAGCTACCCGGGAGCTGCTGCTGCTGCTGCTGCTGCTTCTGCTTCTGCTTCTGCTGCTGCTGCAGGTGGCCTGCCGCGGGTCACTCCTAGGAAGAACGGAGCCCAGGAGAAGAAATCCGTCGGGGGAGCATCCAAACTTGCCCTGGGGGGAACCTTCCGTTCCCGGGGGCAGCGAATCTCGGCAACTCCCGTGGAACCGGCCACCTTCCCCCCAATCTCTGGTATTCCGCAGCCTGGGAGACCCAAGAGTTATACCTTACTCCTTTCGGGAACCAAACAGTCCAAGCACAGCGGCGCTGGGAAGAAATCCGTGGTCAGTTGGGCAAGGGAGTCTGAGGCGGTGTCGGAAGAAGATAAGGACACAAATAGAGACCCAGCCCCAAAGGGCCAGGTGAGTAGGCCATGCTCCTCCTCTCTCCCCACTCTTCCCCACCCCCACAGCACCCAGGGCACACGTCTTCACCCATGCTGCCTCTGTCCACTCCTCAGAGGTCAGCATTGGGTGCCCCTCGGTCACTGGGTCATTACGATGCCAGATCGGGCTCCTTTTCCTAGGGACAAACATTAAGGTAGCACTTCGGGTATCCTGGGCCCGGTTCTCCACCCTTGGCCTCTTTCCAGCCTCCTCTGAGAGACTTGGGCTGGGATGGAAGGGAGGGCTGGTAGCTGAATTGGGTAGGGGGATCCCTTAAAAGCTTCCCCGGAAAGCCTCAGCATTTAGACTCACTAGCTTCCCGAATCCTCCTTCCTAGCTGTTCCCCAGACCTTCCTTGCAGGGGGCCTGGGCTTTCTCAGTGTCCCACTGTTGTCCCTAGATCAGCTCTGCCTGCTGGCCTGGGGATGACAGAGGGTGAAAGTGCTAATGAGATCAGCCTTTCAATTCCCTTCCCAATTCCCTGCCTCACCCTGGCGGGAATCACACATCTCTCTCCCTCTCACTCTCTCTCCCTCTCTCGCTCTCTCCCACACACACACACACATACACACACACACACACACACACACACACACACATCCTTAGTCCAAATCGGTGAGAAATTTTTGTTTCAGCTGCTAACTCACAGGCCAGGGACATCTTGTCTGCGCATGCATCGTAGAAAAGCCAGCAGTGGCGACGTCAACACCCGAAGCCCCCAAGATCCAGGAAACTCAGAACCCTTGGCCCTGAACCGGGGAGAAGTCATGCCCAGGGGGCCTGCCCCCTCAGGTGAGTGTCGTGGGTTTGATATGAGGGGAGGGAAGAGGGGTTGAGGACAGAAACCTCTGCCTCTGTCTCAGCTGGGGGCACAGCCTTGCTCCCAGGCAGCTTCTCCCACAGGAGACGGGGTGCTGGCAGGGCTGGCCTTGAGCCACATCATCCTCTGTGTGGGATTTATGCGTCCGGGGTGAACGGTGGCAGTGCCCCAAACAGCTGTTCCGGGTGTAGACTTGCAGGGGAACAGCCTTTTCTGTTAAGTCCTGTTCGGCCACATTGCTCTCCCAAGTGCTGGCTGTGGCTGCAGCTCTGGGAGGGTCGAATCCAGAGCCACATTGTTTGGGGACCACAATGGCGAAATGGCTGCCCCCGGGGAACAGGGGAGGCAGGCCCAGAGACAAGGTTCCAGCCGCTGGGGAGAGCAGGGGCGGCTGGTTGCCAGCAGAGGGTGGTGCTGCCTCACCTCACTTTAGAGCCCCCTTGGCCCTTTCCACCTCACTGGGAGCCTGGGAAGCTGGATTGTGTGTCCTTTCCCTCTCAGGTGACCGGGAGCCACTTGACCATCCCCCAAGACCGGAAACGCAGCAGCAGCCACTGGGAACGCCCTGCTGTCCTTGGGTAATGCTTCCTCTGCATCCTGGAAATGCAGGCCCAAACTCGAGGGTGGGATCTGGGTCCAAGTTCAGCTGACATGTGTGGGCGACCCCTCCCCTGCCCCCATCACGTACCCCACGGAGGGAGCCCACCTTCTTTCCACTGAGGAGCCCTTGCCAGTCTAACCACCCGGCTTTGGGGTGGAGGGCCCGGGGGAGTGGAGAAGGTGGAGGAGAGAGGAGGCCAGAGTATACTAATCATTTCTCTTCCTCCTCTGTCTGCTGGCCTAGTGTCTCGAGCTAAAGAGAGAAGTAGACGAACTTAAGGAGCAACTTGGTATGAGGAACCAGGGCCGGAGAGCGGTGTCTTAGTGCAGAACCCGGGTGGGCACCTGGGGTGGGGGTGGGCTGCAGGTGCGGTGGGCCTGGCAGGGACGATCATCCCTGTGGGGAGGAGAACCTCTCAGGCCTCGCCCTGGAGCTGGCTGTGCATGTACAGCTAGGCGTGTGTACAAATAGCAAAGTACTGTCTGGACTGCATGCACACTTTGACAACCAGACCAGTCCTAGGGAATGTCCTTCTGATAGGACTTTTAGAGATGCCTCGTTGATTTTTCCCTTGAACTGCTGCTTGGTGTGGCTTCTAAGGTTCTTGTTGGATTGTTTGTTTGTGTGTGTGACAACTTCTGAGTGGTTGTGGCACGGCCCACAGCATGAGAGCTGGTGGCACACTTTGTTTCCCTTTAGGAACCGGTTCCACATTCAATTTGGGTGTTAGGGAGTGATCAGGCCCAGAGCTCTTTGCATCAGGTCTGGAGGGGTTTAAGGCTTCAGGGCTAGGCGGTTCCTCAGGGGGATGGGGGACAGGCTTCTATATCCCTGTGTCTGGAGCGCCTGGTAATGCCTGTCCCTGTTGCAGCCGCCATGCAGTACCTGGCTGACAAGTCGCAGACCCTTTGAAGTGAGTGTTACACACACCGTACCCCTTCCCACAGTCCTGGCTGTTGAGCAGGACTGAGGGCTGGCCCAGGCTTGAGGCTCTTCCCTGACTCTGCTGTTTCACATGTTGAGCCCAGCGTCTTCCTGCAAGAGGAGCAGCTGGTACCTTTGGGGCCCTGGAGCTGTGGCCAAGCTCGTTCGCTCCTGTGCTGCCTCACCTAGGGCTTCCTCTCCCCCTTGTTTTGCCCCCGCCCCGCCCCAGTTTCACAGCAGTTTCCAATTAAAGTACCTCTCATATTGTGTGTTCTGCCTTCTCTCTGGAGGGGTAGGGGTCGGGGTCGGGGTAGGGGCCTGGGGCGGGGCGCTGCTCCACTTCAGAGCCTTTTCCAGAACGGTATCTCTGGCATCCTGTGGTGGGGACTCTGGGCCAGCCTCTGCTACCATCCCTGCAGACAAGCCAGCGGAGTGCCACAGGTCTGGGTCCTGTGTGTGCTCTGCCTGGCCACATTGGCACGTCCTCCGTTTCCCCCGAAGGCCCTCTTCTAGTTCTCTCCAAACCCCCCTCCTCCTCTGGGGTCTGGCGGTTCCCATTCATCTCTGCCATTCACCCTTCCCATCAGCAGGAACTCATGACCGCCTTCCAGAGCTCCAATCTGGAAGCATTCACATCCTGCCTGCCGTAGCCAGCTGACCACCGTCCTCCAGCCGGGTCGTCTGTACACCCTTGAGTGGAAATTGGCCCGTCAGGTTCTATGGCAAGTGTGGTTAGTCGGTGTGTGTTGTTGCATGGTCCCCGTCAAATACTCTTCCACCAGCCCCATGACACAGATTTTCCTGGAAATGATATTTCCGTGTCCCAGCTCAATCTCACAGATTGCCTTTTTAGAACACACGAGATTGAGTCTGAACTCCATGTTCGATTTCCCCCTCACTCGAGGTTGGGGAGCACTTCCTTCCCTCAACCAGGACCCAGGGCTGTACCAGCCTGAGACTCAGAGGGACAGATTTGTGTTTGAGTGAGGCAAGGGTGGTTCTGCCTGACAGCCTTCCCGAAAGACCAGTGTTTTACTACACAAAAGCGTGTATGATGGTAGATTGGCCATTCAAGGTTGGTGACTGTGTGTCCCTGTGTGTGAATAAATGTAATCAGGGGTAATCTCCCTTGAGGGAGAAAGATGTGATTCAGGGAGTAAAGGGAGTAGAGGCTGGTCCAGGTTCTGGAAGGCATCGAATGAACAAAAGCAAGAGTCGGATCTGTTTTGTTCAAGGCTTGTCGTTAAATTCCCAAAACATGGGAGGGGGATGATGCAGAAGTCACCAAACCCCACGACAGGGTGTCGGGATGCTCGAAATGTTGGATTCGCTGGAGGTGGCTCTCGATCCTACTCTGTGATCCTATGATGTCTGACAACTACTGTGGGTGTGGATGGAATGAGAATGGGAAGGGTGGCTCCTCAGAGTAGCTCATCTTAGAATCAGGGGACCCATATATGAGGCCACCCAACATGAGCTACCCGGGACAGGGGCAGGATGGGTGCAGTGACGATGGGAAGTAAGGAGTGACTGCACCTGGACAATGGGGAGCACTTGGGTCCACCCTTCCCCCATATTCTCACCCTGACTCCCTTCCAGAGTCCATGGCATGAGCTCAGGTGGACAGACCACAGGTGGGATGGGACAGTCACAGACCTCAGGGTCAGAAAAGAACGTTCGTGGGACTTAATCCTTCCCCTCAAACCCCTCCCTGGAGAAGGTGGGCTTGATTGCTGCCCAGGCCTCTGGCTTGATTCCTAGAATGTACCCAGTGCCCCACCCAGCCTGTACCAGGCTTATGTTCTAGCCCCTCTTGCTCCGGCACTGCTCCCCACTGAGCTGAGGCCATTACCAATGAGTGTGTGTGCACTTCGAGGAAACAGAGCTAGCTTAGACCTTGGACCTGCCTCTGACCAGTAGAGACAGTCATTCCAGGTCATGTGTCCCTGCAGACACTCTGGGGAGAGTGAAGCTAACTACAGGCTGGAGACAGCCATCACAGGAACTCGCTTCCCACTGCACACTATGGATGTGAATAGAATGTTAACATGATTGCTAATAGAATGTTAATAGAAACCTTATTCAAAGTCACCCCAAACTGAAAGCAATCAAGATGTTATTCAACAGATGAACGAATAAAACCATACATATAAATGAAACATTTTCTAACAATACAAAGGAAGGAACTCTTGATACATGCAACAACTTGGATGAATCGCGAATGCATTATGCTAAATGAAAGAAGCCAGTCTCAAAATGTTACATACTGTGTCACTGTGTTTGTATAATAGTTGGAAAAGGTAAAACTATAGGGATGGGAAACAGATCACCAGTTATCAGAGGTTTGGGATGGGGGAGATGGTTTGACTACAAAGCAGCAGAATGAGGGAGATTTGGGGGCTGATGGAACTCTTTTGTATCCTGATTGTGGTGATAGTTACACAACTCAGTCCATGTGCTAAAACTCATGGTACTGAAAACAAAAAAGTTAATTTTACTATGTAATAAATCAAAATATATATAACTAAAAAAATTAAATGTGTCATACATAAAGGCTTGGGAATCATAATAGCATGCAAAATAGTACCAGCATTCTCAAAAGTGACATTGAAAGTCAGAAACCTTTTCAGCCTGAAATTATATATCAGCTATCAAATAAGCATGAAATTAAAGGTAATATTAAAGGTAATATTTGTTCATGCAAAGTCTTAAAAGAAATTATCACCCATGGTACCCGGAGAATGAGTCCCATCAAAACACTGTGGTAAACCAAGAACAATGAAGACATTAATTCTAGGAAGCAGAAGATCCCACTTAGGGGTTTGGTAAAGGAGTGTTCTAGGAGCAACACTCTAGGCAACCAATAAAGATTGAACCTGTGTCCAGGAAAATGATTTCCAACAACAAAGGAATGGACATAGTTGAAGATTGAGAAAATATTGCCAATTGGCCTATGACAGAAATGTAAGCTCTTGAGGGAAGGAACGTCATCAGTTTTTCTCAGTGATGTAGCACCATGTGTTAGAACAGTACCTTGTAAGCCCTCAATAGAGAATTGTTAAATGGAAAGGAGAGAAAGAGTGAAGGCGAAGAGAGGAATTTGAGACAGCAAGTATACATCGACTCTTAAGGAGTTTTTATGTGAAGGTGAGCAGAGAAAAATGGTGTAGCTTGAAGGGAAATTGGAATCAAAAGAAGGTTTTCTTTAATTGGGAGAAACGACAACATACTTGTATGCTGATAGGAATGATCCAAAATAGAGAAAAATATTTATGAATGAGGGAAGTTTGTTTCTGATTGCCTGTATACTCTCAATGAAATGGGAAGCAAGGTCATCAGGTGAGAGCGAAGGTGGTCCATGATCAGCAAGTACCCCCTCAACTTCCCCGGATCATCTTGTGATCTTCTTCTTTCTTTTAAAGTTTTATTTATTTATTTACTTATTTGGCTGCGCTGGGACTCTGTTGCTGCGCGCGGGCTTTCTCTAGTTGCGGTTAGGAGTCCCTTTACACAGAAACACACATGAAACATGATTACGCAGCAATCAGTCGATGAAAATGTTGTGACCAGCGGATGGTAGGAACTTGAAATTATATTTCCCTTAGCAGCAATGTTTCAGGATTGCCTAATTCAGTGTTCATGGCAACTTTATAGACTGCAAATAACTATCATGATAATGAGAGTCTACTGTATATTCATTTGGTGGAAGAGTGTACAGCAATGAAAATGAACAATTGCCTGCCACGTGCGACAACAGGGATGAATCTCAGTTACACAGTATCACACGGGAGAAGTCAGAAACAACACAGATGATTCCATTTACATAAAGACCAAAGGATGCAGCAAAACCAACGTTGTTAGGAATATGAACCTATGTAGAAAATAACTAAAGAAAAGGAAGGGAATGATGAAGACAAAGGATAGAGGTTACTTCTGAGGAGGGTGAAGGGAAAGGAATTGGAGCTTGCATGCAAGGAACTTCTAAGGTTATGGTGACATTTGAAAAAACACTGCTATAAAAGTTTACTGAGGGAATGAATGACTCCCATATCTGTATCCCTCTCCAGCTTTGACCCCTCACTGGTGTTCCAGAACCAAATTTCTAAGTGCATTCTGGCTAATTCCACCTGCATGTCCTATAAGAAACACATCCTTAATGTATCCAAAATCCCATCATTTCCCTCCCAATCTTTCTTTACTTCCTGTGTCCTTATGCTCCCCACCACAAAGTCACTCAAAACGGAAATGTTAGTCCTCTTTGACTTCTACTTCCTCGTGGTGGCCATAGAAACATGCCCCTCCAATCCACTGCAGGGAACATAGTAGATTGGCAAGTGCCAGCTGCCACTTCTCTGGCACCACCATTGTTTGTGCCAAGATCCCACATCCTCTGGGTAGCTCCCAGCCAGTGACTGAGCATGGCAGGGGCATACTGCTGCAGGACAGGGACTCCTCTAAATGGCAGCTGTAGGTTGGGGACTCCACATGAGCCTGAACAAACCAAACTAAACTGAACGAAAGTTTAGTGTTAGAACGAAACTGCATCAGAGATTCTTCTTATCTGACCCTCCTTTCCCCCACGTCTCTCTTACAGACGTCAGACCCGCATCACACCCTGAAGAAGAAGACTCATTCCTGCTCCTTCTCCTTTATCCTTCACATGCCATTCTCCCATCATGTTCGTCCATGTCCAATCATGCCTCGGTGTCCGTATTTTTGGAGGACCCAAACTAACAAAAGTGGTACCAGGAGTGGTCTGAGAAGTTAGCTATAAGACGGGGTTTATGGACCAGCTCACTCACTGCCCAAATGACAAAGAGCGTACCATTTTGAGTGTTATGTGGGGCATGGATAATCTCTAGCACAAGGTTACCTCCTGATTCCTTAAGGTTGTATCCATACGTACCTTGAAAAATATCCCAGTGGAGGGTCTTACTTGTGGCCTGTGAGATGATTCAGGCCTTTGAAGGGTAGGGAGGGCACTATGTCTATAGGGAGGGCAGAGGCGGCTGTTCATCACTGTTATACTGGCACCCTGCAAAGACATAATGAGAAACTAAGGGACATTACCAAACAGTTAAGGGCCAAGTGTAAGATTCATGGGGTTTTCTTGGTGGCTTACAAAATGCCCTTGCCTCCTGCAGAGACAGCTGAGTAGCTCACACATTATGCGATAACAATAAGTGCAGAACTCCACAGATGTATACATCCTTGACAAACACAGGCCTGTTATGGGAAGGTCAGGGCCCTTTTTGGAAAAACTTCAGACTCTGAAATGTAGGCCGGGTATATTGGCATGGATGTCTCCAAACGTTGGCTTATCAGATCCAAACGTCCTGAGGCTTCAAAACTTGCAGGGTGGCCCATCCTTCCCCAGCAACAGCTAACACATGCCCTGTGCTGGTAGATGCTACAGAGTCCGCTCCCCCACAAAGTGACAGACGCCTCTCCCAGGGAAACCCTCATCTCTTCTCCATAAACTCACTGGGATATGCCGAGCCTGATAAGGGGAAAAAGAAATTATACACCAAGAAATAACAAGCCGTACTGGCAGGAGCAGGGCAGTATCACTGGGATTGGATTTTGAGGGTGCTGGATCAAGTGGACAGGAATATACGAGAGGATAAGCAAGTTTTACTGAGCGGAGGCGCTTTCTCATGCCATGGGATTTAACACACGGGCAAGGACTCCCGGAGATGGAGGAAATTCACTGCCAGACTGGCCCTTTGAAACTTTGAGAAAGTGATGGCCCATAAGCAGAGAAGTGGAAATGCCTGCCTTGGATTGGCAGATGGTAGAGGAAGGAACAAAAAGGTTGAGTGATGCTAGGATGGACAGAAAAGGTGAGGCCAGTCACATGGCCTCATGGTTATGTCCCACTGTAGGGCTGAGAGGACACATCCCACTGTAGGACACATGTCCCACTGTAGGGCTGAGAGGACACCAAAGCCATCAGGAGTGTTCTGGTGAGAGGGGCCCCAGTATCACTAGAAGTTTGCTGGTTGCTCCCCTCGGGAGGCCAATGCCAATGATGGAAGGAAAGTGGTCCCGACCTGGGCTCATTACCACCCATGGGAGCCAACGAATTCTGACATAATAGAGGGCAGAGGGCAGCTCTTAACCAAGAGATGCCAGCAGACCACATTTCCAGTAACGACCAGCAAGGTCAGAGGGGCAGTCAAGAGTGCCTGCTTGACTGGCAGAAAGCTGAGAAGATGGCTCAGACAGCATGGCTCCCTAGGGGCAACTACAGCCAGCAAAAGGCAAGAATGCAAGAGAAGGAGGGCCATCATCCCGCTACAAAGCCACAGTCTCCTGCTCAGTTCCCGGTCCTGAGCCAATTCAGAGACCGGCCCCACTGAAGAGGTGGATGAGTCCTGAGGAGGAAGGATCCAGAAACAAGGCAGTGGGTTATGACCGTCCATAAAGAGAATGACTGCCATTTCTCAGGTGACTGTACCCTGAGGCTAGAAAAAGACCCAGACACTTTTACTACTACTGGACACAGGATCTGAGCTGACATTGATCCAGGAGGCCCAACGTGTCATGATGGGGCCCCATTAGAATGGGGCTTATGAGGCCCTGATATTAAAAGGAGTTGGGAATGGAGACCAGTTCACAGTGAGCTGAATGGGTCCCTGAACCAAAATAGCGGTCATTTCTCCAGTCCCCAAGCTGATAATGATAAGTGATACACTTGGCAGTTGGATCAATGACTTCCACATTGGGTCACTGCTCTGTGGGATAAGAGCTATCCCGGTGGGGAAAGCCAAGAGGAACCTCTGACACTGGCTCCCACCCCAGGCCAAGAGAGTAAGTCAAAGCCACTATTGGTTCCTGGTGAGCGTAGGGGGCTAAAGCAGAGATTAGTGACATCACTGGAGACGTATGGGATGCAGGGGAAGAGGAGGTAGGAGAGCCACAGGGACGAAGAGAGTGGAGAAGGTGAGAAGAAGTTCTGGGAGTCTCTCTCTCGGGGAGGGAGGAAGGGAATGGAAATGGTGAGAGGGAAGACGGAGGCTTCCACTGAATCCACTGCTAATGTTTCCTAGGGTGATGGTGCATGCAGGAGATTTTGCTATATCCTTCCTTATCCATTTTAACATATTTGAAATAGCACACCATGACTTAAAATGTCACTGGGAGAAGTGGAAGAGGGCGGTAACCACAAACAGGAAAGCACCATCGCGGGCCGGCTCGAGGAGGAGGATTGCAGATTTACGGTGCACCCAATCTCCCCTGCTCTGAAACTTCTCCACCATGGCCAGCTTCTCAGGTGCAGACCCAGAAAACTGGGCCTTTGAGTTCCGCAGGCAAGAGGGGTGCAGACACCCCAGGACTCTCCAGGGCATCAGTCAGAGCAGGATGCAGGAGAGAGAGGTGACTGAAAACAGAGGAGTATGAACAGGAAGGAGCAGAAGGAAGGTATGGGAGGAATGGAGCGGTGTCAGAGTAGGACTTGGGTGGCAAACAAGGGAAATTCTAACACCCATGGGCGGTATAGAAACCAAGGGAGGCACCACTCCCCAGACATCAGTACTGCTCAGCTCAGGGAAGCTGAGAACTGACAGTTCCAAGAAAAATTGAGAGACACCTGGCTATCCACACCCACCGCCATCACAACTGGTAGGCCTTGGTTGTGCGTCCTTCAAAACTTTGAAACATACTTGTACATATACTTAAATGAATTCTCATATATTACATAGGATTGACTGGTGTGTGTGCGTGTGCCCACGCACGCAAGTGATTTAACTTACAAATGTGAATCCAAAGCCATCGTTCTGCAACTTGCAGTTTGAAGTCAGGCGGATGCTTTCGAAAGCTGTGAGAATGGCCTGATGCATTCCGTTGGACTGCCACGCTTTATGCTACTGGATGCTAAGCCACGTTGCATTCATCCATCCATTTCCTTACTGACGGGAATTTGGAGTGTTCCCAGTAGTTCCCATTACCAACACCCTTGTGCATGTGTTCTTGTACACTACAGGTACCAGCGTGTCTCCGGAAGAAGTACCAGGCAGCGGACTTGTAGGAGTATAGAGGAAATAGATTCTTTTTATCTTCCTTTTAAAGATCTTAGGCTAAAAGCAAGGACTCTGGAGTCAGATTGATTGGTTTCAATCCAGCCGCTGATCCCCACGAGCCGAATGACCTTGGGCCAGTGGCCGAACCTCTCAGTGCCTGTTTCCTCACCGGTAAGAGGCCAGTAATAGTTGGTACTATAGGTAAAGGCGTGTCACGCGGATGCATTATTATTTATGCCCAGCGCTTAGAAGAGTGCCAGGCACAGAGTCCGGGCCGGCACTAAGTTGCTTTCGATGGATTCTCCCAAATTACCTCCCAAATGGGTCCTTTGCTCCACCACCACAGGGGTTTGCTCCTAACCTCTCCCACCCTCGGAATGGTTAAGCTCTTTGAAGGTTGTCAACCTAGTGTGTGAAACCCGATTCGTGGTTTTAGTTCACATCTCCAGGATCAGCGGTGGGGAGCATCTTTTGGGGTGTAACTGGCCACTGCGATTTCCTCTTCTTTGAATTTGCCTCAGAGAGAGCGAAGGTCTGATGGAGCGAGGCCAACCCCAAGTCTATGCGCCAAACCCGCCTGCCAATAACGTCTGCTGAGCCACATTAGATGGAGCAGTTGAGACAGAGACCTTACAGAACGAAAATACAATCCCTTTGCTCTCTGGCCGACCCCTGATCACTGACTGCGGGACTCCTGTGCCCATTCTCCTGTTGGGTCGTAAGGCTTGCGGTGGAAGGGAGGCTGGCAAATGCTTTCGGCGCGTGCTAGGCATCCAGCGCCTCCATCTTGACGTTTCATCCTCACCACCCCTGGAGCCCGGCGCCCTCACTCCCCGACGCCCTCGACCCCCTCTACACATGGGAAACGGAGGCTCACAGCTGTGACTCTAACCGGAAAGGGGAGGCGGGACAGGAGGAGGCGGGCCCAGAGGCTTGAGAGAGGGAGGCACTCCCACCATCCTCTTCACCAGCCAACTGCCCGGACCGCCCACGGGCTTGCGAGCAAACCAGAGGCCCTCGACCCCATTGGTTAGGCCTCAAAGGGGCGGGCGAACAAGGCACCCACTGGTTGGCGGGGGCCGGACCAATGAGGAGGCTGCTGCGCGGGCGTGGGAGGCGCGCTGAAAGTGGCACGTCCTTTCTTTTGAGGCGAGCTCGTGCGGCGCGTCAGGTGGATGACACTGCCCTCTGAGCGCCTCCCCCCTAGCCCGCCCTGACCGCGACTGCGACTCGGGCCATCGACCGTCGCCCCGGTTCCGGGGCCGCCCAGGTCGCGACATGAGCTCCCCGGATGAGGTGTCTGTGTGGAGAAGGCGTGTCCGCCCAAAAGTCAGGGAGCGGGCCAGCGTCCGCGTGACCAGCCCCGCAATCCCTCGGGGACCCGACCCAGGCCCCGAACCTGGGGAGCCGCGGAGCGGCGAGGGCGGAGGCAGCTTCCCGGACCCCGAGGGCTTCCAGTCGAAGCGGGAGATGCTGGAAGCGCGAGGGCCTGTGCTATGGGGCAGCGAAGGCGGACCTGGCTCCCCAGATGACCACACGAGGGACCTCCTGGACCTGATCGAGGAGTCTGAGGAGGCCGAGGAGGCCAACCTGCAGCAGCTGACCGACCAGCACGTGCTGGGCGTCCGCAGATACCCGGACCCCGAGGGCTTCGAGTCTGAGCGGGAGATGCTGGAAGCGGGAGGGCCGGTGCTGTGGGCCCGCGAAGGCGGAACTGGCTCCCCAGATTACCACACGAGGGACCTCCTGGACCTGATCGAGGAGTCTGAGGAGGCCAACCTGCAGCAGCTGACCGACCAGGACATGCTGGGCGTCCGCAGATACCCGGACCCCGAGGGCTTCCAGTCTGAGTGGGAGATGCTGGAAGCGGGAGGGCCGGTGCTGTGGGGCAGTGAAGGCGGACCTGGCTCCCCAGATGACCACACGAGGGACCTCCTGGACCTGATCGAGGAGTCTGAGGAGGCCAACCTGCAGCAGCTGACCAACCAGGACGTGCTGGGCGTCCACAGATACCCGGATCCTGAGGGCTTCCAGTCTGAGCGGGAGATGCTGGAAGCGGGAGGGCCGGTGCTGTGGGGCCGCCAAGGCGGACCTGGCTCCCCAGATTACCACACGAGGGACCTCCTGGACCTGATCGAGGAGTCTGAGGATGCCGAGGAGGCCAACCTGCAGCAGCTGACCGACCAGGACGTGCTGGGCGCCCGCAGATACCCGTCCCCGGAGAGCTCCACTGCCTTCAAAGAGTCCACCGTGTGGATAATGCGCCTCATGGCAGGTCCCGTCAGTCGAGGAGCGCCCGGCCGGAGCTGTGGGCAGGCGCCGACGGCTCCAGCCGGCCCTCTCCACCTCGATAGGCCTGAAGCGGGCCGGGCCTTGGGGAACCCTAAGAGAGGCACTAAGCGTAGGTTGAACGTGGCTGCGGATCGCCAGCGGCGCTCCGCAGAAGGCCTGGCCTGGCTGCTGTCCGACTCCGAGTCCTCAGATGAATTCAGTGAGACACAGCTGATGACGGTGAGCACTTACCCCAGAGGAGGAGGCCAGGCCAAGCCCAGCAGACCCGAGGATCCCGGGGACACTCCCAGACACTCGAAGTTCCAAGCCAGGGAGAATTTCCTTCACGTGACAGGCTCTTCCCTGTCGTCGGCTCCGCGAGGACTCTCTTCGGTTGTGGAAAGGCAGGGCGTGGGAGAGCAGGGCATCTCTTCCCCTAAGAAAACGCAGAGCGTGCTGTGGGGGAAGGGGGGCAGCAAGCCCAGCTACCCGGAAGCTGCTGCTGCTGCTGCTGCTGCTTCTGCTTCTGCTGCTGCTGCAGGTGGCCTGCCGCAGGTCACTCCTAGGAAGAACGGAGCCCAGGAGAAGAAATCCGTCGGGGGAGCATCCAAACTTGCCCTGGGGGGAACCTTCCGTTCCCGGGGGCAGCGAATCTCGGCAACTCCCGTGGAACCGGCCACCTTCCCCCCAATCTCTGGTATTCCGCAGCCTGGGAGACCCAAGAGTTATACCTTAGTCCTTTCGGGAACCAAACAGTCCAAGCACAGCGGCGCTGGGAAGAAATCCGTGGTCAGTTGGGCAAGGGAGTCTGAGGCGGTGGCGGGAGAAGATAAGGACCCAAATAGAGACCCAGCCCCAAAGGGCCAGGTGAGTAGGCCATGCTCCTCCTCTCTCCCCACTCTTCCCCCCCCCACACAGCTTCCAGGGCACACGTCTTCATCCATGCTGCCTCTGTCCACCCCTCAGTGGTCAGCATTGGGTGCCCCTCGGTCACTGGGTCATTACGATGCCAGATCGGGCTCCTGCGCTTTCTCAGTGTCCCACTGTTGTCCCTAGATCAGCTCTGCCTGCTGGCCTGGGGCTGACAGAGGGAGAAAGTGCTAACGAGATCAGCCTTTCAATTCCCTTCCCAATTCCCTGCCTTACCCTGGCCTGAATCACACAACTCTCTCTCTCTCTCTCCCTGCCTCTCTCTCGCTCTGTCTGTCTCTCTCTGTCTCTGCCTCTCTCTCTGTATCTCTGTCTCTGCCTCTCTCTCTCTCTCTCTCTCTCTCTCTCTCTCTCTTACACACTCACACACACACACACACACACACACACACACACACACACACACTTCCTTAGTCCAAATCGGTGAGAAATTTTTGTTTCAGCTGCTAACTCACAGGCCAGGGATATCTTGTCTGCGCATGCATCGTAGAAAAGCCAGCAGTGGCGACGTCAACACCAGAGGCCCCCAAGATCCAGGAAACTCAGAACCCTTGGCCCTGAACCAGGGAGAAGTCGTGCACAAGGGCCCTGCCCCCTCAGGTGACTGTCGTGGGTTTGAGTGGAGGGGAGGGAAGAGGGGTTGAGGACAGAAACCTCTGCCTCTGTCTCGGCTGGGGGCACAGACTTGCACCCAGGCAGCTTCTCCCACAGGAGACGGGGTGCTGGCAGGGCTGGCCTTGAGCCACATCATCCTCTGTGTGGGGTTTGTGCGGCCGGGGTGATCGGTGGCAGTGCCCCAAACAGCTGTTCCGGGTGTAGACTTGCAGGGGAACAGCCTTTTCTGTTAAGTCCTGTTCGGCCACATTGCTCTCCCAAGTGCTGGCTGTGGCTGCAGCTCTGGGAGGGTCGAATCCAGAGCCGCATTTTTGGGGACCACAATGGCGAAATGGCTGCCCCCGGGGAACAGGGGAGGCAGGCCCAGAGACAAGGTTCCGGCCGCTGGGCAGAGCAGGGGCGGCTGGTTGCCAGCAGAGGATGGTGCTGCCTCACCTCACTTTAGAGCCCGCTTGGCCCTTTCCACCTCACTGGGAGCCTGGGAAGCTGGATTGTGTGTCCTTTCCCTCTCAGGTGACCGGGAGCCACTTGACCATCCCCCAAGACCGGAAACGCAGCAGCAGCCACTGGGAATGCCCTGCTGTCCTTGGGTAATGCTTCCTCTGCATCCTGGAAATGCAGGCCCAAACTTGAGGGTGGGATCTGGGTCCAAGTTCAGCTGACATGTGTGGGCTCCCCCTCCCCTGCTCCCATCACGTACCCCACGGAGGGAGCCCACCTCCTTTCTGCTGAGACCAGTCCAACCACCCGGCTTTGGGGTGGAGGGCCCGGGGGAGAGGAGAAAGGGAGGAGAGAGGAGGCCAGCATATACTAATCATTTCTCTTCCTCCTCTGTCTCCTGGCCTAGTGTCTCGAGCTAAAGAGAGAAGTAGACGAACTTAAGGAGCAACTTGGTATGAGGAACCAGGGCCGGAGAGTGGTGTCTTAGTGCAGAAGCCGGGTGGGCACCTGGGGTGCGGGTGGGCTGCAGGGGCAGTGGGCCTGGCAAGGACCAACATCCCTGTGGGGAGGAAAACCTCTCAGGCCTGGCCCTGGAGCCGGTTCTGCATGTACAACTGGGCGTGTGTACAAATAGCAAAGTACTTTCTGGACTGCATGCACACTTCGACAACCAGACCAGTCCTAGGGAATGTCCTTCTGATAGGACTTTTAGAGATGCCTCATTGATTTTTCCCTTGAACTGCTGCTTGGTGTGGCTCCTAAGGTTCTTGTTGGATTGTTTGTTTGTGTGTGTGACAAGTTCTGAGTGGTTGTGGCACGGCCCACAGCATGAGAGCTGCTGGCACAGATTGTTTCTCTTTAGGAACCGGTTCCACATTCAATTTGGGTGGTGGGGAGTGATCAGGCCCAGAGCTCTTTGCATGGGGTCTGGAGGGGTTTCAGGTTTCAGGGCTAGGCGGTTCCTCACGGGGATGGGGGACAGGCTTCTGTATCCCTCTGTCTGGAGCACCTGCTAATGCCTGTCCCTGTTGCAGCCGCCATGCAGTACCTGGCTGACAAGTTGCAGACCCTTTGAAGTGAGTGTTACACACACCGCACCCCTTCCCACAGTCCTGGCTGTTGAGCAGGGCTGGGGCCTGGCCCTGGCTTGAGGCTCTTCCCTGATTCTGCTGTTTCACAGGTTGAGCCCAGCGTCTTCCTGCAAGAGGAGCAGCTGGTACCTTTGGGGCCCTGGAGCTGTGGCCAAGCTCGTTCCCTCCTGTTCTGCCTCAGCTAGGGCTTCCTCTACCCCTGTTTTGTCCCTGCCCTGCCCCAGTTTCACAGCAGTTTCCAATTAAAGTACCTCTCACATTCTGTGTTCTGCCTTCTCTCTGGAGGGGTCGGGGTCAGGGTCGGGGTAGGGGGCCGGGGCGGGTCGCTGCTCCACGTCAGAGCCTTTTCCAGAACGGTATCTCTGACATCCTGTGGTGGGGACTCTGGGACAGCCTCTACTACCATCCCTGCAGACAAGCCAGCGGAGTGCCAAATATCTGGGTCCTCTGTGTACTCTGCCTGGCCACATTGGCACGTCCTCTGTTTCCCCCGAAGGCCCTCTTCTAGTTCTCTCCAAACCCCCCTCCTCCTCTGGGGTCTGGCGGTTCCCATTCATCTCTGCCATTCACCCTTCCCATCAGCAGGAACTCATGACCGCCTTCCAGAGCTCCAATCTGGAAGCATTCACATCCTGCCTGCCGTAGCCAGCTGACCACCCTCCTCCAGCCGGGTCGTCTGTACACCCTTGAGTGGAAATTGGCCCGTCAGGTTCTATGGCAAGTGTGGTTAGTCGGTGTGTGTTGTTGCATGGTCCCCGTCAAATACTCTTCCACCAGCCCCATGACACAGATTTTCCTGGAAATGATATTTCCGTGTCCCAGCTCAATCTCCCAGACCGCCTCTTTAGGACACACGAGATTGAGTCTGAACTCCATGTTCGATTTCTCCCTCACTCGAGGTTGTGGAGCACTTCCCTCAGCCAGGACCCAGGGCTGTACCAGCCTGAGACTCAGAGGGACAGATTTGTGTTTGAGTGAGGCAAGGGTGGTTCTGCCTGACACACTTCCCGAAAGACCGGTGTTTTACTACACAAAAGGGGGTATGATGGTAGATTGGCCATTCAAGGTTGGTGACTGTGTGTCCCTGTGTGTGAATAAATGTAATCAGGGGTAATCTCCCTTGAGGGAGAAAGATGTGATTCAGGGAGTAAAGGGAGTAGAGGCTGGTCCAGGTTCTGGAAGGCATCGAATGAACAAAAGCAAGGGTCTGATCTGTTTTGTTCAAGGCTTGTCGTTAAATTCCCAAAACATGGGAGGGGGATGATGCAGAAGTCACCAAACCCCACGACAGGGTGTCGGGATACTCGGAATGCTGGATTCGCTGGAGGTGGCTCTCGATCCTACTCTGTGATCCTATGATGTCTGACAACTACTGTGGGTGTGGATGGAATGAGATTGGGAAGGGTGGCTCCTCAGAGTAGCTCATCTTAGAATCAGGGGACCCATATATGAGGCCACCCAACATGAGCTACCCGGGACAGGGGCAGGATGGGCGCAGTGATGATGGGAAGTAAGGAGTGACTGCACCTGGACAATGGGGAGCACTTGGGTCCACCCTTCCCCCATATTCTCACCCTGACTCCCTTCCAGAGTCCATGGCATGAGCTCAGGTGGACAGACCACAGGTGGGATGGGACAGTCACAGACCTCAGGGTCAGAAAAGAACGTTCGTGGGACTTAATCCTTCCCCTCAAACCCCTCCCTGGAGAAGGTGGGCTTGATTGCTGCCCAGGCCTCTGGCTCGATTCCTAGAATGTACCCAGTGCCCCACCCAGCCTGTAGCAGGCTTATGTTCTAGCCCCTCTTGCTCCGGCACTGCTCCCCACTGAGCTGAGGCCATTACCAATGAGTGTGTGTGCACTTCGAGGAAACAGAGCTAGCTTAGACCTTGGACCTGCCTCTGACCAGTAGAGACAGTCATTCCAGGTCATGTGTCCCTGCAGACACTCTGGGGAGAGTGAAGCTAACTACAGGCTGGAGACAGCCATCACAGGAACTCGCTTCCCAGTGCACACTATGGATGTGAATAGAATGTTAACATGATTGTTAATAGAATGTTAATAGAAACCTTATTCAAAGTCACCCCAAACTGAAAGCAATCAAGATGTTATTCAACAGATGAACGAATAAAACCATACATGTATAAATGAAACATTTTTTAACAATACAAAGGAAGGAACTCTTGATACATGCAACAACTTGATTGAATCGTGAACGCATTAGGCTTAATGAAAGAAGCCAGTCTCAAAATGTTACATACTGTGTCATTGTGTTTGTATAATAGTTGGAAAAGGTAAAACTATAGGGATGGGAAACAGATCACCAGTTATCAGAGGTTTGGGATGGGGGAGATGGTTTGACTACAAAGCAGCAGAATGAGGGAGATTTGGGGGCTGATGGAACTCTTTTGTATCCTGATTGTGGTGATAGTTACACAACTCTCTCCATGTGTTAAAACTCATGGTACTGAAAACAAAAAAGTTTATTTTACTATGTAATAAATCAAAATATATATAACTAAAAAAATTAAATGTGTCATACATAAAGGCTTGGGAATCATAATGGCATGCAAAGTAGTACCAGCATTCTCAAAAGTGACATTGAAAGTCAGAAAACTTTTCAGCCTGAAATTATATATCAGCTATCAAATAAGCATGAAATTAAAGGTAATATTAAAGGTAATATTTGTTCATGCAAAGTCTTAAAAGAAATTATCACCCATGGTACCCGGAGAATGAGTCCCATCAAAACACTGTGGTAAACCAAGAACAATGAAGACATTAATTCTAGGAAGCAGAAGATCCCACTTAGGGGTTTGGTAAAGGAGTGTTCTAGGAGCAACACTCTAGGCAACCAATAAAGATTGAACCTGTGTCCAGGAAAATGATTTCCAACAACAAAGGAATGGACATGGTTGAAGATTGAGAAAATATTGCCAATAGGCCTATGACAGAAATGTAAGCTCTTGAGGGAAGGAACGTCATCAGTTTTTCTCAGTGATGTAGCACCATGTGTTAGAACAGTACCTTGTAAGCCCTCAATAGAGAATTGTTAAATGGAAAGGAGAGAAAGAGTGAATGCGAAGAGAGGAATTTGAGACAGCAAGTATACATCGACTCTTAAGGAGTTTTTATGTGAAGGTGAGCAGAGAAAAATGGTGTAGCTTGAAGGGAAATTGGAATCAAAAGAAGGTTTTCTTTAATTGGGAGAAACCACAACATACTTGTATGCTGATAGCAATGATCCAAAATAGAGAAAAATATTTATGAATGAGGGAAGTTTGTTTCTGATTGCCTGTATACTCTCAATGAAATGAGAAGCAAGGTCATCAGGTGAGAGCGAAGATGGTCCATGATCAGCAAGTACCCCCTCAACTTCCCCGGATCATCTTGTGATTTTCTTCTTTCTTTTAAAGTTTTATTTATTTATTTTTTTTTTTGGCTGCGCTGGGACTCTGTTGCTGCGCGCGGGCTTTCTCTAGTTGCGGTTAGCAGGGGCTACTCTTCGTTGCAGTGCGTGGGCTTCTCATTGCAGTGGCTTCTCCTGTTGTGGAGCATGGGCTCTAGGCACGCAAGCTTCAGCAGTTGTGGCACGCAGGCTCTAGAGCACAGGCTCCAGTAGCTGTGCCGCACAGGCTTAGTTGCTCCGTGGCATATGGGATCTTCTGGGATCAGGGATCGAACTCGTGTCCCCTACATTGGCAGGCAGATTCTTAACCACTGTGCCACCAGGGAAGTCCCGTGATCTTCTTGTATGGAACTTTTCATAATAAAGTGCTGTGAAAAATTAAAAAGAAGTGCTTTTGTTCATTAAAAGGTATGATAAAAAGAGTGAAGGCAAGCTAAATACTAGAAGATATTTACATAACATGAAATCATCAAAGAATTAAAGTATAGGATACCTAAATAACTTCCACAAATAAAAATGTAAACAACCCAAGGGGAAAATGGGCAAAAGACACTAAATGAACACCTCATAGACAAGAAAATCCCCAAGGCCAAGCATATGAAAAGCTGCTCAATATTATTACTAATCAAGAAATTGCAAATTAAATCTACAATGAGACACCATTTCACTATCACAAGATTGACAACAATTTTGTACTTTGTAAATATCAAATGTTGATGAGGATGTGGAACACTTAAACACTGTTGATAGGAGTAGAAATTAGCATGACCGCATTGTAAAAAATCTGGCATGATCTAGTAACGTTGGAAATCTTCTTTCCCTATGAGATGACAAGTTCAGTCCTAAGTATGAGCACTGGAACACAGCTTCCCAGCCATTTTATTCTATGGCTCACACAGAAAATGATGATTGTATGGCATACAGGAGTCAGATGACAAAGTTGTTCAGGGCCAGAACCAAGCGGTCCAGGGGCTGCTGTCTGGCTGTCTCTGGAGATGAAGGCCTCAAAGTCCCAGGTCCAAAAGTTGGAAAGCTCTGCCCTGGAAGGCTCTTGTACGTGGGCACCAGGAAACATGCGCCAGAGTGTTTATACTAGCACTATGAATAGTATGTGCCCAAATAGAAACAACCCAAATTACCCATTGACAGCAGAATGCATACATAGGTTGAGATACAGTTGATTCTTGTTATTTGTAGATTCCGTACATGCAAATTCCCCTATTTGCTGAAATTCATTTTTAACCACAAATCAGTACCAGAGTGCTTTCCTCCTCCTTTGAGAGAGCTGTGAAAAATTTGAGTTGGTGGAATATGCTCCAACTGAGGTCAAACAAGGTGACGCTCTGCCTTCTGGTTTCAGTCTCAGACTGCAAGCAAGTGTCCTTTTCATGATTTATTTGGTGCCACATAGTTTGCATTTTTGTGCTTCTTTGTTGGTGATTTCATAATTAAAGATGGCCTCCAAGCTTAGTGCTGAAGTATCGTCTAGTGTTCTTGAGTGCAAAATGACTATGACGTACACTCAAGAAAATATGTGTGTTACATAAACCTTGCTCAGGCATGATTTAGAATGCTGTTGGCTGTGAGGTCAATGTGAATGAATCAATAATATTTGTATTAAATAGAGTGCCATTAGACAGAAACACACATGAAACGATTACACAGCGATCAGTCGATGAAAATGTTGTGACCAGCGGATGGTAGGAACTTGAAATTATATTTCCCTTAGGAGCAACGTTTCAGGATTGCCTAATTCAGTGTTCATGGCAACTTTATAGACTGCAAATAACTATCATGATAATGAGAGTCTACTGTATATTCATTTGG
This sequence comes from Phocoena phocoena, assembly GCF_963924675.1. Classification (NCBI taxonomy): domain Eukaryota; kingdom Metazoa; phylum Chordata; class Mammalia; order Artiodactyla; family Phocoenidae; genus Phocoena; species Phocoena phocoena. The sequence goes on along the minus strand of NC_089240.1, from coordinate 60,967,431 downwards.
TGGAAGAGTGTACAGCAATGAAAATGAACAATTGCCTGCCACATGCGACAACAGGGATGAATCTCAGTTACACAGTATCACACGGGAGAAGTCAGAAACAACACAAATGATTCCATTTACATAAAGACCATAAAGGATGCAGCTAAACCAACGTTGCTAGGAATATGAACCTATGTAGAAAATAACTAAAGAAAAGGAAGGGAATGATGAAGACAAAGGATAGAGGTTACTTCTGAGGAGGGTGAAGGGAAAGGAATTGGAGCTTCCATGCAAGGAACTTCTAAGGTTATGGTGACATTTGAAAAAACACTGCTATAAAAGTTTACTGAGGGAATGAATGACTCCCAAATCTGTATCTCTCTCTAGCTTTGACCCCTCACTGGTGTTCCAGAACCAAATTTCTAAGTGCATTCCACCTGCATGTCCTATAAGAAACACAACCTTAATGTATCCAAAATCCCATCATTTCCCTCCCAATCTTTCTTTACTTCCTGTGTCCTTATGCTCCCCACCACAAAGTCACTCAAAACGGAAATGTTAGTCATCTTGGACTTCTGCTTCCTCGTGGTGGCCATAGAAACATGCCCCTCCGATCCACTGCAGGGAACATAGTAGATTGGCAAGTGCCAGCTGCCACTTCTCTGGCACCACTATTGTTTGTGCCAAGATCCCACATCCTCTGGGTAGCTCCCAGCCAGTGACTGAGCATGGCAGGGGCATACTGCTGCAGGACAGGGACTCCTCTAAATGGCAGCTGTAGGTTGGGGACTCCACATGAGCCTGAACAAACCAAACTAAACTGAACGAAAGTTTAGTGTTAGAACGAAACTGCATCAGAGATTCTTCTTATCTGACCCTCCTTTCCCCCACGTCTCTCTTACAGACGTCAGACCCGCATCGCACCCTGAAGAAGAAGACTCAATCCTGCTCCTTCTCCTTTATCCTTCACATGCCATTCTCCCATCATGTTCGTCCATGTCCAATCGTGCCTCGGTGTCCGTATTTTTGGAGGACCCAAACTAACAAAAGTGGTACCAGGAGTGGTCTGAGAAGTTAGCTATAAGACGGGGTTTATGGACCAGCTCACTCACTGCGCAAATGACAAAGAGTGTACCATTTTGAGTGTTATGTGGGGCATGGATAATCTCTAGCACAAGGTTACCTCCTGATTCCTTAAGGTTTTATCCATACGTACCTTGAAAAATATCCCAGTGGAGGGTCCTACTTCTGGCCTGTGAGATGATTCAGGCTTTTGAAGGGTAGGGAGGGCACTATGTCTATAGGGAGGGCAGAGGCGGCTGTTCATCACTGTTATACTGGCGCCCTGCAAAGACATAATGAGAAACTAAGGGACATTACCAAACAGTTAAGGGCCAAGAGTAAGATTCATGGGGTTTTCTTGGTGGCTTACAAAATGCCCTTGCCTCCTGCAGAGACAGCTGAGTAGCTCACACATTATGCGATAACAATAAGTGCAGAACTCCAGAGATGTATACATCCTTGACAAACACAGGCCTGTTATGGGAAGGTCAGGGCCCTTTGTGGAGAAACTTCAGACTCTGAAATGTAGGCCGGGTATATTGGCATGGATGTCTCCAAACGTTGGCTTATCAGATCCAAACGTCCTGAGGCCTCAAAGCTTGCAGGGTGGCCCTTCCTTCCCCAGCAACAGCTAACACATGCCCTGTGCTGGTAGATGCTACAGAGTCCGCTCCCCCACAAAGTGACAGATGCCTCTCCCAGGGAAACCCTCATCTCTTCTCCATAAACTCACTGGGATATGCCGAGCCTGATAAGGGGAAAAAGAAATTATACACCAAGAAATAACAAGCCTGTACTGGCAGGAGCAGGGCAGTATCCCTGGGATTGGATTTTGAGGGTGCTGGATCAAGTGGACAGGAATATAAGAGAGGATAAGCAAGTTTTACAGAGCGGAGGCACTTTCTCATGCCATGGGATTTAACACACGGGCAAGGACTCCCGGAGATGGAGGAAATTCACTGCCAGACTGGCCCTTTGAAACTTTGAGAAAGTTATGGCCCATAAGCAGAGAAGTGGAAATGCCTGCCTTGGATTGGCAGATGGCAGAGGAAGGAACAAAAAGTTTGAGTGATGCAAACATGCTAGTACGGACAGAAAAGGTGAGGCCAGTCACATGGCCTCATGGTTATGTCCCACTGTAGGGCTGAGAGGACACATCCCACTGTAGGACACATGTCCCACTGTAGGGCTGAGAGGACACCAAAGCCATCAGGAGTGTTCTGGTGAGAGGGGCCCCAGTATCACTAGAAATTTGGTGGTTAGTCCCCTCTGGAGGCCAATGCCAATGATGGAAGGAAAGTGGTCCCGACCTGGGCTCATTACCACCCATGGGAGCCAACGAATTCTGACATAATAGAGGGCAGAGGGCAGCTCTTAACCAAGAGATGCCAGCAGACCACATTTCCAGTAACGACCAGCAAGGTCAGAAGGGCAGTCAAGAGTGCCTGCTTGACCGGCAGAAAGCTGAGAAGATGGCTCAGATAGCATGGCTCCCTAGGGGCAACTACAGCCAGCAAAAGGCAAGAATGCAAGAGAAGGAGGGCCATCATCCCGCTACAAAGCCACAGTCTCCTGCTCAGTTCCCGGTCCTGAGCCAATTCAGAGACTGGCCCCACTGAAGAGGTGGATGAGTCCTGAGGAGGAAGGATCAAGAAAAAAGGCAGTGGGTTATGACCGTCCCTAAAGAGAATGACTGCCATTTCTCAGGTGACTGTACCCCGAGGCTAGAAAAAGACCCAGACACTTCTACTACTACTGGACACAGGATCTGAGCTGACATTGATCCAGGAGGCCCAAAGTGTCGTGATGGGGCCTCATTAGAATGGGGCTTATGAGGCCCTGATATTAAAAGGAGTTGGGAATGGAGACCGGTTCACAGTGAGCTGAATGGGTCCCTGGACCAAAATAACGGTCATTACTGCAGTCCCCAAGGTGATAATGATAAGTGATACACTTGGCAGTTGGAGCAACGACTTCCACATTGGGTCACTGCTCTGTGGGATAAGAGCTATCACGGTGGGGAAAGCCAAGAGAAACCTCTGACACTGGCTCCCACCCCAGGCCAAGAGAGTAGGTCAAAACCAGTATTGGATTCTGGTGAACGTAGGGGGCTAAAGCAGAGATTAGTGACATCATTGGAGACGTATGGGATGCAGAGGAAGAGGAGGTTGGAGAGCCACAGGGACGAAGAGAGTGGAGAAGGTGAGAAGTTGTTCTGGGAGTCTCTCTCTGGGGGAGGGAGGAAGGGAATGGAAATGGTGAGAGGGAAGACGGAGGCTTCCACTGAATCCACTGGTAATGTTTCCTAGGGTGATGGTGCATGCAGGAGATTTTGCTATATCCTTCCTTATCCATTTTAACATATTTGAAATAGCACACCATGACTTAAAATGTCACTGGGAGAAGTGGAAGAGGGCGGTATCCACAAACGGGCAGGCACCATCGCGGGCCGGCTCGAGGAGGAGGATTGCAGATTTACAGTGCACCCAATCTCCCCTGCTCTGAAACTTCTCCAGCATGGCCAGCTTCTCAGGTGCAGACCCAGAAAACTGGGCCTTTGAGTTCCGCAGGCAAGAGGGGTGCAGACACCCCAGGACTCTCCAGGGCGTCAGCCAGAGCAGGATGCAGGAGAGAGAGGTGACTGAAGACAGAGGAGTATGAATGGGAAGGAGCAGAAGGAAGGTATGGGAGGAATGGAGCGGAGGCCCTCGACCCCATTGGTTAGGCCTCAAGGGGACGGGCGAACAAGGCACCCGCTGGTTGGCGGGGGCCGGACCAATGAGGAGGCTGCTGCGCGGGCGTGGGAGGTGCGCTGAAAGTGGCACGACCTTTCTTTTGAGGCGAGCTAGTGCGGCGCGTGAGGTGGCTGACGCTGCCTTCTGAGCGCCGCACGCCTATCCCACCGTGACCGCAACCGCGACTCGGGCCATAGACCGTCGACCCGGTTCCGGGGCCGCCCAGGTCGCGACATGAGCTCCCCGGATGAGGTGCCTGTGTGGAGAAGGCGTGTCCGCCCAAAGGTCAGGGAGCGGGCCAGCGTCCGCGTGGCCAGCCCCGCAATCCCGCGGGGACCCGACCCAGGGCCCGAGCCTGGGGAGCCTCGGAGCGGCGAGGGCGGAGGCAGCTTCCCTGACCCCGAGGGCTTCCAGTCGAAGCAGGAGATGCTGGAAGCGCGAGGGCCGGTGCTGTGGGGCCGCGAAGGCGGACCTGGCTCCCCAGATGACCACATGAGGGACCTCCTGGACCTGATCGAGGAGTCTGAGGAGGCCGAGGAGGCCAACCTGCAGCAGCTGACCGACCAGGACGTGCCGGGCGTCCGCAGGTACCCGTCCCCGTGGAGCTCCAGTGCCTTCAAAGTGTCCACCGTGTGGACACTGCACCTCGTGGAGGTTCCCGACGGTCGAGGAGCGCCCGACCAGAGCTATGGGAAGGCACCAACGGCTCTAGCCAGCCCTTTTTACCTCGGTGGGCCAGAAGCGGGCCGGGACTTGGGGAACCCTAAGAGAGGTACTAAGCGTAGGTTAAACATGGATGCGGATCGCCAGCGGCGCTCCGCAGAAGGCCTGGCCTGGCTGCTATCCGACTCCGAGTCCTCAGATGAATTCTGTGAGACACAGCTGATGACGGTGAGCACTTACCCCAGAGGGGGAGGCCAGGCCAAGCCCGGCAGACCCGAGGATCCCAGGGACACTCCCAGACACTCGAAGTTCCAAGCCAGGGAGAATTTCCTTCACGTGACAGGCTCTTCCCTGTCGTCGGCTCCGCGAGGACTCTCTTCGGTTGTGGAAAGGCAGGGCGTGGGGGAGCAGGGCATCTCTTCCCCTAAGAAAATGCAGAGCGTGCTGTGGGGGAAGGGGGGCAGCAAGCCCAGCTACCCGGGAGCTGCTGCTGCTGCTGCTGCTGCTTCTGCTTCTGCTGCTGCTGCAGGTGGCTTGCCGTGGGTCACTCCTAGGAAGAACGGAGCCCAGGAGAAGAAATCCGTCGGGGGAGCATCCAAACTTGCCCTGGGGGGAACCTTCCGTTCCCGGGGGCACGAATCTGTGCAACTCCCGTGGAACCGGCCACCTTCCCCCCAATCTCTGGTATTCCACAGCCTGGGAGACCCAAGAGTTATACCTTAGTCCTTTCGGAAACCAAACAGTCCAAGCACAGCGGCGCTGGGAAGAAATCCGTGGTCAGGTGGACAAGGGAGTCTGAGGCGGTGGCGGGAGAAGATAAGGACCCAAATAGAGACCCAGCCCCAAAGGGCCCGGTGAAAAGGCCATGCTCCTCCTCTCTCCCCACTCTTCCTCCCCCCACAGCACCCAGGGCAGACGTCTTCACCCATGCTGCCTCTGTCCACTCCTCAGAGGTCAGCATTGGGTGCCCCTCGGTCACTGGGTCATTACGATGCCACATCGGGCTCCTTTTCCTAGGGACAAACATTAAGGTAGCACTTCGGGTGTCCTGGGCCCGGTTCTCCATCCTTGGCCTCTTTCCAGCCTCCTCTGAGAGACTTGGGCTGGGATGGAAGGGAGGGCTGGTAGCTGAATTGGGTCGGGGGATCCCTTAAAAGCTTCCCCGGAAACCCTCAGTATTTAGACTCACCAGCTTCCCGAATCCTACTTCCTAGCTGTTCCGCAGACCTTCCTTGCAGGGGGCCTGGGCTTTCTCAGTGTCCCACTGTTGTGCCTAGATCAGCTCTGCCTGCTGGCCTGGGTCTGACAGAGGGAGAAAGTGCTAATGAGATCAGCCTTTCAATTCCCTTCCAAATTCCCTGCCTCACCCTTGCCCGAATCACACAATTCTCTGTCTCTCTCTCTGTCTCTCTCTGTCTCTCTCTCTCCATCTCTCTCCCTCTCTCTCTCTCTCTCTCTCTCTCTCACACACACACACACACACACACACACACTTCCTTAGTCCAAATCGGTGAGAAATTTTTGTTTCAGCTGCTAACTCACAGGCCAGGGACATCTTGTCTGCGCATTCATCGTAAAAAAGCCAGCAGTGGCGACGTCAACACCCGAAACCCCCAAGATCCAGGAAACTCAGAACCCTTGGCCCTGAACCGGGAAGAAGTCATGCCCAGGGGTCCTGCCCCCTCAGGTTAGTGTCGTGGGTTCGATATGAGGGGAGGGAAGAGGGGTTGAGGACAGAAACCTCTGCCTCTGTCTCGGCTGGGGGCACAGCCTTGCTCCCAGGCAGCTTCCCCCACAGGAGACGGTGTGCTGGCAGGGCTGGCCTTGAGCCACATCATCCTCTGTATGGGGTTTGTGTGACCAGGGTGATCGGTGGCAGTGCCCCAAACAGCTGTTCTGGTTGTAGACTTGCAGGGGAACAGCGTTTTCTGTTAAGTCCTGTTCGGCCACATTGCTCTCCCACGTGCTGGCTGTGGCTTCATCTCTGGGAGGGTCGAATCCAGAGCCCCATTGTTTGGGGACCACAATGGCGAAATGGCTGCCCCCGGGGAACAGGGGAGGCAGGCCCAGAGACAAGGCTCCGGCCGCTGGGGAGAGCAGGGGCGGCTGGTTGCCAGCAGAGGGTGGTGCTGCCTCACCTCACTTTAGAGCCCGCTTGGACCTTTCCACCTCACTGGGAGCCTGGGAAGCTGGATTGTGTGTCCTTTCCCTCTCAGGTGACCGGGAGCCACTTGACCATCCCCCAAGACCGGAAACGCAGCAGCAGCCACTGGTAATGCCCTGCTGTCCTTGGATAATGCTTCCTCTGCATCCTGGAAATGCAGGCCCAAACTCGAGGGTGGGATCTGGGTCCAAGTTCAGCTGACATGTGTGGGCTCCGCCTCCCCTGCCCCCATCACGTACCCCACGGAGGGAGCCCACCTCCTTTCTGCTGAGGCCAGTCTAACCACCCGGCTTTGGGGTGGAGAGCCCGGGGCAGAGGAGAAGGTGGAGGAGAGAGGAGGCCAGAGTATACTTATCATTTCTCTTCCTCCTCTGTCTGCTGGCCTAGTGTCTCGAGCTAAAGAGAGAAGTAGACGAACTTAAGGAGCAACTTGGTATGAGGAACCAGGGCCGGAGAGTGGTGTCTTAGTGCAGAAACCGGGTGGGCACCTGCCGTGGGGGTGGGCTGCAGGTGCAGTGGGCCTGGCAGGGACGATCATCCCTGTGGGGAGGAGAACCTCTCAGGCCTCCCCCTGGAGCTGGTTGTGCATGTACAGCTGGGCGTGTGTACAAATAGCAAAGTACTGTCTGGACTGCAGGCACACTTTGACAACCAGACCAGTCCTAGGGAATGTCCTTCTGATAGGACTTTTAGAGATGCCTCGTTGAGTTTTCCGTTGAACTGCTGCTTGGTGTGGCTTCTAAGGTTCTTGTTGGATTGTTTGTTTGTGTGTGTGACAAGTTCTGAGTGGTTGTGGCATGGCCCACAGCATGAGAGCTGCTGGCACACTTTGTTTCCCTTTAGGAACCGGTTCCACATTCAATTTGGGTGGTAGGGAGTGATCAGGCCCAGAGCTCTTTGCATCAGGTCTGGAGGGGTTTCAGGTTTCAGGGCTAGGCGGTTCCTCAGGGGGATGGGGGACAGGCTTCTATATCCCTGTGTCTGGAGCGCCTGGTAATGCCTGTCCCTGTTGCAGCCGCCATGCAGTACCTGGCTGACAAGTCGCAGACCCTTTGAAGTGAGTGTTACACACACCGTACCCCTTCCCACAGTCCTGGCTGTTCAGCAGGGCTGCGGGCTGGCCCTGGCTTGAGGCTCTTCCCTGACTCTGCTGTTTCACAGGTTGAGCCCAGCGTCCTCCTGCAAGAGGAGCAGCTGGTACCTTTGGGGCCCTGGAGCTGTGGCCAAGCTCGTTCCCTCCTGTTCTGCCTCAGCTAGGACTTCCTCTCCCCCTTGTTTTGCCTCCTCTGCCCCCTAGTTTCACAGCTGTTTACAATTAAAGTACCTCTCATATTCTGTGTTCTCCCTTCTCTCTGGAGGGGTCGCGGTCGGGGTCGGGGTCGGGGTAGGGGTCTGGGGCAGGGCACTGCTCCAGGTCAGATCCTTTTCCAGAGTGGTATCTCTGACATCCTGTGGTGGGGACTCTGAGCCAGCCTCTGCTACCATCCCTGCAGACAAGCCAGCGGAGTGCCACAGGTCTGGGTCCTGTGTGTGCTCTGCCTGGCCACATTGGCACGTCCTCCGTTTCCCCCGAAGGCCCTCTTCTAGTTCTCTCCAAACACCCCTCCTCCTCTGGGGTCTGGCGGTTCCCATTCATCTCTGCCATTCACCCTCCCCATCAGCAGGAACTCATGACCCCCTTCCGGAGCTCCAATCTGGAAGCATTCACATCCTGCCTGCCGTAGCCAGCTGACCACCCTCCTCCAGCCAGGTCGTCTGTACACCCTTGAGTGGAAATTGGCCCGTCAGGTTCTATGGCAAGTGTGGTTAGTCGGTGTGTGTTGTTGCATGGTCCCCGTCAAATACTCTTCCACCAGCCCCATGACACAGATTTTCCTGGAAATGATATTTCCGTGTCCCAGCTCAATCTCCCAGACCGCCTCTTTAGGACACACGAGATTGAGTCTGAACTCCATGTTCGATTTCCCCCTCACTCGAGGTTGGGGAGCACTTCCTTCCCTCAGCCAGGACCCAGGGCTGTACCAGCCTGAGACTCAGAGGGACAGATTTGTGTTTGAGTGAGGCAAGGGTGGTTCTGCCTGACACCCTTCCCGAAAGACCGGTGTTTTACTACACAAAAGGGGGTATGATGGTAGATTGGCCATTCAAGGTTGGTGACTGTGTGTCCCTGTGTGTGAATAAATGTAATCAGGGGTAATCTCCCTTGAGGGAGAAAGATGTGATTCAGGGAGTAAAGGGAGTAGAGGCTGGTCCAGGTTCTGGAAGGCATTGAATGAGCAAAAGCAAGGGTCGGATCTGTTTTGTTCAAGGGTTGTCGTTAAATTCCCAAAACATGGGAGGGGGATGATGCAGAAGTCACCAAACCCCACGACAGGGTGTCGGGATGCTCGAAATGCTGGATTCGCTGGAGGTGGCTCTCGATCCTACTCTGTGATCCTATGATGTCTGACAACTCCTGTGGGTGTGGCTGGAATGAGATTGGGAAGGGTGGCTCCTCAGAGTAGCTCATCTTAGAATCAGGGGACCCATATATGAGGCCACCCAACATGAGCTATCCGGGACAGGGGCAGGATGGGTGCAGTGGGGATGGGAAGTAAGGAGTGACTGCACCTGGACAATGGGGAGCACTTGGGTCCACCTTTCCCCCATATTCTCACCGACTCCCTTCCAGAGTCCATGGCATGAGCTCAGGTCGACATGTGGGATGGGACAGTCACAGACCGCAGGGTCAGAAAAGAACGTCCTGTGACTCTATCCTTCCACTCACACCCTTCCCTGGAGAAGGTGGGCTTGACTGCTTAGTTTACAGCTTTGAGCCTGAACCTGATCCAGTGGTTATTGCTTGGTGGTGTAGGACATCTCGCTGCTGTCTGAGTGACAAAGTTTGGCAGAGACATTCCAGCTGAGGTTTCTGCCCACCGAGATGTGCAGGCAACTTGTGTCCCGGGGGAAGTCCAGCACCAGCACCAGCGCCACCTGTCAGCAGAGGGTGTCACGGGGATGTGGTCACCAGGGTGAGGAAATAGAGAAGCTTGTTGAAAGGGAGGTGACATGGGAGGGCGTGACCTCAACCCTTGGTTTTCCCTGCCTCCCTTCCCTCCACTGAGCACACAATCTCCCTGTTCCGTGTTCTGACCAACTACCGCAGAAAAATGTTGCTGGAAACATGTATATCACAGGCTGTGGCTTGGCCCTGAGCTTTCCAGTTCCAGAGGGAATAGTGGCAGGTCATACATCTGGGCCCCCGTGGGTAGGAGGAGGTCAGAACCCCGCCCTCATTCAGTTCACCCCATTTGCCTTTCCCCTTAAGCCCCTTCTCCAGCCTGGGAGACAGTGGCAGCTGACCTGGAGAGCCCTAGGCCCCATCCTGCCTGATTCTGCTCCCTGCCCAATTACTGGGAAGATGCCCCCTCCCCACCCCACCCACTCCGCACCAGCGCCATCCCAACCAGAGTCCCACTGCTCTCTCTGGACTCTTGGGGGAAACTGACACAAACAAAGAAGGTAGGTGGGGGCTTCCCTGGTGGCGCAGTGGTTGAGAGTCCACCTGCCGATGCAGGGGACACGGGTTCGTGCCCCAGTCCGGGAAGATCCCACATGCCGCGGAGCGGCTGGGCCTGTGAGCCATGGCTGCTGAGCCTGCGTGTCCGGAGCCTGTGCTCTGCAACGGGAGAGGCCACGACAGTGAGAGGCCCACGTACTGCAAGAAAAACCCAAACAAAACAACAAAAGAAACCAAAGAAGTTAGGTGTAGGTGTGCCCTGGGGAAGGAGCTGGGTGTGGTGGGCAGAGTAATCATGCCCAAAGGTGTCCTAATCCTAATTTCTGCTGTTGGCTTATATGTTACCTTGCATGGCAACAGGGGGTAAAGGCTGATACTCAGCTGAATTAAGGTGGGAAGACTCTCACCTGCATTGGCCGGGTCCGGCCAGGCACATTGGGGCTGCCTGGGTTGCCATGTGGGCTGTCCCTGCATGATTCCAGTGTGCGGCATTCAAATGACTGCAGTGTGCTTGGTGCCTCCTGTGCTTGTGCAGTGTTGAAGTCCTGGTAAGTACCGCTCAGATGCAGATGGAGGACAGACCAGTAGTTTTGGACCTCCCTTTGGTTCAAAGCCAATCACTTCCCCCTCCCTAGTCCTCTTGAGGTATCTGCCACCCTGACTTTTACGACGATCATTCACTTTCTGTTAAAGGATTTCCATTTGCTATTTAATAAAATAACCCTTCCAAAGATAAAAGACACTATACATATACACATCATAGAGAGCATAGGCTGTCAATCTGACAAGTAATTATGAACGGAACAACCCATGTAATTATACCCAGGTGATAGAAAATTACATTGCACATCCAGAAGTCCCCTATATGTCTTTTTCTGTGTAGGAATCCAAATGGATAAGTCCACATACTGCCTGATCCCATTTACTTCACATTCTTGAGAAGGCCAAACTACAGGGACAGAAAACAGATTGGTGGTTGCCTGGGTCTGGGGGTTTAGACAAGGGGTTAAACTACCAAAGAGCATGAAGCAATTCTGAGGCTGGTGAAAATGTTTTTTATTTTGGTTGTATTGGTGGTTCCATGGTTAAGTTTATTTTTAGGTATTTTATGCTTTCTGATGCGATTGTAAATGGGATTGTTTTCTTGCTTTCTCTCTCTGATAGTTCATTATTATGTATAGAAAAGCAGCAGATTTCTGTATATTAATCTTGTATCCTGTAACTTTACTGAATTCAGTTATCACTTCTAATAGTTTTTTTTCCCTTTGGTGCAGACTTTAGGGTATTCCATATATAGTATTATGTCACCTGCAAATAGTGACAGTTTTACTTCTTCCCTTCAAAATTTGATGCCATTAATTTATTTTTCTTGTTGATTACTGTGTCTAGGACAATACTATATTAAATAGAAATTTGAGAGTGGGCATCATTGTATTGTTCCTGACTTTAGAGGAAAAGCTTTCAGTTTTTCTCCATTGTATACAATGTCATTTGTGGGCTTGTCATAAATGGCCCTTATTGTGCTGAGATATGTTCCATCTATACCAACTTTGTTGAGAGTTTTTATCACGAGTGGGTGTTGAATTTTGTCAAATGTTTTTTTCTGCATCTATTGAGGTGATGTGACTTTATCTTTCATTTTGTTAATGTGGTATACTACACTGATTGATTTGTGAGTATTGAACCATCCTTGCATTCCTGGAATAAATTGTACTTGATCATATAGTGTATCATCCTTTTTATATATTGTGAATTCAGTTTGCTAATATTTTGTTGAGGATTTTGGCATCTGTATTCATCATATTGGCCTAAAATTTTCTTTTCTTGTAGAGTCCTTGTCTAGTTTTCATGTCAGGGTAATCTTGGTCTTGTAGAATGAATTTGGGAGTGTTCCCTCCTTTCAATTATTTGGAGTAGTTGGAGAAGGATAGTTATTAACTCTTTTTTTAAATAGACTTTTATTGGAGTATAACTAGTTCACAATACTGCACTAGCCTTTGTCACACAACAGAGTGAATCAGCCACATGCACACATACATCCCCATATCTGCTCCCTCTTAAGCATCCCTCCAATCATCCTTATCCCACCCCTCTAGGTGGTCACAAAGCACCAAGCTGATCTCACTGTGCTATGACACTGCTTCCCACTAGCTAAGTATCTTATATTTGGTAGTGTATATATGTTGATGCTACTCTCACTTTGCCCCAGATTCTCCCTCCCGCTGTGTCCTCAAGTCCATTCTCTATGTCTACGTCTTTATTCCTGCCCTGTCACTAGGTTCATCAGTACTATATATATATATATATATATATATATATATATATATATATATATTTAGATTCCATATACATGTGTTAGCATACGGTATTTATTTTTCTCTTTCTGACTTACTTCACTCTGTATGACAGACTCTAGGTCTATCTACCTCACTACAAAAAACTCAATTTCGTTTCCTTTTATGGCTGAGTAATATTGCATTGTATATATGTGCCACATCTTCTTTATCCATTCATCTGTCAATGGACATTTAGGATGCTTCTATGTCCTGGCTATTGTAAATAGTGCTGCAATGAACATTGTGGTATGTGTCTCTTTTTGAACTATGGTTTTCTCAGGGTGTATGCCCAATAGTGGGATGGCTGGGTCATACAGTAGTTCTATTTTTAGTTTCTTAAGGAACCTCCATACTGTTCTCCATAGTGGCTGTATTAATTTACATTCCCACCAACAGTGCAGGAGGGTTCCCTTTTTGTATGCTTGGTAAAATTTCCCTGTGCAGCTGTCTGGTCCTCGAATTTTGTTTGCTGGGTGCTTTTTGATTACTGATTCAATTTCAGTAGTAGTAATCAGTTTGTTCAGATTATCTATTTTTTCCCGATTAAGTCTTGGAAGATTGTATGTTTCTAGGAATTTATCCATTTCTTCTAGGTTGTCCAATTTCGTGGCATATAAGTTTTCATACTGTTCTCTTATGATCATTTGTATTTCTCTGATGTTGGTTGCAATTTCTCCTATTTCATTTCTTATTTTCTTTATTTGGGTCCTCTCTCTTTTTTTCTTAAGGAGTCTGGCTAAAGTCCTATCAATTTTGTTTACCTTAAAAAAAGACCCCAACTCTTGGTTTCATTGATTGTTTCTTTTTTTTTTTTTGGTATCTATTTTATTTATTTCTGCTCTGAAATTTATTACTTCATTCCTTCTGCTGGGCTTTGTTTGTTCTTTTTCTAATTCCTTTAGATGGAAGTTAGGTTGTTTATTTGAGATTTTTCTTGTTTCTTGAGGCATGTATGTATCTCTATAAACTTCCCTCTTAGAACTGCTTTTGCTGCATCCCGTGGATTTTGGAAAGGTGTTTTTAATTTTCATTTTTCTCAAGGTATTTTCTGATTTCCTCTTTGAGTTTTTCATTGACCAATTGTTTTTTTTTAGCAGTATGTTGTTTAGTCTCTATGTGTTTGTGTTTTTCCAATTTTTCTTCCTGTAATTGATTTCTAGTTTTATACCATCGTGATCAGAAAAAGTGCTAGATATAATTTCTATCTTCTTAAATTTGTTGAGACTTCTTTTGTGGCCTAGTATGTGCTCTATCCTGGAGAATAATCCATGTGCACTTGAAAGGAATGTGTATTCTGCTGTTTTTGGATGCGATGTCCTATAGATATTTATTAAGTTCACTGATCAAATGTGTCATTTAAGGCCACTGTTTCTTTAATGATTTTCTGTGTGGATGATCTGTCCACTGATGTATGTGTGTTGTTTACGTCCGCTGTTATTATTGTATTATTGTCAATTTCTCCCTTTATTTCTGTTAATATTTGCTTTATATATATGTGTATATATATATATATATTTTTTTTTTTTTTTTTTCCGGTACGTGGGCCTCTCACTGCTGTGGCCCCTCCCGTTGCGGAGCACAGGTTCCGGACGCGCAGGCTCAGCCGCCATGGCTCATGGACCCAGCCGCTCTGCGGCATGTGGGATCCTCCCGGACCGGGGCACAAACCCGTGTCCCCTGCATCGGCAGGTGGACTGTCAACCACTGCGCCACCAGGGAAGGCCTGCTTTATATATTTATGTGCTCTTATATTAGGTGCATATGTGTTTATGAATGTTGTAACCTCTTCTTCTATTGACACCTTTATCATTATATGATGCCTTTCTTTGTCTTTTATTATAGACATTGTTTTAAAGTCTACTTTGATATGTGTATTTCTACCACAGCTTTCTTGTTGTGGCCATTTGCATGGAATATTTTTTTCGATCCCCTCACATTTAGTCTGTGTGTGTCTCTCATTCTGAGTTGAGTCTCTTATAGGCAGCATAAAGATGGGTCTTGTTTCTATTTACTTATTTTTAAAATCCAATCCAACCTGATGTCTTTTGATTGGAGGATTTTGTCCACTGACATTTTTTTGTGGTTTTCACTGCTTCTTTATTTTTTCTTTCTTATTTTTTTATTGGGGTATAGTTGTTTTACAATGTTGTGTTAGTTTCTACTGTACAGTGAAGTGGAGTTCCCTGTGCTATACAGCAGGTTCTTGTTAGGTATCTATTTTATACATATTAGTGTATATATGTCAATCCCAATCTCCCAATTCATCCCATCCCCCACCCCCACCCCCACTTTCCCCCCTTGCTGTCCATACATTTGTTCCCTACATCTCTGTGTCTATTTCTGCCTTGTAAACTGGTTCATCTATACCATTTTTCTAGATTCCACATATATGCCTTAATATATAATATCTTTTTTCTCTTTCTGACTTACTCCACTCTGTGTGACAGTCTCTATGGCCATCTAACTCTACAAATGACCCAATTCATTCCTTTTTATGGTTGAGTAATATTCCATTGTATATATGTACCACAACTTCTTTATCCATTCATCTGTCGATGGACATTTAGGTTGTTTCCATTACCTGGCTATTGTAAATAGTGCTGCAATGAACATTGGGGTGCATGTGTCTTTTTGAATTATGGTTTTCTTTGAGTATATGCCCAGTGGTGGGATTGCTGGGTCATATGGTAATTCTATTTTTAGTTTTTTAAGGAACCTCCATACTGTTCTCCATAGTGGTTGTATCAATTTATATTCCCACCAACAGTGCAAGAGGGTTCTCTTTTCCCACACCCTCTCCAGAATTTATTGTTTGTAGATTTTCTGATGATGCCCATTCTAACCACTGTGAGGTGATATCTCATTGTAGTTTTGATTTGCATTTACCTAATAATTAGTGATGTTGAGCAGCTTTTTTTTTTTTTTTTTTTTGTGGTACGCAGGCCTCTCACTGTTGTGGCCTCTCCCACCATGGAGCACAGGCTCTGGATGCACAGGCCCAGTGGCCATGGCCCACAGGCCCAGCTACTCCATGGCACGTGGGATCTTCCCGGACCAGGGCACGAACCCGTGTCCCCTGCATCGGCAGGCAGAGCCTCAGCCACTGCGCCACCAGGGAAGCCCCTGAGCAGCTTTTATGTGCTTCTTGGCCATCTGTATGTCTTCTTTGGAGAAATGTCTATTTGGGTCTTCTGCCCATTTTTTGACTGGATTTTATTTATTATATTGAGCTGCATGAGCTGTTTATATTTTGGAGATTAATCGTTTGTCTGTTGATTCCTTTGCAAATATTTTCTCCCATTCTGAGGGTTGTCTTTTGGTCTTGTTTATAGTTCCTTTGCTGTGCAAAAGGCTTTACGTTTCATTAGGTCCCATTTGTTTATTTATTTATTTATTATTATTATTATTTTGTGGTACATGGGCCTCTCACTGTTGTGGCCTCTCCCATTGCAGAGCACAGGCTCTGGACACGCAGGCCCAGCAGTCATGGCTCACGGGCCCAGCCCCTCAGCAGAATGTGGGATCTTCCCGGACCGAGGCATAAACCTGTGTCCCCTGCATTGGCAGGTGGACTCTCAACCACTGCGCCACCAGGAAAGCCCCCATTTGTTTATTTTTGTTTTTCTTTCCATTACTGTAGGAAGTGGGTCAAAAAAGATCTTGCTGTGACTTATGTCAAAGAGTGTTCTTCCTATATTTTCCTCTAAGAGTTTTATAAAGCCCAGTCTTACATTTAGGTCTTTAATCCATTTTGAGTTTATTTCTGTGTATGGTGTTAAGGAGTATTCTAATTTCATTCTCTTACATGTGGCTGTCCAGTTTTCCCAGCACCACTTATTGAAGAGAATGTCTTTTCTCCATTGTATATCCTTGCCTCCTTTGTGATAGATTAGTTGACCATAGGTGCGTGGGTTTATCTCTGGGCTTTCTATCCTGTTGCATTCATCTATATTTCTGTTTTTGTGCCAGTACCATATTGTCTTGATTACTGTAGCTTTGCAATATAGTCTGAAGTCAGGGAGTCCGATTCCTCCAGCTACTTTTTTATTTTTTTCCCTGAAGATTGCTTTGGCTATTTGCGATTTTTTTTTGTCTCCATACAAACTTTAAAGTTTTTGGTTCTAGTTCTGTAAAAAATTGTCACTGGTAATTTGACAGGGATTGCATTGAATCTGTAGATTGCTTTGATTAGAATAGTCGTTTTCACAATATTGATTCTTCCAATCCAGGAACATGGTATGTCACTCCATCTGTTTGTGTCATCTGTGATTTCTTTCAACAGTGTCTTATAGTTTTCTGAGTATATGTCTTGTTTGTTTTGTTAAATAAATTTATTTATTTATTCATTTATTTAATTTTTGGCTGCATTTGGTCTTCGGTGCTGCATGTGGGTTTTCTCTAGTTGCTGAGAGCGGGGCTTCTCTTCTTGTGGATCATGGGTTGTAGGTGCGCGGGCTTCAGTAGTGTGGCATGCAGGCTCAAGAGTGCAGGCTCAGTAGTTGTGGTGCACAGGCTTAGTTGCTCCGTGGCATGTGGGATCTTCCCGTATCAGGGCTCGAACCCATGTCCCCTGCATTAGCAGGTGGATTCTTAACCACTGCGCCACCAGGGATGCCCTGAGTATATGTCTTATACCTCCTAAGGTAGGTTTATTCCTCGGTATTTTGTTCTTTTTGTTGCAGTGATGAATGGGATTGTTTCATTCATTTCTCTTTCTGACCTATTATTGTTAGTGTATAGGAATGCAAAAGATTTCTGTGCATTAATTTTATATCCTGCAACTTTACCAAATTCATTGATTAGCTCTAGTAGTTTTCTGGTGGCATCTTTAGGATTTCCTATGTATAGTATTATGTCATCTGCAAACAGTGACAGTTTTACCTCTTCGTTTCCAATTTGGATTCCTTTTATTTCTTTTTCTTCTCTGATTGCTGTGGCTAAGACTTCCAAAACTATGTTGAATAATAGTGGTGAGAGTGGACATCCTTGTCTTCATCCTGATCTTAGAAGAAATGCTTTCATTTTTACTTCCCACCATTTAGATTGATGTTTGCTATGGGTTTGTCATATATGGCCTTTATTTTGTTGAGGTAGGTTCCCTCGATGCCCACTTTCTGGAGAGTTTTTACCATAAATTGGTGTTGAAATTTGTCAAAAGCTTTTTCTGCATCTATTGAGATGATCATATGGCTTTTATTCTTCAATTTGTTAATATGGTGTATCACATTGATTTGTGTATATTGAGGAAGCCTTGCAACCCTGGGATAAATCCCACTTGATCACGGTGTATGATCCTTTTAATGTGCTGTTGAATTCTGTTTGCTAGTGTGTTGTTGAGGATTTTTGCATCTATATTCATCAGTGATATTGGTCTGTATTTTTCTTTTTCTGTAGTATCTTTGTCTGGTTTTGGTATCAGGGTGATGGTGGCCTCATAGAATGAGTTTGGGAGTTTTCCTTCCTCTGCAATTTTTTGGAAGAGTTTGAGAAGGCTGGGTGTTAGCTCATCTTTAAATGTTTGATAGAATTTACCTGTGAAGCCATCTGGTCCTGGACTTTTGTTTGTTGGAAGATTTTTAATCACTCTTTCCATTTCATTACTTGTGATTTGTCTGTTCATATTTTCTATTTCTTCCTGATTCAGTCTTGGCAGGTTATACCTTTCTAAGAATTTGTCCATTTCTTCCAGGTTGTCCATTTTATTGGCATATAGTTGCTTGTAGTACTCTCTTATGATCCCTTGTATTTCTGCAATGTATGGTGTAACTTCTTTTTCATTTCTGATTTTATTTATGTGATTGCTCTCCCTGTTTTTCTTGATGAGTCTGGCTAAAAGTTTATCAATTTTGTTTATCTTCTCAAAGAACCAGTTTTAGTTTTATTGATCATTACTACTGTTTTCTTTGTTTCTATTTCATTTATTTCTGCTCTGATCTTTATGATTTCTTTCCTTCTACTAACTTTGGGGTTTTTTTTTTTCTTCTGTTCTTCTTCTTTCTCTAGTTCCTTTAGGTGTAAGGTTAGATTGTTTATTTGAAACTTTTCTTGTTTCTTGAGGTAGGATTGTATTGCTATAAACTTCCCCCTTAGAACTGCTTTTGCTGCATCCCATAGGTTTGGGGTCGTCGTGTTTTCATTGACATTTATCTCTAGGTATTTTCTGATTTCCTCTTTGATTTCTTCAGTGATCGCTCGGCTATTTAGTAACATATTGTTTAACCTCCATGTGTTTGTGTTTTTTACGTTTTATTCACTGTAGTTTATTTCTAATCTCACAGTGTTTTCGTCAGGGAGATGTTTGATATGATTTCAATTTTCCTAAATTTACCAAGGCTTGATTTGTGACACAAGATGTGATCTGTCCTGGAGAATATTCTGTGTGCACTTGAGAAGAAAGTGTAATCTGCTGTTTTCAGATGGAATGTCCTATAAATACCAATTAAATCTATCTGGTCTACTGTGTCATTTAAAGCTTGTCTTTCCTTATTAATTTTCTGTCTGGATGATCTGTCCATTGGTATAAGCGAGTTGTTAAAGTCCCCCACTATTATTGTGTTACTGTCGATTTCTTCTTTTATAGCTGTTAACATTTGCCTTATGTACTGAGTTACTCCTATGTGAAGTGCATATATATATATATTTAACATCTTTATTGGAGTATAATTGCTTTACAATGGTGTGTTAGATTCTGCTTTATAATAAAGTGAAACAGCTATACATATACATATATCCCCATATCTCCTCCCTCTTGCGTCTCCCTCCCACCCTCCCTATCCCACCCCTCTAAGTGGTCACAAAGCACTGAGCTGATGTCCCTGTGCTATGCAGCTGCTTCCCAGTAGCTGTCTATTTTACATTTCGTAGTATATATAGGTCCATGCTACTCTCTCATTTCGTCCCAGCTTACCCTTCTCCTTCCCCCTATCCTCAAGTCCATTCTCTACATCTGCATCTTTATTCCTCTCCTGCCCCTAGGGTTCTTCAGAACCTTTTTTTTTTTAAGATTCCATATATATGTGTTAGCATACGGTATTTATTTTTCTCTTTCTGACTGACTTCACTCTGTATGACAGTCTCTAGGTCCATCCTCCTTACTACAAATAATTCAATTTCGTGTCTTTTTATGGCTGAGTAATATTCCATTGTATACATATGCCACATCTTCTTTATCCATTCACCTGGTGATGGACACTTAGGTTGCTTCCATGTTCTGGCTATTGTAAATAGAGCTGCAATGAACATTTTGGTACATGACTTTTTTTGAATTATGGTCTTCTCAGGGTATATGCCCAGTAGTGGGATTGCTGGGTCACACGGTAGTTCTATTTTCAGTTTTTTAAGGAGCCTCCATACTGTTCTCCATAGTGGCTGTATCAATTTGCATTCTCACCAAGAGTGCAGAGTGTACCCTTTTCTCCACACCCTTTCCAGCATTTATTGTTTCCAGATTTTTTTTTTTTTTTTTTTTTTTTGCAGTACGTGGGCCTCTCACTGCTGTGGCCTCTCCCGTTGCGGAGCACAGGCTCCAGACGCGCAGGCTCAGCGGCCATGGCTCACGGGCTCAGCCGCTCTGCGGCATGTGGGATCTTCCCGGACCGGGGCACGAACCCGTGTCCCCTGCATCGGCAGGCAGACTCTCAACCACTGCGCCACCAGGGAAGCCCTGTTTCCAGATTTTTAAAACATCTTTATTGAAGTATAATTGCTTTACAATGGTCTGTTAGTTTCTCCTTTATAACAAAGTGAATCAGTTATACATATATATATATGTTCCCATATCTCTTCCCTCTTGTGTCTCTCTCCCTACCACCCTCCCTATCCCACCCCTCTACGTGGTCACAAACCACCTAGCTGATCTCCCTGTGCTATGAGGCTGCTTCCCAGTAGCTACCTATTTTATGTTTGGTAGTGTATATATGTCCATGCCACTCTCTCACTTTGTCACAGCTTACCCTTCCTCCTTTCCATATCCTCAGATCCATGCTCTAGTAGGTCTGTGTCTTTATTCCCGTTTTACCCCTAGCTACTTCATGACCTTTTTTTTTTCTTGGATTCCATATATATGTGTGAGCATACAGTATTTGTTTTTCTCTGACTTACTTCACTCTGTATGACAGACTCTAGGTCCATCCACCTCACTACAAATAACTGAATTTCGTTTCTTTTTATGGCTGAGTAATATTCCACTGTATATATGTGCCACATCTTCTTTACCCATCATCTGTTGATGGACACTTAGGTGGCTTGCATGTCCTGGCTATTGTAAATAGAGCTGCAATGAACATTTTGGTACATGACTCTTTTTGAATTATGTTTTTCTCAGGGTATATGCCCAGTATTGGGATTTCTGGGTCTTATGGTAGTTCTATTTGTAGTTTTTTAGGGAACCTCCGTACTGTTCTCCATAGTGGCAGTATCAATTTACATTTGCACCAACATTGCAAGAGTGTTCCCTTTTCTCCACACCCTCCCCAGCATTTATTGTTTCTAGATTTTTTGATGATGGCCATTCTGACCGGTGTGAGATGATATCTAATTGTAGTTTTGATTTGCATTTCTCTAATGATTAATGATGTTGAGCATTGTTTCATGTGTTTGTTGGCAATCTGTATATCTCCTTTGGAGAAATGTCTATTTAGGTCTTCTGCCCATTTTTGGATTGGGTTGTTTGTTTTTTTGTTATTGATCTGCTGTAAATTTTGGAAATTAATCCTTTGTCAGTTGCTTCATTTGCAAATATTTTCTCCCATTCTGAGGTTTGTCTTTTGGTTTATGGTTTCCTTCACTGTGCAAAAGCTTTTAAGTATCATTAGGTCCCATTTGTTTATTTTTGTTTTTATTTCCATTTCTCTAGGAGGTGGGTCAAAAAGGATCTTGCTGTGATTTATGTCATAGAGTGCTCTGCCTAAGTTTTCCTCTAAGAGTTTGATAGGGTCTGGCCTTACATTTAGGTCTTTAATCCATTTTGACTTTATTTTTGTGTATAGTGTTAGGGAGTGTTCTAATTTCATACTTTTACATGTACCTGTCCAGTTTTCCCAACACCACTTATTGAAGCGGCTGTCTTTTCTCCACTGTATATTCTTGCCTCCTTTATCAAAGATAAGGTGACCATATGTGTGTGGGTTTATCTCTGGGCTTTCTATCCTGTTCCATTGATCTATATTTCTGTTTTTGTGCCAGTACCATACTGTCTTGATTACAGTAGCTTTGTAGTATTGTCTGAAGTCAGTGAGCCTGATTCCTCCAGCTCCGTTTTTCTTTTTCCTGATTGCTTTGGGTATTCGGGGTCATTTGTGTTTCCATACAAATTGTGAGTTTTTTTTTCTATTCCTGTGAAAAATGCCAGTGGTAGTTTGATAGGGATTGCATTGAATCTGTAGATTGCTTTGGGTAGTAGAGTCATTTTCACAATGTTGATTCTTCCAATCCAAGAATATGGTATATCTCTCCATCTATTTGTATCATCTTTAATTTCTTTCATCAGTGTTGTAGAGTTTTCTGCATGCAGGTCTTTTGTCTCCTTAGGTAGGTTTATTCCTAGATATTTTATTCTTTTTGTTGTAATGGTAAATGGGAGTGTTTTCTTAATTTCACTTTCAGATTTTTCATCATTAGTGTATGGGAATGCAAGAGATTTCTGTGCATTAATTTTGTATCCTGCTACTTTACCAAATTCATTGATTAGCTCTAGTAGTTTTCTGGTAGCATCTTTAGGATTCTCTATGTATAGTATCATGTCATCTGCAAACAGTGACAGCTTTAATTCTTGTTGTTCTATTTGGATTCTTTTTATTTCTTTTTCTTCTCTGATTGCTGTGGCTAAAACTTCCAAAACTATGTTGAATAATAGTGGTGAGAGTGGGCAACGTTGTCTTGTTCCTGATCTTAGTGAAAATGCTTTCAGTTTTTCACCATTGAGGATGATGTTGGCTGTGGGTTTGTCATATATGGCCTTTATTATGTTGTGAAAAGTTCCCTCTATGCCTACGTTCTGGAGGGTTTTTATCATAAAGGGGTGTTGAATTTTGTCGTTAGCTTTCTCTGCATCTATTGAGATGATCATATGGTTTTTCTCCTTCAGTTTCTTAGTACGGTGTATCACGTTGATTGATTTGTGTATGTTGAAGAATCCTTGCATTCCTGGAATAAAGCCCACTTGATCATGGTGTATGATCCTTTTAACGTGCTGTTGGATTCTGTTTGCTAGTATTTTGTTGAGGATTTTTGCATCTATGTTCATCAGTGATATTGGCCTGTAGTTTTCTTTCTTTGTGACATCCTTGTCTGGTTTCGGTGTCAGGGTGATGGTGGCCTCCTAGAATGAGTTTGGGAGTGTTCCTCCGTCTGCTATAGTTTGGAAGAGTTTGAGAAGGACAGGTGTTAGCTCTTCTCTAAATGTTTGAGAGAATTCGCCTGTGAAGCCATCTGGTCCTGGGCTTTTGTTTGTTGGAAGATTTTAAATCACAGTTTCAATTTCAGTGCTTGCAATTGGTCTGTTCATATATTCTGTTTCTTCCTGGTTCAGTCTCAGCAGGTTGTGCATTTCTAAGAATTTGTCCATTTCTTCCAGGCTGTCCATTTTATTGGCATATAGTTGCTTGTAGTAATCTCTCATGATCCTTTGTATTTCTTCGTTGTTTGTTGTAACTTCTTTTTCATTTCTAATTTTATTGATTTGAGTCCTCTCCCTCTTTTTCTTGATGAGTCTGGCTAATGGTTTATCAATTTTGTTTATCTTCACAAAGAACCAGCTTTTAATTTTATTGATCTTTGCTATCATTTCCTTCATTTCTTTTTCAGTTATCTCTGATCTGATGTGTATGATTTCTTTCCTTCTGCTAACTTTGGGTTTTTTTGTTCTCCTTTCTCTAATTGCTTTAGGTGCAAGGTTAGGTTGTTTATTTGAGATGTTTCCTTTTCTTAAGGTAGGATTGTATTGCTATAAACTTCCCTCTTAGAACTTCTTTTGCTGCATCCCATAGGTTTTGGGTTGTCGTAAACCCACTGTCATTTTCTCTAGGTTTTTTTTGCTTTCCTCTTTGATTTTTTCAGTGATCACTTGGTTATTCAGTAGTGTATTGTTTAGCCTCCATGTGCTTGTATTGTATACAGATCTTTTCCTGTAATTGATATCTAGTCTCATAGCGCTGTCGTCGGAAAAGATACTTGATACAATTTCAATTTTCTTACATTTACCAAGGCTTGATTTGTGACCCAAGATATGATCTATCCTGGAGAATGTTCCATGAGCACTTGAGAAGAATGTGTATTCTGTTGTCTTTGGATGGAATGTCTTATAAATATTAATTAAGTTCATCTTGTTTAATGTATCATTTAAAGCTTGTTTTTCCTTATTTATTTTTATTTTGGATGATCTGTCCATTGGTGAATGTGGGGTGTTAAAGTCCCCTACTATGATTGTGTTACTGTTGATTTTCCCTTTTATGGCTGTTAGTATTTGCCTTATGTATTGAGGTGCTCCTATGTTGGGTGCATAAATATTTACAATTGTTATATCTTCTTCCTTTGTCGATCCCTTGATCATTATGTAGTGCCCTTCTTTGTCTCTTGTAATAGTCTTTATTTTAAAGGCTATTTTGTCTGATATGAGAATTTCTACTGCAGCTTTCTTTTGATTTCCATTTGCATCGAATATCTTTTTCATCCCCTTACTTTCAGTCTGTATGTGTTTGTAGTTCTGAAGTGGTCTCTTGTAGACAGTATATATACGCATCTTGTTTTTGTATGCATTCAGCAGGTCTATGTCTTATGGTTGGAGCATTTAATCCATTTACATTTAAGGTAATTATCGATATGTATGTTCCTATTACCATTTTTTAAATATTGTTTTGGGTTTGTTATTGTAGGTCTTTACCTTCTCTTGTGTTTCCTGTCTAGAGAAGTTCCTTTAACATTTCTTGTAAAGCCGGTTTGGTTGTGCTGAATTCTCTTAAGTTTTCCTCATCTGTAGATGCTTTAATTTCTCTGTTGAATCTGAATGAGATCCTTCCTGGGTAGAGCAATCTTGGTTGTAGTTTTCTCCCTTTTATCACTTTAAATATGTCTTGCCACTCCCTTCAGGCCTGCAGAGTTTTTGGTGAAAAATCAGCTGTTAACCTTATGGGGATTTGCTTGTATGTTATTTGTTGTTTTTCCCTTGCTGCCTTTAATATTTTGTCTTGATTTTCAATTTTTGATAGTTTGATTAATATGTGTCTTGGTGTGTTTCTCCTTGGATTTATCCTATATGGGACTCCCTGTGTTTCCTGGACTTGATTGACGATTTCTTTTTCCATATTAGGGAAATTTTCAACTATAATCTCTTCAAATATTTTCTCAGTCCCTTTCTTTATCTCTTGTTCTTCTGGGACCCCTGTAGTTCGAATGTTGATGCGTTTAATGTTGTCCCAGAGGTCTCTAGGACTGTCCTTAGTTCTTTTCATTCTTTTTTCTTTATTCTGCTCTGCAGTACTTATTTCCACTATGTTATCTTCCAGATCACTTATCTGTTCTTCTGCCTCAGTTATTCTGCTATTAATTACTTCTAGAGAATTTTTCATTTCATTTATTGTGTTGTTCATCATTTGTTTGCTCTTTAGTTCTTCTAGGTCATTGTTAAACTTTTCTGCATTTTCTCCATTCTATTTCCAAGATTTTCAATCATCTTTACTATCATTACTCTGAATTCTTTTTCAGGTACACTGCCTATTTACTCTTCATTTGTTTGGTCTGTTGTGTTTTTCCTTTCACCTTCATCTGTTGTCTGTTTCTCTGTCTTCTCATTTTGCTTATCTTACTGTGTTTGGGGTCTCCTTTTCTCAGGCTAAAGGATCGTAGTTCCCACTGTTTTTGGTGTCTGCTCCCAGTGGCTAAGTTTGGTTCAGTGGGTTGTGTAGGCTTCCTGGTGGCAGGGACTATTGCCTATGTTCTGGTGTATAAGGCTGGATCTTGTCTTTCTGGTGGGCAGGACCTCGTCCAGTGGTATGTTTTGGGGGTGTCTGTGACCTTATTATGATTTTAGGTAGCTGTTCTGCTGATGGGTGGGCTTGTGTTCCTGTCTTACTAGTTTTTTGGCATAGAGTGTCCAGCACTGTAGCTTGCTCATTGTTGAGTGGAGCTGGGTCTTAGCATTGAGGTGGATATCTCTGGGAGAGGGTCCCCATTTGATATTACATGGAGCTGGGAGGTCTCTGGTGGACCAATGTCCTGAACTCGGCTCTCCTACCTCAGAGGCACAGGCCTGATACCCGACCGGAGCACCAAGATCCTGTCAGCCACACGATAATTACTCTTTCCTGTGGTGGCCCAACAGTGGGGCAGGGAGAGTGGTTTGTCCAAGCTAAAATCCAGCTGGAGGAGGTCATGGAGAGGACATAACGGCTGGTTGAACGGAGAGGTGGACCAAGACAATTCCGCGACTTGACTATCAGTTTAGCGTATGCGCCTTCCCCATATTTATAATTGCTATATCTTCTTCTTGGATTGATCTCTTGATCATTATGCAGTGCCCTTCCTCTTCTCTTTTAAAATTCGTTATTTTAAAGTCTATTTTATCTAATATGAGTATTGCCACTCCACCTTTCTTTTGATTTTCATTTGCATGGAATCTTCTTTTCCATCCCGTCACTTTCAGTCTGTATGTGTCCCTGTGTCTGAAGTGGGTCTCTTGTAGACAGCCTATAGATGGGTCTTGTTTTTATATCCATTCAGCGAGCCTGTGTCTTTTGTTTGCAGCATTTAATCCATTCACATTTAAGGTAATTATCAATATGTATGTTCGTATTACCATTTTCTTAATTGTTCTGTGTTAGTTTTTGTGTGTCTTGTTTTTTCTTGTGTTTCCCGCTTAGAGAATTTCCTTTAGCATTTGTTGTAGAACTGGTTTGGTGGTGCTGAACTCTCTTAGCTTTTGCTTGTTTGTAAAGCTTTTGATTTCTCCATCAAATCTGAATGAGATCCTTACTGGGTAGAGTGTTCTTTGCTGTAGGTTCTTCCTTTTCATCACTGTAAATATATCGTACCACTCTCTTCTGGCTTGCAGATTTTCTGCTGAGAAATCAGCTGTAAACCTTATGGGAGTTCCCTTGTATGTTATTTGTCGTTTTTCCCTTGCTGCTTTTAATAATTTTTCTGTCTTTAATTTTTGTCAATTTGATTACTATGTGTCTCGGCGTGTTTCTCCTTGGGTTTATCCTGCCTGGGACTCTGTGTGCTTTCTGGACTTGGGTGGCTATTTCCTTTCCCATGTTGGAAGTTTTTGACTATAATCTCTTCAAATATTCTCTTGGGTCCTTTCTCTCTCTCTTTTCCTTCTGGGACCCTTATAATGCGAATGCTTGTGCGTTTAACATTGTCCCCGAGGTCTCTTAAGCTGTCTTCATTTCTTTTCATTCTTTTTTCTTTATTCTGTTCCGCGGCAGTGATTTCCACTGTTCTGTCTTCCAGATCACGTACTCGGCCTTCTGCCTCAGTTATTCTGCTATTGATTCCTTCTAGTGTAGTTCTCATTTCAGTTATTGTATTGTTCGTCTCTGTTTGTTTCTTTAATTCTTGTAGGTCTTTGTTAAACATTTCTTGCATTTTCTCAATCCTTGACTCCACTCTTTTTCCAAGGTCCTGGATCATCTTCACTATCATTTTTTTGAATTCTTTTTCTGGAAGGTTGCCTATCTCCACTTCATTTAGTTGTTTTTCTGGCGTTTTATTTTGTTCCTTCATCTGGGACATAGTCCTCTGCCTTTTCATTTTGTCTGTCTTTCTGTGATTATGGTTTTTATTCCATGGGCTGCATGGTTGTTTTTCTTGCTTCTGCTGTCTGCCCTCTGGTGGATGAGACTACCTAAGAGGCTTGTGCAACCTTCCTGATGGGAGGGAGTGGTGGTGGGTAGAGCTGCATGTTGCTCTGGTGGGTAGAGCTCAGTAAAATTTTAATCCAGTTGTCTGCTGATGGGTGGGGCCGTGTTCCCTCCTTGTTGGTTGTTTGGGTCAGGCCACCCAGCACTGGAGCCTACAGGCTCTTTGATGGGGCTAATGGTGGACTCTGGGAGGGCTTATGCCAATGAGTACTTCCCAGAACTTCTGCTGCTAGTGTCCTTATCCCCGCATTGAGACACAGCCACCCCCACCTCTGTAGACGTCCCTTGGACACTAGCAGGTAGGACTGGTTCAGTCTCCTATGGGGTCACTGCTCCTTCCCCCTGGGTCCTGATGCACAGACTACTTTGTGTGTGCCCTCCAAGCGTGGAGTCTCTGTTTCCCCCAGTCCTGTTGAAGTACTGCAATCAACTCCCGCTGGCCTTCAAAGTCTGGTTCTCTGGGGATTCCTCCTCCCGTTGCTGGACCCCCGGGTTGGGAAGCCTGATGTGGGGCTCAGAACCTTCACTGCAGTGGACAGACTTCTTCTTTAAAAAAATAATTAAATTAATTAATTTAGTTTTGGCTGTGTTGGGTCTTTGTTGCTGCGTGTGGGCTTTCTCTAGTTGCGGCAAGCAGGGGCTACTCTTCATTGCCGTGCGTGGGTTTCTCAGTGTGGTAGTTTCTCTTGTTGCAGAGCAGGGGCTCTAGGTGCACAGGCTTCAGTAGTTGTGGCTTTCAGGCCCTAGAGTGCAGGCTCAGTAGTTGTGGCACACAGGCTCAGCTGCTCCACAGCATGTGGGATCTTCCCGGACCAGTGCTTGAACCCGTGTCCCCTGCATTGGCAGGCAGATTCTTTTTTTTTTTTTTCTTGGCAGGCAGATTCTTAACCGCTGTGCCACCAGGGAAGCCCTGCAGTGGGCAGACTTCTGTGGTATAGTTGTTCTCCAGTTTGTGAGTTGCCCACCCAGCAGTTATGTGATTTGATTTTATCGTGATTGCGCCCCTCTTACTGTCTCATTGCGGCTTCTCCTTTGTCTTTGGATGTGGGATATCTTTTTTGGTGAGTTCCAGTGTCTTTTTGTCGATGATTGTTCAGCAGTTAGTTGTGATTCCGGTGCTCTCACAGGAGGGAGGAGCACACGTCCTTCTACTCCACCGTCTTGAACCAATCTCCTCCATTGACATTTAAAGTGGTTTTTTTGTAGGTATGTACTTATTGCTATTTTGTTATTTGTTTTCCGGTTGTTTTTGTAGTTCTTCTCCATTGCTTTCTTCTTTCAGTGTCTCTCTTGTGATTTGATGATTTTCTTCAGTGTTAGGTTTGTGTTACTTTCTCTCTAGTTTTGGTATATCTATAGTAGGTCTTTGATTTGTGGTTACCATGGAGTTCACTTATGTTGATCTATATCTATTTGATTTAAACCGATAGTCATTTAAGTTCAAACACATTCTGAAAGCTCTACATTTTTTACTCACCTCCCAACATTTTGTGTTTTTGATGTCATATTTCACATCTTCATGTCTATCATTTAACTATTTATTGTAGTTATAGTTGATTTTACAATTTTTGTCTTTTAACCTTTGTACTAGCTTATTTAACTGGTAAATACCCAGCCTTTATGATATAATTGCTTCACCAGTATATTTTCCCCATCCTTTAATTTCTTATTTCCTGTTGTAGCCATTTTTTTTTTTTACTTCAAGAAGACTTTTTAAGCCTTCTTGTAAGGTTGGTTTAGTATTGATGAACTCTTTTAATGTTGGCTTTTCTGAGAAGCCTTTATCTCTCCTTCAATTCTGAATGATAGCCTTGCTGGGTAAACTATCCTAGGTTGTAGGGTTTTCCCTCTCATCACTTTAAATCTTATCATGCCACTGTCTTCTGACCTGCAAAGTTTATGCAGAAAAATTACCTGATAGGCTTAAAGGACTTCCCTTGTATGTGACTCTTGGTTTTCTCTTGCTACCTTCAGAATTCTCTCTTTAACTTTTGCCCTTTTAATTATATGTCTTGACGTGGGTGTGTATGGGTTCATTTTGTTTGGGACTCACTGTGCTTCCTCTGTGTTTCTTTCTTCAGATTAGGGAAGTTTTCAGCCATAATTTCATCAAATACATTTTCAACCCCTTTCTCTCTCTCTTCTCCTCTGGGACCCCTATAATGCAAATGTGAGTATGCTTGATGTTGTCCCACAGGTCCCTTAAACTATTCTCATGTAAAAAAAATTTTTTTGCACTTATGACTGAGTGATTTCCATTATTCTACTTTCCAGACTGCTTATGTGTTCTTCTCTGTCACCTAATCTGCTGTTAATTCCCTTTAGTGTATTTGTAATTTCAGTTATTATATTCGGCTCTAACTGGTCCTTTTTATATTTTCTAGTTCTTTGTTAAAAATTCTCACTGTGTTCGTGTATTCTTTTCCCCAGTTCAGTTAGCATTCATATTACTACTGCTTTGAACTCTTCATCAATTAAATTATTTATCAGGTTCCTTTGTGTTTTCTTCAGCATTTTTTCTTGTCCTTAATTTGAAACATATTCCCCTGTCTACTCATTTTTTAAAAACTTTCTCTGTGTCTATGAAATTAGGTGAGACAGTTATGTATCCCAGTCTTGAGGGTGTGTTCTTGGGTGGGACTATCCCTGTTCAGTCTGCATGTGCCCAGTGACTCTGGAGGGAGAGCTAGATATGAAGTGAGCATGGGCTGCATCTTCCCTTAGGGTGTGGTGGCAGTCACTGCCCGGGTGGGAAACAGGTCCGGAGTTGAAGGGGCTAGAGCCAGAACAAGGTGTGAGCTGGGGCTTCTTCTATGATCAATGGCCCTCACTGCCCTTTCAGGTGTGGGTTTGGGTCCTGAGGGGCTAGAGTAAGAGCCCTGAGGAACTTGGGTTTCTCATGGTTGTGATGGCACTCTCCCCATTGCTCTAGGATATAGCTGGGCCCTGAGGGCTTGGGGCAGTATTTCTGTGCTGGTTTCACTTTTTCCCCAGTCTGCACAGAGTAGTTAGAGGCTGGAGGGAATGGGCTCTGACACAGAGGGGTTCAGGCCGGAGTGGTTGTTGCCATACAACTGAGCTGGTCCCACACCCAACATAGAGTGCACTGGGAAGGGAGTTCCTGTGATGGCAGTCTCCAGCCTGTAGTTAGCTTCACTCTCTCCAGAGTGTCTGCAGGGACACATGACCTGGAATGACTGTCTCTACTGGTCAGAGGCAGGTCCAAGGCCTAAGATACTCTGTTGCCTCGAAGTGCACACACACTCATTGGTAATAGCCTCATCTCAGTGGGGGGCAGTGCCAGAGCAAGAGGGGCTAGAACATAAGCCTGGTACAGGCTGGGTGGGGCACTGGGTACATTCTAGGAATCGAGCCAGAGGCCTGGGCAGCAATCAAGCCCACCTTCTCCAGGGAGGGGTTTGAGGGGAAGGATTAAGTCCCACGAACGTTCTTTTCTGACCCTGAGGTCTGTGACTGTCCCATCCCACCTGTGGTCTGTCCACCTGAGCTCATGCCATGAACTCTGGAAGGGAGCCAGGGTGAGAATATGGGGGAAGGGTGGACCCAAGTGCTCCCCATTGTCCAGGTGCAGTCACTCCTTACTTCCCATCGTCACTGTGCCCATCCTGCCCCTGTCGCGGGTAGCTCATGTTGGGTGGCCTCATATATGGGTCCCCTGATTCTAAGATGAGCTACTCTGAGGAGCCACCCTTCCCATTCTCATTCCATCCACACCCACAGTAGTTGTCAGACATCATAGGATCACAGAGTAGGATCGAGAGCCACCTCCAGCGAATCCAACATTCCGAGTATCCCGAAACCCTGTCGTGGGGTTTGGTGACTTCTGCATCATCCCCCTCCTATGTTTTGGGAATTTAACGACAAGCCTTGAACAAAACAGATCCGACCCTTGCTTTTGCTCATTCGATGCCTTCCAGAACCTGGACCGGCCTCTACTCCCTTTACTCCCTGAATCACATCTTTCTCCCTCAAGGGAGATTACTCCTGATTACATTTATTCACACACAGGGACACACAGTCACCAACCTTGAATGGCCAATCTACCATCATACCCCCTTTTGTGTAGTAAAACACCGGTCTTTCGGGAAGGGTGTCAGGCAGAACCACCCTCACCTCACTCAAACACGTCTGTCACTCTGAGTCTCAGGCTGGTACAGCCCTGGGTCCTGGCTGAGGGAAGGAAGTGCTCCCCAACCTCGAGTGAGGGGGAAATCGAACATGGAGTTCAGACTCAATCTCGTGTGTCCTAACGAGGCAGTCTGGGAGATTGAGCTGGGACACGGAAATATCATTTCCAGGAAAATCTGTGTCATGGGGCTGGTGGAAGAGTATTTGACGGGGACCATGCAACAACACAGACCGACTAACCACACTTGCCATAGAACCTGACGGGCCAATTTCCACTCAAGGGTGTACAGACGACCCAGATGGAGGACGGTGGTCAGCTGGCTACGGCAGGCAGGATGTGAATGCTTCCAGATTGGAGCTCTGGAAGGCGGTCATGAGTTCCTGCTGATGGGAAGGGTGAATGTCAGAGATGAATGGGAACCGCCAGACCCCAGAGGAGGAGGGGGGTTTGGAGAGAACTAGAAGAGGGCCTTCGGGGAAAGGGAGGAGGTGCCAATGTGGCCAGGCAGAGCACACACAGGACCCAGACCGGGGACACTCCGCTGGCTTGTCTGCAGGGATGGTAGCAGAGACTGGCCTAGAGTCCCCACCACAGGCTGCCAGATATACCATTCTGGAAAAGGCTGTGAGGTGGAACAGCGTCCCGCCCCGGCCCCCTACCCCGACCCCTACCCCTCCACAGAGAAGGCAGAACACAGAATATGAGAGGTACTTTAATTGGAAACTGCTGTGTAACTGGGGCGGGGCGGGGGCAAAACAAGGGGGAGAGGAAGCCCTAGGTGAGGAAGAACAGGAGGGAACGAGCTTGGCCACAGCTCCAGGGCCCCAAAGGTACCAGCTGCTCCTCTTGCAGGAAGACGCTGGGCTCAACCTGTGAAACAGCAGAGTCAGGGAAGAGCCTCAAGCCAGGGCCAGCCCGCAGCCCTGCTGAACAGCCACGACTGTGGGAAGGGGTACGGTGTGTGTAACACTCACTTCAAAGGGTCTGCGACTTGTCAGCCAGGTACTGCATGGCGGCTGCAACAGGGACAGGCATTACCAGGCGCTCCAGACACAGGGATATAGAAGCCTGTCCCCCATCCCCCTGAGGAACCGCCTAGCCCTGAAGCCTTAAACCCCTCCAGACCTGATGCAAAGAGCTCTGGGCCTGATCACTCCCTACCACCCAAATTGAATGTGGAACCGGTTCCTAAAGGGAAACAAAGTGTGCCAGCAGCTCTCATGCTGTGGGCCGTGCCACAACCACTCAGAACTTGTCACACACACAAACAAACAATCCAACAAGAACCTTAGAAGCCACACCAAGCAGCAGTTCAACGGAAAACTCAACGAGGCATCTCTAAAAGTCCTATCAGAAGGACATTCCCTAGGACTGGTCTGGTTGTCAAAGTGTGCATGCAGTCCAGACAGTACTTTGCTATTTGTACACACGCCCAGCTGTACATGCACAACCAGCTCCAGGGGGAGGCCTGAGAGGTTCTCCTCCCCACAGGGATGATCGTCCCTGCCAGGCCCACCGCACCTGCACCCCACCCCCACCCCAGGTGCCCACCCGGTTCTGCACTAAGACACCACTCTCCGGCCCTGGTTCCTCATACCAAGTTGCTCCTTAAGTTCGTCTACTTCTCTCTCTAGCTCGAGACACTAGGCCAGCAGACAGAGGAGGAAGAGAAATGATTAGTATACTCTGGCCTCCTCTCTCCTCCACCTTCTCCTCTCCCCTGGGCCCTCCACCCTAAAGCCAGGGGGCCTGACTGGCAAGGGCTCCTCAGTGGAAAGAAGGTGGGCTCCCTCCGTGGGGTACGTGATGGGGGCAGGGGAGGGGTCGCCCACACATGTCAGCTGAACTTGGACCCAGATCCCACCCTCGAGTTTGGGCCTGCATTTCCAGGATGCAGAGAAAGCATTACCCAAGGACAGCAGGGCGTTCCCAGTGGCTGCTGCTGCGTTTCCGGTCTTGGGGGATGGTCAAGTGGCTCCCGGTCACCTGAGAGGGAAAGGACACACAATCCAGCTTCCCAGGCTCCCAGTGAGGTGGAAAGGGCCAAGGGGGCTTTAAAGTGAGGTGAGGCAGCACCCACCTCTGCTGGCAACCAGCTGCCCCTGCTCTGCCCAGCAGCTGGAACCTTGTCTCGGCCGGCCTCCCGTTCCCCGGGGGCAGCCATTTCGCCATTGTGGTCCCCAAACAATGTGGCTCTGGATTCGACCCTCCCAGAGCTGCACCCACAGCCAGCACGTGGGAGAGCAATGTGGCCGAACAGGACTTAACAGAAAAGGCTGTTCCCCTGCAAGTCTACACCCGGAGCAGCTGTTTGGGGCACTGCCACCGATCACCCCGGTCGCACAAACCGCACACAGGATGATGTGGCTCAAGGCCAGCCCTGCCAGCACCCCGTCTCCTGTGGGAGAAGCTGCCTGGGAGCAAGGCTGTGCCCCCAGCCGAGACAGAGGCAGAGGTTTCTGTCCTCAACCCCTCTTCCCTCCCCTCCAATCAAACCCACGACAGTCACCTGAGGGGGCAGGCCCCCTGGGCATGACTTCTCCCCGGTTCAGGGCCAAGGGTTCTGAGTTTCCTGGATCTTTGGGGCTTCGGGTGTTGACATCGCCACTGCTGGCTTTTCTACAATGAATGCGCAGACAAGATGTCCCTGGCCTGTGAGTTAGCAGCTGAAACAAAAATTTCTCACCGATTTGGATTAAGGAAGTGTGTGTGTGTGTGTGTGTGTGTGTGTGTGTGTGTGTGTGAGAGAGAGAGAGGGAGAGAGGGAGAGAGAGTGAGAGAGAGAGAGATGTGTGATTCCCGCCAGGGTGAGGCAGGGAATTGGGAAGGGAATTGAAAGGCTGATCTCATTAGTACTTTCACCCTCTGTCATCCCCAGGCCAGCAGGCAGAGCTGATCTAGGGACAACAGTGGGACACTGAGAGACCAGGCCCCCTGCAAGGAAGGTCTGGGGAACAGCTAGGAAGGAGGATTTAGGAAGATGGTGAGTCTAAATACTGAGGCTTTCCGGGGAAGCTTTTAAGGGATCCCCCTACCCAATTCAGCTACCAGCCCTCCCTTCCATCCCAGCCCAAGTCTCTCAGAGGAGGCTGGAAAGAGGCCAAGGGTGGAGAACCGGGCCCAGGATACCCGAAGTGCTACCTTAATGTTTGTCCCTAGGAAAAGGAGCCCGACCTGGCATCGTAATGACTCAGTGACCGAGGGGCACCCAATGCTGACCTCTGAGGGGTGGACAGAGGCAGCATGGGTGAAGACGTATGCCCTGGGTGCTGTGGGGGGGGGGGGGTAAAAGTGGGGAGAGAGGAGGAGCATGGCCTACTCACCTGGCCCTTTGGGGCTGGGTCTCTATTTGGGTCCTTATCTTCTCCCGCCACCGCCTCAGATTCCGTTGCCCATCTGACCACGGATTTCTTCCCAGCGCCGCTGTGCTCGGACTGTTTGGTTCCCGAAAGGACCAAGGTATAACTCTTGGGTCTCCCAGGCTGCGGAATACCAGAGATTGGGGGGAAGGTGGCCGGTTCCACGGGACTTGCCGAGATTCGCTGCCCCCGGGAACGGAAGGTTCCCCCCAGGGCAAGTTTGGATGCTCCCCCGACGGATTTCTTCTCCTGGGCTCCGTTCTTCCTAGGAGTGACCCGCGGCAGGCCACCTGCAGCAGCAGCAGAAGCAGAAGCAGAAGCAGCAGCAGCAGCAGCAGCAGCTCCCGGGTAGCTGGGCTTGCTGCCCCCCTTCCCCCACAGCACGCTCTGCATTTTCTTAGGGGAAGAGATGCCCTGCTCTCCCACGCCCTGCCTTTCCACAACCGAAGAGAGTCCTCGCGGAGCCGACGACAGGGAAGAGCCTGTCACGTGAAGGAAATTCTCCCTGGCTTGGAACTTCGAGTGTCTGGGAGTGTCCCCGGGATCCTCGGGTCTGCTGGGCTTGGCCTGGCCTCCTCCTCTGGGGTAAGTGCTCACCGTCATCAGCTGTGTCTCACTGAATTCATCTGAGGACTCGGAGTCGGACAGCAGCCAGGTCAGGCCTTCCGCGGAGCGCCGCTGGCGATCCGCAGCCACGTTCAATCTACGCTTAGTGCCTCTCTTAGGGTTCCCCAAGGCCCGGCCCGCTTCAGGCCCACCGAGGTGGAGAGGGTCGGCTGGAGCCGTCGGCGCCTCCCCACAGCTCTGGCCGGGCTCTCCTCGACCGCGGGGACCCGCCTCGAGGTGCAGTGTCAACACGGTGTACTCTTTGAAGGCAGTGGAGCTCTCCGGGGACGGGTACCTGCGGACGCCCAGCACGTCCTGGTCGGTCAGCTGCTGCAGGTTGGCCTCCTCGGCCTCCTCAGACTCCTCGATCAGGTCCAGGAGGTCCCTCGTGTGGTCATCTGGGGAGCCAGGTCCACCTTCCCCGCCCCACAGCACTGGCCATCGCGCTTCCAGCATCTCCCGCTCAGACTCGAAGCCCTCGGGGTCCCGGTATCTGCGGAAGCCCAGCACGTCCTGGTCGGTCAGTTGCTGCAGGTTGGCCTCCTCAGACTCCTCGATCAGGTCCAGGAGGTCCCTCGCGTGGTCATCTGGGGAGCCAGGTCCGCCTTCGCGGCCCCACAGCACCGGCCCTCGCGCTTCCAGCATCTCCCGCTCAGACTCGAAGCCCTCGGGGTCCGGGTATCTGCGGACGCTCAGCACGTCCTGGTCGGTCAGCTGCTGCAGGTTGGCCTCCTCAGACTCCTCGATCAGGTCCAGGAGGTCCCTCATGTGGTCATCTGGGGAGCCAGGTCCGCCTTTGCGGCCCCACAGCACCGGCCCTCGAGCTTCTAGCATCTCCCGCTTCAACTGGAAGCCCTCGGGGTCCGGGAAGCCGCCTCCGCCCTCGCCGCTCCGCGGCTCCTCAGGCTCAGGACCTGGGTCGGGTCCCCGCGGGACGCCGGCCCGCTCCTTGCCCTTTGGGCGGACACGCCTTCTCCACACAAACACCTCATCCGGGGAGCTCATGTCGCGACCCGGGCGGCCCCGGAACCGGGTCGACGGTCTATGGCCCGAGTCGCGGTTGCGGTCACGGTGGGCTAGGCGTGCGGCGCTCAGAAGGCGGCGTCAGCCACCTCACGCGACGCACGAGCTCGCCTCAAAAGAAAGGACGCGCCACTTTCAGCGCGCCTCCCACGCCCGCGCAGCATCCTCCTCACTGCTCCGGCCCCCGCCAACCAGGGAGCGCCTTGTTCGCCCGCCCCTTTGAGGCCTAACCAATGGGGTCGAGGGCCTTTGGTTTGCTCGCAAGCCCGTGGGTGGTCCGGGCAGTTGGCTGGTGAAGAGGATGGTGGGAGTGCTTCCCTCTGTCAAGCCTCTGGGCCCGCCTCCTCCTGTCCGGCCTCCACTTTCCGGTTAGAGTCACAGCTCTGAGCCTCCGTTTCCCATCTATACAGGGGGTCGAGGGCGTTGGGGAGTGAGGGCGCCGGGCTCCAGGGGTGGTGAGGATGAAACGTCAAGATGGAGGCGCTGGATGCCTAGCACACGCCGAAAGCATTTGCCAGCCTCCCTTCCACCGCAAGCCTTACGACCCAACAGGAGAATAGGCACAGGAGTCCCGCAGTCAGTGATCAGGGGTCGGCCAGAGAGCAAAGGGATCGTATTTTCGTTCTGTAAGGTCTCTGTCTCAACTGCTCCATCAAATGTGGCTCAGCAGACATTATTGGCAGGCGGGTTTGCCGGATAGACTTGGGGTTGGCCTCGCTCCATCAGCCCTTCGCCCTCTCTGAGGCAAATTCAAAGAAGAGGAAATCGCAGTGGCCAGTTACGCCCCAAAAGGTGCTACCCACCGCTGATCCTGGAGATGTGAACTAAAACCACGAATCGGGTTTCACACACTAGGTTGACAACCTTCAAAGAGCTTAACCATTCCGAGGGTGGGAGAGCTTAGGAGCAAACCCCTGTGGCGGTGGTGCAAGAGACGCATTTAGGAGGTAATTTGGCAGAATCCATTGCAAGCAACTTAGTGCTGGCACGGGCTCTGTGCCTGGCACTCTTCTAAGCGCTGGGCATAAATAATAATGCATCCGCGTGACACGCCTTTAACTATAGTACCAACTATTACTGGCCTCTTACCGGTGAGGAAACAGGCACTGAGAGGTTCGGCCACTGGCCCAAGGTCATTTGGCTCGTGGGGATCAGCGGCAGGATTGAAACCAATCAACCTGACTCCAGAGTCCTTGCTTTTAGCCCAAGATCTTTAAAAGGAAGGAAAAAAGAATCTATTTCCTCTATGCTCCTGCAAGTCCGCTGCCTGGTACTTCTTCCGGAGACAAGCTGGTACCTGTAGTGTACAAGAACACATGCACAAGGGTGTTGGTGACGGGAAAAACTGGGAACACTCCAAATTCCCGTCAGTAAGGAAATGGATGAATGCAACGTGGCTTAGCATCCAGTAGCATAAAGCGTGGCAGTCCAACGGAATGCATCAGGCCATTCTCACAGCTTTCGAAAGCATCTGCCTGACTTCAAACTGCAAGTTGCAGAACGATGGCTTTGGATTCACATTTGTAAGTTAAATCACTTGCGAGTGTGGGCACACGCACACACACCAGTCAATCCTATGTAATATATGAGAATTCATTTATGTATATATACAAGTATGTTTCAAAGTTTTGAAGGACGCACAGCCAAGGGCTACCAGTTGTGATGGCGGTGGATGTGGATAGCCAGGTGTCTCTCAATTTTTCTTGGAACTGTCAGTTCTCAGCTCCCCTGAGCTGAGCAGTACTGATGTCTGGGGAGTGGTGCCTCCCTTGGTTTCTATACGGCCCATGGGTGTTAGAATTTCCCTTGTCTGCCACCCAACTCCTACTCTGACACCGCTCCATTCCTCCCATACCTTACTTCTGCTCCTTCCCGTTCATACTCCTCTGTCTTCAGTCACCTCTCTCTCCTGCATCCTGCTCTGGCTGACGTCCTGGGGTGTCTGAACCCCTCTTGCCTGTGGAACTCAAAGGCACAGTTTTCTGGGTCTGCACTTGAGAAGCTGGCCATGCTGGAGAAGTTTCAGAGCAGGGGAGATTGGGTGCACTGTAAATCTGCAATCCTCCTCCTCAAGCCTGCCCCCGATGGTGCCTGCCCGTTTGTGGATACCGCCCGCTTCCACTTCTCCCAGTGACTTTTTAAGTCATGGTGTGCTCTTTCAGATATGTTAAAATGGATAAGGAAGGATATAGCAAAATCTCCTGCATCCACCAGCACCCTAGGAAACATTAGCAGTGGATTCAGTGGAAGCCTCCGTCTTCCCTCTCACCATTTCCATTCCCTTCCTCCCTCCCCCAGTGACAGACTCCCGGAACTTCTTCTCACATTCTCCACTCTCTTCGTCCCTGTGGCTCTCCTACCTCCTCTTCCCCTGCATCCCATACGTCTCCAATGATGTCACTAATCTCTGCTTTAGCCCCCTATGCTCACCAGGATCCAATACTGGTTTTGACTTACTCTCTTGGCCTGGGGTGGGAGCCAGTGTCAGAGGTTCCTCTTGGCTTTCCCCACCGTGATAGCTCTTACCCCACAGAGCAGTGACCCAATGTGGAAGTCATTGCTCCAACTGCCAAGTGTATCACTTATCATTATCAGCTTGGGGACTGGAGAAATGACCGCTATTTTGGTCCAGGGACCCCTTCAGCTCACTGTGAACTGGTCTCCATTCCCAACTCCTGTTAATGTCAGGGCCTCATAAGCCCCATTCTAATGAGGCCCCATCATGACACTTTGGGCCTCCTGGATCAATGTCAGCTCAGATCCTGTATCCAGTAGTAGTAGAAGTGTCTGGGTCTTTTTATAGCCTCAGGGTACAGTCACCTGAGAATGGCAGTCATTCTCTTTAGGGACGGTCATAACCCACTGCCTTGTTTCTGGGTCATTCCTCCTCAGGACTCATCCACCTCTTCAGTGGGGCCGGTCTCTGAATTGGCTCAGGACCGGGAACTGAGCAGTAGACTGTGGCTTTGTAGCGGGATGATGGCCCTCCTTCTCTTGCATTCTTGCCTTTTGCTGGCTGTAGTTGCCCCTAGGGAGCCATGCTGTCTGAGCCATCTTCTCAGCTTTCTGCCGGTCAAGCAGGCACTCTTGACTGCCCCTCTGACCTTGCTGGTCGTTACTGGAAATGTGGTCTGCTGGCATCTCTTGGTTAAGAGCTGCCCTCTGCCCTCTATTATGTCAGAATTCGTTGGCTCCCATGGGTGGTAATGAGCCCAGGTCGGGACCACTTTCCTTCCATCATTGGCATTGGCCTGCAGAGTGGAGCAACCAGCATACTTCTAGTGATGCTGGGGCCCCTCTCACCAGAACATTCCTGATGGCTTTGGTGAGTGATGTGTCCTCTCAGCCCTACAGTGGGACATAACCATGAGGCCATGTGACTGGCCTCACCTTTTCTGTCCGTTCTAGCATCACTCAAATTTCTTGCTCCTTCCTCTGCCATCTGCCAATCCAAGGCAGGCATTTCCACTTGTCTGCTTATGGGCCATCACTTTCTCAAAGTTTCAAAGGGCCAGTCTGGCGGTGAATTTCCTCCATCTCCGGGAGTCCTTGCCCGTGTGTTAAATCCCATGGCATGAGAAAGCGCCTCCGCTCAGTAAAACTTGCTTATCCTCTCTTATATTCCTGTCCACTTGATCCAGCACCCTCAAAATCCAATTCCAGGGATACTGCCCTCCTCCTGCCAGTACAGGCTTGTTATTTCTTGGTGTATAATTTCTTTTTCCCCTTATCAGGCTCGGCATATCCCAGTGAGTTTATGGAGAAGAGATGAGGGTTTCCCTGGGAGAGGCGTCTGTCACTTTGTGGGGGAGCGGACTCTGTAGCATCTACCAGCACAGGGCATGTGTTAGCTGTTGCTGGGGAAGGAAGGGCCACCCTGCAAGCTTTGAGGCCTCAGGACGTTTGGATCTGATAAGCCAACGTTTGGAGACATCCATGCCAATATACCCGGCCTACATTTCAGAGTCTGAAGTTTTTCCAAAAAGGGCCCTGACCTTCCCATAACAGGCCTGTGTTTGTCAAGGATGTGTACATCTCTGGAGTTCTGCACTTACTGTTATCACATAATGTGTGAGCTACTCAGCTGTCTCTGCAGGAGGCAAGGGCATTTTGTAAGCCACCAAGAAAACCCCATGAATCTTACACTTGGCCCTTAACTGTTTGGTAATGTCCCTTAGTTTCTCATTATGTCTTTGCAGGGCGCCAGTATAACAGTGATGAACAGCCGCCTCTGCCCTCCCTATAGACATAGTGCCCTCCCTACCATTCAAAGGCCTGAATCATCTCACAGGCCACAAGTAAGACCCTCCACTGGGATATTTTTCAAGGTACGTATGGATACAACCTTAAGGAATCAGGAGGTAACCTTGTGCTAGAGATTATCCATGCCCCACATAACACTCAAAATGGTACACTCTTTGTCATTTGGGCAGTGAGTGAGCTGGTCCATAAACCCCATCTTATAGCTAACTTCTCAGACCACTCCTGGTACCACTTTTGTTAGTTTGGGCTCTCCACAAATACAGACACCAAGGAATGATTGGACATGAACGAACATGATGGGAGAATGGCATGTGAAGGATAAAGGAGAAGGAGCAGGAATGAGTCTTCTTCTTCAGGGTGCGATGCGGGTCTGACGTCTGTAAGAGAGACGTGGGGGAAAGGAGGGTCAGATAAGAAGAATCTCTGATGCAGTTTCGTTCTAACACTAAACTTTCGTTCAGTTTAGTTTGGTTTGTTCACGCTCATGTGGAGTCCCCAACCTACAGCTGCCATTTAGAGGAGTCCCTGTCCTGCAGCAGTATGCCCCTGCCATGCTCAGTCACTGGATGGGAGCTACCCAGAGGATGTGGGATCTTGGCACAAACAATGGTGGTGCCAGAGAAGTGGCAGCTGGCACTTGCCAATCTACTATGTATCCTGCAGTGGATCGGAGGGACATGTTTCTATGGCCACCACGAGGAAGTAGAAGTCAAAGATGACTAACATTTCCGTTTTGAGTGACTTTGTGGTGGGGAGCATAAGGACACAGGAAGTAAAGAAAGATTGGGAGGGAAATGATGGGATTTTGGATACATTAAGGTTGTGTTTCTTATAGGACATGCAGGTGGAATTAGCCAGAATGCACTTAGAAATTTGGTTCTGGAACACCAGTGAGGGATCAAAGCTGGAGAGGGATACAGATATGGGAGTCATTCATTCCCTCAGTAAACTTTTATAGCAGTGTTTTTTCAAATGTCACCATAACCTTAGAAGTTCCTTGCATGCAAGCTCCAATTCCTTTCCCTTCACCCTCCTCAGAAGTAACCTCTATCCTTTGTCTTCATCATTCCCTTCCTTTTCTTTAGTTATTTTCTACATAGGTTCATATTCCTAACAACGTTGGTTTTGCTGCATCCTTTGTTCTTTATGTAAATGGAATCATCTGTGTTGTTTCTGACTTCTCCCGTGTGATACTGTGTAACTGAGATTCATCCCTGTTGTCGCATGTGGCAGGCAATTGTTCATTTTCATTGCTGTACACCGTTCCACCAAATGAATATACAGTAGACTCTCATTATCATGATAGTTATT
The DNA here is from genome assembly GCF_963924675.1 of Phocoena phocoena. Taxonomy (NCBI): domain Eukaryota; kingdom Metazoa; phylum Chordata; class Mammalia; order Artiodactyla; family Phocoenidae; genus Phocoena; species Phocoena phocoena. The sequence goes on along the minus strand of NC_089240.1, from coordinate 60,925,420 downwards.
TGTAGTCTATAAAGTTGCCATGAACACTGAATTAGGCAATCCTGAAACATTGCTCCTAAGGGAAATATAATTTCAAGTTCCTACCATCCGCTGGTCACAACATTTTCATCGACTGATCGCTGCGTAATCATGTTTCATGTGTGTTTCTGTGTAAAGGCACTCTATTTAATACAAATATTATTGATTCATTAACATTGACCTCACAGCCAACAGCTGGGAGGCCATCTTTAATTATGAAATCACCAACAAAGAAGCACAAAAATGCAAACTATGTGGCACCAAATAAATCATGAAAAGGACACTTGCTTGCAGTCTGAGACTGAAACCAGAAGGCAGAGCGACACCTTGTTTGACCTCAGTTGGGAACATATTCCACCAACTCAAATTTCTCACAGCTCTCTCGAATGAGGAGGATAGCACTATGGTACTGATTTGTGGTTAAAAATGAATTTTAGCAAATAGGGGAATTTGCAAGTATGGAATCTACAAATAAGAAGAATCAACTGTATCTCAACCTATGTATCCATTCTACTGTCAATGGGTAATTTGGGTTGTTTCCATTTGGGCAGATATTATTCATAGTGCTACTATAAACATTCTGACGCATGTTTCCTGGTGCCCACGTACAAGAGCCTTCCAGGGCAGAGCTTTCCAACTTTTGGACCTGGGACTTTGAGGCCTTCATCTCCAGAGACAGCCAGACAGCAGCCCCTGGACCGCTTGGTTCTGGCCCTGAACAACTTTGTCATCTGACTCCTGTATGCCATACAATCATCATTTTCTGTGTGAGCCATAGAATAAAATGGCTGGGAAGCTGTGTTCCAGTGCTCATACTTAGGACTGAACTTGTCATCTCATAGGGAAAGAAGATTTCCAACATTACTAGATCATGCCAGATTTTTTACAATGCGGTCATGCTAATTTCAACTCCTACCAACAGTGTTTAAGTGTTCCACATCCTCATCAACATTTGATATTTACAAAGTACAAAATTGTTGTCAATCTTGTGATAGTGAAATGGTGTCTCATTGTAGATTTAATTTGCAATTTCTTGATTAGTAATAATATTAGTAATAATATTGAGCAGCTTTTCATGTGCTTGGCCTTGGGGATTTTCTTGTCTATGAGGGGTTCATTTAGTGTCTTTTGCCCATTTTCCCCTTGGGTTGTTTGCATATTTATTTGTGGAAGTTCTTTATGTATTCTATACTTTAATTCTCTGATGATTTCATGTTACGTAAATATCTTCTAGTTTTTAGCTTGCCTTCACTCTTTTTATCATACCTTTTAATGAACAAAAGCACTTCTTTTTAATTTTTCACAGCACTTTATTATGAAAAATTCCATACAAGAAGATCACGGGACTGCCCTGGTGGCACAGTGGTTAAGAATCTGCCTGCCAATGGAGAGGACACGGGTTCGATCCCTGGTCCCAGAAGATCCCATATGCCATGGAGCAACTAAGCCTGTGCGGCACAGCTACTGGAGCCTGTGCTCTAGAGCCTGCGTGCCACAACTGCTGACGCCTGCGTGCCTAGAGCCCATGCTCCACAACAAGAGAAGCCACTGCAATTAGAAGCCCGCGCACCGCAACGAAGAGTAGCCCCTGCTAACCGCAACTAGAGAAAGCCCGCGCGCAGCAACAGAGTCCCAGCGCAGCCAAAAAAATAAATAAATAAATAAATAAAACTTTAAAAGAAAGAAGCAGCTCACAAGATGATCCGGGGAAGTTGAGGGGGTACTTGCTGATCATGGACCACCTTCACTCTCATCTGATGACCTCGCTTCCCATTTCATTGAGAGTATACAGGCAATCAGAAACAAACTTCCCTCATTCATAAATATTTTTCTCTATTTTGGATCATTCCTATCAGCATACAAGTATCTTGTCGTTTCTCCCAATTAAAGAAAACATTCTTTTGATTCCAATTTCCCTTCAAGCTACACCATTTTTCTCTGCTCACCTTCACATAAAACCTCCTAAAGAGTCGATGTATACTTGCTGTCTCAAATTCCTCTCTTCGCATTCACTCTTTCTCTCCTTTCCATTTAACAATTCTCTATTGAGGGCTTACAAGGTACTGTTCTAACACATGGTGCTACATCACTGAGAAAAAGTGATGACGTTCCTTCCCTCAAGAGCTTACATTTCTGTCATTGGCCTATTGGCAATATTTTCTCAATCTTCAACTATGTCCATTCCTTTGTTGTTGGAAATCATTTTCCTGGACACAGGTTCAATCTTTATTGGTTGCCTAGAGTGTTGCTCCTAGAACACTCCTTTACCAAACCCCTAAGTGGGATCTTCTGCTTCCTAGAATTAATGTCTTCATTGTTCTTGGTTTACCACAGTGTTTTGATGGGACTCATTCTCCGGGTACCATGGGAGATAATTTCTTTTAAGACTTTGCATGAACAAATATTACCTTTAATATTACCTTTAATTTCATGCTTATTTGATAGCTGATATATAATTTCAGGCTGAAAAGGTTTCTGACTTTCAATGTCACTTTTGAGAATGCTGGTACTATTTTGCATGCCATTATGATTCCCAAGCCTTTATGTATGACACATTTAATTTTTTTAGTTATATATATTTTGATTTATTACATAGTAAAATTAACTTTTTTGTTTTCAGTACCATGAGTTTTAACACATGGACAGAGTTGTGTAACTATCACCACAATCAGGATACAAAACAGTTCCATTAGCCCCCACATCTCCTTCATTCTGCTGCTTTGTAGTCAAACCATCTCCCCCATCCCAAACCTCTGATGACTGATGATCTGTTTCCCATCCCTATAGTTTTACCTTTTCCAAATATTATACAAACACAATCACACAGTATGTAACATTTTGAGACTGGCTTCTTTCATTTAGCATAATGCATTCGCGATTCATCCAAGTTGTTGCATGTATCAAGAGTTCCTTCCTTTGTATTGTTAGAAAATGTTTCATTTAGGGCTTCCCTGGTGGCGCAGTGGTTAAAAATCCACCTGCCAGTGCAGGGGACGTGGGTTCGAGCCCCGCTCCGGGAAGATCCCACATGCCGCGGAGCAGCTGAGCCGGTGCGCCACAACTACTGAGCCCATGTGCTCCAGCTGCTGGGCCCGTGCGCCTGGAGCCCGTGCTCCGCAACGGGAGAAGTCACCGCGATGAGAAGTCCGCGCACCACAAAAAAGAGTAGCCCTGGTAAATAAATAAATAAAATTAAAAAAAAAAAAGTTTCATTTATAGATGTATGGTTTTATTCGTTCATCTGTTGAATAGCATCTTGATTGCTTTCAGTTTGGGGTGACTTTGTATAAGGTTTCTATTAACATTCTATTAACAATCATGTTAACATTCTATTCACATCCATAGTGTGCACTGGGAAGCGAGTTCCTGTGATGGCTATCTCCAGCCTGTAGTTAGCTTCACTCTCTCCAGAGTGTCTGCAGGGACACATGACCTGGAATGACTGTCTCTACTGGTCAGAGGCAGGTCCAAGGTCTAAGCTAGCTCTGTTTCCTCGAAGTGCACACACACTCATTGGTAATGGCCTCAGCTCAGTGGGGAGCAGTGCCAGAGCAAGAAGGGCTAGAACATAAGCCTGGTACAGGCTGGGTGGGGCACTGGGTACATTCTAGGAATCGAGCCAGAGGCCTGGGCAGCAATCAAGCCCACCTTCTCCAGGGAGGGGTTTGAGGGGAAGGATTGAGCCCCACGAACGTTCTTTTCTGACCCTGAGGTCTGTGACTGTCCCATCCCACCTGTGGTCTGTCCACCTGAGCTCATGCCATGGACTCTGGAAGGGAGCCAGGGTGAGAATATGGGGGAAGGGTGGACCCAAGTGCTCCCCATTGTCCAGGTGCAATCACTCCTTACTTCCCGTCCTCACTGTGCCCATCCTGCCCCTGTCCCGGGTAGCTCATTTTGGGTGGCCTCATATATTGGTCCCCTGATTCTAAGATGAGCTACTCTGAGGAGCCACCCTTCCCAATCTCATTCCATCCACACCCACAGTAGTTGTCAGACATCATAGGATCACAGAGTAGGATCGAGAGCCACCTCCAGCGAATCCAACATTTCAAGCATCCCGACACCCTGTCGTGGGGTTTGCTGACTTCTGCATCATCCCCCTCCCATGTTTTGGGAATTTAACGACAAGCCTTGAACAAAACAGATCCGACTCTTGCTTTTGTTCATTCGATGCCTTCCAGAACCTGGACCAGCCTCTACTCCCTTTACTCCCTGAATCACATCTTTCTCCCTCAAGGGAGATTACCCCTGATTACATTTATTCACACACAGGGACACACAGTCACCAACCTTGAATGGCCAATCTACCATCATACCCCCTTTTGTGTAGTAAAACACTGGTCTTTCGGGAAGGGTGTCAGGCAGAACCACCCTTGCTTCACTAAAACACAAATCTGTCCCTCTGAGTCTCAGGCTGGTACAGCCCTGGGTCCTGGCTGAGGGAAGGAAGTGCTCCCCAACCTCGAGTGAGGGGGAAATCGAACATGGAGTTCAGACTCAATCTCATGTGTCCTAAAGAGGCAGTCTGGGAGATTGAGCTGGGACACGGAAATATCATTTCCAGGAAAATCTGTGTCATGAGGCTGGTGGAAGAGTATTTGACGGGGACCATGCAACAACACACACCGACTAACCACACTTGCCATAGAACCTGACGGGCCAATTTCCACTCAAGGGTGTACAGACGACCCGGCTGGAGGACGGTGGTCAGCTGGCTACGGCAGGCAGGATGTGAATGCTTCCAGATTGGAGCTCTGGAAGGCGGTCATGAGTTCCTGCTGATGGGAAGGGTGAATGGCAGAGATGAATGGGAACCGCCAGACCCCAGAGGAGGAGGGGGGTTTGGAGAGAACTAGAAGAGGGCCTTCGGGGGAAACGGAGGACGTGCCAATGTGGCCAGGCAGAGCACACACAGGACCCAGACCTGTGGCACTCCGCTGGCTTGTCTGCAGGGATGGTAGCAGAGGCTGGCCCAGAGTCCCCACCACAGGGTGCCAGAGATACCGTTCTGGAAAAGGCTCTGACGTGGAGCAGCGCCCCGCCCCAGGCCCCTACCCCGACCCCGACCCCTACCCCTCCAGAGAGAAGGCAGAACACAGAATATGAGAGGTACTTTAATCGGAAACTGCTGTGAAACTGGGGCGGGGCGGGGGCAAAACAAGGCGGAGAGGAAGCCCTAGGTGAGGAAGAACAGAAGGGAACGAGCTTGGCCACAGCTCCAGGGCCCCAAAGGTACCAGCTGCTCCTCTTGCAGGAAGACGCTGGGCTCAACCTGTGAAACAGCAGAGTCAGGGAAGAGCCTCAAGCCATGGCCAGCCCCCAGCCCTGCTCAACAGCCAGGACTGTGGGAAGGGGTGCGGTGTGTGTAACACTCACTTCAAAGGGTCTGCGACTTGTCAGCCAGGTACTGCATGGCGGCTGCAACAGGGACAGGCATTAGCAGGTGCTCCAGACAGAGGGATATAGAAGCCTGTCCCCCATCCCCGTGAGGAACCGCCTAGCCCTGAAACCTGAAACCCCTCCAGACCCCATGCAAAGAGCTCTGGGCCTGATCACTCCCCACCACCCAAATTGAATGTGGAACCGATTCCTAAAGCAAAACAAAATGTGCCAGCAGCTCTCATGCTGTGGGCCGTGCCACAACCACTCAGAACTTGTCACACACACAAACAAACAATCCAAGAAGAACGTTAGAAGCCACACCAAGCAGCAGTTCAAGGGAAAAATCAACGAGGCATCTCTAAAAGTCCTATCAGAAGGACATTCCCTAGGACTGGTCTGGTTGTCAAAGTGTGCATGCAGTCCAGACAGTACTTTGCTATTTGTACACACGCCCAGCTGTACATGCACAACCAGCTCCAGGGGGAGGCCTGAGAGGTTCTCCTCCCCACAGGGATGATCGTCCCTGCCAGGCCCACCGAACCTGCAGCCCACCCCCACCCCAGGTGCCCACCCGGTTCTGCACTAAGACACCGCTCTCCGGCCCTGGTTCCTCTTACCAAGTTGCTCCTTAAGTTCGTCTACTTCTCTCTTTAGCTCAAGACACTAGGCCAGCAGACAGAGGAGGAAGAGAAATGATTAGTATACTCTGGCCTCCTCTCTCCTCCATCTTCTCCACTCCCCCGGGCCCTCCACCCCAAAGCCGGGTGGTTAGACTGGCAAGGGCTCCTCAGTGGAAAGAAGGTGGGCTCCCTCCGTGGGGTACGTGATGGGGGCAGGGGAGGGGTCGCCCACACATGTCAGCTGAACTTGGACCCAGATCCCACCCTCGAGTTTGGGCCTGCATTTCCAGGATGCAGAGAAAGCATTACCCAAGGACAGCAGGGCGTTCCCAGTGGCTGCTGCTGCGTTTCCGGTCTTGGGGGATGGTCAAGTGGCTCCCGGTCACCTGAGAGGGAAAGGACACACAATCCAGCTTCCCAGGCTCCCAGTGAGGTGGAAAGGGCCAAGGGGGCTCTAAAGTGAGGTGAGGCAGCACCACCCTCTGCTGGCAACCAGCCGCCCCTGCTCTCCCCAGCGGCTGGAACCTTGTCTCTGGGCCTGCCTCCCCTGTTCCCCGGGGGCAGCCATTTCGCCATTGTGGTCCCCAAACAATGTGGCTCTGGATTCGACCCTCCCAGAGCTGCACCCACAGCCAGCACTTGGGAGAGCAACGTGGCCGAACAGGACTTAACAGAAAAGGCTGTTCCCCTGCAAGTCTACACCCGGAGCAGCTGTTTGGGGCACTGCCACCGATCACCCCGGTCGCACAAACCCCACACAGAGGATGATGTGGCTCAAGGCCAGCCCTGCCAGCACCCGGTCTCCTGTGGGAGAAGCTGCCTGGGAGCAAGGCTGTGCCCCCAGCCGAGACAGAGGCAGAGGTTTCTGTCCTCAACCCCTCTTCCCTCCGCTCATATCAAACCCACGACACTCACCTGAGGGGGCAGGCCCCCTGGGCATGACTACTCCCCGGTTCAGGGCCAAGGGTTCTGAGTGTCCTGGATCTTGGGGGCTTCGGGTGTTGACGTCGCCACTGCTGGCTTTTCTACGATGCATGCGCAGACAAGATGTCCCTGGCCTGTGAGTTAGCAGCTGAAACAAAAATTTCTCACCGATTTGGACTAAGGAAGTGTGTGTGTGTGTGTGTGTGTGTGTGTGTGTGTGTGTGGGAGAGAGAGAGAGAGAGAGAGAGAGAGAGAGTGAGAGAGAGAGATGTGTGATTCCCGCCAGGGTGAGGCAGGGAATTGGGAAGGGAATTGAAAGGCTGATCTCATTAGCACTTTCACCCTCTGTCATCCCCAGGCCAGCAGGCAGAGCTGACCTAGGGACAACAGTGGGACACTGAGAAAGCCCAGGCCCCCTGCGAGGAAGGTCTGGGGAACTGCTAGGAAGGAGGATTTAGGAAGATGGTGAGTCTAAATACTGAGGGTTTCCGGGGAAGCTTTTAAGGGATCCCCCGACCCAATTCAGCTACCAGCCCTCCCTTCCATCCCAGCCCAAGTCTCTCAGAGGAGGCTGGAAAGAGGCCAAGGGTGGAGAACCGGGCCCAGGACACCCGAAGTGCTACCTTAATGTTTGTCCCTAGGAAAAGGAGCCCGATGTGGCATCGTAATGACCCAGTGACCGAGGGGCACCCAATGCTGACCTCTGAGGAGTGGACAGAGGCAGCATGGGTGAAGACGTGTGCCCTGGGTGCTGTGGGGGGGGGGAAGAGTGGGGAGAGAGGAGGAGCATGGCCTACTCACTTGGCCCTTTGGGGCTGGGTCTCTATTTGGGTCCTTATCTTCTCCCACCACCGCCTCAGATTCCGTTGCCCAACTGACCACGGATTTCTTCCCAGCGCCGCTGTGGTCGGACTGTTTGGTTCCCGAAAGGACCAAGGTATAACTCTTGGGTCTCCCAGGCTGCGGAATACCAGAGATTGGGGGGAAGGTGGCCGGTTCCACGGGAGTTGCCGAGATTCGCTGCCCCCGGGAACGGAAGGTTTCCCCCAGGGCAACTTTGGATGCTCCCCCGACGGATTTCTTCTCCTGGGCTCCGTTCTTCCTAGGAGTGACCCGCGGCAGGCCACCTGCAGCAGCAGCAGAAGCAGAAGCAGAAGCAGCAGCAGCAGCAGCTCCCGGGTAGCTGGGCTTGCTGCCCCCCTTCCCCCACAGCACGCTCGGCATTTTCTTAGGGGAAGAGATGCCCTGCTCTCCCACGCCCTGCCTTTCCACAACCGAAGAGAGTCCTCGCGGAGCCGACGACAGGGAAGAGCCTGTCACGTGAAGGAAATTCTCCCTGGCTTGGAACTTCGAGTGTCTGGGAGTGTCCCCGGGATCCTCGGGTCTGCCGGGCTTGGCCTGGCCTCCTCCTCTGGAGTAAGTGCTCACCGTCATCAGCTGTGTCTCACAGAATTCATCTGAGGACTCGGAGTCGGATAGCAGCCAGGCCAGGCCTTCTGCGGAGCGCCGCTGGCGATCCACAGCCACGTTCAACCTACGCTTAGTGCCTCTCTTAGGGTTCCCCAAGGCCCGGCCCGCTTCAGGCCCACCGAGGTGGAGAGGGCCGGCTGGAGCCGTCAGTGCCTCCCCACAGCTCTGGCCGGGCTCTCCTCGACCGCCGGGACCCGCCTCGAGGCACAGTGTCAACACGGTGGACTCTTTGAAGGCAGTGGAGCTCTCCGGGGACGGGTTCCTGCGGACGCCCAGCACGTCCTGGTCGGTCAGCTGCTGCAGGTTGGCCTCCTCGGCCTCCTCAGACTCCTTGATCTCAGACTCCTCGATCAGGTCCAGGAGGTCCCTCGTGTGGTCATCTGGGGAGCCAGGTCCGCCTTCGCGGCCCCACAGCACAGGCCCTCGTGCTTCTAGCATCTCCCGCTTCGACTGGAAGCCCTCGGGGTCCGGGAAGCCGCCTCCGCCCTCGCCGCTCCGCGGCTCCCCAGGCTCGGGACCTGGGTCGGGTCCCCGCGGGACTGGGGGGCCGGCCGCACGGACGCCGGCCCGCTCCTTGCCCTTTGGGCGGACACGCCTTCTCCACACAAACACCTCATCCGGGGAGCTCATGTCGCGACCCGGGCGGCCCTGGAATCGGGGCGACGGTCGATGGCCCGAGTTGCGGTCGCGGTCACGGCAGGATAGGCGTGCGGCGCTCAGAAGGCAGCGTCAGCCACCTCACGCGCCGCACGAGCTCGCCTCAAAAGGAAGGACGTGCCACTTTCAGCGCGCCTCCCACGCCCGCGCAGCAGCCTCCTCATTGGTCAGGCCCCCGCCAACCAGCAGGCGCCTTGTTCGCCCGCCCCCTCGAAGCCTAACCAATGGGGTCGAGGGCCTCTGGTTTGCTCGCAAGCCCGTGGGCGGTCCGGGCAGTTGGCTGGTGAAGGGGATGGTGGGAGTGCTTCCCTCTGTCAAGCCTCTGGGCCCGCCTCCACCTGTCTGGCCTCCCCTTTCCTGTTAGAGTCACAGCTCTGAGCCTCCGTTTCCCATCTATACAGGGGGTGGAGGGCGTCGGGGAGTGAGGGCACCGGGCTACAGGGGTGGTGAGGATGAAACGTCAAGATGGAGGCGCTGGATGCCTACCTCGCGCCAAAGCATTTGCCAGCCTCCCTTCCACAGCAAGCCTTACGACCCAACAGGAGAATGGGCACAGGAGTCCCGCAGTCAGTGATCAAGGGTCGGCCAGAGAGCAAAGGGATCGTATTTTCGTTCTGTAAGGTCTCTGTCTCAACTGCTCCATCAAATGTGGCTCAGCAGACGTTATTGGCAGGCGGGTTTGCCGGATAGACTTGGGGTTGGCCTCGCTCCATCAGCCCTTCGCCCTCTCTGAGGCAAATTCAAAGAAGAGGAAATCGCAGTGGCCAGTTACGCCCCAAAAGGTGCTCCCCACCGCTGATCCTGGAGATGTGAACTAAAACCACGAATCAGGTTTCACACACTAGGTTGACAACCTTCAGAGAGCTTAACCATTCCGAGGGTGGGAGAGGTTAGGAGCAAACCCCTGTGGCGGTGGTGCAACATTCCCATTTGGGAGGTAATTTGGCAGAATCCATCGAAAGCAACTTAGTGCTGGCACGGACTCTGTGCCTGGCACTCTTCTAAGCGCTGGGCATAAATAATAATGCATCCGCGTGACACGCCTTTAACTATAGTACCAACTATTACTGGCCTCTTACCGGTGAGGAAACAGGCACTGAGAGGTTCGGCCACTGGCCCAAGGTCATTCGGCTCGTGGGGATCAGCGGCAGGATTGAAACCAATCAATCTGACTCCAGAGTCCTTGCTTTTAGCCCAAGATCTTTAAAAGGAAGGAAAAAAGAATCTATTTCCTCTATGCTCCTGCAAGTCCGCTGCCTGGTACTTCTTCAGGAGACACGCTGGTACCTGTAGTGTACAAGAACACATGCACAAGGGTGTTGGTGACGGGAAAAACTGGGAACACTCCAAATTCCCGTCAGTAAGGAAATGGATGAATGCAACGTGGCTTAGCATCCAGTAGCATAAAGCGTGGCAGTCCAACGGAATGCATCAGGCCATTCTCACAGCTTTCGAAAGCATCCGCCTGACTTCAAACTGCAAGTTGCAGAACGATGGCTTTGGATTCACATTTGTAAGTTAAATCACTCGCGTGCGTGGGCACACGCACACACACCAGTCAATCCTATGTAATATATGAGAATTCATTTAAGTATATGTACAAGTATGTTTCAAAGTTTTGAAGGACGCACAACCAAGGCCTACCAGTTGTGATGACGGTGGGTGTGGATAGCCAGGTGTCTCTCAATTTTTCTTGCAACTGTCAGTTCTCAGCTCCCCTGAGCTGAGCAGTACTGATGTCTGGGGAGTGGTGCCTCCCTTGGTTTCTATACGGCCCATGGGTGTTAGAATTTCCCTTGTCTGCCACCCAACTCCTACTCTGACACCGCTCCATTCCTCCCATACCTTACTTCTGCTCCTTCCCGTTCATACTCCTGTGTCTTCAGTCACCTCTCTCTCCTGCATCCTGCTCTGGCTGACGTCCTGGGGTGTCTGAACCCCTGTTGCCTGTGGAACTCAAAGGCCCAGTTTTCTGGGTCTGCACCTGAGAAGCTGGCCATGCTGGGGAAGTTTCAGAGCAGGGGAGATTGGGTGCACTGTAAATCTGCAATCCTCCTCCTCGAGCCTGCCCCCGATGGTGCCTGCCCGTTTGTGGATACCGCCCGCTTCCACTTCTCCCAGTGACTTTTTAAGTCATGGTGTGCTCTTTCAGATATGTTAAAATGGATAAGGAAGGATATAGCAAAATCTCCTGCATCCACCAGCACCCTAGGAAACATTAGCAGTGGATTCAGTGGAAGCCTCCATCTCCCCTCTCACCATTTCCATTCCCTTCCTCCCTCCCTCAGAGAGAGACTCCCGGAACTTCTTCTCACCTTCTCCACTCTCTTCGTCCCTGTGGCTCTCCTACCTCCTCTTCCCCTGCATCCCATACGTCTCCAATGATGTCACTAATCTCTGCTTTAGCCCCCTATGCTCACCAGGATCCAATACTGGTTTTGACTTACTCTCTTGGCCTGGGGTGGGAGCCAGTGTCAGAGGTTCCTCTTGGCTTTCCCCACCGGGATAGCTCTTACCCCACAGAGCAGTGACCCAATGTGGAAGTCATTGCTCCAACTGCCAAGTGTATCACTTATCATTATCAGCTTGGGGACTGGAGAAATGACCGCTATTTTGGTCCAGGGACCCATTCAGCTCACTGTGAACCGGTCTCCATTCCCAACTCCTTTTAATGTCAGGGCCTCATAAGCCCCATTCTAATGAGGCCCCATCACGACACTTTGGGCCTCCTGGATCAATGTCAGCTCAGATCCTGTGTCCAGTAATAGTAGAAGTGTCTGGGTCTTTTTCTAGCCTCGGGGTACAGTCACCTGAGAAATGGCAGTCATTCTCTTTAGGGACGGTCATAACCCACTGCCTTTTTTCTGGATCCTTCCTCCTCAGGACTCATCCACCTCTTCAGTGGGGCCAGTCTCTGAATTGGCTCAGGACCGAGAACTGAGCAGGAGACTGTGGCTTTGTAGCAGGATGATGGCCCTCCTTCTCTTGCATTCTTGCCTTTTGCTGGCTGTAGTTGCCCCTAGGGAGCCATGCTGTCTGAGCCATCTTCTCAGCTTTCTGCCGGTCAAGCAGGCACTCTTGACTGCCCCTCTGACCTTGCTGGTCGTTACTGGAAATGTGGTCTGCTGGCATCTCTTGGTTAAGAGCTGCCCTCTGCCCTCTATTATGTCAGAATTCGTTGGCTCCGATGGATGGTAATGAGCCCAGGTCGGGACCACTTTCCTTCCATCATTGGCATTGGCCTCCAGAGGGGAGCAACCAGCAAACTTCTGGTGATGCTGGGGCCCCTCTCACCAGAACACTCCTGATGGCTTTGGTGAGTGATGTGTCCTCTCAGCCCTACAGTGGGACATAACCATGAGGCCATGTGACTGGCCTCACCTTTTCTGTCCGTTCTAGCATGTCTGCATCACTCAACCTTTTTGTTCCTTCCTCTGCCATCTGCCAATCCAAGGCAGGCATTTCCACTTCTCTGCTTATGGGCCATCACTTTCTCAAAGTTTCAAAGGGCCAGTCTGGCGGTGAATTTCCTCCATCTCCGGGAGTCCTTGCCCGTGTGTTAAATCCCATGGCATGAGAAAGCGCCTCCGCTCAGTAAAACTTGCTTATCCTCTCTTATATTCCTGTCCACTTGATCCAGCACCCTCAAAATCCAATCCCAGGACCGGGACCTTGAAGATGGCGGAAGAGTAAGACGCGGAGATCGCCTTCCTCCCCACGGATACACCAGAAATACATCCACACGTGGAACAACTCCTACAGAACTCCTACTGAAGGCTGGCAGAAGACCTCAGACCTCCCAAAAGGCAAGAAACTCCCCACGTAACTGGGTAGGGCAAAAGAAAAAACAGAGACAAAAGAATAAGGACGGCACCTGCACCAGTGGGAGGGAGCTGTGAAGGAGGAAAAGTTTCCACACACTAGGAAGCCCCTCCCCGGGCGGAGACTGCGGGAGGCAGAGGGGGGAGTTTCGGGACCGCGGAGTAGTGCACAGCGACGGGTGCGGAGGGCAAAGCGGGGAGATTCCTGCACAGACGATCGGTGCCGACCAGCACTCACCAACCCGAGAGGCTTGCTGCTCACCCACCGGGGCGGGCGGGGCTGCGAGCTGAGGCTCGGGTTTTGGTTTTGGACGGAGCTCAGGGAGAGGACTGGGGTTGGCGGCTTGAACATAGCCTGAAGGGGTTAGTGCACCACGACTAGCCGGGAGGGAGTTCGGGGAAAAGCCTGCACCGGCCGAAGAGGCAAGAGACTTTTTCTTCCCTCTTTGTTTCCTGGTGCGCGAGGAGAGGGGTTTAAGAGCGCTGCTTAAAGGAACTCCAGAGACGGGCGCGAGCCGCGGCTAAAAGCGCGAACCCCAGAGACGGGCGCGAGCCGCGGATGAGGGCGCGAGCCCCAGAGACGGGCGCGAGCCGCGGCTAAAACCGCGGACCCCAGAGACGGGCGGGAGACGCTAAGGCTGCTGCTGCCGCCACCAAGGGGCCTGTGTGCGAGCACAGGTCACTCTCCACACCCCTCTTCCGCGGAGCCTGTGCAGCCCGCCACTGCCAGGTTCCCGGGATCCAGGGACAACTTCCCCGGGACAGCGCACGGCGGGCCTCAGGCTGGTGCAGCGTCACGCCGGCCTCTGCCGCAACGTCACGCTGCCTCTGCCGCCGCAGGCCCGCCCCGCACGCAGTGCCCCTCCTTCCCCCATCCCCCAACCCCCGGCCTGAGTGAGCCGGAGGCCCCGAATCAGCGGCTCCTTTAACCCCGTCCTGTCTGAGCGAAAAAACAGACGCCCTCCAGCGACCTACACGCAGAGGCAGGGCCAAATCCAAAGCTGAGCTCCTGTGAGCTGTGAGAACAAAGAAGAGAAAGGGAAATCTCTCCCAGCAGCCACAGAAGCAGCGGATTAAAGCTCCACAATCAACTTGATATACCCTGCATCTGTGGAATACCTGAATAGACAAGGAATGATCCCAAATTGAAGAGGTGGAATTTAGGAGCGAGATCTATGATTTTTTTCCCTTTTCCTCTTTTGGTGAATGTGTACGTGTATGCTTCTGTGAGACATCTAGTCTGTATACTCTAGCTTCCACCATTTGTCCTAGGGCTCTATCCGTCCATGACTTTTTTTTAAAAATTCCTTTTCTTAATAATTAAGTTTAATTGTAATAACTTTATTATACTTTACCTTCGTTCTTTCTTTCTTTCCTTCCTTCCCTCCCTCCTTTAGACAACGAATCACCCCAAATTGAGGAGGTGGTCTCAGGGAGCAGGATTTATGATTTTTCCCCCTTTACCTCTTTTTGTGAAGGTGTATGTGTATGCTTCTGTGTAAGATTTTCTCTGTATAGCTTTGCTTCCAACATTTGTCCTAAGGTTCTATCCATCCCTTTTTTTTTGTCTAAATATTTTTTAATTCAATAACTATATTATACTTTATTTTATTTTTACTGTATCATCTTTCTTTCTGTCTTTTTTTCCTTCTTTCCCTCCTTCCTTCCTTCCTCCCTCCCTCCCTCCCTCCTTTCTTTCCTTCTTTGCTTCTTTCTTCCTTCCTTCCTTTCCTCCTTTCCCTCTTTCTTTACTCATACTTCTACTAATTCTCCCTACTTTTTCTCCCTTTTATTCTGAGCTGTGTGGATGAAAGGCTCTTGGTGCTCCAGCCAGGAGTCAGGGCTCTGCCTCTGAGGTAGGAGAGCCAACTTCAGGACACTGGTCAACAAGAGACCTCCCAGCTCCACATAATATTAAACGGTGGAAATATCCCAGAGACCTCCATCTTAACACCAGCACCCAGCTTCACTCAACGACCAGCAAGCCACAGTGCTGGACAACCTATGCCAAACAACTAGCAAAACAGGAACACAACCCCACCCATTAGCAGAGAGGCTGCCTAAAATCATAATAAGGCCACAGACACCCCAAAACACACCACCAGACGTGAACCTGCCCACTAGAGAGACAAGATCCAGCCTCATCCAGCACAACACAGGCACTAGTCCCCTCCACCAGGAAGCCTACACAACCCACTGAAACAACCTTAGCCACTGGAGACAGACATCAAAAACAACGGGAACTACGAACCTGCAACCTGCAAAAAGGAGACCCCAAACACAGTAAGATAAGCAAAATGAGAAGACAGAAAAACACACAGCAGATGAAGGAGCAAGATAAAAACCCACCAGACCTAACAAATGAAGAGGAAATAGGCAATCTACCTGAAAAAGAATTCAGAATGATGATAGTAAGGATGATCCAAAATCTTGGAAGTAGAATGGACAAAATGCAAGAAACAGTTAACAAGGACCTACAAGAACTAAAGATGAAACAAGCAACGATGAACAATGCAATAAGTGAAATTAAAATCACTCTAGATAGGATCAATAGCAGAATAACTGAGGCAGAAGAACGGATAAGTGACCTGGAAGATAAAGTAGTGGAAATAACTACTGCAGAGCAGAATAAAGAAAAAAGAATGAAAAGAACTGAGGACAGTCTCAGAGACCTCTGGGACAACATGAAACGCACCAACATTCGAATTATAGGGGTTCCAGAAGAAGAAGAAAGAAAGAAAGGGACTGAGAAAATATTTGAAGAGATTATAGTTGAAAACTTCCCTAATATGGGAAAGGAAATAGTTAATCAAGTCCAGGAAGCACAGAGGGTCCCATACAGGATAAATAAAAGGAGAAACACGCCAAGACACATATTAATCAAACTGTCAAAAATTAAATACAAAGAAAGCATATTAAAAGCAGCAAGGGAAAAACAACAAATAACACACAAGGGAATCCCCATAAGGTTAACAGCTGATGTCTCAGCAGAAACCCTACAAGCCAGAAGGGAGTGGCAGGACATACTGAAAGTGATGAAGGAGAATAGCCTGAAACCAAGACTACTCTACCCAGCAAGGATCTCATTCACATTTGATGGAGAAAATAAAACCTTTACAGACAAGCAAAAGCTGAGAGAGTTCAGCACCACCAAACCAGCTTTACAACAAATGCTAAAGGAACTTCTCTAGACACGAAACACAAGAGAAGGAAATGACCTATAGTAGCGAACCCAAAACAATATATAAAATGGAAATAGGAACATACATATCAATAATTACCTTAAATGTAAATGGACTAAATGCACCCACCAAAAGACACAGATTGGCTGAATGGATACAAAAACAAGACCCTTATATATGCTGTCTACAAGAGACCCACTTCAGAACTAGAGACACATACAGACTGAAAGTAAGGGGATGGAAAAAGATATTCCATGCAAATGGAAACCAAAAGAAAGCTGGAGTAGCAATTCTCATATCAGACAAAATAGACTTTAAAATAAGGACTATTAAAAGGGACAAAGAAGGACACTACATAATGATCAAGGGATCGATCCAAGAAGAAGATATAACAATTGTAAATATTTATGCACCCAACATAGGAGCACCTCAATACATAAGGCAAATACTAACAACCATAAAAGGGGAGATCAACAGTAACACATTCATAGTAGGGGACTTTAACACCCCACTTTCACTCATGGACAGATCATCCAAAATGAAAATAAATAAGGAAACACAAGCTTTAAATGATACATTAAACAAGATGGACTTAATTGATATTTATAGGACACTCCATCCAAAAACAACAGAATACACATTTTTCTCAAGTGCTCATGGAACATTCTCCAGGATAGATCATATCTTGGGTCACAAATCAAGCCTTGGTAAATTTAAGAAAACTGAAATTGTATCAAGTATCTTTTCCGACCACAACGCCATGAGACTAGATATCAATTACAGGAAAAGATCTGTAAAAAATACAAACACATGGAGGCTAAACAATACACTACTTAATAATGAAGTGATCACTGAAGAAATCAAAGAGGAAATAAAAAATACCTAGAAACAAATGACAATGGAGACACAACGACCCAAAACCTATGGGATGCAGCAAAAGCAGTCCTAAGGGGGAAGTTTATAGCAATACAAGCCCACCTTAAGAAGCAGGAAACATCTCGAATAAACAACCTAACCTTGCACCTCAAGCAATTAGAGAAAGAAGAACAAAAAAACCCCAAAGCTAGCAGAAGGAAAGAAATCATAAAAATCAGATCAGAAATAAATGAAAAAGAAATGAAGGAAACAATAGCAAAGATCAATAAAACTAAAAGCTGGTTCTTTGAGAAGATAAACAAAATAGATAAACCACTAGCCAGACTCATCAAGAAAAAAAGGGAGAAGACTCAAATCAATAGAATTAGAAATGAAAAAGGAGAAGTAACAACTGACACGGCAGAAATAAAAAAAATCATGAGAGATTACTACAAGCAACTCTATGCCAATAAAATGGACAATCTGGAAGAAATGGACAAATTCTTAGAAATGCACAACCTGCCAAGACTGAATCAGGAAGAAATAGAAAATATGAACAGACCAATCACAAGCACTGAAATTGAAACTGTGATTAAAAACCTTCCAACAAACAAAAGCCCAGGACCAGATGGCTTCACAGGTGAATTCTATCAAACGTTTAGAGAAGAGCTAACACCTATCCTTCTCAAACTCTTCCAAAATATAGCAGAGGGAGGAACACTCCCAAATTCCTTCTACGAAGCCACCATCACCTTGATACCAAAACCAGACAAGGATGTCACAAAGAAAGAAAACTACAGGCCAATATCACTGATGAACATAGATGCAAAAATCCTCAACAAAATACTAGCAAACAGAATCCAACAGCACATTAAAAGGATCATACACCATGATCAAGTGGGGTTTATTCCAGGAATGCAAGGATTCTTCAATATACGCAAATCTATCAATGTGATAAACCATATTAACAAATTGAAGGAGAAAAACCATATGATCATCTCAATAGATGCAGAGAAAGCTTTCGACAAAATTCAACACCCATTTATGATAAAAACCCTCCAGAAAGTAGGCATAGAGGGAACTTTCCTAAACATAATAAAAGCCATATATGACAAGCCCACAGCAAACATCATCCTCAATGGTGAAAAACTGAAAGCATTTCCACTAAGATCAGGAACAAGACAAGGTTGCCCACTCTCACCACGCTTATTCAACATAGTTTTGGAAGTTTTAGCCACAGCAATCAGAGAAGAAAAGGAAATAAAAGGAATCCAAATCGGAAAAGAAGAAGTAAAGCTGTCACTGTTTGCAGATGACATGATACTATACATAGAGAATCCTAAAGATGCTACCAGAAAACTACTAGAGCTAATCAATGAATTTGGTAAAGTAGCAGGATACAAAATTAATGCACAGAAATCTCTGGCATTCCTATATACTAATGATGAAAAATCTGAAAGTGAAATCAAGAAAACACTCCCATTTACCATTGCAACAAAAAGAATAAAATATCTAGGAATAAACCTACCTAAGGAGACAAAAGACCTGTATGCAGAAAATTATAAGACACTGATGAAAGAAATTAAAGATGATACAAATAGATGGAGAGATATACCATGTTCTTGGATGGGAAGAATCAACATTGTGAAAATGACTCTACTACCCAAAGCAATCTACAGATTCAATGCAATCCCTATCAAACTACCACTGGCATTTTTCACAGAACTAGAACAAAAAATTTCGCAATTTGTATGGAAACACAAAAGACCCCGAATAGCCAAAGCAATCTTTAGAACGAAAAAAGGAGCTGGAGGAATAAGGCTCCCTGACTTCAGACTATATTACAAAGCAACAGTAATCAAGACAGTATGGTACTGGCACAAAAACAGAAAGATAGATCAGTGGAACAGGATAGAAAGCCCAGAGATAAACCCACGCACATATGGACACCTTATCTTTGATAAAGGAGGCAGGAATGTACAGTGGAGAAAGGACAGCCTCTTTAATAAATGGTGCTGGGAAAACTGGACAGGTACATGTAAAAGTATGAGATTAGATCACTCCCTAACACCATACACAAAAATAAGCTCAAAATGGATTAAAGACCTAAATGTAAGGCCAGAAACTATCAAACTCTTAGAAGAAAACATAGGAAGAACACTCTATGACATAAATCACAGCAAGATCCTTTCTGACCCACCTCCTAGAGTAATGGAAATAAAAACAAAAATAAACAAATGGGACCTAATGAAACTTCAAAGCTTTTGCACAGCAAAGGAAACCATAACCAAGACCAAAAGACAACCCTCAGAATGGGAGAAAACATTTGCAAATGAAGCAACTGACAAAGGATTAATCTCCAAAATTTACAAGCAGCTCATGCAGCTCAATAACAAAAAAACAAACAACCCCATCCAAAAATGGGCAGAAGACCTAAATAGACATTTCTCCAAAGAAGATATACAGAATGCCAACAAACACATGAAAGAATGCTCAACATCATTAATCATTAGAGAAATGCAAATCAAAACTACAATGAGATATCATCTCACACCAGTCAGAATGGCCATCATCAAAAAATCTAGAAACAATAAATGCTGGAGAGGGTGTGGAGAAAAGGGGACACTCTTGCACTGCTGGTGGGAATGTGAATTGGTTCAGCCACTGTGGAGAACAGTATGGAGGTTCCTTAAAAAACTACAAATAGAATTACCATATGACCCAGCAATCCCACTACTTGGCATATACCCTGAGAAAACCAAAATTCAAAGAGAGTCATGTACCAAAATGTTCATTGCAGCTCTATTTACAATAGCCAGGACATGGAAACAACCTAAGTGCCCATCATCGGATGAATGGATAAAGAAGATGTGGCACATATACACAATGGAATATTACTCAGCCTTAAAAAGAAATGAAATTGAGCTATTTGTAATGAGATGGATAGACCTAGAATCTGTCATACAGAGTGAAGTAAGTCAGAAAGAAAAAGACAAATACCGTATGCTAACACATATATATGGAATTTAAGGGAAAAAAATGTCATGAAGAACCTAGGGGTAAGATAGGAATAAAGACGCAGACCTACTGGAGAACGGACTTAAGGATATGGGGAGGGGGAAGGGTGAGTTTTGACAGGGCGAGAGAGAGTCATGGACATATACACACTAACAAACGTAGTAAGGTAGATAGCTGGGGGGAAGCAGCCGCAAGGCACAGGGATATTAGCTCGGTGCTTTGTGACAGCCTGGAAGGGTGGGATGGGGAGAGGGGAGGGAGGGAGACGCAAGAGGGAAGACATATGGGAACATATGTATATGTATAGCTGATTCACTTTGTTGTAAAGCAGAAACTAACACACCATTGTAAAGCAATTATACCCCAATAAAGATGTTTAAAAAAAAAAAAATCCAATCCCACGGATACTGCCCTCCTCCTGCCAGTACAGGCTTGTTATTTCTTGGTGTATAATTTCTTTTTCCCCTTATCAGGCTCGGCATATCCCAGTGAGTTTATGGAGAAGAGATGAGGGTTTCCCTGGGAGAGGCGTCTGTCACTTTGTGGGGGAGTGGACTCTGTAGCGTCTACCAGCACAGGGCATGTGTTAGCTGTTGCTGGGGAAGGAAGGGCCACCCTGCAAGCTTTGAGGCCTCAGGACGTTTGGATCTGATAAGCCAACGTTTGGAGACATCCATGCCAATATACCCGGCCTACATTTCAGAGTCTGAAGTTTCTCCACAAAGGGCCCTGACCTTCCCATAACAGGCCTGTGTTTGTCAAGGATGTGTACATCTCTGGAGTTCTGCACTTACTGTTATCACATAATGTGTGAGCTACTCAGCTGTCTCTGCAGGAGGCAAGGGCATTTTGTAAGCCACCAAGAAAACCCCATGAATCTTACACTTGGCCCTTAACTGTTTGGTAATGTCCCTTAGTTTCTCATTATGTCTTTGCAGGGCGCCAGTATAACAGTGATGAACAGCCGCCTCTGCCCTCCCTATAGACATAGTGCCCTCCCTACCATTCAAAGGCCTGAATCATCTCACAGGCCACAAGTAAGACCCTCCACTGGGATATTTTTCAAGGTACGTATGGATACAACCTTAAGGAATCAGGAGGTAACCTTGTGCTAGAGATTATCCATGCCCCGCATAACACTCAAAATGGTACACTTTTTGTCATTTGGGCAGTGAGTGAGCTGGTCCATAAACCCCATCTTATAGCTAACTTCTCAGACCACTCCTGGTACCACTTTTGTTAGTTTGGGTCCTCCAAAAATACGGACACCAAGGCATGATTGGACATGGACGAACATGATGGGAGAATGGCATGTGAAGGATAAAGGATAAGGAGCAGGAATGAGTCTTCTTCTTCAGGGTGCGATGTGGGTCTGACGTCTGTAAGAGAGACGTGGGGGAAAGGAGGGTCAGATAAGAAGAATCTCTGATGCAGTTTCGTTCTAACACTAAACTTTCGTTCAGTTTAGTTTGGTTTGTTCACGCTCATGTGGAGTCCCCAACCTACAGATGCCATTTAGAGGAGTCCCTGTCCTGCAGCAGTATGCCCTGCCATGCTCAGTCACTGGCTGGGAGCTCCCCAGAAGATGTGGGATATTGGCACAAACAATGGTGGTGCCAGAGAAGTGGCAGCTGGCACTTGCCAATCTACTATGTTCCCTGCAGTGGATCGGAGGGACATGTTTCTATGGCCACCACGAGGAAGTAGAAGTCCAAGATGACTAACATTTCCGTTTTGAGTGACTTTGTGGTGGGGAGCATAAGGACACAGGAAGTAAAGAAAGATTGGGAGGGAAATGATGGGATTTTGGATACATTAAGGTTGTGTTTCTTATAGGACATGCAGGTGGAATTAGCCAGAATGCACTTAGAAATTTGGTTCTGGAACACCAGTGAGGGGTCAAAGCTGGAGAGGGATACAGATATGGGAGTCATTCATTCCCTCAGTAAACTTTTATAGCAGTGTTTTTTCAAATGTCACCATAACCTTAGAAGTTCCTTGCATGCAAGCTCCAATTCCTTTCCCTTCACACTCCTCAGAAGTAACCTCTATCCTTTGTCTTCATCATTCCCTTCCTTTTCTTTAGTTATTTTCTACATAGGTTCATATTCCTAACAACGTTGGTTTTGCTGCATCCTTTGTTCTTTATGTAAATGGAATCATCTGTGTTGTTTCTGACTTCTCCCGTGTGATACTGTGTAACTGAGATTCATCCCTGTTGTCGCATGTGGCAGGCAATTGTTCATTTTCATTGCTGTACACTGTTCCACCAAATGAATATACAGTAGACTCTCATTATCATGATAGTTATTTGCAGTCTATAAAGTTGCCATGAACACTGAATTAGGCAATCCTGAAACATTGCTCCTAAGGGAAATATAATTTCAAGTTCCTACCATCCGCTGGTCACAACATTTTCATCGACTGATCGCTGCGTAATCATGTTTCATGTGTGTTTCTGTGTAAAGGCACTCTATTTAATACAAATATTATTGATTCATTAACATTGACCTCACAGCCAACAGCTTGGAGGCCATCTTAAATTATGACATCACCAACAAAGATGCACAAAAATGCAAACTATGTGGCACCAAATAAATCATGAAAAGGACACTTGCTTGCAGTCTGAGACTGAAACCAGAAGGCAGAGCGTCACCTTGTTTGACCTCAGCTGGGAACATATTCCACCAACTCAAATTTCTCACAGCTCTCTCGAATGAGGAGGAAAGCACTCTGGCACTGATTTGTGGTTAAAAATGAATTTTAGCAAATAGGGGAATTTGCAAGTATGGAATCTACAAATAAGAAGAATCAACTGTATCTCAACCTATGTATCCATTCTACTGTCAATGGGTAATTTGGGTTGTTTCCATTTGGGCAGTTATTATTCACAGTGCTATTATAAACATTCTGGCGCATGTTTCCTGGTGCCCACGTACAAGAGCCTTCCAGGGCAGAGCTTTCCAACTTTTGGACCTGGGACTTTGAGGCCTTCATCTCCAGAGACAGCCAGACAGCAGCCCCTGGACCGCTTGGTTCTGGCCCTGAACAACTTTGTCGTCTGACTCCTGTATGCCATACAATCATCATTTTCTGTGTGAGCCATAGAATAAAATGGCTGGGAAGCTGTGTTCCAGTGCTCATACTTAGGACTGAACTTGTCATCTCATAGGGAAAGAAGATTTCCAACATTACTAGATCATGCCAGATTTTTTACAATGCGGTCATGCTAATTTCTACTCCTATCAACAGTGTTTAAGTGTTCCACATCCTCATCAACATTTGATATTTACATTACAAAGTACAAAATTGTTGTCAATCTTGTGATAGTGAAATGGTGTCTCATTGTAGATTTAATTTGCAATTTCTTGATTAGTAATAATATTAGTAATAATATTGAGCAGCTTTTCATGTGCTTGGCCTTGGGGATTTTCTTGTTTATGAGGTGTTCATTTAGTGTCTTTTGCCCATTTTCCCCTTGGGTTGTTTGCATATTTATTTGTGGAAGTTCTTTATGTATTCTATACTTTAATTCTCTGATGATTTCATGTTACGTAAATATCTTCTAGTTTTTAGCTTGCCTTCACTCTTTTTATCATACCTTTTAATGAACAAAAGCACTTCTTTTTAATTTTTCACAGCACTTTATTATGAAAAATTCCATACAAGAAGATCACAGGACTTCCCTGGTGGCACAGTGGTTAAGAATCTGCCTGCCAATGTAGAGGATACGGGTTCGATCACTGGTCCCAGAAGATCCCATATGCCACGGAGCAACTAAGCCTGTGCGGCAGAGCTACTGGAGCCTGTGCTCTAGAGCCTGCGTGCCACAACTGCTAACGCCTGCGTACCTAGAGCCCATGCTCCATAACAAGAGAAACCACTGCAATGAGAAGCCCGCGCACCACAACGAAGAGTAGCCCCTGCTAACCGCAACTAGAGAAAGCCGGCGCGCAGCAACAGAGTCCCAGCGCAGCCAAAAGAATAAATAAATAAAACTTTAAAAGAAAGAAGAAGCTCACAAGATGATCCGGGGAAGTTGAAGGGGTACTTGCTGATCACGGACCACCTTCGCTCTCACCTGATGACCTTGCTTCCCATTTCATTGAGAGTATACAGGCAATCAGAAACAAACTTCCCTCATTCATAAATATTTTTCTCTATTTTGGATCATTCCTATCAGCATACAAGTATCTTGTCGTTTCTCCCAATTAAAGAAAACATTCTTTTGATTCCAATTTCCCTTCAAGCTACACCATTTTTCTCTGCTCACCTTCACATAAAACCTCCTAAAGAGTCGATGTATACTTGCTGTCTCAAATTCCTCTCTTCGCATTCACTCTTTCTCTCCTTTCCATTTAACAATTCTCTATTGAGGGCTTACAAGGTACTGTTCTAACACATGGTGCTACATCACTGAGAAAAAGTGATGACGTTCCTTCCCTCAAGAGCTTACATTTCTGTCATAGGCCTATTGGCAATATTTTCTCAATCTTCAACTATGTCCATTCCTTTGTTGTTGGAAATCACTTTCCTGGACACAGGTTCAATCTTTATTAGTTGCCTAGAGTGTTGATCCTAGAACACTCCTTTACCAAACCCTAAAGTGGGATCTTCTGCTTCCTAGAATTAATGTCTTCATTGTTCTTGGTTTACCACAGTGTTTTGATGGGACTCATTCTCCGGGTACCATGGGTGATAATTTCTTTTAAGACTTTGCATGAACAAATATTACCTTTAATATTACCTTTAATTTCATGCTTATTTGATAGCTGTTATATAATTTCAGGCTGAAAAGTTTTCTGACTTTCAATGTCACTTTTCAGAATGCTGGTACTATTTTGCATGCCATTATGATTCCCAAGCTTTTATGTATGACACATTTAATTTTTTTAGTTATATATATTTTGATTTATTACATAGTAAAATTAACTTTTTTGTTTTCAGTACCATGAGTTTTAACACATGGACAGAGTTGTGTAACTATCACCACAATCAGGATACAAAACAGTTCCATTAGCCCCCAAATCTCCCTCATTCTGCTGCTTTGTAGTCAAACCATCTCCCTCATCCCAAACCTCTGATAACTGGTGATCTGTTTCCCATCCCTATAGTTTTACCTTTTCCAAATATTATACAACCACAATCACACAGTATGTAACATTTTGAGACTGGCTTCTTTCATTTAGCATAATGCATTCGCGATTCATCCAAGTTGTTGCATGTATCAAGAGTTCCTTCCTTTGTATTGTTAAAAAATGTTTCATTTATAGATGTATGGTTTTATTCGTTCATCTGTTGAATAACATCTTGATTGCTTTCAGTTTGGGGTGACTTTGAATAAGGTTTCTATTAACATTCTATTAACAATCATGTTAACATTCTATTCACATCCATAGTGTGCATTGGGAAGTGAGTTCCTGTGATGGCTGTCTCCAGCCTGTAGTTAGCTTCACTCTCTCCAGAGTGTCTGCAGGGACACATGACCTGGAATGACTGTCTCTACTGGTCAGAGGCAGGTCCAAGGTCTAAGCTAGCTCTGTTTCCTCGAAGTGCACACACACTCATTGGTAATGGCCTCAGCTCAGTGGGGAGCAGTGCCGGAGCAAGAGGGGCTAGAACATAAGCCTGCTACAGGCTGGGTGGGGCACTGGGTACATTCTAGGAATCGAGCCAGAGGCCTGGGCAGCAATCAAGCCCACCTTCTCCAGGGAGGGGTTTGAGGGGAAGGATTAAGTCCCACAAACGTTCTTTTCTGACCCTGAGGTCTGTGACTGTCCCATCCCACCTGTGGTCTGTCCACCTGAGCTCATGCCATGGACTCTGGAAGGGAGCCAGGGTGAGAATATGGGGGAAGGGTGGACCCAAGTGCTCCCCATTGTCCAGGTGCAGTCACTCCTTACTTCCCATCATCACTGCGCCCATCCTGCCCCTGTCCCGGGTAGCTCATGTTGGGTGGCCTCATTTATGGGTCCCCTGATTCTAAGATGAGCTACTCTGAGGAGCCACCCTTCCCAATCTCATTCCATCCACACCCACAGTAGTTGTCAGACATCATAGGATCACAGAGTAGGATCGAGAGCCACCTCCAACGAATCCAACATTTCGAGCATCCCGACACCCTGTCGTGGGGTTTGCTGACTTCTGCATCATCCCCCTCCCATGTTTTGGGAATTTAACGACAATCCTTGAACAAAACAGATCCGACCCTTGCTTTTGCTCATTCGATGCCTTCCAGAACCTGGACCAGCCTCTACTCCCTTTACTCCCTGAATCACATCTTTCTCCCTCAAGGGAGATTACCCCTGATTACATTTATTCACACACAGGGACACACAGTCACCAACCTTGAATGGCCAATCTACCATCATACCCCCTTTTGTGTAGTAAAACACTGGTCTTTCGGGAAGGGTGTCAGGCAGAACCACCCTTGCCTCACTCAAACACAAATCTGTCCCTCTGAGTCTCAGGCTGGTACAGCCCTGGGTCCTGGCTGAGGGAAGGAAGTGCTCCCCAACCTCGAGTGAGGGGGAAATCGAACATGGAGTTCAGACTCAATCTCATGTGTCCTAAAGAGGCACTCTGGGAGATTGAGCTGGGACACGGAAATATCATTCCCAGGAAAATCTGTGTCATGGGGCTGGTGGAAGAGTATTTGACGGGGACCATGCAACAACACACACCGACTAACCACACTTGCCATAGAACCTGACGGGCCAATTTCCACTCAAGGGTGTACAGACGACCCAGCTGGAGGAGGGTGGTCAGCTGGCTACGGCAGGCAGGATGTGAATGCTTCCAGATTGGAGCTCTGGAAGGCGGTCATGAGTTCCTGCTGATGGGAAGGGTGAATGGCAGAGATGAATGGGAACCGCCAGACCCCAGAGGAGGAGGGGGGTTTGGAGAGAACTAGAAGAGGGCCTTCGGGGGAAACGGAGGACGTGCCAATGTGGCCAGGCAGAGCACACACAGGACCCAGACCTGTGGCACTCCGCTGGCTTGTCTGCAGGGATGGTAGCAGAGGCTGGCCCAGAGTCCCCACCACAGGGTGCCAGAGATACCATTCTGGAAAAGGCTCTGACGTGGAGCAGCGCCCCGCCCCAGGCCCCTACCCCGACCCCGACCCCTACCCCTCCAGAGAGAAGGCAGAACACAGAATATGAGAGGTACTTTAATCGGAAACTGCTGTGAAACTGGGGCGGGGCGGGGGCAAAACAAGGCGGAGAGGAAGCCCTAGGTGAGGAAGAACAGAAGGGAACGAGCTTGGCCACAGCTCCAGGGCCCCAAAGGTACCAGCTGCTCCTCTTGCAGGAAGACGCTGGGCTCAACCTGTGAAACAGCAGAGTCAGGGAAGAGCCTCAAGCCATGGCCAGCCCCCAGCCCTGCTCAACAGCCAGGACTGTGGGAAGGGGTGCGGTGTGTGTAACACTCACTTCAAAGGGTCTGCGACTTGTCAGCCAGGTACTGCATGGCGGCTGCAACAGGGACAGGCATTAGCAGGTGCTCCAGACAGAGGGATATAGAAGCCTGTCCCCCATCCCCGTGAGGAACCGCCTAGCCCTGAAACCTGAAACCCCTCCAGACCCCATGCAAAGAGCTCTGGGCCTGGTCACTCCCCACCACCCAAATTGAATGTGGAACCGGTTCCTAAAGCAAAACAAAATGTGCCAGCAGCTCTCATGCTGTGGGCCGTGCCACAACCACTCAGAACTTGTCACACACACAAACAAACAATCCAACAAGAACGTTAGAAGCCACACCAAGCAGCAGTTCAAGGGAAAAATCAACGAGGCATCTCTAAAAGTCCTATCAGAAGGACATTCCCTAGGACTGGTCTGGTTGTCAAAGTGTGCATGCAGTCCAGACAGTACTTTGCTATTTGTACACACGCCCAGCTGTACATGCACAACCAGCTCCAGGGGGAGGCCTGAGAGGTTCTC
Source organism: Phocoena phocoena (assembly GCF_963924675.1). Lineage (NCBI taxonomy): Eukaryota > Metazoa > Chordata > Mammalia > Artiodactyla > Phocoenidae > Phocoena > Phocoena phocoena. The sequence goes on along the minus strand of NC_089240.1, from coordinate 60,897,530 downwards.
CTCCCCACAGGGATGATCGTCCCTGCCAGGCCCACCGAACCTGCAGCCCACCCCCACCCCAGGTGCCCACCCGGTTCTGCACTAAGACACCGCTCTCCGGCCCTGGTTCCTCATACCAAGTTGCTCCTTAAGTTCGTCTACTTCTCTCTTTAGCTCGAGACACTAGGCCAGCAGACAGAGGAGGAAGAGAAATGATTAGTATACTCTGGCCTCCTCTCTCCTCCATCTTCTCCACTCCCCCGGGCCCTCCACCCCAAAGCCGGGTGGTTAGACTGGCAAGGGCTCCTCAGTGGAAAGAAGGTGGGCTCCCTCCGTGGGGTACGTGATGGGGGCAGGGGAGGGGTCGCCCACACATGTCAGCTGAACTTGGACCCAGATCCCACCCTCGAGTTTGGGCCTGCATTTCCAGGATGCAGAGGAAGCATTACCCAAGGACAGCAGGGCGCTCCCAGTGGCTGCTGCTGCGTTTCCGGTCTTGGGGGATGGTCAAGTGGCTCCCGGTCACCTGAGAGGGAAAGGACACACAATCCAGCTTCCCAGGCTCCCAGTGAGGTGGAAAGGGCCAAGGGGGCTCTAAAGTGAGGTGAGGCAGCACCACCCTCTGCTGGCAACCAGCCGCCCCTGCTCTCCCCAGCGGCTGGAACCTTGTCTCTGGGCCTGCCTCCCCTGTTCCCCGGGGGCAGCCATTTCGCCATTGTGGTCCCCAAACAATGTGGCTCTGGATTCGACCCTCCCAGAGCTGCACCCACAGCCAGCACTTGGGAGAGCAATGTGGCCGAACAGGACTTAACAGAAAAGGCTGTTCCCCTGCAAGTCTACACCCGGAGCAGCTGTTTGGGGCACTGCCACCGATCACCCCGGTCGCACAAACCCCACACAGAGGATGATGTGGCTCAAGGCCAGCCCTGCCAGCACCCGGTCTTCTGTGGGAGAAGCTGCCTGGGAGCAAGGCTGTGCCCCCAGCCGAGACAGAGGCAGAGGTTTCTGTCCTCAACCCCTCTTCCCTCCCCTCATATCGAACCCACGACACTCACCTGAGGGGGCAGGCCCCCTGGGCATGACTACTCCCCGGTTCAGGGCCAAGGGTTCTGAGTGTCCTGGATCTTGGGGGCTTCGGGTGTTGACGTCGCCACTGCTGGCTTTTCTACGATGCATGCGCAGATAAGATGCCGCTGGCCTGTGAGTTAGCAGCTGAAACAAAAATTTCTCACCGATTTGGACTAAGGAAGTGTGTGTGTGTGTGTGTGTGTGTGTGTGTGTGTGTGTGTGGGAGAGAGAGAGAGAGAGAGAGAGGGAGAGAGAGTGAGAGAGAGAGATGTGTGATTCCCGCCAGGGTGAGGCAGGGAATTGGGAAGGGAATTGAAAGGCTGATCTCATTAGCACTTTCACCCTCTGTCATCCCCAGGCCAGCAGGCAGAGCCGATCTAGGGATAACAGTGGGACACTGAGAAAGCCCAGGCCCCCTGCGAGGAAGGTCTGGGGAACTGCTAGGAAAGAGGATTTAGGAAGATGATGAGTCTAAATACTGAGGGTTTCCGGGGAAGCTTTTAAGGGATCCCCCGACCCAATTCAGCTACCAGCCCTCCCTTCCATCCCAGCCCAAGTCTCTCAGAGGAGGCTGGAAAGAGGCCAAGGGTGGAGAACCGGGCCCAGGACACCCGAAGTGCTACCTTAATGTTTGTCCCTAGGAAAAGGAGCCCGATGTGGCATCGTAATGACCCAGTGACCGAGGGGCACCCAATGCTGACCTCTGAGGAGTGGACAGAGGCAGCATGGGTGAAGACGTGTGCCCTGGGTGCTGTGGGGGGGGGAAGAGTGGGGAGAGAGGAGGAGCATGGCCTACTCACTTGGCCCTTTGGGGCTGGGTCTCTATTTGGGTCCTTATCTTCTCCCGCCACCGCCTCAGATTCCGTTGCCCACCTGACCACGGATTTCTTCCCAGCGCCGCTGTGCTCGGACTGTTTGGTTCCCGAAAGGACCAAGGTATAACTCTTGGGTCTCCCAGGCTGCGGAATACCAGAGATTGGGGGGAAGGTGGCCGGTTCCACGGGACTTGCCGAGATTCGCTGCCCCCGGGAACGGAAGGTTTCCCCCAGGGCAACTTTGGATGCTCCCCCGACGGATTTCTTCTCCTGGGCTCCGTTCTTCCTAGGAGTGACCCGCGGCAGGCCACCTGCAGCAGCAGCAGAAGCAGAAGCAGAAGCAGCAGCAGCAGCAGCAGCAGCTCCCGGGTAGCTGGGCTTGCTGCCCCCCTTCCCCCACAGCACGCTCTGCATTTTCTTAGGGGAAGAGATGCCCTGCTCTCCCACGCCCTGCCTTTCCACAACCGAAGAGAGTCCTCGCGGAGCCGACGACAGGGAAGAGCCTGTCACGTGAAGGAAATTCTCCCTGGCTTGGAACTTCGAGTGTCTGGGAGTGTCCCCGGGATCCTCGGGTCTGCTGGGCTTGGCCTGGCCTCCTCCTCTGGGGTAAGTGCTCACCGTCATCAGCTGTGTCTCACTGAATTCATCTGAGGACTCGGAGTCGGACAGCAGCCAGGCCAGGCCTTCTGCGGAGCGCCGCTGGCGATCCGCAGCCACGTTCAACCTACGCTTAGTGCCTCTCTTAGGGTTCCCCAAGGCCCGGCCCGCTTCAGGCCCACCGAGGTGGGGAGGGCCGGCTGGAGCCGTCGGCGCCTCCCCACAGCTCTGGCCGGGCGCTCCTCGACCGCCGGGACTCGCCTCGAGGCGCAGTGTCAACACTGTGTACTCTTTGAAGGCAGTGGAGCTCTCCGGGGACGGGTACCTGCGGACGCCCAGCACGTCCTGGTCGGTCAGCTGCTGCAGGTTGGCCTCCTCGGCCTCCTCAGACTCCTCGATCTCCTCAGACTCCTCGATCAGGTCCAGGAGGTCCCTCGTGTGGTCATCTGGGGAGCCAGGTCCGCCTTCGCGGCCCCACAGCACAGGCCCTCGTGCTTCTAGCATCTCCCGCTTCGACTGGAAGCCCTCGGGGTCCGGGAAGCCGCCTCCGCCCTCGCCGCTCCGCGGCTCCCCAGGCTCGGGACCTGGGTCGGGTCCCCGCGGGACTGGGGGGCCGGCCGCACGGACGCCGGCCCGCTCCTTGCCCTTTGGGCGGACACGCCTTCTCCACACAAACACCTCATCCGGGGAGCTCATGTCGCGACCCGGGCGGCCCTGGAATCGGGGCGACGGTCGATGGCCCGAGTTGCGGTCGCGGTCACGGCAGGATAGGCGTGCGGCGCTCAGAAGGCAGCGTCAGCCACCTCACGCGCCGCACGAGCTCGCCTCAAAAGGAAGGACGTGCCACTTTCAGCGCGCCTCCCACGCCCGCGCAGCAGCCTCCTCATTGGTCAGGCCCCCGCCAACCAGCAGGCGCCTTGTTCGCCCGCCCCCTCGAAGCCTAACCAATGGGGTCGAGGGCCTCTGGTTTGCTCGCAAGCCCGTGGGCGGTCCGGGCAGTTGGCTGGTGAAGGGGATGGTGGGAGTGCTTCCCTCTGTCAAGCCTCTGGGCCCGCCTCCACCTGTCTGGCCTCCCCTTTCCTGTTAGAGTCACAGCTCTGAGCCTCCGTTTCCCATCTATACAGGGGGTCGAGGGCGTCGGGGAGTGAGGGCACCGGGCTCCAGGGTGGTGAGGATGAAACGTCAAGATGGAGGCACTGGATGCCTAGCTCGCGCCGAAAGCATTTGCCAGCCTCCCTTCCACGGCAAGCCTTACGACCCAACAGTAGAATGGGCACAGGAGTCCCGCAGTCAGTGATCAAGGGTCGGCCAGAGAGCAAAGGGATCGTATTTTCGTTCTGTAAGGTCTGTCTCAACTGCTCCATCAAATGTGGCTCAGCAAACGTTATCGGCAGGTGGGTTTGGCGGATAGACTTGGGGTTGGCCTCGCTCCATCAGCCCTTCCCCCTCTCTGAGGCAAATTCAAAGAAGAGGAAATCGCAGTGGCCAGTTACACCCCGAAAGATGCTCCCCACCGCTGATCCTGGAGATGTGAACTAAAACCACGAATCGGGTTTCACACACTAGGTTGACAACCTTCAGAGAGCTTAACCATTCCGAGGGTGGGAGAGGTTAGGAGCAAACCCCTGTGGCGGTGGTGCAACATTCCCATTTGGGAGGTAATTTGGCAGAATCCATCGAAAGCAACTTAGTGCTGGCACGGACTCTGTGCCTGGCACTCTTCTAAGCGCTGGGCATAAATAATAATGCATCCGCGTGACACGCCTTTAACTATAGTACCAACTATTACTGGCCTCTTACCGGTGAGGAAACAGGCACTGAGAGGTTCGGCCACTGGCCCAAGGTCATTCGGCTCGTGGGGATCAGCGGCAGGATTGAAACCAATCAATCTGACTCCAGAGTCCTTGCTTTTAGCCCAAGATCTTTAAAAGGAAGGAAAAAAGAATCTATTTCCTCTATGCTCCTGCAAGTCCGCTGCCTGGTACTTCTTCCGGAGACAAGCTGGTACCTGTAGTGTACAAGAACACATGCACAAGGGTGTTGGTGACGGGAAAAACTGGGAACACTCCAAATTCCCGTCAGTAAGGAAATGGATGAATGCAACGTGGCTTAGCATCCAGTAGCATAAAGCGTGGCAGTCCAACGGAATGCATCAGGCCATTCTCACAGCTTTCGAAAGCATCTGCCTGACTTCAAACTGCAAGTTGCAGAACGATGGCTTTGGATTCACATTTGTAAGTTAAATCACTCGCGTGCGTGGGCACACGCACACACACCAGTCAATCCTATGTAATATATGAGAATTCATTTAAGTATATGTACAAGTATGTTTCAAAGTTTTGAAGGACGCACAACCAAGGCCTACCAGTTGTGATGACGGTGGGTGTGGATAGCCAGGTGTCTCTCAATTTTTCTTGGAACTGTCAGTTCTCAGCTCCCCTGAGCTGAGCAGTACTGATGTCTGGGGAGTGGTGCCTCCCTTGGTTTCTATACGGCCCATGGGTGTTAGAATTTCCCTTGTCTGCCACCCAACTCCTACTCTAACACCGCTCCATTCCTCCCATACCTTCCTTCTGCTCCTTCCCGTTCATACTCCTCTGTCTTCAGTCACCTCTCTCTCCTGCATCCTGCTCTGGCTGACGTCCTGGGGTGTCTGAACCCCTGTTGCCTGTGGAACTCAAAGGCCCAGTTTTCTGGGTCTGCACCTGAGAAGCTGGCCATGCTGGGGAAGTTTCAGAGCAGGGGAGATTGGGTGCACTGTAAATCTGCAATCCTCCTCCTCGAGCCTGCCCCCGATGGTGCCTGCCCGTTTGTGGATACCGCCCACTTCCACTTCTCCCAGTGACTTTTTAAGTCATGGTGTGCTATTTCAGATATGTTAAAATGGATAAGGAAGGATATAGCAAAATCTCCTGCATCCACCAGCACCCTAGGAAACATTAGCAGTGGATTCAGTGGAAGCCTCCGTCTTCCCTCTCACCATTTCCATTCCCTTCCTCCCTCCCCCAGAGAGAGACTCCCGGAACTTCTTCTCACCTTCTCCACTCTCTTCGTCCCTGTGGCTCTCCTACCTCCTCTTCCCCTGCATCCCATACGTCTCCAATGATGTCACTAATCTCTGCTTTAGCACCCTATGCTCACCAGGATCCAATACTGGTTTTGACTTACTCTCTTGGCCTGGGGTGGGAGCCAGTGTCAGAGGTTCCTCTTGGCTTTCCCCACCGGGATAGCTCTTACCTTGCAGAGCAGTGATCCAATGTGGAAGTCACTGCTCCAGCTGCCAAGTGTATCACTTATCATTATCAGCTTGGGGACTGGAGAAATGACCGCTATTTTGGTCCAGGGACCCCTTCAGCTCACTGTGAACCGGTCTCTATTCCCAACTCCTTTTAATGTCAGGGCCTCATAAGCCCCATTCTAATGAGGCCCCATCACGACACTTTGGGCCTCCTGGATCAATGTCAGCTCAGATCCTGTGTCCAGTAGTAGTAGAAGTGTCTGGGTCTTTTTCTAGCCTCAGGGTACAGTCACCTGAGAAATGGCAGTCATTCTCTTTAGGGACGGTCATAACCCACTGCCTTGTTTCTGGATCCTTCCTCCTAAAGACTCATCCATCTCTTCAGTGGGGCCAGTCTGTGAACTGGCTCAGGACCAGGAACTGAGCAGGAGACTGTGTCTTTTTAGCGGGATGATGGCCCTCCTTCTCTTGCATTCTTGCCTTTTGCTGGCTGTAGTTGCCCCTAGGGAGCCATGCTGTCTGAGCCATCTTCTCAGCTTTCTGCCGGTCAAGCAGGCACTCTTGACTGCCCCTCTGACCTTGCTGGTCGTTACTGGAAATGTGGTCTGCTGGCATCTCTTGGTTAAGAGCTGCCCTCTGCCCTCTATTATGTCAGAATTCGTTGGCTCCCATGGGTGGTAATGAGCCCAGGTTGGGACCACTTTCCTTCCATCATTGGCATTGGCCTGCAGAGGGGAGCAACCAGCAAACTTCTAGTGATGCTGGGGCCCCTCTCACCAGAACACTCCTGATGGCTTAGGTGAGTGATGTGTCCTCTCAGCCCTACAGTGGGACATAACCATGAGGCCATGTGACTGGCCTCACCTTCTCTGTCTGTTCTAGCCTCACTCAACCTTTTTGTTCCTTCCTCTGCCATCTGCCAATCCAAGGCAGGCATTTCCACTTCTCTGCTTATGGGCCATCACTTTCTCAAAGTTTCAAAGGGCCAGTCTGGCGGTGAATTTCCTCCATCTCCTGGAGTCCTTGCCCGTGTGTTAAATCCCATGGCATGAGAAAGCGCCTCCGCTCAGTAAAACTTGCTTATCCTCTCTTATATTCCTGTCCACTTGATCCAGCACCCTCAAAATCCAATCCCAGGGATACTGCCCTCCTCCTGCCAGTACAGGCTTGTTATTTCTTGGTGTATAATTTCTTTTTCCCCTCATCAGGCTCGGCATATCCCAGTGAGTTTATGGAGAAGAGATGAGGGTTTCCCTGGGAGAGGCGTCTGTCACTTTGTGGGGGAGCGGACTCTGTAGCATCTACCAGCACAGGGCATGTGTTAGCTGTTGCTGGGGAAGGAAGGGCCACCCTGCAAGCTTTGAGGACTCAGGACGTTTGGATCTGATAAGCCAACGTTTGGAGACATCCATGCCAATATACCCGGCCTACATTTCAGAGTCTGAAGTTTTTCCAAAAAGGGCCCTGACCTTCCCATAACAGGCCTGTGTTTGTCAAGGATGTGTACATCTCTGGAGTTCTGCACTTACTGTTATCACATAATGTGTGAGCTACTCAGCTGTCTCTGCAGGAGGCAAGGGCATTTTGTAAGCCACCAAGAAAACCCCATGAATCTTACACTTGGCCCTTAACTGTTTGGTAATGTCCCTTAGTTTCTCATTATGTCTTTGCAGGGCGCCAGTATAACAGTGATGAACAGCCGCCTCTGCCCTCCCTATAGACATAGTGCCCTCCCTACCATTCAAAGGCCTGAATCATCTCACAGGCCACAAGTAAGACCCTCCACTGGGATATTTTTCAAGGTGCGTATGGATAAAACTTTAAGGAATCAGGAGGTAACCTTGTGCTAAAGATTATCCATGCCCCACATAACACTCAAAATGGTACGCTCTTTGTCATTTGGGCAGTGAGTGAGCTGGTCCATAAACCCCATCTTATAGCTAACTTCTCAGACCACTCCTGGTACCACTTTTGTTAGTTTGGGCTCTCCAAAAATACAGGCACCAAGGCATGATTGGACATGAACGAACATGATGGGAGAATGGAGTGTGAAGGATAAAGGAGAAGGAGCAGGAATGAGTCTTCTTCTTCAGGGTGCGGTGTGGGTCTGACGTCTGTAAGAGAGACGTGGGGGAAAGGAGGGTCAGTAAGAAGAATCTCAGATGCAGTTTCGTTCTAACACTAAACTTTCGTTCAGTTTAGTTTGGTTTGTTCACGCTCATGTGGAGTCCCCAACCTACAGATGCCATTTAGAGGAGTCCCTGTCCTGCAGCAGTATGCCCCTGCCATGCTCAGTCACTGGCTGGGAGCTACCCAGAGGATGTGGGATCTTGGCACAAACAATGGTGGTGCCAGAGAAGTGGCAGCTGGCACTTGCCAATCTACTATGTTCCCTGCAGTGGATCGGAGGGGCATGTTTCTATGGCCACCACGAGGAAGCAGAAGTCCAAGATGACTAACATTTCCGTTTTGAGTGACTTTGTGGTGGGGAGCATAAGGACACAGGAAGTAAAGAAAGGTTGGGAGGGAAATGATGGGATTTTGGATACATTAAGGTTGTGTTTCTTATAGGACATGCAGGTGGAATTAGCCAGAATGCACTTAGAAATTTGGTTCTGGAACACCAGTGAGGGATCAAAGCTGGAGAGGGATACAGATATGGGAGTCATTCATTCCCTCAGTAAACTTTTATAGCAGTGTTTTTTCAAATGTCACCATAACCTTAGAAGTTCCTTGCATGCAAGCTCCAATTCCTTTCCCTTCACCCTCCTCAGAAGTAACCTCTATCCTTTGTCTTCATCATTCCCTTCCTTTTCTTTAGTTATTTTCTACATAGGTTCATATTCCTAACAACGTTGGTTTTGCTGCATCCTTTGTTCTTTATGTAAATGGAATCATCTGTGTTGTTTCTGACTTCTCCCGTGTGATACTGTGTAACTGAGATTCATCCCTGTTGTCGCATGTGGCAGGCAATTGTTCATTTTCATTGCTGTACACCGTTCCACCAAATGAATATACAGTAGACTCTCATTATCATGATAGTTATTTGTAGTCTATAAAGTTGCCATGAACACTGAATTAGGCAATACTGAAACATTGCTCCTAAGGGAAATATAATTTCAAGTTCCTACCATCCGCTGGTCACAACATTTTCATCGACTGATCACTGCGTAATCATGTTTCATGTGTGTTTCTGTATAAAGGCACTCTATTTAATACAAATATTATTGATTCATTAACATTGACCTCACAGCCAACAGCATTATAAATCATGCCTGAGCAAGGTTTATGTAACACAGATATTTTCTTGAGTGCACGTCATAGTCATTTTGCACTCAAGAACACTAGACAATACTTCAGCACTAAGGTTGGAGGCCATCGTTAATTATGAAATCACCAACAAAGAAGCACAAAAATGCAAACTTTGTGGCACCAAATAAATCATGAAAAGGACACTTGCTTGCAGTCTGAGACTGAAACCAGAAGGCAGAGCGTCACCTTGTTTGACCTCAGCTGGGAACATATTCCACCAACTCAAATTTCTCACAGCTCTCTCGAATGAGGAGGAAAGCACTCTGGTACTGATTTGTGGTTTAAAATGAATTTTAGCAAATAGGGGAATTTGCAAGTATGGAATCTACAAATAAGAAGAATCAACTGTATCTCAACCTATGTATCCATTCTACTGTCAATGGGTAATTTGGGTTGTTTCCATTTGGGCAGATATTATTCATAGTGCTATTATAAACATTCTGGCACATGTTTCCTGGTGCCCACGTACAAGAGCCTTCCAGGGCAGAGCTTTCCAACTTTTGGACCTGGGACTTTGAGGCCTTCATCTCCAGAGACAGCCAGACAGCAGCCCCTGGACCGCTTGGTTCTGGCCCTGAACAACTTTGTCATCTGACTCCTGTATGCCATACCATCATCATTTTCTGTGTGAGCCATAGAATAAAATGGCTGGGAAGCTGTGTTCCAGTGCTCATACTTAGGACTGAACTTGTCATCTCATAGGGAAAGAAGATTTCCAACATTACTAGATCATGCCAGATTTTTTACAATGTGGTCATGCTAATTTCTACTCCTACCAGCAGTGTTTAAGTGTTCCACATCCTCATCAACATTTGATATTAACAAAGTACAAAATTGTTGTCAATCTTGTGATAGTGAAATGGTGTCTCATTGTAGATTTAATTTGCAATTTCTTAATTAGTAATAATATTAGTAATAATATTGAGCAGCTTTTCATATGCTTGGCCTTGGGGATTTTCTTGTCTATGAGGTGTTCATTTAGTGTCTTTTGCCCACTTTCCCCTTGGCTTGTTTGCATATTTATTTGTGGAAGTTCTTTATGTATTCTATACTTTAATTCTCTGATGATTTCATGTTTTGTAAGTATCTTCTAGTTTTTAGCTTGCCTTCACGCTTTTTATCATACCTTTTAATGAACAAAAGCACTTCTTTTTAATTTTTCACAGCACTTTATTATGAAAAGTTCCATACAAGAAGATCACGGGACTTCCCTGGTGGTACAGTGGTTAAGAATCTGCCTGCCAATGTAGGGGACACGGGTTCGATCCCTGATCCCAGAAGATCCCATATGCCACGGAGCAACTAAGCCTGTGCGGCACAGCTACTGGAGCCTGTGCTCTAGAGCCTGCGTGCCACAACTGCTGACGCCTGCGTGCCTAGAGCCCATGCTCCACAACAAGAGAAGCCACTGCAATGAGAAGCCCACGCACCGCAACGAAGAGTAGCCCCTGCTAACCGCAACTAGAGAAAGCTTGCGCGCAGCAACAGAGGCCCATTGCACCCCAAAAAATAAATAAAAAACTTTATAAAAGAAAGAAGAAGATCACAAGATGATCCGGGGAAGTTGAGGGGGTACTTGCTGATCATGGACCATCTTCGCTCTCACCTGATGACCTTGCTTCCCATTTCATTGAGAGTATACAGGCAATCAGAAACAAACTTCCCTCATTCATAAATATTTTTCTCTATTTTGGATCATTCCTATCAGCATACAAGTATGTTGTCGTTTCTCCCAATTAAAAAAAATCTTCTTTTGATTCCAATTTCCCTTCAAGCTACACCATTTTTCTCTGCTCACCTTCACATAAAAACTCCTTAAGAGTCGGTGTATACTTGCTGTCTCAAATTCCTCTCTTCTCGTTCACTCTTTCTCTCCTTTCCACTTAACAATTCTCTATTGAGGACTCACAAGGTACTGTTCAAACACATGGTGCTGTTCTAACACATGGTGATACATCACTGAGAAAAACAGATGACGTTCCTTCCCTCAAGAGCTTACATTTCTGTCATAGGCCTATTGGCAATATTTTCTCAATCTTCAACCATGTCCATTCCTTTGTTGTTGGAAATCACTTTCCTGGACCCAGGTTCAATCTTTATTGGTTGCCTAGAGTGTTGCTCCTAGAACACTCCTTTACCAAATCCCAAAGTGGGATCTTCTGCTTCCTAGAACTAATGTCTTCATTGTTCTTGGTTTACCACAGTGTTTTGATGGGACTCATTCTCCGGGTACCATGGGTGATAATTTCTTTTAAGACTTTGCATTAGCAAATATTACCTTTAATATTACCTTTAATTTCATGCTTATTTGATAGCTGATATATAATTTCAGGCTGAAAAGTTTTCTGACTTTCAATGTCACTTTTGAGAATGCTGGTACTATTTTGCATGCCATTGTGATTCCCAAGCCTTTATGTATGACACGTTTAATTTTTTTAGTTATATATATTTTGATTTATTACATAGTAAAATTAACTTTTTTGTTTTCAGTACCATGAGTTTTAACACATGGACAGAGTTGTGTAACTATCACCACAATCAGGATACAAAAGAGTTCCATCAGCCCCCAAATCTCCCTCATTGTGCTGCTTTGTAGTCAAACCATCTCCCCCATCCCAAACCTCTGATAACTGGTGATCTGTTTCCCATCCCTATAGTTTTACCTTTTCCAACTATTATACAAACACAGTGACACAGTATGTAACATTTTGAGACTGGCTTCTTTCATTTAGCATAATGCTTTCGCGATTCATCCAAGTTGTTGCATGTATCAAGAGTTCCTTCTTTTGTATTGTTAAAAAATGTTTCATTTATAGATGTATGGTTTTATTCGTTCATCTGTTGAATAACATCTTGATTGCTTTCAGTTTGGGGTGACTTTGAATAAGGTTTCTATTAACATTCTATTAACAATCATGTTAACATTCTATTCACATCCATAGTGTGCACTGGGAAGCGAGTTCCTGTGGTGGCTGTCTCCAGCCTGTAGTTAGCTTCACTCTCCCCAGAGTGTCTGCAGGGACACATGACCTGGAATGACTGTCTCTACTGGTCAGAGGCAGGTCCAAGGTCTAAGCTAGCTCTGTTTCCTCGAAGTGCACACACACTGATTGGTAATGGCCTCAGCTCAGTGGGGAGCAGTGCCGGAGCAAGAGGGGCTAGAACATAAGCCTGCTACAGGCTGGGTGGGGCACTGGGTACATTCTAGGAATCGAGCCAGAGGCCTGGGCAGCAATCAAGCCCACCTTCTCCAGGGAGGGGTTTGAGGGGAAGGATTAAGTCCCACGAACGTTCTTTTCTGACCCTGAGGTCTGTGACTGTCCCATCCCACCTGTGGTCTGTCCACCTGAGCTCATGCCATGGACTCTGGAAGGGAGCCAGGGTGAGGGTGGACCCAAGTGCTCCCCATTGTCCAGGTGCAGTCACTCCTTACTTCCCGTCCTCACTGTGCCCATCCTGCCCCTGTCCCGGGTAGCTCATGTTGGGTGGCCTCATTTATGGGTCCCCTGATTCTAAGATGAGCTACTCTGAGGAGCCACCCTTCCCAATCTCATTCCATCCACACCCACAGTAGTTGTCAGACATCATAGGATCACAGAGTAGGATCGAGAGCCACCTCCAGCGAATCCAACATTCCAAGCATCCCGACACCCTGTCGTGGGGTTTGCTGACTTCTGCATCATCCCCCTCCCATGTTTTGGGAATTTAACGACAACCCTTGAACAAAACAGATCCGACCCTTGCTTTTGCTCATTCGATGCCTTCCAGAACCTGGACCAGCCACTACTCTCTTTACTCCCTGAATCACATCTTTCTCCCTCAAGGGAGATTACCCCTGATTACATTTATTCACACACAGGGACACACAGTCGCCGACCTTGAATGGCCAATCTACCATCATACCCCCTTTTGTGTAGTAAAACACCGGTCTTTCGGGAAGGGTGCCAGGCAGAACCACCCTCGCCTCACTCAAACACAAATCTCTCCCTCTGAGTCTCAGACTGGTACAGCCCTGGGTCCTGGCTGAGGGAAGGAAGTGCTCCCCAACCTCGAGTGAGGGGGAAATCGAACATGGAGTTCAGACTCAATCTTGTGTGTCCTAAAGAGACAGTCTGGGAGATTGAGCTGGGACACGGAAATATCATTCCCAGGAAAATCTGTGTCATGGGGCTTGTGGAAGAGTATTTGACGGGGACCATGCAACAACACACACCGACTAACCACACTTGCCATAGAACCTGACGGGCCAATTTCCACTCAAGGGTATACAGACGACCCGGCTGGAGGAGGGTGGTCAGCTGGCTACGGCAGGCAGGATGTGAATGCTTCCAGATTGGAGCTCTGGAAGGCGGTCATGAGTTCCTGCTGATGGGAAGGGTGAATGGCAGAGATGAATGGGAACCGCCAGACCCCAGAGGAGGAGGGGGGTTTGGAGAGAACTAGAAGAGGGCCTTCGGGGGAAACGGAGGACGTGCCAATGTGGCCAGGCAGAGCACACACAGGACCCAGACCTGTGGCACTCCGCTGGCTTGACTGCAGGGATGGTAGTAGAGGCTGGCCCAGAGTCCCCACCACAGGATGCCAGAGGTACCGTTGTGGAAAAGGCTCTGACGTGGAACAGCGCCCCGCCCCGGCCCCCTTCCCCAAACACTACCCCTACCCCTCCAGAGAGAAGGCAGAACACAGAATATGAGAGGTACTTTAATTGGAAACTGCTGTGAAACTGGGGTGGGGCGGGGGCAAAACAAGGGGGAGAGGAAGCCCTAGCTGAGGCAGAACAGGAGGGAACAAGCTTGGCCACAGCTCCAGGGCCCCAAAGGTACCAGCTGCTCCTCTTGCAGGAAGACGCTGGGCTCAACCTGTGAAACAGCAGAGTCAGGGAAGAGCCTCAAGCCATGGCCAGCCCCCAGCCCTGCTCAACAGCCAGGACTGTGGGAAGGGGTGCGGTGTGTGTAACACTCACTTCAAAGGGTCTGCAACTTGTCAGCCAGGTACTGCATGGCGGCTGCAACAGGGACAGGCATTAGCAGGGGCTCCAGACACAGGGATACAGAAGCCTGTCCCTCATCCCCGTGAGGAACCACCTAGCCCTGAAACCTGAAACCCCTCCAGACCTGATGCAAAGAGCTCTGGGCCTGATCACTCCCCACCACCCAAACTGAATGTGGAACCGGTTCCTAAAGGGAAACAAAATGTGCCAACAGCTCTCATGCTGTGGGCCGTGCCACAACCACTCAGAACTTGTCACACACACAAACAAACAATCCAACAAGAACCTTAGAAGCCACACCAAGCAGCAGTTCAAGGGAAAAATCAACGAGGCATCTCTAAAAGTCCTATCAGAAGGACATTCCCTAGGACTGGTCTGGTTGTCAAAGTGTGCATGCAGTCCAGACAGTACTTTTCTCTTTGTACACATGCCCAGTTGTACATGCACAGCCAGCTCCAGGGGGAGGCCTGAGAGGTTCTCCTCCCCACAGGGATGATCGTCCCTGCCAGGCCCACTGCACCTGCAGCCCACCCCCACCCCAGGTGCCCACCCGGGTTCTTCACTAAGACACCGCTCTCTGTCCCTGGTTCCTCATACCAAGTTGCTCCTTATAGTCGTGTGTTTCTCTCTGTAGCGCGAGACCCTAAGCCAGCAGATACAGGATGAAGAGAAATGATTAGTATACTCTGGCCTCCTCTCTCCTCCACCTTCTTCTCTCCCCCGGGCCCTCCACCCCAAATCCGGGTGCCTAGACTGGCAAGGGCTCCTCAGTGGAAATGAGGTGAGCTCCCTCCATGGAGTACGTGATGGGGTCAGAGGAGGTTGGGGCCCCACACATGTCAGTTGAACTTGGACCCAGATCCCACCCACACAGGCAAGAATATACAGTGGAGAAAAGACAGCCTTTTCAATAAATGGTGCTGGGAAAACTGGACAGCTACATGTAAAAGAATGAAATTGGAACATTCTCTAACACCATACAAAAAAATAAACTCAAAATGGATTAAAGACCTAAATATAACACCAGATACTATAAAACACTTAGAGGAAAACACAGGCAGAACGCTCTTTGACATAAAGCACAGCAATATGTTTTTGGATCCACCTCCTAGAGTAATGAAAATAAAAACAAAAATAAACAAATGGGACCTAATTAAACTTAAAAGCTTTTGCAGAGCAAAGGAAACCATAAACAAAGGGAATAAAACCCACAGAATGGGAGAAGATATTTGCAAATGAAGCAACCGACAAGGGATTAATCTCCAAAATATACAGACAGCTCTTGCAGCTCATATAAAAAAAAACCAAATGACCCAATCAACATGATGGACAGAAGATCTAAATAGAGATTTTTTTCAAAGAAGACAATACAGATGGCCAAAAAGCATATGAAAAGATCGCAGCAACACTAATTACTAGAGAAATGCAAATCAAAACTACAAAGAGGTATCACCTCATACCCATCAGAATGGCCATCATCAAAAAGTCTACAAACAATAAATGCTGGAGAAGGTGTGGAGAAAAGGGAACCATCCTACACTGTTGGTGGGAATGTAAATTGGTAGAGCCACTGTGGAGAACAGTATGGAGGTTCCTTAAAAAACTAAAAATAGAACTACCATATGATCCAGCAATCCCACTCCTGGGCATATATCCACAGAAAACCATAATTTGAAAAGATACATGCACCCCAATATTCACTGCAGCACTATTTACAATAGCCAATACATGGTAGCTACCTAAATGTCCATTGACAGAGGAGTGGATAAAGAATATGTGGTACAGGACTTCCCTGATGGCACAGTGGTTAAGAGTCCGCCTGCCAATGCAGGGGACATGGGTTCAATCCCTGCTCCAGGAAGACCCTACATGCTATGGAGCAACAAAGCCCATGTGCCACAACTACCGAGCCTGTGCTCTAGAGCCCACAGGCCCCGACTACTTAAGCCCATGCACCCTAGAGCCTGTGCTCCACAAGAGAAGCCACCGCAATGAGAAGAGAATGTTCAAATTCTCTTCTAGCAAACTAGAACATTCTCTAATGTTCTAATTCTAATGTGTTGCACTGCAACAAAGAGTAGCCCCCGCTCACCACAACTAGAAAAAGCCCACGTGCCACAACAAAGACCCAATGCAGCCAAAAAAAAAAGATCATGTGGTACATGTATACAATGGAATATTACTCAAGTGTAAAAAAGAATGAAATAATGCCATTTGCAGCAACATGGATGGACTTAGAGATTATCATACTAAGTGAAGTAAGTCAGACAAAGAAAGACAAATACCATATGATATCACTTGTATGTGGAATCTAAAAAATGATACAAATGACCTTATTTACAAAACAGAAGCACACAATGGAATATTACTCAGCCTTAAAAAGAAATGAAATTGAGCTATTTGTAATGAGATGGATAGACCTAGAGTCTGTCATACAGAGTAAGTCAGAAAGAAAAGGACAAATACCGTATGCTAACACATATATATGGAATTTAAGGGAAAAAAATGTCATGAAGAACCTAGGGGTAAGACAGGAATAAAGACGCAGACCTACTGGAGAACGGACTTGAGGATATGGGGAGGGGGAAGGGTGAGTTTTGACAGGGCGAGAGAGAGTCATGGACATATACACACTAACAAACGTAGTAAGGTAGATAGCTGGGAGGAAGCAGCCGCAAGGCACAGGGATATTAGCTCGGTGCTTTGTGACAGCCTGGAAGGGTGGGATGGGGAGAGTGGGAGGGAGGGAGACGCAAGAGGGAAGACATATGGGAACATATGTATATGTATAGCTGATTCACTTTGTTATAAAGCAGAAACTAACACACCATTGTAAAGCAATTATACCCCAATAAAGATGTTTAAAAAAAAAATTTTAAAAAAATAAATTAAATAAATAAATAAATAAATAAATAAATAAATAAATAAATAAAAAACAGAAGCAGACTCAGAGACTTCAAAAACCTACTTATGATTACCAAATGGAAAGGTTGTGGTGGGGGAGATAAATTAGTAGTTCGAGGTTAACAGATACACACTACTATATGCAAAATAGATACTTATAGTAACAAGGACCTACTGTACAGCATAGGGAACTCTACTCAGTATTCTGTAATAACCTATATGGAAAAAGAATCTGAAAAAGAATGGATATATGTATATGTATAACTGAATCATTGTCCTGTACACCTGAAACTAACACAACATTGTAAATTATACTCCAATATAAAATAAAAATTAAATTACAAAATAATTTTTATATCTTTATTTTTTTTAAACATCTTTATTGGAGTATAATTGCTTTACAATGGTGTGTTACTTTCTGCTTTATAACAAAGTGAATCAGTTATACATATACATATGTTCCCATATCTCTACCCTCTTGCATCTCCCTCCCTCCCACCCTCCCTATCCCACCTCTCTAGGTGGTCACAAACCACCTAGCTGATCTCCCTGTACTACGCGGCTCCGTCCCACTAGCTAATCTATTTTACGTCTGGTAGTGTATATATGTCCATGCCACTCTCTCACTTCGTCACAGCTTACCCTTCCCCCTCCCCGTATTCTCAAGTCCATTCTCTAGTAGGTCTGTGTCTTTATTCCCGTCTTGCCCCTAGGTTCTTCATGACCAGTTTTTTGTTTTGTTTTTTTTTAGATTCCATATATGTATGTGTGAGCATACAGTATTTGTTTTTCTCTTTCTGACTTACTTCACTCTGTATGACAGACTCTAGGTCCATCCACCTCACTACAAATAACTGAATTTCGTTTCTTTTTATGGCTGAGTAATAGTCCATTGTATATATACGCCACATCTTTTTTATCCATTCATCTGCTGATGGACACTTAGGTTGCTTCCATGTCCAGGCTATTGTAAATAGAGCTGCAATGACATTGTGGTACATGACACTTTTTGAATTATGGTTTTCTCAGGGTATATGCCCAGTAGTGGGATTGCTGGGTCTTATGGTAGTTCTCTTTGTAGTTTTTTAGGGAACCTCCGTACTGTTCTCCATAGTGGCTGTATCAATTTACATTTGCACCAACATTGCAAGAGTGTTCCCTTTCCTCCACACCCTCACCAGCATTTATTGTTTCTAGATTTTTTGATGATGGCCATTCTGACTGGTGTGAGTTATCTCATTGTAGTTTTGATTTGCATTTCTCTAATGATTAATGATTTTGAGCATTCTTTCATGTGTTTGTTGGCAATCTGTATATCTTCTTTGGAGAAAAGTCTATTTAGGTCTTCTGCCCATTTTTGGATTGGGTTGTTTGTTTTTTTGATATTGAGCTGCTTGTAAATTTTGGAGATTAATCATTTGTCAGTTGCTTTATTTGCAAGTATTTTTGCCCATTCTGAGGTTGTCTTTCCGTCTTGTTTATGGTTTCCTTTGCTGTGCAAAACCTTTTAAGTTTCATTAGGTCCCATTTGTTTATTTTTGTTTTTATTCCCATTTGTTTATTTTTGTTTTTATTTCCATTTCTTTAGGAGGTGGGTCAAAAAGGATCTTGCTGTGATTTATGTCATAGAGTGTTCTGCCTATCTTTTAATCTAAGAGCTTGATAGTGTCTGGCCTTACATTTAGGTCTTTAACCCATTTTAAGCTTATTTTTGTGTATGGTGTTAAGAAGTGATCTAATCTCATTCTTTTACATGTAGCTGTCCAGTTTTCCCAGCACCAATTATTGAAGAGGCTGTCTTTTCTCCACTGTATATTCCTGCCTCCTTTATCAAAGATAAGGTGACCATATGTGTGTGGGTTTATGTCTGGGCTTTCTATACCGTTCCATTGATCTATATTTCTGTTTTTGTGCCAGTACCATACTGTCTTGATTACAGCAGCTTTGTAGTATAGTCTGAAGTCAGGGAGCCTGATTCCTCTAGCTCTGTTTCTCTTTCTCAAGATTGCTTTGACTATTCAGGGTCTTTTGTGTTTCCATACAAATTGTGAAATTTTTTGTTCTAGTTCTGTGAAAAATCCCAGTGGTGGTTTGATAGGGATTGCACTGAATCTGTAGATTGCTTTTGGTAGTAGAGTCATTTTCACAATGTTGATTCTTCCCATCCAAGAACATGGTATATCTCTCCATCTATTTGTATCATCTTTAATTTCTTTAATCAGTGTTGTAGAGTTTTCTGCATACAGGTCTTTTGTCTCCTTAGGTAGGATTATTCCTAGATATTTTATTCTTTTTGTTGCAATGGTAAATGGGAGTGTTTTCTTAATTTCAGATTTTTCATCATTAGTGTATAGGAACGCAAGAGATTTCTGTGCATTAACTTTGTATCCTGCAACTTTACCAAATTCATTGATTAGCTCTAGTAGTTTTCTGGTAGCATCTTTAGGATTCTCTATGTATAGTATCATGTCATCTGCAAACAGTGACAGCTTTAATTCTTGTTGTCCTATTTGGATTCTTTTTATTTCTTTTTCTTCTCTGATTGCTGTGGCTAAATTTCCAAAACTATGTTGAATAGGAGCGGTGAGAGTGGGCAACATTGTCTTGTTCCTGATCTTAGTGGAAATGCTTTCAGTTTTTCACCATTGAGGATGATGTTGGCTGTGGGTTTGTCATATATAGCCTTTATTAAGTTGAGGAAAGTTCCCTCTATGCCTACTTTCTGCAGGGTTTTTATCATAAAGTGGTGTTGAATATTGTCAGAAGCTTTCTCTGCATCCATTGAGATGATCAAATGGTTTTTCTCCTTCAGTTTGTTAATTTGGTTTATCACATTGATTGATTTGCATATATTGAAGAATCCTTGCATTCCTGGAATGAACTCCACTTGATCATGGTGTATGATCCTTTTAATGTGCTGTTGGATTCTGTTTGCTAGTATTTTGTTGAGGATTTTTGCATCTATGTTCATCAGTGATACTGGCCTGTAGTTTTCTTTCTTTGTGACATCCTTGTCTGGTTTTGGTATTAAGGTGATGGTGGCCTCGTATAATGAATTTGGGAGTGTTCCTCCCTCTGCTATATTTTGGAAGAGTTTGAGAAGGATAGGTGTTAGCTCTTCTCTAAGTGTTTGATAGAATTCGCCTGTGAAGCCATCTGGTCCTGGGCTTTTGTTTGTTGGAAGATTTTTAATCACAGTTTCAATTTCAGTGCTTGTGACTGTGATTGGTTTGTTCATATTTTCTATTTCTTCCTGATTCAGTCTTGGCAGTTGTGCATTTCTAAGAATTTGTCCATTTCTTCCAGGTTGTCCATTTTATTGGCATAGAGTTGCTTGCCAACTCTCATGATCTTTTGTATTTCTGCAGTGTCAGTTGTTGCTTCTCCTTTTTCAGTTCTAATTCTATTGATTTGAGTCTTCTCCCTTTTTTTTGATGAGTCTTGCTAATGGTTTATCTATTTTGTTTATCTTCTCAAAGAACCAGCTTTTAGTTTTATTGATCTTTGCTATCATTTCCCGCATTTCTTTTTCATTTATTTCTGATCTGCTTTTTATGATTTCTTTCCTTCTGCTAACTTTGGGGGGTTTTTTTGTTCTTCTTTCTCTAATTGCTGTAGGTGCAAGGTTAGGTTGTTTTTTCGAGATGTTTCCTGTTTCTTAAGGTAGGATTGTATTGCTATAAACTTCCCTCTTAGAACTGCTTTTGCTGCATCCCATAGCTTTTGGGTCGTCGTGTTTTCATTGTCATTTGTTTCTAAGTATTTTTTGATTTCCTGTTTGATTTCTTCAGTGATCTCTTGGTTATTAAGTAGTGTATTGTTTAGCCTCCATGTGTTTGTATTTTTTACAGGTTTTTTCCTGTAATTGATATCTAGTCTCATAGCATTGTGGTTGGAAGAGATACTTTACATGATTTCAATTTTCTTAAATTTACCAAGTCTTGATTTTTGACCCAAGATATGATCTATCCTGGAGAACGTTCCATGAGCACTTGAAAAGAATGTGTATTCTGTTGTTTTTGGGTGGAATGTTCTATAAGTATCAATTAAGTCCATCTTGTTTAATGTATCATTTAAAGCTTGTGTTTCCTTATTTATTTTCATTTCCGATGATCTGTCCATTGGTGAAAGTGAGGTGTTAAAGTTCCCTACTCTCACCGCGGGCTTCCCTGGTGGCGCAGTGGTTGGGAGTCCGCCTGCCGATGCAGGGGTCGCGGGTTCGTGCCCCGGTCCGGGAGGATCCCACGTGCCGCGGAGCGTCTGGGCCCATGAGCCATGGCCGCTGAGCCTGTGCGTCCGGAGCCTGTGCTCCGCAACGGGAGAGGCCACAACGGTGAGAGGCCCGCGTACCGCCAAAAAAAAAACAAAAAACAAACAAACAAAAAAAAAAGTTCCCTACTCTGATTCTGTTACTGTTGATTTCCCCTTTTTTGGCTGTTAGTATTTGCCTTATGTATTGAGGTGCTCCTATGCTGGGTGCATAAATATTTACAATTGTTATATCTCCTTCTTGGATCAATCCCTTGATCATTATGTAGTGTCCTTCTTTGTCTCTTGTAATAGTCTTTGTTTTAAAGTCTATTTTGTCTGATATGAGAATTGCTACTCCAGCTTTCTTTTGATTTCCATTTGTACAGAATATCTTTTTCCATCCCCTCACTTTCAGTCTGTATGTGTCCCTGTATGTGAGATGGGTCTCTTATAGACAGCATATATATGGGTCTTGGTTTTGTATCCATTCAGCCAGTCTATGTCTTTTGGTTGGAGCATTTAATCCATTTACATTTAAGGTAACTATGGATATGTATGTTCCTATTACCATCTTCTTAATTGTTTTAGGTTTGTTATTGTAGGCCTTTTCCTTCTCTTGTGTTTCTTGCCTAGATAAGTTCCTTTAGCATTTGTTGTAAAGCTGGTTTGGTTGTGCTGAACTCTCTCAGCTTTTGCTTGTCTGTAAAGGTTTTAATTTCTCCATGAAATCTGAATGAGATCCTGCTGGGTAGAGTAATCTTGGTTGTAGGTTTTTCTCCTTCATATTTCTCCTTAAATATGTCCTGCTTCATATTTCTCCTTAAATATGTCCTGCTACTCCCTTCTGGCTTGCAGAGTTTCTGCTGAAAGATCAGCTGTTAACCTTATGGGGATTCCCTTGTGTGTTATTTGTTGGTTTTCCCTTGCTTCTCTTACTATTTTTTTTTGTATTTAATTTTTCATAGTTTGATTAATATGTGTCTTGGCATGTTTCTCCTTGGATTTATCCTGTATGGGGCTCTCTGTGCTTCCTGGATTTGATTAACTATTTCCTTTCCCATATTAGGAAAGTTTTCAGCTATAATCTCTTCAAATATTTTCTCAGTCCCTTTCTTTTTCTCTTCTTCTTCTTGGACTCCTGTCATTCGAATGTTGGTGCATTTAATGTTGTCCCAGAGGTCTCTGAGACTGTCCTCAATTCTTTTCATTCTTTTTTTCTTTATTCTGCTCTGCAGTAGTTATTTCCACTATTTTATCTTCCAGGTCACTTATTCGTTCTTCTGCCTCAGTTATTCCGCTATTGATCCCTTCTAGAGAATTTTTAATTTCATCTATTGTGTTTTTCATCATGGTTTGTTTGCTCTTTAGTTCTTCTAGGTCCTTGTGAAACGTTTCTTGTATTCTCTCCATTCTATTTCCTAGATTTTGCATCATCTTTACTATCATTATTCTGAATTCTTTTTCAGGTAGACTGCCTATTTCGTCTTCATTTGTTAGGCCTGGTGGGTTTTTACCTTTCTCCTTCATTTATTGTGTGTTTCTCTGTCTTCTCATTTTGCTTAACTTACTCTGTTTGGGGTCTCCTTTTCACAGACTGCAGGTTCGTAGTTCTCGTTGTTTTTGGTGTCTCTCCCCAGTGGCTACGGTTGGTTCAGTGGGTCACGTAGGCTTCCTGGTGGAAGGGACTAGTGCTTGCGTTCTGATGGATGAGGCTGGATCTTGTCTTTCTGGTGCGCAGATCCACGTCTGGTGGTGTGTTTTGTGGTGTCTGTGGACTTATTATGACTTTAGGCAGCCTCTCTGCTAATGGATGGGGCTGTGTTCCTGTCTTGCTAGTTGTTTGGCATAGGGTGTCCAGCACTGTAACTTGCTGGTCATTGAATGGAGCTGGGTCTTGGCGTTGAGATGGAGATCTCTGGGAGATTTTCACTGTTTGATATTACGTGGATCTGGGAGGTCTCCTGTGGACCAGTGTCCTGAACTTGACTCTCCCACCTCAGGGGCACAGCCCTGATGCCTGGCTGGAGCATCAAGAGCCTGTCATACACACGGCTCAGAATAAAAGGGAGAAAAAAAAGAAAGAAAGAAAGAAGAAGATAAAATAAAATATAATAAAATAAAGTAAAATAAAATAAAGTTATGAAACTAAAAAATAATTATTAAAAAAATTTTAAGCAATAAAAAAAGAAAGAAAGAAGAGAGCAACCAAATCAAAAAAAAATCCGTCAATGATAAAAAGTGCTAAAAACTATACTTAAAAAAAAAAAAACAGACAGACAGAACCCTAGGACAAATGGTAAAAGCAAACCCTAGGACAAATGGTAAAAGCAAAGCTATACATACAAAATCACACACAGATGCATACACATACACACTCACAAGATGAGAAAAAGGGAAATATATATATATATATCATTGCTCCCAAAGTCCACCTCCTCAATTTGGGATGATTCGTTGTCTATTCAGGTATTCCACAGACGCAGGATACATCAAGTTGATTGTGGAGATTTAATCTGCTCTTCCTGAGGCTGCTGGGAGAGATTTCCCTTTTTCTTCTTTGTTCGCACAGCTCCTGGGGTTCAGCTTTGGATTTGGCCCCGCCTCTGCGTGTAGGTCGCTTGAGGTCGTTCTTCACTCAGACAGGACAGGGGTAAAGGAGCAGCTGATTTGGGGGCTCTGGCTCACTCAGGCCACGGGGAGGGAGGGGTGCAGAATGCGAGGCAAGCCTGAGGTGGCAGAGGCCAGCATGATGTTGCACCAGCCTGAGGCGCACCGTGTGTTCTCCCGGAGGAGTTGACCCTGGATCACGGGACCCTGGCAGTGGCTGGCTGCACAGGCTCCCCGGAAGGGAGGTGTGGAGAGTGACCTGTGCTCGCACACAGGCTTATTGGTGGCAGCAGCAGCAGTCTTAGCGTCTCATGCCCGTCTCTGGGGTCCGCACTGATAGCCGCGGCTCGCGCCCGTCTCTGGAGCTCCTTTAAACGGCACTTTTAATCCTCTCTCCTCACACACCAGGAAACAAAGAGGGAAGAAAAAGTCTCTTGCCTCTTCGGCAGCTCCAGACATTTTCCCGGACTAACTCCCAGCTAGCTGTGGCACACTAGCCCCCTTCAGGCTGTGTTCACGCCGCCAACCCCAGTCCTCTCCCTGGGATCTGACCGAAGCCCGAGCCTCATCTGCCAGCCCCCGCTCGCCCCGGCGGGTGAGCAGACAAGCCTCTCGGGCTGGTGAGTGCCGGTCGGCACCGATCCTCTGTGCGGGAATCTCTCTGCTTTGCCCTCCTCACCCCTGTTGCTGTGCTCTCCTCCACGGCTCTGAAGCTTCCCCCTCTACCACCTGCAATTTCCGCCCGCGAAGGGGCTTCCTAGTGTGTGGAAACCTTTCCTCCTTCACAGCTCCCTCCCACTGGTGCAGGTCCCGTCCCTATTCTTTTGCGTCTGTTTTTTTCTTTTTTCTTTTGCCCTACCCAGGTACGTGGGGGGTTTCTTGCCTTTTGGGAGGTCTGAGGTCTTCTGCCAGCATTCAGTAGGTGTTCTGTAGGAGCTCTTCCACATGTAGATGTATTTCTGATGTATTTGTGGGGAGGAAGGTGATCTCCACGTCTTACTCTTCCGCCATCTTGAATCTCCACCCCAGTACATTTTTTAGAAGTACATTATGAACAGATATTGACATTTAATATTTATTTTTTCTAAACATGGTTTTCTCCCGTAATCTGATAACGTGGAATGTGATATTACCTTATTTTCTGAAATTAAATCAAGTTTGTATTCCTGGGATGAATCCAGTCATGGCATATTATGTATTTTCCTTTTTTATATCCTGTAGGATTCAGTTTGCTAATATTCTATGCCATGAGTGTGTGATTGATTGACCCATGATTTTCCTTTCTCAAACTGTCCTTGACAGGATTTAATATCAAGGTTATTCCATCCTCAGGAAATGAGTTGGGAAGTATCCCACCTTTTTTATTTTTTCTAAGATTTTGTGTCAAGTTGAAAATATTTATGCCTAGGATGTTTATCAGAATTCAGTGGGGAAGCCTGGAGGGTTTTTTGTGAAAGGTGTTTTGACTACTGTTATAATTTCTTTATGGTTACCTGGAACAATTCAGGTTGGCTATTCTTTCTTGAGTCAGTTTTGGCAAGTTATTTTTTTTCTAAAAAGTGGTCACCTTTTCCTAAGTTTTCAAATTGATTGGAATAAAATGGCCCATAATATCCTCTTTTTCCCCCAAATTTTATTTTTGAAAATATCTCTCCTACAGACAGTAGTTGCAAGAAAATTGCACAGAACACCCAAACATCCTTCACCTGGACTCACCTGTTATTAATATTTTGTCACATTTGTCATATTCTCTATTTCTCTCTCTGTCTCTCTGTCTCTCTCTCTCTCTGTTTTGTTGAATCATTAGAGTTACTTTAAGACATTGCAGTATATCTTCTCTAAATATTTCAGCATGTATCTCTTAAGAAAAAGATTAGTCTGCTACAAGATCTTAACGCAATTATCATACTCAGAAAATTTAACTTTGTGACAATACAATTACCTACTATATGATCCTCACTCAAAATGTCTGATTGTCCCAATATTGTTTTGTACCTGATTTCTTAAATAAATCTTGTTTCCAAATAAAGTTCATGCAGTGCATTTGGTTGTCAAGTGTCCTTAGTGTCCTTTAAAGTATAACAATTTCCTAGGCTTTTTTTGGTCTTGCATGACATTGACATTTTTAAAGATCCAATCCAGGTGTTTTTCAGAAAGCTTCTCGAGTTGGGTTTGTCTGATTTCTGCTTCCTGATTCCATCAGGTTAAACATTTTGGCAGTAATATTACATAGGTGATGTCTTGTCCTTTTCAGTGTGTGGCATCAGGATATTCTTTTTTTTCTTCCAGTTTTACTCAGATATATTTGACATACAGCACTGTATAAGTTTAAGGTGTACAGCATAATGACTTGGCTTACATACATCATGAAATGATTATCACAATAAGTTTAGTGAACATCCATCATCTCATATAGATACAAAATTAATGAAAAAGAAAAAATTTTTCGTATGATGAGAACTCTTAGGATTTACTCTCTTAACCAGTTTCATATATAACATATGACAGTGCTAATTATATTTATCATGTTGTACATTACATCCGTAGTACTTATTTATCTTATAACTGGAAGTTTGTCCCTTTTGCCCACCTTCATCCAATTCCCCTCCGCCACCCCTAGCCTTTGGGAAGCGCAAATCTGATCTCTTTTTCTCCGACTTTGTTTGTTTGTTTTTGAAGTATAGTTGACCTACAACACTATGTTAGTTCCTGTTACACAACATAGTGATTTAGTATTTCTATACATTTCAAAATGGTCAGCATGATAATTGTAGTTACAATATGTCACCATACAAAGATAGTACATAGTTATTGACTACATTCCCTACACTGTGCATATCTCTTTGTATCTATCTGATTATTTTAATAATTTAATAATTTATAAATTATTTTATAATTTATAATTAAATTATATTTTATAATTTATGATTTATAAATAATTAAAATTATTTTAATATTGCTGACCTCTTAAGTTCAAATGCATTTTAACGACCCCGCATTTTTACTCCCCTCCTCATGTTTACTGTTTTTGACATCATATTTTCCATCTTTTTGTTCGGTGTATCCCTTAACTACTTATTGCAGTTATAGATGATTTTACTACTTTTGTCTTTTAACCTTCTGCTTTGTAAGTGATTGATGTACTACCCTTAATGTATATTTGCCTTTATCAGTGAGATTTTTCCTTTCATCATTTTCATGTTTCTAGTTGTGTCTTTTCTGTTTTGCTTAGAGAAGTCAGATTTGATGGTAATGAACTCTTAGCTTTTGCTTGTCTGTAAAGCTTTTGATCTCTCCTTCAAATCTGAGGGAAAGCCTTGCCAGTAGAGTATTCTTGGTTGCAGGTTTTCCCCTTTCACCACTGTTTTTTTTTTTAACGATTTAATTTTTTTAATTTTTGGCTGCATTGGGTCTCGTTGCTGTGCGTGGGCTTTCTCTAGTTGTGGCGAGCAGGGCTACTCTTCATTGCGGCACATGGGCTTCTCATTGTGGCGGCTTCTCTTGTTGCAGAGCACGGGCTCTAGGGGCCCGGGCTTCAGTAGTTGTGGCACACAGGCTCAGTAGTTGTGGCACATGGGCTTAGTTGCTCCGCGGCATGTGGGAACTTCCCAGACCAGGGCTCGAACCCATGTCCCCTGCATTGGCAGGTGGATTCTTAACCACTGCACCACCAGGGAAGTCCGTCCTTTCATCACTTTAAATGTATTGTGCCACTCCCTTCTGGCCTGCAGAGTTTCTGCTGAGAAGTCCCTTGTTTGTAACTTGTTGCTTTTCCCTTGCTGCTTTTAATACTCTCTGTTTTCTTTAATTTTTGCCATTTTATTTACAATGTGTCTTGGTGTGGTCCTCTTTTTGTTTGGGACTCTCTGTGTTCCTGTACCTGGATGTCCATTTCCTTTCCCAGGTTAGGGGAGTGTTCAGCTATTATTTCTTCAAATATGTCTGCCCCTTTCTCTCTTTCTTCTCCTGCTGGGACCCCTAGAATCCCAATGTTTCTATGCTTGATGTTGTCCCAAATGTCTCTTAAACTGTCCTCATTTCTTTTTATTCTTTTTTCTGTCCAGCTTCAGTGATTTCTGCTACTGTCTTCCAACTTGTTGATCCACTCCTCTGTATCATCCAACCTACCATTGAAGTGTATTTTTCATTTCACTTATTGTACTCTTCATCTCTGTTTGGTTGTTCTTTATATGTTCTACGTTTCTCTTAAAAACTTCTAACTTCTCAATTTGTTCATCCAATCTTCTCCTGAGTTCTTTGATCATCTTTATGATCATTACTTTGAGTTCTCTATTGGGTAGATTGCTTATCTCTTCTTCACTTAGTTCTTCTGGGGTTTTATCTTGTTCCTTCATTTGGAACATGTTCCTCTGTCACCTCATTCTGCCTAATTTGCTTTTTTATTCCTATGCATTTGGTAGGTTGACTATGTTTCCCAACCTTGGAGAAGTGCCTTTTTTGTAGGAGACATCCTATGTGTCTCAGCAGCACACTACCCTCTGGTCACCAGAGCTACGTGCTTTAGGGGTGCCCCCTATGTAGGCCACATGGATGCTTCTGTTGTGACAGGCTAACTGCTATAAGTGGCCTGGTAGTGGTGGCTGACCCCCAGTCTCACGGGTTGCCAGGCTCTGCCTTGTGCAGAGGCTGCCATCCACTGGTGGGCAAGGTTGGGTCACATGGGGGCCTGAGGCTATTGCTGGCCCACTGGTGTGTGGAGCCATGTTCTGGAGTGGGTGAGTGCCAGGTCCAGGGTGTCTCAAAGCTGGTGTTTTCCTGCTGGTGAGTGGGGCTGGATCTTGGGGCAGCTGGTTGAGGCATCCAAATTTCTTGGAGCTGGTCTGGGCCTGCTGGTGCACAAATCCTGGTCACAGGGTCTCTGACTGCAGTGCCCTGGTCGTCCCGGGGCTGAAACCAAGCAGGACCCTTTGGGGCTCCTGGGCATGGAAACTTTTCCATGTCTGCCGTTCCTTGTTTGTAGGGAACAAACTCCAACCTCCATGACCTTCCCTGAGTCCCAAAGGACAGATTCAAACAGTTGCTAATCAGGGAAGGGAGGGGATACAGAGACAAGGGAGGAGCAGTCAAGAGACAATAGTGCAGCCTTGGGGCAAGTCCTGGTTCTGCCTCAGGGATACACATAATATCTTTTGAGCTCTTTATAGAACTAAAACCCCCAACAAATGGAAGATGTCAGCATTCTTCATACCAGAGAAAACCACCTGAGGCCAGACTAAAGGAACCAGAGAAGCCCATCAAGATATTACCTGAGACCAGGTTAAAGGAGTGCAGGCGAGGCACACACCCTAATCTTGTCAGCAACCCCACCCTTGAACTATTACTATAAAACTCCTCACCAAATCCTCCTGGGTTGGGACACACAATTTTGAGAAGCACGAGCCCACTGTGTAACCCTTTGCCTGGCAAAGCAATAAAGCTATTCTTTTCTACTTCACCCAAAACTCTATCTCTGAGATTTGATTCAGCACTGGTGCACAGAGGCCAAGTTTTCAGAATCGGGGCTAGGGTTGGCACACTGTAATTGGGGGCCAGATCCTGGGCCCTCTACTGGACAGGGCTGAGTCCTGGGGACCTATGGGCTCAGGAAGTCTTTAGTCACCTGGCCTGCTGGTGGATGGGGGTGTGCTCCCGCCCAGCTAGCTGCTTGGCCTGAGGCATCCCAGTAGTTGTGCCTAAAGGTTGATGGGCAGGTCAGGGCACTGGTGCTAATAAGCTAGAGGGAGGATTCCAAAGTGGTGCTTGCCAGCACCCAGTGTCCACGTGGCAGAATGAGCTCCCCAAAATGGCTGCCTCCAGTGTCTATGTCCCAGGGTGAGCGCTACAGTTGTTCCCTGCCTCTCTGGGAGTCTCTCCAAGATCATCAGGTGGGTCTGACCCAGGCTCCTTTCAAATAACTGCTTCAGCCCTGGCTCCTGGAGTGTGTGAGATTTTGTGTGCATCCTTTAAGAGTGGAATCTCTATTTCCCAGAGCCCTCTGGCTCTCCCATAAGTAATCCACGCTGGTCTTCAAAGCCAAATGTTCTGGGGGATCATCTTCCCTGTGCAGGACCCCTGGGCTAGGGAGCCTGATGTGGGGCTCAGACCCCTCACTCCTTGGGAAGAACCTCTGCAAGCGTAATTATCCTCCCATTTGTGTGTTGCCTACCTGGGGGGTATGAGTCTTGACTATACTACATCTCTGCTCCTCCTACCCATCTCGTTGTGGTTCCTTCTTTATATTTTGATTGTGTAAGGTATTTTCTCCTAGTCTTCCAGTCTTTCTCATCAATAGTTGCTCTGTAAATAGTGTAATTTTTGTGTGCCCGTGGGAAGAGGTGAGCTCAGGGTCTTCCTACCCTGCCATCTTGGCCACTCCTCCCTGACATCAGGATATTCTTTTATATATATATATATATATATATATATATATATATATATATATATATATAATTTTTAAAATTTATTTATTTTTGGCTGCACTGGCCTTTGTTGCTGAGTGTGGACTTTCTCTAGTTGAGGTAAGCAGGGGCTACTCTTTGTTGCTGTGCGCGGGCTTCTCATTGCCATGGCTTCTCTTATTGTGGAGCACGGGCTCCAGGGGAGTGTGCTTCAGTAGTTGTGGCACGTGGACTCAGTAGTTGTGGCTCGTGGGCTCATAGAGCACAGGCTCAGTAGTTGTGGAGCACAGGCTTAGTTGCTCTGCAGCATGTGGGATCTTCCCAGACCAGGGCTCGAACCCATGTCCCCTGCATTGGCAGGCAGATTCTTAACAACTGCACCACCAGGGAAGTCCCCATCTGGATATTCTTGATGTCAGTTTGTCCCACAACTGGTGATGTTCACTTTGACTGCTCAGGGTTCTGCTCCAAATGACTCCATTGTTATATTAACATGTCCCTTTTTTGTAGTAAACAATTTATTTCTGTGTCATTACTTTGATACTATGAATATTCAGTTGCCTCATAATATCCTCTTACCATCTTTTAAATTTACTTCAATGCATTTTTTGGATGTACAAAAAAGTGTGTATTATATATGCAAGTTGTTGAGTCTTAAGATAAGCATACATCTGTAAGACCATCACCACAGTCTATGCCATTAACCTATACATCACCTCCAAAATGTTCCTCCTTCCATGTTATTTATTACTGCATTTTTTTGTGATAAGAACTCTTAACCTAAGATCTACCATTTTACCAAATATGGAAACAACACAAATTTCCACTTTCATGCACTGGATCAATAAATTGTGGCATATTCATATGAAGAAATATTATTTTATCAGCAAAAATGTACAAATTTCCACTACACAGAATAGGCATGAATCTTACAAGTTTAACACTGAGTGAAAGAAGCAAGAAACAACACAGATATATTTAATACTTCCATTCATATAACTGTAAATAACTGGCAACACTTACTCATACCATTTAAAGACACATATATAGGATATAAAACCTTGAGGAAAAGGGAAGAAAGGGAGGTCACAAAAGTAGGAGTGTGGATATTTTCTTCAGAGAAGGAATGGGACTAAGATAAGACAGGGAAACTTCAGGAGCCTTGGGGGAAGCTGACAGTATCCTCTTCTGTGACTTGGGGGTGTACACTCAATAACCATTTATTAAACTACGCATATATATTATGACCTTTTCTCTATCTATGTTAACTTTCACTACAAATGGAGAAAAAATAATGCTAAGGGAAATAACACCCCAGTATAAGCATATTGTAATTACGTTCTAACCAGAAATAGAACCAAAATTATTTCCTTTATTTATAACATATCTCATTGAGATTAGTAATCTTATTTCATTTATATTAATAGTCTTATTTTCAAGAACTCACAGATTTTACTAAAAATAATAAGAATGATGCTTACATACTTATAATATCAATCTCAACTTTTAATAAATATTCCATATTTGGGTAGTACATTTTCATTCAGAATTTAATTGTGAATTTGTGCTGAAACCCACAGAAGTGTTGCACTTTGGTTACAATTTCTCAGAGATTTCTCCCCTCCCCATCCACTTCCTCTCAGAGGTGGAGCACCAAGAGCCTGAGAAAAAGAAACGAAGGCAAAAAAACCAGGGCAATGTGTCTGCATTGTAATACCCCTATTTGACCAGCAGAGGGAAGTAGTGTTTAAGGCTGTTTGTAGGGAAGGGCCAGATGCCACGCCTTTGGAGTTCTGTTCTTCGAGATTAGCCAATTAACCCCTGGGACTGAGGTAGTTATTTGTACCAATAAAGGTGGTGGTGATGGTGGTGGCGGTTTTGATGGGCTGCATCTCCTTTGCCTGTTTGACGCTTCTATCTAACACCAACCTTCACCCCTGCTCCCCCAGCAGCAACTCTTTTCTTCCTTTCTCCTCAGACAGAAACTGAGACCATTGATGTGCTAGACTAGGTGTGCTACACACACACACACACACACACACACACACACACACACACACACACACACACACACTGGCAGAGAAGCAGCAGGCGGTTGTGCACAGCCCTTCAAGCCCTTCCCCTGTTCTTTGTGGGAAGCAAAGCTAAAAGAATTTTCCTGAAATGTTAGCTTCCACCCCACAGTGAGTGCCCCTGCTTTTGTTTCTAGTCTTGTGTTCCCCCAAGGGAAGGCTCCACACTGGTTTGTGGCATTGATAGGGTCAATAGGAAGAATGTCATTTTTTTTTTTTTAATCTCGCTGATTGATGAAATGAAACAAAAATGATTCTCGGGGACCAGCCCTCTGCCTAAAGATAAATAGCATTTCCATTACAAATACTGCCCCATCCTCTAACCTCATTGTTTAAAACTTCAGCTATCATAATTCACCTCCCTTACTTAAAGATGGGCCTGCAGCAGAAATTAAGGAAGTATTTACGTTGAAACTTTTTGGCCCGGCCATGCAGCATCTTAGTTCCCCAACCAGGGATTGAACCCGCACCCTCTGCAGTGGAAGTGCGGAGTCTTAACCACTAGACCACCAGAGAAGTCCCCTTCTCAGATTCTTGTTGGGGATTTTTCATCTCTTTAAGCTACATTTGCTTTATTGCTAATTCTATTATACCATTAGAAGACATTTTGAAAAAACAATTATTTTGACCATAATTCTAGAACCCAAATGCCTCAACTGATCTTTCCCCCCATGGTTCCTGCCCCAGAATCATAGAAGTACAGAATGGTAGAGTTAGAAGATCTCATGGAGAAATCTAGTAGGTCTGCTCCTGAGCAGTGTACAAATGAGGAATCTGAGAGTAGAGGGAGAGTGCCACGTGAAGGCCACCAGACAGTTCACCTGTACCTCTTCAGTCCCCGCTTTTTCCTTTATCAGAACAGAAGTTCCTCCGTCTCCTCACACTCAGACCTCTTGTGGACATATGTCGAAGTTGGTGCAGTTTCTTTCCAACCTCCCGACTAGTTCGAAGCACTGAAATCTGTCCCATTTGCTGTCAGTTACAGCTAGAGGCTTGTTAACTCACGTGAGCATTCCAGGTGAAGTGACTATCCCCGTCACTGTGTCCACAGGATCTGTGGTGTGCTGGTGCTGGGGTCACCACGGATTGTTGACCTAACAGGCTTAACAGAAGTCAGAGTAAGGTAGGGCAAACACTAGATAAGGAATCAGGAGACCTGTCTCCCTCCTAACCTGCTGAAAAGCACTTCCCCTTTCTGAACCCTGTTTCTCCATCTGTGAAAAGAGGAAGGTGGCCTAGAACAGTGGTTCTCAACCTGGGATCCAAGAACTTCCTGAACTTGTGTGCAGAATTATGGGAGACAATGTATACAGTCTTCTTGGGAGGGTGTACGGAGGTTTCATCAGATTCTCAAACAAGTCCTGCTATGGACTGAATTGTGTTGCCCCAAAATTCCTATCTTGAAGCCCTAACCCTCAGTGTGACTTATTTTGGAGATGGAGCCTTGAGGTGGGTAATTAAGGTTAAATGATGTTATAAGATTGGGGCCCTAATCCCACAGGACTGATATCTTTATAAGAGGAAGAGATTCCAGAGATCTCTTTCTCTCTTTCTCCCTACACACACAAAGGAAATGTCGTGTGAGGAAACAGTGAGGTAGCCATCTGCAATATAAGAAGAGAGCTCTCACCAGGAATTGAATTTGCTGGCACCTTGATCTTGGACTTCTAGTATCCAGAACCATGAGAAACTAAATGTCTGTTGTTTAGGCCACCCAGCCTGTGGTATTTTGTTTTGGCAACTCGAACAGACTAACACAGGTCTCATAAACCCAAAAAAGATTCAGAGCCACTGGACCCACTGGTCCCCAGAAACCCACCCTGGACATTCATTTTTTAATACAACATGTTTTTAGATATTTTGCAGACTTCTTGAGTTTCTGCTCAGAACTGTGCATCTTTTTTATTGCAACATACTTCATTTTCAATAGTTGCATAACATAGGTTTAGATCTGTATAAACCCAGAGACCAGAGTTTAAATCCTGAATCCACCACCTACTAACTGTCTGACCGCGGACAAGTTATCACATGTTTGTGCCTCATATATAAAATAGGGATAAGGTTAGTATCTACCTCACATGGCTGTTGTGAGAATCAAATGAGATAATGTATATAGAGGGCCTGGCACATAGTAAAGTTTCAACAGGTATTAGTGGCTCTTGTGGTTGTCATTGTTGAACATTTAAGTTGCTATCGGGGTTTTTTGCCCTTATAAATAACACTGCTGTGAACAAACTTCCTTATACATAGAGAATTTTTTCCTTTAAATGATTTCCTCAGGCTAAATTCCTGAGAGTGTTGTAACAGGGTCAATAGTTAAGTTTTTTTTCCTTATCATTTAGATTTTTTTTTATCTTGTTCTTATTGAAAGATCTCATTTACATTTATTTAGGTGTAAATCTCTTGAAAATACACAGAAAAGCAAAATAAATCAGTTATTTATTTGTAACATTTCTAGAAGTTCTTTATATTTAGTATAGAACTTTTATGAGTCCTTTTTCAACTCAGAGTACTCTGTGTTGCTGGTTTTGCACGCCTATGCAATTCTTTGGTGGGACAGCATTTATAAAGAGCTACTGAGATCCCATCTGCACCCTTTCAATGGAGACTCTTTCTAAGGGGGTTTCATGTATGTACAAGCAATGACAACTACATCATAAAACTGCCAGATGGCCAAAAGACATCACTGATTATCAAAAGTATGCTGATTTCAGAGACATGAAAATGTAAAAAAAAAAATGCCTGTGTTAGAATCAATGAAATATGCTTACTCACCACTACTGTGAATCCCATCTTCTTCAGATAATTTTCTTAAACTACATTTCCCAACATCCCTTGCAAGCCTGTGATCTGGTTCTCACCAATAAGGTACATCCATGGAAGGCTTTGATTTGGAAGTGACATGAGAAAACAGCTGGGCAGAGGTCATCGGTTTCCCTGGCATGGATAGCAACAGAGGCAGTGTTTCTGAGGTTAATCAGACAAATTAAGCAGCAATGTTTCTGAGAGCTTTGCCTAGAGCTTCTTCTATAGCCCTTCTAACAATTCTGCAGGGGATAAATTCCTTTCTGCCCCAACTAGTTAGAGTTGCCCACGAGATCTTTTCTTTCCTTCTTCCTCGTTAACAAACCCTGATTTTGTTGGGGGCAACAATATGTTCCAGCTAAAAAGCTACATTTCCCAGGCTTCCTCAAAGAGGGATAAGCACATGACTAAATTCTGGCCAATGAGACATAAGTGGAAGTTGGTACATAGATGTTTTGGGAAAATTCGTCAGGAAGCAGGGTGATCTCAGTATGTCCCACAAAGTAATGTCCCGCAGGTGGGGTGGTGTGTGTCAGCTCCTCAAAGCTAGAGGGTTTTTTTTTTTTTTTTTTTTTTTGGCTATGTTGGGTCTTCATTGCTGCGTGCGGTCTTTCCCTAGTGGCAGCAAGAGGAGGCTACTCCTCATTACAGTGGCTTCTCCTGTTGTGGAGCATAGGCTCTAGGTTTGCGGGCTTCAGTAGTTGTGGCACGTGGGCTCAGTAGCTGCGGCTCACGGGCTACAGAGTGCAGGCTCAGTAGTTGTGGCACACTGGCCTAGCTGCTCTGCAGCATGTGGGATCTCCCCGGACCAGGGCTCGAACCCGTGTCCCCTGCATTGTCAGGCGGATCCCCAACCACTGTGCCACCAGGAAAGTCCCCAAAGCTAGAGTTTTATTTTATCATTGTTGTTAAGTGTAAGCCTAGGGCACATATTCATTTTGCAAAATAAAAATCACGCCCAGAAATGCATTTGGATTATGATAAAGAAACAAAGATATGAAACCTAGACCTCCATTGTATACTGATAATTCCCACAGGATGGAGAATGCTCTTTCAGCTCTGTACACAGCATGTACATAGCGTCATTTTACCTGAACCCCATTCAACATGCATAAGGAGTCACTAGGTAAAAATTGGCCAGATGCTTCTGTAGATAATGTTAGTGCAGGAAATATTTGACAAGCCAGAACGAGAATCTATCACTTTGCCTTCATTTCAGGTAAAATTTTTATTCCATGACCAAAGATTTGGATTTGATTTTGTATTTACAAGGTTTGCCACTGAATAATAATTAATGTCCATCTTATGATAAGCTCATACTTATAACTCAACAGATATAATTTTCTTCTTGTTTGCCCTACATTCTTTTTCTTACCCTCAGAAGTTGATTTTGTTTTTCATCATGGTCTTATTTCTTAGTGTTTTAAATTGGAATGATCCTAGTTCATGAAGCTTTAAGTTATTATTATAAATTCCTTTGCAGATTGAGTGCTCTTTGTTTAACATTTGTTTCGATGTACCACTGCCTATTCCACACTGGATATATCATTCTTTGACATTATACTCTGCTGAACCTAGCAGTGAAATCTGAGTATCATCTTTCCTACCTAAAAGTACCTAAAAGATTATACAAATATATTTTATGGCAAAGAAACATGGGTGGGGGAGTTAAATCAATTGACCAATCTCCTTTTGCCCTTACCTTCTCTTCCTCTCTGCTGCCTTGAAGGCAGATGTGAAAGCTGAAGCTCAGGCAGCCATCTCGTGAAGGCTAAATGACCATTCTAAATTTGAGCAGAAATACAAAAGGAGTCTGAATTTCTGAAAACATCATGAAGTGCCATTTCAGCCCTTGATTGCCCATCTTCAGACTTTAGCTTAAGCGGAAAAAAATTTTTTTAACAATTTGCTTAAGCCACTGTTTTTGGAGTCCCAGTTACTGGAGCTAAATTCAGATTCTAATTGATTTAGAATTTGGTACCTCAAAGTGCAAGCTGCAAGTTACAGAATCTAAAGTTTGAGAATTGGCTGACTAGAAAGGGTTGGGCTTGGAGCCATAATGGTAAAGCTATGGCAGGCTGAAAAGTTGTCACTCTTAGGTATGTGGTGGTGAAACATTTGGTCAAATTATTGTCTGTGGTACTTTAGAAAGTGGGTTCTGTGCCAACCAAAACTGTAGGTTAGGGCAGTTAGGTTATTTTTAAACTTGTATGTGCTTTTTAATCTTTCTTCATAGAAAGGTTTATCATCCAAGAGGATACAAGGAAGAGAGGCAGAGACAGAGACAGAGATGAAGGGAAGATACCCTCACCCACACAGCTGCCCACTATTGCCCTTGCACAGCCATCTCAGGTACTGGGCCCCACTTCAACAAGACTGGAAGACTTTCCCAGATAAGCAAAAGCTGAGGGAGTTCTTTACTGCTAGACCTGCTCCATGAGATGGGCTAAAGGAAGTCCTTCAAATTGAAACAAAGGGATGGTAAACAGCAATGTGAAGCCATGTCAAAATATGATTCTCTGGTAAAGGCAAATACATGCATGAAACACTATGGTAATTTGGGTACATAGAATTAAATGACAAAAACATAAAAATAATTATAAACCTCTGTTAATGGGTATACAATATATAAAGACGTATGTTATTAATACCATAAAGGGGGGTGGAGCTGTGAAGGAGTACAGTTTTTATATATAATTGAAGTTGTTTCTATCCATCTAAATTAGAATGTTATAACTTTAAGATGTTTTATGTAATTGCAATGGTAACCACAAGGAAAATATCTATAGAATATACACACGAGGAAATTAGAAAGGGATTAAAACATATCACTACAAAAAATAAAACCAACAAAACAGGAGGGAAAGCAATAAGAGAGGAAAGGAGAGACCAAAAAAAAAGCTACAAGACATATGGAAAACAATTGACAAAATGGCAATAGTAAGTCCTTCCTATAAAAAATTACTTTAAATGTAAATTGATTAAACTTCCGAAGATACATAGATTTGCTGAATGGATTAGGAAAAAAAACAGGATCCATATACACTGCCTACAAGAAATTCGTGTTAGATTTAAGAACACACATAGGCTGAAAATGAAAGAATGGAAACAGATTTTCCATGCAAAAAGAGAACAGGAATGGCTATACTAATATCAGATAAAATGGGCTTGAAATCAGAAACAGTAACAAGAGACCAAGGACATTATGTAATGTTAAAAGGGTAAATTCATCAACAAGATCTAACAACTATACAAACGGATGCACCAAACCTTGGAATTCCCAAGTATAGGAAGGAAATTTTGACATAACTGAAGGGAGAAATAAATTGCAACACAATACTAGTAGGAGACTGCAATATCCCACTTTCAATAATGGATAAAATAACCAGACAGAAGATCAACAAGGAAATAGAGGACCCAACAATGCTATAGACCAGTTGGACTTAGCAACATATGCAGAGCACTCCACCCAACAACAGTGGAGTATATTCCCATGTGTAAATGGAACATTCTCCAGGATAGACTACATGTTAACCCACAAAACAAGTCTTAAGAAATCCAAGAAAAGTGAAATCACACAAAGTATCTTTTCTGATCATAGTGGAATGAAACCATAAAGCGATAGTACAAGGAAGACTGGAAAATCCACAAATATGTGGAAATTTAACAACACACTCTTAAACAACCAATGGGTCAAAAAAGAAGTCACAAGGGAAATTAGAAAATACCTTGAGACAGAAGAAAATGGAAACAAAACATACCAAAAGTTATGGGGTACAATGAAAGCAATGCTGGGAGTTATAACTGTAAATGCATACATTAAAAAGGAAGAAAGATCTTAAATCAACTACGTAATTTTACACCTCAAGGAGCTAGAAAAAGAAGAACAAACTAAACCTAAATCTAGCAGAGGAAGGAAATAATAAAGATTAAAGCAGAGATAAAAGAAATATAGAATAGAAAAGACAACAGAAAAAATCAACAAAACTAAGATTTGGTTTTTTAAAGATCAAAAAAACTGACAAATACTTAGCTAGATTAACTAAGAAAAAAAGAGAAGACTAAAATAACTAAAATCAGGGCTTCCCTGGTGGCGCAGTGGTTGAGAGTCCGCCTGCCGATGCAGGGGACGCGGGTTCGTGCCCCGGTCCGGGAAGATCCCACATGCCGCAGAGCGGCTGAGCCCGTGAGCCATGGCCGCTGAGCCTGCGCGTCTGGAGCCTGTGCTCCGCAACGGGAGAGGCCACAGCAGTGAGAGGCCCGCGTACCGCAAAAAAAAAAAAAAAAAAAATCAATAAAATAACTAAAATCAGAAATAAAAGAGGGGGTATTACAACCAATGCCACAGAAAACAAACAAGATTTATAAGAGAATATTATGAATAATTGAGTGGCAAGAAATTGGACAACCTAGGAGAAATGAATAAATTCCTAGAAACACACAATCTACCAAACTGAATCAAGAAGAAATAGAAAGCCTGACAGACCAATAAAAAATAATGAGATTGAATCAGTAATCACAAACCTCCCTGCAAAAAGACCAGGAACAGATAGCTTCACTAGAGAATTCTACCAAACATTTAAAGAATTAATACCAATCTTTCTCAAATGCTTCCAAAAAACTGAAGAGGCGGGGGAACACTTCCAAACTCATTTTATGAGGCCAGCATTACCCTGATATCAAAGGCACCAAAAGAAAAGAAAACTACAGACGAGTTTCCCAGATGAATACAGATGCAAAAATCCTCAACAAAATACTAGCAAAATGAATTCAACAGCACATTAAAAGGACTATGTGTCATCGCCAAATGGGATTTATCCCTTGGATGCAAGGATAGTTTAACATACAAAAATCAATCAATGTAATAAATCACATTAACAGAATTAAGGATAAAAATCACATGATCATCTCAATAGATGCGTAAAAAGCACTTGAAAAATTCAACACTCTTTCATGATAAAAACACTCAACAAACTAGGAGTAGAAGGAAATTACCTCAACATAATAAAGGCCATATATGAAAAGTCCACAGCTAACATCATACTCAATGGTGAAAAACTGAAAGCTCTTCTTCTAAGATAAGGAACAAGGCAAGGATGCCCACTCTCACCATTTATATTCAACACACTGGAAGTCGTAGCCAGAGCAGTTAGGCAAGAAAAAGAAATAAAAGGCATCCAAGTCAGAAAGAAGTAAAATTATCTCTGTTTGCAAATAGCATGATTTTGTACATGGAAAACCCAAAAGATTACACACACACACATACACACACACACACACACAAACCTGTTAGAACTAATAAATTCAACAAAGTTATAGGACACAAAATCAACAAACAAAAATCAGTTATATTTCTATACACTATCAATGAACAATCTGCAAAGGAAATTAAGAAAACAATTCCATTGACAATAGCATCAAAAAGAATAAAATACTGAGGAATACACTTAAGCAAGGAGTTGAAAGACTTGTACACTGAGCCTTCCCTGGTGGTGCAGTGGTTAAGAATCCACCTGCCAATGCAGGGGACACAGGTTCGAGCTCTGGTCGTGGAAGATCCCGCATGCCACAGAGCAGCTAAGCCCATGCGCCACAACTACTGAGCCTGTGCTCTAGAGCCTGCAAGCCACAACTACTGAGCCTGCACACCACAACTACTTAAAGCTATCTCCCTAGAGCCCGTGCTCCACAACAAGAGAAGTCACTGCAATGAGAAGCCCGTGCACCACAACAAAGAGTAGGCCCCACTTTCAAAATGATTTGAAAGCAGAGTCTCAAAAAGATATTTGCACACCAATGTTCATGGTTGCACTATTCACAATAGCTATGAGTTGGAAGCAACCCAAGTGTCCATTGATGAATGAATGAATTAAAAAACTGTGGTAAATACATACAGTGGAACATTATTCAGCTTTTAAAAAGAAGAAAATCTTGTTATATGCTACAACATGGATGAACTTTGGGGTCATTGTGCTAAGTGAAATAAGCCAGTAACAAAAAGACAATTACTGCATGATTCCACTTATATGAGGTATCTAAAGTAGTCAAATTCATAGAAACAGAAAGTAGAATGGTGGCTACCAGAGGCTGTGGAAAAGGGGAAAAGGGGGGCTGCTGTTTAAAGGGTATAGTGTTTCAGATTTGCAAGGTGAAAATTTCTGGAGATGTTTCACAACACTGTCAATATATTTAACACCACTGAACTGTACACTTAAGAACTCATGGTAAATCTTACGTTTTATGTTACGT
Source organism: Phocoena phocoena (assembly GCF_963924675.1). NCBI lineage: Eukaryota > Metazoa > Chordata > Mammalia > Artiodactyla > Phocoenidae > Phocoena > Phocoena phocoena. The sequence goes on along the minus strand of NC_089240.1, from coordinate 60,856,245 downwards.
GTTTTTTACCATAATACAAAAATGACCTAAAAAAGAAAATCCCAGACTGCATCATGGAGCCTGGCTTGGATGGACACAGAGACTGGAGACAGGGATTCCAGTGAGAGGACTGTGACAATTGTTCACAGAAAGGATGTTAAGGGTTTGGACCAGGACAAATTAAATGGAATGGAGAAGAGATGAGGTTTTCAAGAGGTAGTTAGGAAGTAACACTGCCAGTAGTTTAGCAAGAGAGGAAAAAGTCAGAGGTGGCTGAGATTTTGAACTGGGTGACTGAGAGAATCATGACACCATTAACAAAAATAGGGGGTTCAGGAAAAAGGAAGTGATTTGAGGGAGATGAATTTTGTTGCGAACACATTGAATTTGAGGGGTGTGTGGCATAGCAAAGTATAGGTGTTCGGTAGGCAATTGGAAGCACAAGTCTGGAACTCTGGAGAGTTCCCTCCAGAGAGGTGGGAGCTGGAGGTATTGACTGAAGAGTTTTCTGCTCAGAGATGGTGATTGAAACCAAGGGTTAGCTATAGCCCACAGACCAAATCAAACCCACAACCTGTTTTTGTACAGCTTGTGAACTAAAAACAATTTTTACATTTTAAATGTTTATGTAAGTACCCACATAATCGCTTTGATTTTTCCCTTTGGCCCACTAAGCTGAAAATATTTACTCTCTGACCTTTAAGAAAAAGTTTGCCAGGGCTTCCCTGGTGGCACAGTGGTTAAGAATCCGCCTGCCAATGCAGGGGACACGGGGTCGAGCCCTGGTCCGGGAAGACCCTACATGCCACGGAGCAACTAAGCCCTTGCGCCACAACTACTGAGCCCGCATGCCACAACTACTGAAGCCCGCATGCCTAGACCCCGTGCTCTGCAACAAGAGAAGCCACCGCAATGAGAAGCCCGCACACCACAACGAAGAGTAGCCCCCGCTCGCTGCAACTAGAGAAAGCCCGCACGCAGCAACAAAGACTCAACACAGCCAAAAGTAAATAAATAAATTTTAAAAAAAGAAAAGAAAAAGTTTGCCAATGGCCGGTTGAAACCATAAGAGTTCAGGTGCTCACCAAGCGAGTGGTGTCAAGGGAAGAGCATCATGGGTAAGGAAGAGAATAGACAGAGGGAAAACCATAATAAAGCAGCAATGAAGATCAGTGAAGGAGAGTGCTTCAGAAAAAGACAGCTAGGCCAGAGTGTCAAGTGCTGTACGGAGAGTGACAACTGCCATCTGAGTTTGGCAGCTAGGAGACTATTAGTGGTCATTAGGCCGGCAACCAAATAGAGCGGCGGAAACAGAAGTCAGATTGTAAGGGGTTAACAAGTGAGTAGGTGATGAGCAGGTAGGGAGCTTGCATAGACTATCCTTTGAAGACGTTTAATGTTGAGAGGGACTGGCGTAGGGTGGTATCTGGCATGGAGGGCGAGAAGATGGTTTTAGAATGGAGGAGATCCAAGTGTATTATATTGCTGAAGGGGAGATGTAGAAATGCAGAGGTAAATGAATGATACAGGGGATCATTACTGGAGCAAGGTCTGGAGGAGACGATATGGGGTAGGAGCCAGGGTACCCGTCAGAGGAGACTGTTGGCAAGGAAGGAGACGATTCTTCCCCAGCCATGGCAAGAGATCAGGGAGAAGCAGACAGGCTTTCCGGTGATGAGTCTTCTAGTCCCATAGCATAGGATTAGAAGACTCTTTCTCCTGCAAATTTGGACATTTGTAAGCTACAACAGTAAGCAGACAGTTATCCAGGGCCCGGAGGTCAACCAGAGGAAGGAGTGTGGAAATGCAAGGTGGAGGTGAAAGCATGGTGATATGGCTAGCCATGGGGGTCTGGCTTGGCAGAGAGGTGACTGAGACCGGACCAAGGTGGCCTGGGAGAATTAGGCTGGCTTGAGGGGCTAGAAGCCGAAATGAAGACAGACTGACTCTGGTACAAGAAAGAGAACTGAAAGAAACAGAGGTCATACTCAGAAAAGTGGATTTTCAAGTTTAAAATCTTGAAAATGAAACTCTGGTAGAAGGCATCCTAGGTGTGATTAAATGTGTGGGAGGCTGAATAAGAGTAGAGATGGAGATTACTGAAAACGAAAGGAACAGTTACATGGTCTTATTTATTCCTCATCACATACTTAGCAAATAGAAGATGAAGAAACTGAGGCACTGAGAGGTTAAGTAGCCAGCCCCCAAAACATGCAACTAGGAAATGGCAGAGTTGAGATTTGAATACAGATCTGTGACTCTAATATCCAGTTGACCATGTCATGGGAGAGACATGGTGCTTTTCTGTCACTGGGGATAGAGTAAAAAAGATGGCATGGAGAGAGGAAGACAATGCCCTACGGGTGAAGGCAGAATTAAGCACGTACTTAGTTTGAACAGTGGAAATGGAATAAGGAGGGTTTCATATGTATGAACCAGGTTCCTAAATTAGGGACGTAATTTTTTATATCTCTTTTTTTCCGTGCCACTTTGAGCTAAAGTGGTCCTTTGGAAGTTATTAGCACATGACTTCATCCCTCAGTACCTTCATGACAGTCTCTGAGGGTAGCTATTATTATTATGTCCATTTTACTGAGAAGAAACAGGCTGGAAAGGTACGATTTGCCCATGATCACATAGAAAGTGACAGATACAGGCATGCAGTCCAGATATTGGGTTCTTTTGTTGAGCCATCAAGGTGAAAGTAGGATTTACTGCCCCCTACCATCTCACTGGTATTGAGGATATCTCTAGCTCCAGCACCTCCAGCCTGAGGTGGCCTTGGAGAATGAGGAACCCCGCGTGCCTGAAACCATATCCTCAGAGAGAACTACTGAGAATCTTACTAAATGTCAGAAATATCGAGATAACAGGCATCCGTGGAGGGGAAAGAATTGTTTCTAAAATAACAATCCAATATACTAATTTATGTTCCATCCTGATGCACACTGTACCGTGGGAGCCCAAGGGAGAAGCAACTACTATTGCGTAGGGCATTCAAGGCCAGCCTCTGAAAGGAAGAGCTTCCCGATTGGTAAGGAGGCAATTGAGTTAGGGCAGAGCAGATAGGAACAGCATGCACAGAGACACAGAGAAGGGCCCGTTGACCCATTTGGTGAATGAACTTTGCAGCATGATTGGAAAGTGGGGTCGCTGTTAAGGAGCCAGGTCATGGGGCCTTGTGTGGCAAGCTCGGAGCATCAGCCTGTATACAGAGGGCAATGGAGAAGACCATCGTGCAGTTTTCAACAGAGAAGTAATATGATTAGGTTTGACTTCTGAGCAGTCTTTCCATAGAGAGGCAGGACTGGGCACAGGAAAATCAGATAGGAGGCTGTCACAGTGGGCCAGGTGAGAGATGCCAGCTTGAGCCCTGGGAAGAAGGCTAGAGAAAAGGAAACCTATTTGAGAACACCTTCGTGCATAGATTTTTGAGCACTTGTGCTTCTGGGGTTGCTGATTCATAGAAGATGCACCTGTTTTCTGGATACTGCCCAATTGCTCTCCAAAAAGACTAGAAAATTTTATGTAGGTGATGTTCGTTAGACTACCCCAAACATTTTCCATTTTCTCAGTCTTCCTATAACGCTATTTCATATAAAATGTTCCATACAGGAGATTGTATTCTCTGATTGTGGATAAAACCTTCATTTTAAGCAAAACCTTCATTTTAAGCATGTGATTTCCCAAGCAATCGCGTGGCTCCCTTCTGCCTTCACTCCCACCACGCCCAAGCTCCTCAGCAGATTGAAAGCTGTGTTTCTTTCTTGTTATCAGTCCCAAGCCATAATTGTAGGTATGCAAGAAATAGTGCCTCTCTTTAGTGATTTTCTAAATCAACTTAATTTCGATTCTTCACCCCATCTCAGCAGAGGGTTGGGAAATTCTACCTGAGTCATTCTTGCAGTTCCTGCCTCCCTGAGATCAAAACAAGATCTTGGAACTTTCCACAGTGTGAGACATCTGACAGAGCCCCATCTGGTCATCGATTATCTGTAGTATGTAAGCTGCCAACAAGCCACCCATTGTCCCCTTTCCATTGCTGCTTCTGTAGGAAGCTGAGGAAATCTGCCAGACAGCTGGGAGCGCTGGTGTTTCTGGATGAACCAGGATTGGTGGGGGCACTCCACTTTGGGGAATTACCAGCTCCTCAGAGCACTACTAAGAAGCAGGGTCTAGGAATTCCCTGGTGGCACAGTGGTTGAGAGTCCGCCTGCCGATGCAGGGGACGCGGGTTCGTGCCCCGGTCCGGGAAGATCCCACATGCCGTGGAGCGGCTGGGCCCGTAAGCCATGGCCACTGAGCCTGCGCATCCGGAGCCTGTGCTCCGCAATGGGAGAGGCCACAACAGTGAGAGGCCCGCGTACCGCAAAAAAAAAAAAAAGAAGCAGGGTCTACCAACCTACAGTCCTCTCTCTCCTCCCTCTACCAGGCTATTACCTCCCCCGAGGCAGTAAAGTGCAGAGTTGGCTTCGTTTGGGTCAAATGTGGGGAGAAAGGGGAAAATACAAGAAGGAAAAATACAGCCTTCAGCCTATAGCACCTAAAGGGATGAACTGCTGAGCTAATGATCTGCTGAGTAGGTTTATTAAAACTGACATAATATCAGAGTAAAGCAATCTTAGAGCTTAGGGTTAAAAAATAATTTGGAAATGACAACATCCAATCTAACTTTAAAACACTTAAATGGGGCCACAGCCCCGCATCGTGCATTCACGGGGCATCTCCCAGGTGATGTTGACACTTTTGTTCCTAGGATGGAGATTCTTTTCCTCCTAGGCCTGTGTGGTGGGCAGAATGATTCCCCCACCACCAAAGATGTCCACATCCTAATCCCGGAAATTGTGAATATGTTATATTATATGTCAAAGGGTAATTAAGGTTTGGAGATGGAATTGCAGTTGCTATTCAGCTGGCTTTGAGATAGGGAGATTCTCTTGGACTACCTGGGTGGGCCAGTATAATCACAAGGGCCTTTGTAAATGGAAGAGGGAGCCAGAGTGAAAGAACCAGAGAGATGGCAACCTGAGAAGGACTCAGCCTGACATTGCCAGCTTTGAAGATGGAGGAAGGGATCATGAACCAAGGAACGCAGGCAGTGTCTAGAAGGTGGAAAAGTCAAGGAAACTGATTCTTCCCTAGAGCTTCCAGAAGGAGTGCAATCCTGCCAATACCTTGATTTTAGTCCGGTGAGACCCATTTCAGACTTCTGACCTCCAGAAATGTAAGTTAAGCCACTAAGTTTGTAATAATTTGTTACAGCAGCAATAGGGAATGAATACAGCCTGACAGAGGAAAACAATGCTTTTGAATGTCCTGGCATTGTTTCCAGTGTAACTGTTTCCATCCCAGGGCTCGAAGGTAGCACTGGGCAAGACTAGAATCATGTTTGCTCCTATACTTGGATGGTAGAGGGTGAGTAGAACAGATGACCCACCTCTGGCCCTGGCCACGTGGGTCCTGAGAGATCAATATCTTCCCCTTGCCCTCCAACCCATCTAAAAGCCAAGTCTTGACTAGAGATGAGTGCTGAAAGCTGCTGGGTCTACAAATGGGTCCTCCTTCAGTCACATGGCCAAACTGCACTTCTCATCCCCATTGAAGTTATACGTGGCCATGTTGCTTGCCTTGGCCAGTGAAGCTTTAGGACACAGTGTGCATGAGAGCGTGTGCTGAGATGGGGCCACCATCAGTCTTGGTCCTCGAGTGACTACAGTGAGCCAAGCCCTTGCCAACCCATGTTGCATGTCTAACGTGAGTGGGAAATAAATAAAGTTCTGTTTGGTTAACCCTCTGAAGTTTGGACATTTTTGCTGTCACCAGCACGTAGCTTAGTCTAGCCTGCACTGACAAACCTGGGTCCTGTCCGTAGCTCTCTCTCCTAGTCAATCTCTTACTCAAGTGGCCACAAGAGAGGTGGAGCCTTAGCCTTCTTCACTTCAGGCATGAACTTGTGCAACATGGACTCTGGTCCCAGCCTCATGCCCTTTGTCTCACTTGACACTAACTGATCTCTGCTTTCCCATGGTCTACCCTGGGATACCGCATCAGTGAGGAAGCTTTTGGCTGCAAACAAAACAAGATAGGGATTTTTTTCATCTCACTTCATAAATCCAGAGTGGTCCCGGGGATTATTCAGGAGCACAAAGACCTCATCAAGGACCCCAGACATTTTCTATCCTTCCGGTTTGCTAAGCATGTTGACATTTGTCCTCAGGTTTGTCACATCACAACTGTAAGATGGCTGCTTCACACAGCCATGTCCAAAGACAAGAAGCTACAGGAGGAACACTCCTCACCAATTTCTCTTTTTATGACAGGGAACCCTTTCCCTGAAGCCTTCTAGCTGACTTCCCCTTACGTATCGTGGTTCAGAACTCAGCCATCATACACAACTACTCCTACCTGTAAGGGAGGCTGAGAAACTGAGTCCCTGGCATTTCCAACCTCTTTTGTGGGAGAAAGGCTCTTCCCGTGGGAAAGAAGGGGAGGGGCATGGCTGTCAGGCAGACAACCAACAGAGTCTGCCAGAACAACTGTCTGCCCAAGCTTCAGCCTGCTTCTCACCCGCACCAGCTCTGACACTTGGATTCACTGGGTTGTGGGTTTGCCCCTTCCGCTCCTTCCCAACACTCCTGGTGAGATGACTGCCTGGGTTATGGCATAGCTGAAACACAAAATGGAGTGTGACTTGTGGCTGAAAGACCACTTGAAGGTTTAATACCCGTCCTTAGGGAATTTTGATTCCTCTAACTTTCGTGCTTATTGGAGGGGCTGGCTTTCCTTAGAAGCAGGCAAGAAAGATAGGGTTACCTTCAGGGGTTTTCCCACATGCTTAGATGCAAAGGAGCTTTCAAAAGTGTCATGTAAAGCTTTGATGAGGTATTTGCTTTCTAAATGTCTGATAGCAGCTGGGGGGATGAAAGAAGTGAAGGCCATACAGCTTGTAAGAAACTTGCTTCTCAGACCTAGCCTGGACAGAAAATTGCAGGCAGGAACTTGCCTGTCTCTTTCTCTCTCCGGCTCCTCCTGGGGACTTAGTGGTGATGCTTATTCAAGAATAAACGTGCCCTGTTGGAGGCCAGGGTGTCAGGAAGCCCTAGGAGGCAGGACACAGACTAGGAGAGAAGAGAGCCCAACATCTTCCTTTTGGTAAGAAATAGGCACAAATGTCACCCAAGCAAAGGAATCTAGCCATCTGGCCCCTGGGGCTTGTGCAAGGTAAAGAAAGGGCCTTCTCCGTGAGAGTCATTACTACGGGGGCCCGTTCCAAGCTCCCAGGGAGTGTGAATGGCCAGCTCCCAGGGTAGCAAGGGCTCTTGGAAGGGTGAAGAGCAGGGCAACAGTCTCTTTGGAGCCTGCCTAGCCCAGCCAATGAATAGGATTTGGGCCAAGCCAGCATTTGGATCCTGGCCCTGCCACTTATTTGCTGAATGATCCTTTCTGAACCTCACTTTCCTCTCCTGCAAAATAATAATCCCTGTTCATAGCGGCATTATTCACAATAGCCAAAGGGTGGCAACAACACAAACATCCACTGATGGGTGAATGGATAAATAAAACATGGTATATCTGTGCAACGGAATAGCATCCAGCCTTAAAAAGGAAGGAAGTCCTACAACAGTTATAACATGAATGAACCTTGAAGACGTTATGCCAAGTGAAATAAACCAGTCAAGAAAGGACAATACTGTATAACTCCACTTACATGAGGTACCTAGAGTAGTCAAACGCATAGAAACAGAAAGTAGAGTGGTAGTTGCCAGGAGCTAGGGGGAAAGGGAATGGGAGTTAGTGTTTAATGGGTACAGTTTCAGTTGAGAAAGGTAAAAAGAGTTGTAGAGATGGATGGTGGTGATGGTTGCACAAAACTTCAAATATACTAAATGCCACTGAACTGTAGACAAAAATAATTAAGAGGGCAAACCTTAAGTTATGTGTATTTTGCCACAGTTTTTAAAAACTGCATGCCAGCTGCCAAACTAAAAGCACTTATGTTAAAATAATGTGTCTAAATTAAATGAGTCAAAACAAAGAGTCTGAGTCCACACTGACATACCGTTCTTACTCCATCCCATTACTGTGGGGGGAGAAGGCTGAGAGTCAGACATAAAATGCAGTAAACAGTGTATTCTTCCTGATACTTATAATTATTCAGAATAAGTTAGAACTTTAAAGTTTACAAAAGGCAGCTTCAAAGCCACCATCTCATTTTATCCTTTCAGTAGACTGAAACGATTTGGAATTTTGAGGCTAAATATGATATTCTATATGTGAAGAATCTATCGCCTATCATAAAAATGTATCTGTGATTCCTTGTCCCCAACAATGGTTAAAATGGTAAGCTTTGGGCTTCCCTGGTGGCGCAGTGGTTGGGAGTCTGCCTGCCGATGCAGGAGACACGGGTTTGTGCCCCAGTCCGGGAAGATCCCACATGCCGCGGAGCGGCTAGGCCTGTGAGCCATGGCCGCTGAGCCTACACGTCCGGAGCCTGTGCTCCGCAACGGGAGAGGCCACAACAGTGAGAGGCCCGTGTACTGAAAAAAAAAAAAAAAAATGGTAAGCTTTATGTGATGTATATTTTAGCACAATTTCTAAAATGAGAAAAAATTAGTAATGCCTGCCTGGCTCACCTCCCCAGAGAGCTGGTGGGGGGGGGGTTAAGGAGATAGTGGACAGAAAAGCTCTGGATAAGACCCCATGGAGTGCTAATCAACTATACTCCAATATAAAATTTTTAAAAAAATGTTTTTAAGAAAAGACCCCGTGGAGAAAGGAAGTATTCCTTTTTGGAAGCCGCAACCTCAGAAAGGTTTAGTCCATCATCGTGAGGCCTCATACCAGGTAACCTGAACCTCAAGAGCCAGCAGGGCTGCTGAAAGACTGCCCCCCGCCCACCTTGGCCTCCGCAGTCATGGCAAGATTGCCCCCTCCAGCTGGGCCAGAAGGGAGTAGAGGCTGGGTCCAGACCAAGGGCTTTCCCTTTTTTTTAATTAAATAAACACCACCTGGGCTTCCCTGGTGGCGCAGCGGTTGAGAGTCCGCCTGCCGATGCAGGGGACACGGGTTCGTGCCCCGGTCTGGGAAGATCCCACATGCTGCGGAGCGGCTGGGCCCGTGAGCCATGGCCGCTGAGCCTGAGCGTCCGGAGCCTGTGCTCCGCAACGGGAGAGGCCACAACAGTGAGAGGTCCGCGTACTGCAAAAATAAATAAATAAATAAACACCACCTTCTCTTTCTTCCCGGCAACTCTTGGCAGCTCTCTGCTGGGTCCCTATGTCCGGCCAGCCCCGGCACTGTAGACTCTGGCTAGGGGCTGAGGCTCTCAAACATCGGTGGCTCCAGCGACGATTTCTGCTTTCTATCTGCACCTCACACTTGCTGAGCATCTCCCCACCCTCCCCGCACAGAGGCAGCCAGTGTTCCCAGCCGTTATTATCTCCCTGAAAAGTTCAAGAGGATTAATTATGGATGTATAAACATTATGAACCTTGTAACTACTCTTAAAGATAATGTTCACCAACAGCTGTATTTTGACATCCTCACCACCTCAACACTATTGTCCAAGTGGTTTTCCACTCTTGCTATGCATTACAGTTACCTGGAGAGCTCTTGAAAACCACCCATATCCAGACACCCTCCCCAGCCTAATTAAATGAGAAGTACAGCGGCACTCATTACTCTCCATCAGGGGTAATTACCTCTCCATGTCTTTGTATGCAGTGGGTCCTAGTTCTTGACACACAAAGAGAATCAGCAGGAGAGCTTGGTCGATATCCAGCCCCATCCTCCCACCCTGAGGAGGGCCTGACAATTATAGCATCCTTTCACATTTTCAAGAAGTTGTTTCCTTCTGTACTCTACTCCCATCTCCATCCCCATCCTTTCTAAAAACCCATTTTTCTCAAGTCACCATTTCTCAAAATAGTAGGGGAGTTGTGGGAAATAGGAAAGATAGTGACTGTGGTTGGCTGATAATGGTCCCCAAAGATCTGCCCATTCCTAGACCCCAGAACCTGTAAATGTTATCTTGTTTGGAAACAAGGTCTTTACATATATAATTAGGTTAAAGATCTTGAGATGAGGAGACAATCCTGGATTATCTGGGTGGACCCTAAATGCCATCGCAATTGCCCTTATAAGAGAGAGATAGAGGGAGATTAGACACACAGAAGAGGGGGAGGCCACATAAAGATGGAGGCACAGATTGGAGTGATGGTCACAAGCCAAAGCATGTGAGCCAGCAGCAAAAAGATGCAAAGAGTAGATTCTCCCCTAGAGCCTCTGGAGGGAGTGTGGCCCTGCCAACAGCTCGATTTTGGACTGCTGGCCTTCAGAACTATGAGAGAATAAATTTCTGGTGTTTTAAGCCACCCAGTTTGTGGTAATTTGTTATGGCAGCCTTACGAATGGAATATGGTAACCAAATGAGTTTGGCTACTCTTGTCTTTACAGCAGGACTTCCCAAAAGCTTTATGCTAATAGGCATTGTTTCCCAAACACAGGCCCTAGAAAAGTACTCCCCAGAACACACCTTGTGCTAGGTCACATGCTTGACAGCAGCAATACCCCAAACTTACAGCGTTACAGGTCGTATGCATGAGAGAGAGTTACAGCCATACGTATGTATCCGTTGGGTGTCTACCCTTTCAGAACCCACTAGCCATTCATTTATAACTCAGTAAATATTTATGAGCACCTACTATGAGTCAGAAACCATTCAAGGCACCGAGGATATAGTAATTAAGAAAAGAAAATTATATCTCTAGTGAAAAGTATATTCTAATGGAGTGATCAGTCAGTAACCAAATAAGCAAGTAAATAGCAGGGGGTGATGAATATAAAATGAGCTAAAGGGATAGAGAGGGATGGGGGGGTGGCTACTTTGGAGTGGGTGTCAAAGAAGGTCAGGTATTTCACCAGGTGATTTTCCTAAATTCGTTTCATGTAATCCTTTCAACAATCATTTCATCCTTGTCATATGAGGTAGGTATTATCTCCACTTTGCAGATGAGGAAACTAAGGCTCAGGGAAGTGAAGTGATTTGCCCAAATCATACGGCTGTTGAGTGGCCAATACGAGATTGAAACCCAGGCCTGTCGGACACCAAACAAAGCCTATTTGCTACCACCATGCTGCACGGTACCTGTCTTCAGTAGGACTCCCATTGAGATCCTCCAGAGCCTGTCTTGGCCTGTCTATACTTGTTCAATGATCCCCAGTGGAGTGAGTGGTTCTAAGGGGAAGAAGGCTGGAGGCGAGAGATCAGATGGCAAAGGATACTTCTAGTCAGAGACTCGCCCCGCAGAATAACTTCAACCCATTTCTATCTTTGGAAGGTAGTCAGAGGGTACTGAAACTTCCTGCTTCCTCCCCTGGGTCTTCTCACCTCTCCTTTCTGTCTGCCTCATTGGCTAGGGCCCTCAGGGCAGAACCATGGGGTCCAGATAAAAGGACTTTGTAATGCCTTCATGGCTCTGAGCTGTACCTCTGAGTCCTAGACAGTGGGCAGGACTCAGGTAGAGACCAGCCAAGCAGTGAAAACTTGGGGTATGCTTGCAACAGTGTGAGGCTCAGTTTGGCTACCATACAGGATGCACAAAGCAGAGAGGAGAATCAGGCTGGGCAGGAGGCTGGGGCCAGATCACGGAAGGCCTTGAAGGGCAGGCCAGGAGAATAGCCTCCATCTCTGGGCTGGTGTTTGCCAAAGTGTGCCCTGCAGACAGCTCACGTTTGGAGATAATAATAGCGGGCACAAGAAGGGGTGTTACGGGAGAATGTGAAGTTTCCTTGTCACTAATTTGGAGTTCAGAGGCTAAACAGACCCCTTTTATGCCAAACTTCCCAGACCCGACATGAGGGCAGAGGACAAACTGAGGGGCCGCAGTGGATGCCATCCTCATGGCAAAGATGGATGGAAACCCATGAGAGGCAGACTGGGCTAGGGGTGGCCAATCAGTGCTGTGGATTCCAGCTCTGAATCAACTTCTCTCTCCCCTCCCTGTCGCCCCTGCTACCCACACTTCAGTGAACACTCTCCCTCCCTTTAACTTGTCTCCTTACGCCTACCTGCCCCAAACTCTCTCCCCTCTTCCAACTCTTTCCCTCACTGCACCACCCCCTTCCTCCTCAACCATCCTATGCCTCTTCACGCGCGCAAGCACTTCTCTAGCTGTACTGTACACTAGAGTAATTTATAAATCCTCTGGGTAGTTATGTGAAAGACTGCTACTCACTAGCAAATAGGCTAAAAATTCATCTGAGTTCCAAAGAGGGTTTGTCCTAAGCCATTCTCCAAAAGATATAGAATTTAAAAAAATATCATTTGCTTTTTTTTTTTTAAGACCCAGACAGGCTCGGCTTGGAGCATTACCACACTGTTGGTTCCCATGGTAACCACCGCGCGTTCCTGACTCCCGTCCTTCACTTCCGTCCTGGCACCACCGGCTGTGAAATATGCCTGAGGAGCAGCGTTGTCGCAGGGCCGGCCTTGCTTTGGTTTCCACCGCAGCCCCCGCCCCCCACCCCGCACTGGCCCCGACGCTCTGGAATCTCCGTTGGGGTTGGGGATTTGCATAAAGAGCAGCGCATTCATCCCGGGCCCAGAGGCAGCTCACCTTCAGGCGCCTCTGCTTCTCTTTAAAATCACATAATGGCCTTTTCAGACTCAAGACAGTAGAGCAGGGTGGTTAAGAGTGTGGATTTCGAAGCCAGACCGCTTGGTTTGAAAGCCGGGCTCCGTCACTAATCAGCTGTTTCACTGGGCGAGTTACTTGACCTGAGTCTGTTCCCTCATCTTCAAAACAGGAATAAAAATAGAACCTCTCAAAGACTTGTTAGGAGGATACGTATGTGTAAAGGTGCTTCAAATGGCATGGTAAGTGCTACATAAGCATTACTGACTAGTGTTATTGCTGTTATTGTTTTCTGTCAGTCCCATCATCGACAGACATTTTGGCTGAGTCAGCAATTAAAGTGGTATTCTGTGAGTGAGGAACTTGTGGATATCACAGGGGAAAGCATGTTTTCAATTTGGTGTGTCCTCAAGCTCCTTTTAAGTCTTGAGCCCCAGAAGCAAGGCTCAGCTTCTAGACCCGGTCCCCTCTGTAGCCGCAGGACAGAGCAGACAGCCCACCCAGCCGGGCTCTGTGTCTGGAAGGGACCTCTCACCCCATCACCCATGAAGACCTGGGCACCTGTCGTACAGGACCCACAGCCAAAGGCATCAGCACTTTGACCAATTCGGCAATTCAGGACCAAGGCTTAGGCTTTCCAGTTTGGGGTGTGCAGTACCTCAATGCAAATGAAGCTGCCCCTGGACATAGAAAACAAACTTATGGTTACCAAAGGGGAAAATGGGGTGGGGCCGGGTGGAGGGAGTTTGGTATTAGCAGATACAAACTACTGTATATAAAATAAACAACAAGGTCCTACTGTACAGCGCAGGGAAATATATTCAACATCTTGTAATAAACCATAATGGAAAAGAATAAGAATAGATATATATGTATAACTGAATCACATTGCTGTACGCTAGAAACTAACAACATTGTAAATCAACTATACTTTTATTTATTTATAAAAAAGAAAATAAATAAAAACTTTTAAAAATGAAGCTACCCCCGGGGGTGTGCCCAGTCCTGGGAGGATCTCGGCAGCCACAGGGATGAGGGTAGCTAACGATTCAGATATAGCACTGACCACGTACCATGCCTTGTCTGGAGCATCTCGACATATACAGCATACTGACTCTGTTCATCCGGAGAGGGAAACCAAAGCACAGAGAGGTGAAGTAACCAGTGCAAGGTCACACAGCTAGTAAATGGCAGAGCCAGGAATCCAGTTCAGACAGCCTGAACAGCAGGTTGCTCCAGAGTCCGCGTGCTGACCTGCTCTGCCTGACTGCCTGGCATGGGGCCAGTTCGGCTCTGGCCAGACGAGCCCCAATGCCTGTGCCTGTGCAGATGACTTAGTGCCTCGTTGGAGAAATATGGGCCCAACAATAATGGAAGGCAAGGCCAGGGCTATGGCAGCACAGGACATGTAGACACAGCCCCCCAGGCCACCACCATTCCCTGCTGGGATTTGGGGAAATTCGTCTAGCTGGCTGAGGAATTTTCCAGAAGGCCAGAGAGTCCAGGCAGGAAGAGTTCAGACCAGAGTCAGACCCATCAGCAAGGGACCTTGTGCAGGGTCCTGGGAGGCCAGTTTAATGCACAACTGGGTTCCCTTCGAGGTAAGCACGCAGGGAGGTACACCATCACTCAGCAGCTCCTGCTCAGTGGAGCACCTTAGCGGCAGGCAACGTGGTTTCCAGCGTGTGCCTTTTCCTCTTCGTGGGATCCCAGAAGCAGCCAAGAACCCCTGCCCAGACTGCCGGCTCTTCGGGGAGAGCGGCCTCCCAGACAGGGACCTCACCCAACTTGGCAGGTCCACTTCCATTTGGAAACAAGAACTCCAGGCCCTCAGCTGGTGACACACTCTGAAGGACGCAAGCCCCAATCCCTTCTCTTCAGCCAGTCTGAGGCAAGAATGGGGTCACCCTGAGAGCCTCAGGCACGGCTTGTATTCTTTGAGGGGCCCTGAGGGGCTTGGAGAAGGAGTGCTTGGGCTGCCTGTGCCTTCCACCTGGGAAGCAGGCAGCGCTTCCCTTCCTGCTTCAAAAGGCAGAGGGGAAAGCTGGGAGGAACTCCAGGCCAAGAGGCTGGAGGTAGCCAGACTGTGGGAAAAGCCAAGAGTCCAGAAGTAAAGTGAGGCTGGAGGGGAGAAGGGGAGGGGACTGAGTCATGGGACGGAGCTTCCTGGGGACGAGGCCAGAGGACACAGCCAGTGAGCATTTGTTTCCAGACCACCTTGGTCCCATCTTCTTCTCACAAGACCTCTAAGCTGGTCCTGGGAATAGCGTCTGACACCAAACCCATCCTGCGTGAGAGAGATCCTTTCAGTAACTTTTGTTTTGATATAATTTCAAACTTACAGAAAAGTTGCAAGAATAGTACAAAGACCTCCTTTATACCTTTTCCCGGTATCACCTAACTGGAAGGGATAGCATGCTGCCCCATTGCCTTTATCCTTTGTGCATCCTCTCTCACTCTGCATATCTCTTTTCCAACTCATATGAAAGAAAGCCGCAGATGTGATAGGCTTTTACCCATAAATTCCTGAATCATAATTTCTACAAACAAAGACATTCATTAGAAAAATAGCATGGATATAAGGTTTTTATCTCATCTCCAGGCCATGTTCAAATTTCACCAATTGTCCCAGGTTTTTAGCTTAATTTTATTTTCCTTCTGGATGTTTTTTTTTTTAATCACATAGCAAATACGTGAATCCAATCTCCTTGTAAAACATTACAAAGAAGGCCAAAGCCATCCTCTTTGAACACCACGCTCAGTCCCAGTCCCTCTCACCTTAAAAGGCATGATAGCATAACAGGTGAGAGCAGGAGGTCTCTGCCACTTGCTGGCTGCGTGGCTTTGAGCAAGTTCCTTAAACTTTCTGTGTTTCTGCCATCTGATAATAGTAACGATGTCATAGTTACTACATAGTTGTGAGTATTAAATGAGTTCATCCCAGTAAAGCTCTTAGAATAGTGCCTGGCGCATAGTTAAGTAATCAATAGATGTCAGCTATTCTTATTGTCCCATTTGACCTCACTCTGTGGGGATGACCCAAGGAAGTGCAAGAAGCAAACGCTGGGCCTGCCAATGACTTCCACGGGGCAGCCCAGCCGAGCAGCGCAGGGGGACACCCTCCCCCCGTTAACTGAGCGAGTGATGGGGACTCAAGAATCCATCAAGGTTACATGCACCCCAATGTTCATAGCCGCACTGTTTCCAATAGCCAAGACATGGAAGCAGCCATAAACAGATGAATGGATAAAGAAGATGTGGTACATATATACAATGGAATACTACTCAGCCATAAAAAGGAATGAAATAATGCCATTTGCAGCAACATGGATGGACCTAGAGATGATCATACTAAGTGAAGTAAGCAGACAGAGAAAGACAAATACCATATGATATCACTTATATATGGAATCTAAAATATGATACAAATGAACTTATTTACGAAACAGAAACAGACTCACAGACGTAGAAAACAAACAGGTTGCCAAAGGGGAAAGGGGTGGGGGAGGGATAAATTAGGAGTTTGGGATCAGCAGATACACACTGCTATATATAAAATAGATAACAAGGTCCTACTGGTATAGCACAAGGAACTATATTCAATATCTTGTAATAAGCCATAATGGAAAAGAATATTTTTAAAAGAATATATATATATATATATATATGTGTGTGTGTGTGTGTGTGTGTGAATCACTTTGCTGTGCACCAGAAACTAACACAACATTATAAATCAACTATACTTCAATTAAAAAAAAAAAAGAATTCATCAAGGTCAGGCTTCCACGATAGAACTTTTGTGCGTTGCCAGTGTTGCCACCTGCACCTCTGGAGAGTCCGGACAGTCCCGAGAGCAGAGGTGGTGTCCCAGGGACGGGGTGGGGGGGGGGATGAGAACAGATGCACACCAACCGCAGAGGTGGGGAATTTTCCAAGCCAGGTCTTCAGGAGCCTGTGGTGGGAGGGAGACTTCTGGAAGCACCACAGATCCTCCTGGAGGCATCGCAAAAGGGGTCTGGCACTCGGCGGAGTTTTGCTTGGTCCTCCAGGCTCCTCGTCCTGGTGATTCTGACATTTCTTCTCCCTAGTAAGTGAGGAGGAGCACGGCAGAAGAATGGGGATGTGGTGAGGTCTACCAAAGCTCCCTCTAGGGCACAATCCCCACCAGGCGAGCACCTGCCCTCACACAAGATGCCTGCTTGGGGCGGCATGGTGAGTAAGGTGTGGCTCCTGAAAGATCAAGTCCTTGGGTGGCAGCATGATTGCGGGGGGTTGGGAGAGCACATTAGAAAGCAGCCTGGGTAGGAATGTTGTCACAAACCCTGCTGGCTGACTAGCCTAGGACAGGTCACTTCACCTCTCTGAACCTCTGCTCCATTCTACAAAATGCGTACAGCAACCTCTGGCTCCCCGGGAGGCTTAAAGGTTTAAAGAAGATTGTGTGTACGAAAGCAAGGGCTTGCCAAGTGGAAGCTATTATTATTTACTGGTTCCCAGGCACTGCTGCGGACAGGATGACAGGAAGGTCATTGTGCTTGGTGGCAGGGCTTGGGTCCTGAACTACTCTCCAGCCCACTCCATCCCCCTGCTTTCATACATACCCTCTTTTCCAACCAGACTGCCTGCTCCTGGGCTGACAAGCTCTTCCTCGCTACCTGGCCTTGGCACCTGCTGGTCCCATGGCCTGACTTGCCTTGTCTCCCTTTGCCACCTGACAGATGGCAGCAACATCCTCCTTCCCTGGTCCCCAAAAGAATGAGCACCCCCATAGCTTGGGGGCTCAGTCCCACGGGCCTGGACTTCTGAGGTCCCAGCCCATGGCCCCAGCACTTGGAAAGGACTTGCCTCCCTGTAGGGCTCAGAGCTGCAGGGAAGAGGACAGAGGAAGGGGCACTTCCCAGTCCCCGGGCATCCCTGTGACTTAAGCTCTCTTGCTCTTGTGAAATCCACAGCCGGCAGAAGGAAGCGCAGAGTCCCAGCAGTGTCTGGGGCAGACGCACACCCTCTTCGTGGGGTTAGGACTCTTCATTTTGTGTAAGAAAGGCTCTGTCCCAGTCTGGGCCACCACCTGAGACCCACGGAAAGCTTGGGCCTCGCTGAGCCTGCCCCCCTGACAGCTGGGGGCTAGCAGCCTAGTCTAAGGGGCTTTGGGAACAGGGCTCCCAGGGGCATTCGGAGAAGCTGCGAGAGAGGCTGTGAAACACTGAGAGGATGGAAGAAGAGGAAGTGGCCCCCTTCCCTGGCTGGCCTGACAGACAGCTGTGGAGGCCCTCCTTCCTGTGAGGGACCGGGCCCAGGGCACAGACCTTCAAGCCTCCCATCTCCCCAAACCACAGCCCAGAGGTGTGAAAGACAGAAAAAAAAAACAGGGGGAGGGGTGGCAGAGAAGAGACAGGTGCACATTTCACACCTTGACCACAGGTGGGGCTCGGAGCAGCTTCACTCTGACTAACTTCCTTCTGAAGCTTCCCCACTTGGTGTCTCGGGAGGCCAGAAGCAGAAGGGTACAGCTACCGGAACTTAGGGTGCAGGCTCCTGGCTAGGTGGGTCTTCCCCAGGGCTGGGCCTGCTTGGAAGCTGGTCTGGGGACTGCTTGGGATAGGAGAGGGCCGAGTTAGCGGGCCAGACAAGGTTCTTGTCTCGGCACCTTCTGAGGCATGTGAGCTGTGAAAGACAGCAGTGGCCAACTGCGGACCTGAACTTCTGTGGCCTTGGGAGGGGCTGGTCTGGAAAGTTACTAGAAGGGGAGGAAACTGCTGCTCGCTGGGTTCTTTACCCTGTGCCATATATATCGTTTACAGTTCACGGAGCAGCCCTGACACAGGTGGACTAGCTTTATCCCTACTTTTCAAATGAGAGAACCAAGGCAGAGAGGTAAAATGATTCGCCTAAGGTGACACAGTGGGGCAGCCAGAGGATTCGGCCAGGACTGGCCAAACCCTCCCAGCTAAGGCATGGCAGCCTTCCCGAAGGATCCGTCCTCCAGCCAAGTCCACAGGGCAGCACACTCCGTCCCAGGGCTCCCCTGACATGGAAGGGCTCCCAGGGACTCTGGGTTTGTGGCCAGTATCCCTCATACTCAGCATTCTCAGATATGCTTCTACTAAGGGCTGAGCCCTGTGTGGAGACCTCACAGCCCTGGTCATCTCAGATGACCTGTTTTACAAATTTATTTATTTTTGGCTGCGTTGGGTCTTCGTTGCTGCGCGCGGGCTTTCTCTAGTTGCGGCAAGCGGGGTCTACTCTTCGTTGCGGTGTGCAGGCTTCTCGTTGCAGTGGCTTCTCTTGTCGCGAAGCATGGACTCTAGGCGCACGGGCTTCAGTAGTTGCGGTGCGTGGGCTCAGTACTCGTGGCTCACGGGCTTAGTTGCTCTGCGGCATGTGGGATCTTCCCGGACCAGGGCTCGAACCACTGGTGGCGCAGTGGTTGAGAATCTGCCTGCCAATGCAGGGGATTCTCAACTACTGTGCCACCAGGGAAGCCCTCAGATCATCTTATAACACCCCTGCTGAGACCAGCTCAAAAACGGTTATGTCATAGGTCCAAGGTCACACATCTCGAACAGGGTGGAGTCAGGGATGGAGCCAGACAAATTCAGCATTTTTCCCATTCTTCCCACTGCATCATGGCCACACCGGGAGCAGCGGGAACAGTCCGCCCCACAGCCCAGGCTGGCCTCTCAGGATATGGCCCAGTGCAGAAAGGAAAGCTCTCTGCTCCTTTCCAACACTCTTAGCTGACCTCCTCTCATTTCTCCTTTCCAGCAACCCAGGAAGGTGGGGATCTTGGTCCCCATGTGGCAAATGAGGAGACTTGGACACACGAAGGAGACCGGAGGTCCCTAAACTTAGAAATTTCACATGTATCTGGAGGACCCACACTGGGTTGTCAACTCCTGCTAACACAAGATGCTACTGTCACCAACATTTCATAAAGAGAAGATCCTTTTAATACCAAAAAGGGGATAAAGGCCATAACTGCAGAATACAAGAACCTCCTTTAAGTTGAACAAATAGAGCTTTTTGTTTTCCTCCTTTCTCTCACATGTAGAAAGCCCAGTGAATGGAAACTCTTCATGGACCAGCATCGGAAGCTGTGCTCCTGGCTCCCACCTGTCTTCCTCCACCTGCAGGCAAGTCACCTGCCAAGTCCTACCTATCCTAACTGCTGTGGCTTCTGGAATCCTCCCAGGCCCCTCCACTTGTGCTGCTCCTGACCTCCTCCAAGCCCTTAGTTCCCTCTGGCCTGGATTCTGCAGGTGACAAACTGCTTAGAGCAAGGACAGTCACATCTTCTGGCCACAGGAGGCGGGGAAGGACCTCGCTGCCTCACAAGTGTGTGTTTTGTCCATTAAGTTTGAGCTGAATTCAAGACCCAAGCCTGGAGGCTCAGGTGACGCATTCTGGCTGAAAACTGGACCCCAATGCCATAGCCTCAGTCCCTCTCTCTCTCTCTCTCTCTCTCTCTCTCTCTCTGCTTTTCACCTATGAGGAGAGAGGGAAACTGCTTGGGAGAGGCAAGGGGCTGCCTTTTCCCTCTGATAATGAGAGCAGGGCAACAGGGAGATCCCCATGTAGTCTTCCCCAACCCTATTCCCCTTCTCCTCACTCCAGAAGCAACTGCTCTCATGGATGTGTGGTGTGTCCAGTCCCTACTTTAAACTTCTAGGACAAATAGCTGTATCCAAAACAACACGGTATTGTTTTGTGTGTGTGGCTTTTCTAATTTACCTAAGTGGTGTCGAACTATACACAGTATTCCCTAACTTGCCTCTTCCACCATTGGTCATTGGCTCTTCTAGATGTGTCCATGTTAAAATATATAGCTTTTAGTTCATTTGTTTTTAACTGTGTGAATATATCATTGTTTATCCATTCGAAAGCAACCGAAGGCAGTGTGAGGAGTGGTAAAAGGAGAGTCAGACAGCTGTGGGTTCAATCGTAGCACCTACCCTTGCTTGTTATGTCTGGCGAAGGCCTTTCCCCCTTCTGGATTAGCCATGGGGATGCCGCCCACCCCCCCCCCCGCCCCTACAAGGGATTTGTGTGGTTGGAATGAGGCAGTGTCAGAGGAAACGCCTAAAGCAACACCCAGCACACAGCAAGTTCATTACTAGCAGTTCCCTTTCCTTGCCCCAGTTGCTTAGCAGGGAGGGGCAATAGTAAAGGACTAGAATTAGTGCGATGGATTGCTTTCAAATATTTTCATTTTTTAAGAAGGTTCATCTCCTCTATAGAGTTAACACGTTTAGCTATCCAGTCCACAATCGTGCGAGAGCAACTCCAGCCCAGGACGGATGAGCAGCAGTTCTTACCCCTGCCCTTGCCAGCTGCCCTGCTTCTCCTTCAGACCTCTCCCCTCAAAGCACCTGCCCCTGCCCTTCCCTCGGCCCCAGGCTTTCTGGTCCCAGGCTTGTGTTCAACTCCCAGAGCAGCTTCGCCGGGCCAGCGGGATGTTGGGGTAGGCACCCCGTGGCCTTGGGTCTAGGGAGTTCTGGTATAGATCACCCCTTGGAAGAGGCTGCTGCCGAGAACCGCGTGAAACCCTGACTTCCTCTGTGTAGCGCAGGTTCCCGACCACAAGCACCAAAGCAGAGGGGCAGGCAGCACACGGCCAGGCAGCCAGAGTACCAGCCCAGCCATGGTCCCCGAGGTAAGTGCCGCTGTCCAGCCAGGCCAGACCACAGCTCCAAGTGGAGAGCCTAGGACACTAGGGGAACGTCAGGACTGGCCCACAAGCCAGGGCCACCAGAGGGTTGGGTGAATAGGTAGAGAATGCAGGGGTTGTGTAGAAGGAGCACTCTGGACCGGGAATTGGGAAACCACCTTGGCCACTGACTTGTGAATGACCACAGGCGAGACCCCTCCCCTTTCTGGCTTTGGTGCCTCATCCGCGAAACGCATGAGGTTGAGGCTCACCCCTCACGGTCCCCAAGGCTCCCTTCAGCTCTGACTTGGAACTTTGATCTTCCATGCCGGACTGAATTGGCCCCTGGGAGGCCCTCAGCTATGGGGTGGTTTGCAGGGGAAGGGGGTAAGGAATGTTTCTAATAGAGCTTGCTGGGCAAGTCCCCGGCGGGTGGCAGGCTTCAGTGTAGGGGAGGGGAAGGACAGGGGCAGAAAGCATGTGTTTGGGGGCTGCAGTGATTTGTAGAGGGGCCCCATGGGGTGGGGGGCAGGAAGTTGGAGTCCCCAGACAAGGGCTGAGGGAAGAGGAGGGCCAGTGACTGGGAGAGGGGACGGCGGATAGGCGCCAGGGGACCAAGGTGGTGGAACTAGGCATGGCCAGGACACTGAGGACCATAAGCCATGAAGGAAGGGCAAGCAGAGAGAAGAGGGGGCCGGGAGGGCTCTGGGCACAAGATGGAAGCTCTCCCTCCAGTCCACAGTCCCTGGGCCGATGGGATGACTCAGAAGGGAGAGAGAGAAGCAGCCTTCGAGAAGGGAAGTTACCAGCCCAGCACCCAGGCCGGGCACCGGGAGCTCAGAGGGCGTGGTTTCAGAGGAAAGGCAGGACAGTTTACAGGGTACAGCCCGGGCCTCCGGGCCTGCCTTACAGAGGAGTTGCTTCGAGAAAGCCTCCTCAGACTAAATCTTGAAGGAGTGATGTTTTTTAATTGAAGTGTAGTTGATTTACAATGTTTCAGGTGTACAGCAAAGTGATTCAGTTATGCTTACATATATATCTATTCTTTTTCAGATTCTTTTCCATTATAGATAACCTGCAAGATATTGAATATAGTTCCCTGTGCCCTACCGTAGGCCCTTGCTGTTTATCTATTTTACATGTCATAGTGTGTATCTGTTAATCTCAAATTCCTAATCGAAGGAGTGACTTTTAAGGCCTTCACAGGCTCTGTGCCCTCCCTCCCTCCACAGATGAGTGAACGCCAAGAGTTCCAAGCCTCGGAGCTTGCCTTCCTCCTGGAAAACTCTTCCTATGACTACGGAGAAAACGAGAGTGACTCCTGCTGCGCCTCCCCACCCTGCCCGCAGGACTTCAGCCTCAACTTCGACCGGGCCTTCCTGCCCGTCCTCTACAGCCTCCTCTTCATGATGGGGCTGCTGGGCAATGGCGCCGTGGCGGCCGTGCTGCTGAGCCAGCGGGCGGTCCTGAGCAGCACCGACACCTTCCTGCTGCACTTGGCCGTGGCTGACGCACTGCTGGTGCTGACGCTCCCGCTCTGGGCGGTGGACGCAGCCGTCGAGTGGGTCTTCGGCTCTGGCCTCTGCAAAGTGGCGGGTGCCCTCTTCAACATCAACTTCTACGCAGGGGCCCTCCTGCTGGCCTGCATCAGCTTCGATAGGTACCTGAGCATCGTGCACGCCACCCAGCTCTACCGCCGGGGTCCCCCGACCCGCGTGGCCATCACCTGTGTGGCGGTCTGGGGGCTCTGTCTGCTCTTTGCACTCCCGGACTTCATCTTCCTGTCCGCCCACCACGACAAGCGCCTCAACGCCACCCACTGCCAGTACAGCTTCCCGCAGGTGGGCCGCACGGCCCTGCGCATTCTGCAGCTGGTCGCTGGTTTCCTGCTGCCGCTGCTGGTCATGGCCTATTGCTATGCCCGCATCCTGGCTGTGCTGCTGGTCTCCAGGGGCCAGCGGCGGCTCAGAGCCATGAGGCTGGTGGTGGTGGTGGTGGTGGCCTTTGCCCTCTGCTGGACCCCCTACCACCTGGTGGTGCTGGTGGACACCCTCATGGACCTGGGGGCCGTGGCCCGCAACTGTGGCCGAGAAAGCAGTGTGGACGTGGCCAAGTCGGTCACATCGGGCATGGGCTACATGCACTGCTGCCTCAACCCTCTGCTCTATGCCTTTGTGGGTGTCAAGTTCCGAGAGCGGATGTGGATGCTACTCATGCGCCTGGGCTGCCCCAACCAGAGGGGCCACCAGCGGCAGCCTCCGGCTTCCCGCCGGGATTCATCCTGGTCTGAGACCACAGAGGCCTCCTACTCAGGCTTGTGAGGCTTGGGATGGGGGATCCCCCTTTCCCACGCAGCCCGACTCCCCCATTCCAGGCTCCTCCCTCGCTCACTCCCCAGACACACACTCCTTGGAGTCCCCGATGGCCCTGGTACTGCTGGGTCTCCCAGGGAGCCACCCTCCTGGCTCTGGGGGCTGCCCCATCACTGCTCCTTAGCTGCGCAGACCCCATCCCGCCGCTTCAGAGGTGGCTGCCTTCAGGCCCTTCTTACCTTGGCCGCTCGGAACCCCACCACCCTCCTAATTCAGTAACTAGGCCTCAACCTTCCCCGTATGCAGGGAGCATGAGGCAAACAGCATAACGGCAGCGGCCTTGGCCGGGCCTCCTGTTCCGCAGTGACTATGGCTGTGGTTCCCGAGACCTCTGTGTTTGCTCACTTTGATTTTTATGTCTAAAACTCTGCTTCAAACTTTTCAATAAACAAGCTAATCAGGACCCAGGGTGTGTTAGCGCATCATTGCAGCCAGCCCTGCCCAGGCTCTGGGGATGCACTTCCTGCTTCTCCTTGTCTGGCCCTGGGTCTGTGCCAAACAATGCTGCCTCTGTCTCTGTCTCCCCTCCTCTCTGCCCTCCTGGGCACACCTGTCCCTCACAGGGAAGCACCCAGGGACATGGGTGCAGGGTAGGCAGTTAGCCAACCCGCCGGCTAGACACTGTCTAGGCATAACTTGGGGAAAGGGCCTTCAGACATAAATAAGACATAGTCCCTGCACTACAGAAGCTTAGGCCAGCAAGGAAAATGTATAGGTGACAATACCAAGCAGTCTATGCCACGAGGCAAATATGCAGCACATGTTCAGAGCACTGCGGCTGGAGCCATTTGGGAAGCCTTCTTGAAGACAGAGAAATGAGTAAGAACTTAAGGGGCAAGTAGTATTTCCAAGGGCAAAGAGAAGGAAAGATGGTATTTCCAGGCAGATGGGAGGGCAGCAGCAAAGGCGGGAAGGCTGGAAACAGCAATGCTTATTGGAGGAATGATAACTGGTCCCAACTGGCTAGAATTAAGGGTTCAGGTAGAGAAAGGGTGTGAAAGACTGAAAGTTAGTTTGGGATCAGGTGAGGGTATCATAGGTTACAAGGCTGTAGTGGTCATTCATGTTAGAGGTGACGCAGGCTCTTACTAAAGAGATACAAGTGGGACTGGAAAAAAAGGAGATCGGACGACTTGGCAGTCATTAGCACATAGGCCACCTGGAGGCATGTGTGGGCTGCAGGGAGCATCTTCCCATGGCTATAGCTGGGGTGGAAGTGAGTGGGGGAAGTGACCAGGGCTACTGAGGTAAGGCAGAGGGCTGGACCCTCCCTTTGCAGGGGTGGAACCACTGCATTGTCAGTTCTCCCTAATGAAGTCAGCAATGGGCCATGATCCAGTTTCACAGGCCAGCTGGGCTTTGCTAAGATTGCAGATGTGGCTGGAGGTGGGACTGCAGAAGAGGGACCCAAGGATTTAGCTGCGGGAGCGCGTACCACCCTGTGTACATACCCGATCCCATCTATATCTGTGCTTAGGCTTCAGTTTGTGGCCACTGAAAGAACACTCTCAGCATCCGCAAAATGAAGGAAGGATGGAAGGCAGATGACAGAATCACACATCCTGCCTATAAAAAAGTATCAGTGATGCTAGACTAGTAAAGATGTTTGAGGCAGGCTGAATAACAAGTCCCCAAATGTCCACACTCTAATCCCTAGACCTTGTGAATATGTTAATACGTTACCTCACATGGCAAAAGGGAATTGAGGCTGCTAATCAGCTGACTTTAAAATAAGATTTTCCTGGATTATCTGGGTGAGCCCAGTGTTATCACAAGGGTCCTTGAAAGTGAAAGAGGGAGGCAGAAGGGGAGATGATAGTCAGAGAAAAGAGATGTCACTGGCTTTGAAGATGGAGGAAGGGGGCCACAAACCAAGGAATGCAAGCAGCCCCTAGAAGGTGGAAAGAGAAGGAAATTGATTCCCCCGCCCAGGGCCTCCAGAGAGGAATGCGGCCCTGCCCACTCCTTGATTTTAGACTTACGAGGTCTGCGCGCCAGACTTCTGACCTCCCGAGCTGTAAGATAATACATTTGTGTTGTTTTAAGTCACTAAGCTTGTGGTAATCTGCTTTGGCAGACTGTTTTGGCAGAAAGAGAAAACAAATACAACGCTGATTCCAGTCTATATCCCAGACAGCTCCCAAAAGTGGGGAGGTTGTTGAAGTGCTTGTGGGCAGTCACAAAAATCCAAGAGAAACCCTAAACGGAGGCTGTTCTTCCAGACACATCCTGGAGAGCTTGAGAGGTCCGGGGTCTTAGACAAAGACCCAAGGGTTTGTTCTGCTCTGGACATGGGTTGTCAATGAACAGACTTTGCTAACAAGTGAGCTGCAGAAAACATTTGTTTATTTTTATTTTATGAACAGTTACATTGTTCAGGTGGCTTCATACAATGTCAAGAGCAGCTAAACTCATGAAACATGTCTGTATTTCACTTCCAGGTAGGTGTAACAGGTTACATCTGACAGCAGCTCTGGTTTTGAAGTACTGTCTTTAAAACTTGTTCTCTTCCCAGCATGCCTCATTCTCTCAACGTGCCACTCTCCAGACATCATTTCTCTTTTGCATTTTGCTCTACATGTTAAAACTACAGCATCTAAATAAGACCCAAGGTAGATCCAAAGTGCTTTTGGGTTATCAGCACAAAATGGTTAGCAACAGAACTCTTAGTGAAGAACAAACATTAACAACAGGAAGCTTTTAAAGAAGGATTTAAATTCTAATATTCATAACTTCACAGCATCGAAGATATCTTTCTAAAACTCCTTAGCAATAGATGATTCACCTCACACAAATACATTCTCAGATAACCTCAACGAACCTGGCTTTGTTTTTTGGCAGTAAAATCCTTGCTCAGCTTTCTCATCACATCCCCGTGACCTATCCCTGCCGTCTCCTTCCTGACTATTCTGTAATTCTCCTGCACATACTTGGCAAAAGGTCTCACGTGGGGCTCAATGGGGGTGCCATCTTTACGAGTTAATGGCAGAAGGACCAGAGAGCCCCGGCACCTGGCACAGATGAAGCGCTCGGTGTTCAATGATCTGCTGTAGCGGCCGACCCTAAGGAGGAAAGAAACACCACACAGCAAACGAATCAGTCACTGTACCTCCGCATCTTCTCAGAGTTGCTGCCCCTGAGCCCACAGCCAGACTTCTTCCGTGGGATCTCAGTAAGTGGGGCACCAGGCAGTGGCCGTGGTCAGGCTGGCTCAAAGAAGGAGAGAATGGACAAAGAAGACATGGAAAGGAGTAGAGAAGTTTTACTCCTCAAGTCAGATAGCCATGTACTTCCTGATAAAACCACTGAAGACTACGTGGAGGCCATAGTAAAAACGTTAAGTGGACAAAGTCTGAGGAGAAGGGTCTTACCTGAATTTGCACTGAGTACACTCATAATGAATCCTGTAGTTAATCTTGTAGTTATGGCAACGGGTGACCTTGGGCAGCTCCGGGTGCACCATATTCAATTTTCGGGCATAATACTTCCATGCATCACCATGAGAATCACGGATGCCATCGAGCAGCCAGGAGGCTGCGTGGCATATCTCATGGATCAAAGTATCCCGGAGTCGGTCTTAGAAGAGGAATGAAAAGAAATCATGAGGCTTAAACCGATTCCCTTCTGGTCTGTTACCCAACCACCCCTAGACTCTCCACCCCACCAGACACATAAGCGTATGTGGGCAGGCAGGAGTGTTATCGCCCCAGGATTCTGAAGGTGAAATTTCTACCGAATTCAACCCGATTTTATTAATGGCAGAGAGCGTCAGCGGAGCAAGTGTTTTTGGAAAAGCTCCAATGTGCTCTTTTTGTGGGACACTGCTAGAAATACATCCAGCTGAAACCCGGTCGCCGCCCTCCAGGAGCATAAAGTGGGGTTTGGTCAGGAGAAGCTCCGTGGAGAAGCTGGGATCTGAGCTGGGCCCTTAACAATTGACTAGATTGGCAAAATTATCAAGGTCTTTCTAGGTGTGGTAGAGAAGGTGAGCCAAGGTTGGGGTCAGGAAAGCATGTGGTCCATTTTGAAAGCCAGCGGGAAGAAAGCCTGGCTGGAGCACAGGTGGAGTAGTGAGAGACAAGACTGGCCACATGGAGGGGGGCAAAGTACGATGGCCTCGAAAGCCACACTCGAGGCACTGGCAAGCCCAAGGTTTCCTAGCAAGAAACTGCATGGAGCAGGGAGAAAAGTGAGGTGATGAGGGTCCATAGCTAGGCAGAGGCAAAGACAGAGAAGGAATGATAATAGGAGAGTCATTATGAACATCCGGTGATTGGCTAGATATAGGGGACCTCGAACCTCAGTTACTGGGAGGATGGAGATGCTGCTGCTGGCAGTGGGGAGCTGCAGAGAGAAAGTTAGGCCCGGTAGAAATATGGACGAACTGGATTCTTGGTGGTGGTGAGACATCCAATAATAATGTCCTCTAAGCAACACAGAGTAGGCCTGTCCACCCAGGAGTGACAGGGAAAGCTGTGACACAGGCGGCCAGAGAACACCAGCACCCAAGAGTAACCTCCCAGTCGCCATATCGGATGTAAGTGCAGCAGGGGAGCTGCCCGGCTCCTGCCATCACCTGCAGAATCGCAGACTTTCTGAGAAATCTCAATCTTAGCATAACGCTCCCTCTTCGGGTATCGAATCTCGCCGGTGGTGCATAAACCAGCAGTTCTCAGCATCTTTTTATTCCAGCCGATGTCAATTTTCTCCGGCATCTGAGAACAAAAAGCAAACAAGAGCGAATCAGAAGGTGGTTCTAAGCAGACCAGAAAATATCAACTCAAGAGTTTTGCAACTCTAACATTCTGGGGAGAATAAAACCTAAGCTGAAGCCCACGTAAAGATGAGACTGTTGCAAGCACGTGAATGCAGGCTCTGTGCTCCCCTGTATGGAGACAAAAGTCGGGGGCAGCCAAGGAGAGAAGGACACTTCTGCTGGGCTAGGAGATGGAGCCCGCGCATGAGAGCCATGAGGCAAAACTAAAACTGCAACTCAGAACACTTAAGGTTCCACTCATCAGAGTTATCTGATGTAACACCACTGTCATCAGGAAGGGCACCAAAGGCTGGGGAACCTTTAGAAAGATCTAAGAACTTTCCCTGCAGGAAGTTTTGTCACCAGAGTCAATAAAGTCTGGAAAACCTCATGACCGCAGGTCTCCGTGCCTCCAAATTCTCTCCGATCCAGTCCACACCACAGGCCACTGACAGAACAACTTCTTTCAGCAGGCACTCCACATCCCATCCATCCCTGGGCAGTTACATCCCATCCCTGGGCAGTGGTGCCTACTGATTTCAATTTAAGTTCCTCCAACCCGACTCCCAAGGCCCTCCATTAACCAGCCCTA
Source organism: Phocoena phocoena (assembly GCF_963924675.1). NCBI lineage: Eukaryota > Metazoa > Chordata > Mammalia > Artiodactyla > Phocoenidae > Phocoena > Phocoena phocoena. The sequence goes on along the minus strand of NC_089240.1, from coordinate 60,827,264 downwards.
CGCTAGTTAATGTGTACTGCTCACTATGTCATAGGCCCTGTTCTAGGCACTTCAGGGGCATTCACCTATCCAGGCCTAACGGTAATTCTGTGAAGTAGTAGGTGGTAGGGACTAGGGTACTAGGACTGCCCCTGTTTTACAGATGAGCAAACAGGGGCTCAGTAACTTGCCTAAGGTCCCACAGCTCTTTCCTAGTATCCTTCAACACGAACCCTCTCTTCCAGATAGTCAAGCCTCAACACTTGCCCTCTCCCCCACCACTGTTGTTCTCTCCCCTTACCATCCTTCAAGACCCAGAAGAAGTCTCACTCCCTCCAGGCAATCCTATTTCCCAACCGCTCAGGCTCTCGGTGACTTCTCCCTCTGCTGATCACCTGTGGTAGTAACAGTCTGGACCATATACTGTAACCCACAAAACATTCTGTGTCTTTCACGTATGCATGTCTCAACTCCCCTCCCCATCTAAACTGACACTCCTCAAGGGCAGGAAATATACAATTAGTACATCTGCACACCTTCCAGCTCCCAAGAGAGCTGGGCATACAGCAGGTGCTCAGTAAGTGCTTATTTCATCGAGTCTACCTTTTTATCAAAGACAGAGCTGTTACACAGAGCGTAGATTCTCTGAACCAGTTCATCCTTATTTTGCTTGAAATTCTTTCCAGAATACTGCTTTAAGTTCTCAATGTCACGCAAGAAACACCCAGGTATTTTGCACTCAGAATGCCTGCAAAGGTAAATTCAACTGAGTTTTGTAGAGGGAAAGAAATCAGTAGAAGAAATGCATACATACAGGTCATGTCAAGAGAGACTTAGAGAAGACTTGCTGGTCCCTCTTCCTTCCAGCTCCTGCTACAAGGGCATCTCCTATAAGATTCCATTCATAGCCTTTTTCTCGTCACTCCCCGCACACTGTCAGAGACGTGAAGCCCATGGTTCCAACCTCAACAGGGGTGATCCCACATCTGGATCTGCAGTCTCCACCTCTCTCCTAAGATCTGCGTTTACAACAGCACAGTGCAAATTTCCAACTTACTAACCGGAGTATGTCTCCTGCTAAATGTGTTTAATTGTTCAACTTCTGTTCTAACAGGCTAAAAACCTCAGAGACTTTTTAAATTCATTTTTCTCCCTCACCCCATATTCAACTAGGCACAAAGGCAGACCACTGTCTCCTTCACATCATCTCTTCCAGCCAGCCCCTCCTTTCCACCCTGCTGTCACCATTCTAGGTCAAGTTCCTGTCCCCCCCTCTATGCCTTGCTACTACAGCATCCCGCTGTGTTCCTCACCTCCAGGCTCTTTTTCTTCTAATCCAACCACACACACACACCTCTCTCCAGATTAATTTTCCTAGGCCATGTTCCAATGTTGTCCCTCCCTGGCTTTTCACTGACTGTCTGGCCTAACATTCAAGGCCCAGGTCAACCTGGTTCCAACCTCTGTTTCCAGCTATCATTTCTACTCTGGCCAAACTGGGCAACTTAAATGTTCCCTGGACATGAACCGATTTGTCCATGGCCTAGAATGGCCACACCTCCACCTCTACTGAGACCCACCCTCTGTGGAGCACTTCATCATTTGCTAAGAACTTCCTTTTGCATCATCGTATTTAATCCTCACGACCACCCTCCAAAGAAGCTACTACTATTCTTACCATCTCCACTTTGCACATGACTAAACTTAAGTTCAGAGGTTAAATGTCTTACCCAAATTTCACAGACACTGAATCTTTTGACCCAAATCTCACGGTATTTCCATTAGACCACTATTGCTGCCCCATCTTTCAAGGCCTAATTCAAATGCACAAAGAATAGTGCTGAGCCCATAAAAAACTCACACATGTAATACCTATTTATTTAAACAGAAACTTTTTTTTTTAAAGAAGATGTTGGGGGTAGGAGTTTATTAATTAATTTATTTTTGGCTGTGTTGGGTCTTCCTTTCTGTGCGAGGGCTTTCTCTAGTTGTGGCGAGTGGGGGCCACTCTTCATCGCAGTGCACGGGCCTCTCACTGTCGTGGCCTCTCTTGCTGCGGAGCACAGGCTCCAGACGCGCAGGCTCAGTAGTTGTGGCTCACGGGCCTGCTGCTCCACGGCATGTGGGATCCTCCCAGACCAGGGCTTGAACCCGTGTCCCCTGCATTAGCAGGCAGATTCTCAACCACTGCACCACCAGGGAAGCCCCTAAACTGAAACATTTTTATCTTGGCTGGAACAATCCACGAGTCCAAAGAGATGAGCCCACAGAGCTGAAAAGATGATAAACCAGTAGCAAACAGAGGGAAGTGTTTCTGACCTGAACCCGAGACTGAGATTTTGCCAAGACACTCATTAACCCTTAAGTCACAAAATAAAACCCTATGAGAGTTGCCCAGGGTGGAGACAGAGGGAAAGTACCAGAGAAGATATAGGCAGCTAAAGTAACGGACTTTTGCCCCACAGTCTGATAAGGGTGACTAAATATTTCTGCCTCCAATTATTTAGTCCTGAAAGCAAATTTGCATCAGAAAAGGTGGCAGATAAAAACCTAAACCATCTGCAGACCTCAGCAGAGAGCGTGATCCCTGCGTGTGTCTATACTCACATCAAGCAGCTTGTGGCTTAGCAAGCCTTCACTTCAGTGGTAATGCTGCTTTACTGCAAACTGAGTATCTCCACATCAGAGGAACCAACAAGACCCCGGACGCATGCATCAGACACCATGACCAGCAAGCAGCCTGCACAGGAACAATGCTGAGCACAACAGGAAGCCTACAGACTGAAACAGGAAGCAGCAAGGCAACAGAGAAGAGTCCAAACAGGCCAGCCTCCTGATATGAGGCAGAGGACAATGACACAAAGGAGCAGCTTCTTCCTTCATTTGTCCCACTCTACCTAAGACACATGCCCCTTAGAGGCAAAGCAGCTTAAATATGGATCTAGGAATCCAGAGAACAAGCTCTGCTGCAAGGGGGCCCATCTAAGACATGACGCACCGAACCGAAGAGAAATGCAGAAACAGAGAGCCTCTCTGCTCAAGTCCAAGTTTCTCTGTTGCCCCTACGCCCGACACATCATTCTTCTTCTCCCCTTAAGATGCAATTATTGGACTTCCCTGGTGGTACAGTGGTTAAGAATCCGCCTGCCAATGCAGGGGACACGGGTTCAAGCCCAGGTCCAGGAAGATCCCACAGGCCGCGGAGCAACTAAGCCCGTGTGCCACTACTACTGAGCCTGCACTCTAGAGCCCGCGAGCCAAAACTACTGAAGCCCGTGTGCCTAGAGCCCGTGCTTCACAGAAAGAGAAGCCACCGCAGTGAGAAGCCCGCGCACGGCAACAAAGAGTAGCCCCCGCCCGCCGCAACTAGAGGAAGCCTGTGCGCAGCAACGAAGACCCAACACAGCCAAAAATAAATAAATAAATAAATTTCTTAAAAGGAAAACACCACATGTTTAAAAATAGATGCATTTATTGCCCCAAAATACAGGTAAAAAAAGAAACGTACAGTCCTTCAAATATATCCCTTCTTTTGTAAGATAACTCAGATGTAAGTATAAATTATTCCTGAATGCAAAGAAAAACAAAAGTATGCTCACTATATCATATTTTTAAGAGAAAAAGTGAGAAGTTCTTGGAACCTAAGTGAGAAAATGCATTTTTTTTTTGCTTCCTTTGAGCATTAACATGTCTGTGGTCTAAATGACCTGTTGTTTTCAGTATCAATATAATATCTAACATATAGCTTAATAAAGAGACTATTTATTTCACCCTAACGCTTAAGCTTTAAAAATTTGCAAGAAGGAGCTTCCCTGGTGGCGCAGTGGTTGAGAGTCCACCTGTCAATGCAGGGGACACGGGTTCGTGCCCCGGTCCAGGAAGATCCCACATGCCGCGGAGCGGCTGGGCCTGTGAGCCATGGCCGCTGAGTCTGCGCGTCCAGAGCCTGTGCTCCACAACGGGAGAGGCCACAACAGTGAGAGGCCCGCGTACCGCAAAAAAAAAAAAAAAAGAATAAGGGTCCATCCAGAACACTAGAAAACCCTGGAAGACAACCTTGACTGCCTCCCCCCAATTCCAATGGATGGGAACACACCTGTTCTGCCTTCTCACCATTCCCACTGCCTTTGCTTTTAGTTCAGTGCAAACTGGTGGCCATGAGGCTGCATCTGGCCTGAAAAAAAGGATCTTTAGCTACACATCATTGTTTAATCTGAGTGGAAGGACAAAGGAAACCTCAGGGGTCAGAGCTCCTGTGGCGGGGGGGGGGAGGGCAAAAAGGCTCCAGTCTGCCCAGAATCGCTGAAATCTGTGCAGAGTGCCCACGCCCCGGCTCTGTTGGGGGAGGGGGAGGGAGGGCACTGAGGCTCCTCCCCCCCCTTCCTCCTCTCCTCCTCCTGCCGCTTCTGCCCTCCCCATTCAGGGAGGTAAAACTTGTGCCCCCCGCCCCAGCAGACTTCTTCATCCCCTTGAAAACCCCCACACGTGCCCAGTGGACAACTTTGCACGTGACAACTATGCAGTCAACTCCTGTGCCGTTGACCGTGAGTAGTACATACATACCCAGACTCGCATTTTTCAAATTTTGCTGCTCCGGGTTTGTTCTTTGAAGTCCCATACTTCTTTGCTCTTTTAACAACTGAAAAGAGAGTAGTTTGTTTGTACCCTGAAAACTGGTACCAACCAGCAACTCACAGAAAGGTAATCTCAGGAGGAGCCCTCACAGCCAAGCCCAGAGCAGCACATATACACTCAACGCTTCTCTCGGAAGCGGGCACCCTCCTCCGTTAGTCTGCATGAAAGATTTCACCTACGCGAGTAAGCAGAGTAAGCGGGATAGGATTCTGTCCTAGGCGCTGAGGACTATTATGAGGCTACATGAATATGCCTTTGGAGGTTAGACTGTGGGGGCGACCGAGGCACGTGCAGTACCAGGAATGGTGTGGCATAACTCACGCACTCACTCTGAGGAAAATGGCCCCCATCCTAGGTGGCACCTTCATCCAACGTGCAAGCCAAATCTTTCCCCTTTTGTCTAGCACCCATACTGCCGGTTGCTCTAGCCAGAAATTCACGTATCAGGAGTTAGTGCCCTTCGTTCATTTATCTAAAAAACTTATTAAACGTCTAGTACGTGCCAAGTACCAGGCTAGACTCCAGGAGAGACTAAAGGATGAGTGAGAGCCCTCCCGTCAAGAGGCTCACCATCAGGACTTCCCTGGCGGTCCAGTGGTTAAGACTCTGTGCTTCCACTGCAGGGGGCACGGGTTCGATCCTTGGTCAGGGAACTAAGATTCCGTATGCCATGTGATGTGGCCAAAAAAAGAAAAGGCTCACTATCTACTGGGAGGACAGATTCAGAAACGTACTTAACACAGTTGTGTAAGTGCTTTACTAGTGACAGGGCCTAGGAACTCTGGGAACCTGGGAGGGAGGAGCACCTCGGACTTACGGCTTTCTACAGCAAGTGGCAATTGGGCTGGATCCTAAGAAAAATGGGATATCCTCAGAACAAAAAATTGCAGGGATAAAGCACTGCCAATGGATGGAACGGCAGATACTAAGACACTGGAGCATGAGGATGACACAGGTGTTCCTCGCCCTTCCCCAGAAAGAGCCTTCTCACTGGGATGGCTGCCTCCCTCGGCCACTAGAAAGCTGCTGAAACATAGCGGAGGGTTAGTAGACAGGACAAGCAGACTCGACAAGACAGACATATACGGGGGAAAGGGCACCCACTTGTGGCGCTAGCCTTAGTGGGACAGGCATACTTGGTTTGATTGGCTTACCAGGTGTCACAGGTATGTGTCTGGTTTTATTTTTCCTTTTCCTTGGTTTTGCCACCGAACGTACAGGCTCTTCATCACTTGACAACCTTCCAACTGAAATCTCTACCTCAGCCTTAGGCTCATCACTTGGTGGCTGGCAGACATTTTCCCCAGGATCCTGCTTACCAACATCATAAGATGGTTTGTGTAGGGAGATAGCAAACTCATTCTTCTTTATCTCATTTGAGGGAGTTTGGTCCTCATCACACGAATCATCTATTATCACAGGGCCCTCCAAACCATCATCATCATCATCATCAGTGATAAGTATTGGAGACTCCTGGAGTGGCTGCTCATCGGTATCAGACACTTCCAGAATCTCATCTGAAATTCAAGAGACAGAATGATGTATAAACATACTCCCTCCACCCCCACACCCCCAACTCAAGTTCAGATTATTGAGCACAAATTAAACAAGTCAGGGGCTTCCCTGGTGGCACAGCAGTTGAGAGTCCGCCTGCCGGTGCAGGGGACACGGGTTCGTGCTCCGGTCCGGGAGGATCCCACATGCCGCAGAGCGGCTGGGCCTGTGAGCCACGGCCACCGGGCCTGCGCGTCCGGAGCCTGTGCTCCGCAATGGGAGAGGCCACAGTGGTGAGAGGCCCACGTACAGGAGAAAAAAAAAAAGAATCTGCCTGCCAATGCAGGGGACACAGGTTCGAGCCCTGGCCCGGGAAGATCCCACATGCCGCGGAGCAACTAAGCCTGTGCGCCACAACTACTGAGCCTGCGCTCTAGAGCCTGCGAGCCACAACTACTGAAGCCTGAGCGCCTAGAGCCCGTGCTCCACAACAAGAGAAGCCACCACACTGAGAAGCCCACACGCCACAGTGAAGAGTAGCCCCCACTTGCCGCCAACTAGAGAAAGCCCGCACACAGCAACGAAGACCAAGTGCAGCCAAAAATAAATTAATTAATTTAAAAAAAAAATTAAACAAGTCAGGAACTGTGATATAATGAATCCTTGGTAAGAATCAGTTATTTAGACGATTTTACCTCTATTACTTTTTTATTTTACTGAGAACAGTGACAGATAAAATAGCAATCCAAACCCAGAGGCAATTTTCAAATCACATTTCTCTGTAGGTGCTCAGGGGTTCCCACAGGTCCGAAACTTGTATATTTTCACTGGGCCAGAGCAAAATAAGAGAAATTAGAATAATAAAGTGGGTTTGTTTTTCTTTTTCCCCTATCAAGCTAGCTTTCTATAATTTAAAGGACTGTCCTTTATTTTGAGATTATGTCCTGACTAAACTTTTGGTGCTCTTTACCTTATGAAATTATGGTGATAGATGGTAGTTGGAGTTTATTTCCATCATTAGACAAATTAAAAATTGGCAACTCTATGTTAGTCACCAAAATTTCTTTTGTTAACTACTCCGTAAGTCCGAAGCTCTCAAAACCACTGATGTCAGAGTAAGGAGTTAAGTTCTGATGCCAGCACTGAAAGGCCTTGGGAACACTGAGACTGTCCCTGCCCTCACTGAGGATCCATCCCTTCATCTGGATACCAGGGGCAACGTGCCTAAGACTCAAGCTCTCTGCAGTCTGCTCAGGGTTCAACTTCTAGGTTTCTATGATTCTGGATGTAAAAAATATAAACCACAGCATGAGCAAGTTGTGAAAGTATCTTTATGGTGCAAAAAACTCTGTATCCTAAAATTGCAGATTTGGGATAATATATTTTGAGTCTCATCTATGATGTAAATTAATTATCAAAAAATTTCAGATATGCAATAAGGAAAGAGAAAGCAGTGGGTGTTCCTATGGTAAAAAGTCATCCTTCCTAGAAGAGTTAAAGTTTTCCCACCTGCAGCTGAAATTCTAAGCAGTAGGGACACAAATGAACTCATTTACCAAACAGAAACAGACTCACAGACCTGGAAAACAAACTTCTGTTTACCAAAGGGGAAAGGTGTTGGGGGGAGGGATAAATTAGGAGTTTGGGATTAACGTATACACACTACTATATATAAAATAGCTAAACAACAAGAACCTACTGTATAGCACAGGGAACTATATTCAATACCTTGTAATAAACTATAATGGAAAAGAACAGAAGAAAGGAATATATATATATATATATATATATATATATATATATATATATATATATATGCATGTGTGTATAACTGAATCGCTTTGCTGTGAAACTAACACACCTGAAACTAACACAACATTGTAAATCAACTCTACTTCAATAAAATATAAATAAATAAAAAGTAGGGACACACTGTTTACAATCTGTAAAAAATGACTCTGTACATTGACAAAGGTTTCAAGTGAGGTTGGAAGTATGTGTTTAAGCTCCTTGGGCCTTTTTTCCTGTAAAACTGCCTAAATTCATTACCATAACAAAAGAAATGGCATGTGGAGAACAGTAAAGAAACATACAAAGACAGTCCTGTTGAAGCATTCTTCATCCCACTACTGGGATGGATGCTACCGGTCAGAGCAGCCTTAGTTGAAAGTTCATCCTCAAAAGACGATGGATCTTCTGATTCAAGGAGTTAGCAACTGGTGGCCTATGGTGATAAACTGGCCTCTGGCTTTGTCACTCAGGCCCCTACTCTAAAGCTACCTCCCTCGGGACTCCCTCTGCATTACAGGAGCTTGTCATGTTACACCCCCTACTCTGCACCTGGACCTCTGTCCTGCTCAGGCAATCCACTCAGAGCTAGAGAGGAGGGAAAAAGGAAATGAGAGGGGACAGGTGGTGAAACAGTAGGAAATGCGGGTTCCAAGCCACCTCTCCTTTCCCTTCTCTGGTATCAATGGTACATCTGAGGTAGTTATCAAAGAAGTAGCCAGTATTTTTAAGGGTGCCAGTACTTTAAGTAGGTGCCTGTGTCTCATTCCCTACACCAGGTACTTAGCAAACAGAGATCAATAAAATACTATCCCGGGGTTCCCTGGTGGCGCAGTGGTTGAGAGTCCGCCTGCCGATGCAGGGGACACGGGTTCGTGCTCCGGTCCAGGAAGACCCTACGTGCCGCGGAGCGGCTGGGCCCGTGAGCCATGGCCGCTGAGCCTGCGCAACCGGAGCCTGTGCTCTGCAACGGGAGAGGCCACAATAGCGAGAGGCCCGCGTACCGCAAAAAATAATAAGAAGAAAGAAAGAAAGAAAAATAAAGAAAAATAAAATACTACCCCAAAGGCTTAAGAAGCTCCTAGTCTTCCTATGTCTCACACCCACTGAGCAGGTTCTGAACTGCGAGTAAAACTCCGTGCCTCCCGAAAGGTGATGAGGGCCTCTGACTCCTAAGAGGCAAGGACCTGCTATGGGAAACAGGCTCTAAGAAAAACAGGACTCTCTAGAAAATATAAAGGGGGTAGCAAAAGGCAAAGACAAACAGCTAGACAGAGAAAACAAGCATTCCTCTGAGAAGTCACTGCCAGCTGGCCCATAAGCCTCACACACAAGTCTCCATCAGGCTGGAAAGAATGAGCCCCTGTCTCTTACTCCTCCTTGCTCCTTGTCTGTCATCCCCACATACAGGGAAAGAGGAAAAGAGCGGAAGGCAGAGGAGCAGGGCAACCTTCACGCTAATCAGGCTGAGTTCCTGACTTCCCTCTGCTCCCGCGATGTAACGCTGGGTAGCTAAGAACTCTACTGAGGGCGATGCCTGGGGTCTAAGGCAGCAAGAACAGTCGCTGCTATGTTAGGAAATTGACCAGGCGGTGCGGGGAACCCAGCCATATCCACATCCAGCACATAGGAGGAAAAAACAGTGGCACTCACTACGAAATTATTCAGAATAGAACATTTGCTGACTTTCATCCCGAGATGACTGTGCATGGTGAGGCTGCATCTTCTCTAAGTTAGTAGTATACTTGCCTTTGCAATGTATTTCAGCTATCTTAGCTCTCTTTTGCTCACAGAGGTATTCATCATCAGAGTCTGAGTTGATCACCACGTAGCTGAGCGATGAGACAGGGAAAAACAAAAGAGAAGCATGAATGCAACATTCTTCTTTTCATAGCATTTCCTACCTTTGCTCCAATGAGCATAATCACTTTGAAATGACTTGTTGGTTTTCCACAGTAACTCTGTTCCCCTTCTCCAGAACTCCTCAATTGTTACTCCTGATTTTCCATCTTTCCTGTCTTCATACCAAATCTTTCCATCCATCTCAATCCTTTCAAAAGGAGGAATGTGTCAAGTACTGAGAGACTGAAGTGGGCTGTCAGTCGGTATGTGTTCAAATAGTTTTGGCGTAGGGGGAAATTGATTAAGGAAAGGTTTATTTAATTGCCATTTCTCTTTATCCACGTTGAGATCCCCCTGCCACAAATACAGAGAGGCAGCCTCGGCAGGGAGATTTCTCCTGGGCGCCACTCTTTGCAGCCCGAAGCCAGCACCGCCCTCTCTAATTGATGGACTGCTTTGGCAGGAGTCCAACTCAGCAGTATCCCTGTGCCACCCAGGATGCCGGTGGTGAGCATGCCTCTGGGACCGTCGTTCTCAGCTGGCCCAGGTATTTGGGTCAGAGGTTCCAGAAGGCTGAAATTCTCCACCTTTCTGTATTTCCCAAACAGTGTACGATAAGTGTGATATACCTTTATGATGAGACAGAAAACTACTTAAAACACTGCTAGAGGACTTGTCTGTACCCGTTACAGGCACAAATCTATTCATCCATTTCCACCATATTCACCACTTTTTTTTTTTCCATCTTTATTGGCGTATAATTGCTTTACAATGGTGTGTTACTTTCTGCTTTATAACAAAGTGAATCGGTTATACATATACATATGTTCCCATATCTCTTCCCTCTTGCATCTCCCTCCCTCCCACCCTCCCTATCCCACCCCTCCAGGCGGTCACAAAGCACCGAGCTGATCTCCCTGTGCTATGCGGCTGCTTCCCACTAGCTATCTATTTTACGTGTCCTAGTGTATATATGTCCATGCCGCTCTCTCGCTTTGTCACAGCTTAAGCTGCCAAGTTGATGGGCCTTTGCTCTCCTGTTGACCATTCATTCCATCCTTAAAATTCTCTTTTCTTGATCTCTGGGATACTGTTTGGTTTTGGTTCTCTTCTCACCTTTTTTGCCCACTCCTTCTCACTCAATTCTCTTCCTCACTCGTTCCCAGGCTTTATCGACACCCCTTTCATGCCAATCCAATTAATTCCTAAGGATTGGGTAAACATTATCCATCCACCAGCCCAACTTTGCTTCTAACTTCTCGCTCCACAGTGCCAGCTTCCTACCTGGATATCCTGTGGGGAGGGCCGATTTTTAGTCAGTCTCCACAGGTACAGCCTCACCAACTGTTTTATTGATGGTGTCTATTCGAACCAGTCAGGCAGCCATCCTGACTAATCCCTGTTTGTATCTATTGACTGTAAATGTTTTGAATATCAGCCCTGCCTATAGGCCCCTCAATTTCAGCATACCCAAAACTGAACTCATCACCTTCCTCCCCAAATTCACCCTTCCTACAATATCCCATATACAGAAGCCTCCTGGGTCTGGACCAAGATCTGTGGGCACTCCTGGCAGACCCACTGAAATGGATTTTCTTTACATATTTGTTCAACATCTACCTAGTGGAGGCAGGAAGAAACCAATTTTTCTACTTAAAAATTGGATACTTTTAAATTTATTATTAAACAAGGGCTCTATAATGTATAATATTGTAAACCAGAATATTTCTAAGGATCCATGACATACCATTTAAAATGTAAGGGGTGGATCGTAAAGAAGATGGCAGAAGAGTAAGATGTGGAGATCAACTTCCTCCCCACAGATACACCAGAAATACATCTATACGTGGAACAACTCCTACAGAACACCTACTGAATGCTGGCAGAACACCTCAGACCTCCCAAAAGGCAAGAAAGTCCCCCCACATACCTGGGTAGGGCAAAAGAAAAAATAATAAACAGAGACAAAAGGATAGGGACGGGACCTGCACCAGTGGGAGGGAGCTGTGAAGGAGGAAAGGTTTCCACACACTAGGAAGCCCCTTCGCGGGCGGAGACTGAGGGTGGTGGAGGGGAAAAGCTCCGGAGCCGCGGAGGAGAGCACAGCAACAGGGGTGTGGAGGGCAAAGAGGAGAGATTCCCGCAGAGGATCGGTGCCGAACGGCACTCACCAGCCCGAGAGGCCTGTCTGCTCACCCGCCCACCATGGCGGGGCTGGGAGCTGAGGCTCGGGCTTCGGTCAGAGAGCAGGGAGAGGACTGGGGCTGGCAGCGTGAACACAGCCTGCAGGGGTTTAGTGCACCACGGCTAGCCGGGAGGGAGTCCGGGGAAAAGTCTGGACCTGCCGAAGAGGCAAGAGACTTTTTCTTCCCTCTGTTTCCTGGTGCGCGAGGAGAGGGGATTAAGAACGCTGCTTAAAGGAGCTCCAGAGACGGGGGCACGAGCCACGGCTAAAAGCGCGGACCCCAAAGACGGGCATGAGACGCTAAGGCTGCTGCCGCCGCCACCAAGGAGCCTGTGTGCGAGCACAGGTCACTCTCCACACCCCACTTCCGGGGAGCCTGTGCAGCCCGCCACTGCCAGGGTCCCGGGATCCAGGGACAACTTCCCCGGGAGAACGCGCGGCGCGCCTCAGGCTGGTGCAACTTCACCCCAGCCTCTGCCACCGCAGGCACGCCCCCCACTCCGTACCCCTCCCTTCCCCCGGCCTGAGTGAGCCAGAATCCCCGAAGCAGCTGCTCCTTTAACCCCATGCAAAGAACAGACGCCCTCCAGTGACCTACACGCAGAGGCCGGACCAAATCCAAAGCTGAGCCCCAGGAGCTGTGAGAACAAAGAAGAGAAAGGGAAATCTCTCCCAGCAGCGTCAGAAGCAGCGGATTAAAGCTCCACAATCAACTTGATGTACCCTGCATCTGTGGAATACATGAATAGACAATGAATCATCCCAAATTGAGGAGGTGGACTTTGAGAACAAGATCTATGATTTTTTTTCCCCTTTTCTTCTTTTTGTGAGTGTGTATGTGTATGCTTCTGTGTGAAATTTTGTCTGTATAGCTTTGCTTCCACCATTTGTTCTGGGGTTCTATCCATCCGTTTTTTTTGTTTTTCTTTAAAAAAAATTCTTTTTTCTTAAAAATTATTTTATATTTTAATAACTTTATTTTATTTTACCTCACGTTACTTTATTTTACTTTATCTTCTTTCCTTCTTTCCTTCCTTCCCTCCCTCCCTGCTTCCTTTCTTGCATTCTTACTTACTTACTTACTACTTTTTCTCGCTTTTATTCTGAGCCGAGTGGATGAAACGCTCTTGGTGCTGCAGCCAGGAGTCAGTGCTGTGCCTCTGAGGTGGGAGAGCCACCTTCAGGACACTGGTCCACAAGAGACCTCCCAGCTCCACATAATATCAAACGACGAAAATCTCCCAGAGATCTCCATCTCAACACCAACACCCAGCTTCACTCAACGACCAGCAAGCTACAGTGGTGGACAACCTATGCCAAACAACTAGCAAGATAGGAACACAACCCCACCCATTAGCAGAGAGGCTGCCTAAAATAACAATAAGTCCACAGACACCCCAAAACACACGACCAGAGGTGGACCTGCCCACCAGAAAGACAAGATGCAGCCTCATCCAACAGACACTAGTCCCCTCCACCAGGAAGCCTACACAACCCACTGAACCAACCTTAGCCACTGGGGACAGACACCAAAAACAACGGTAACCACAAACCTGCAGCCTGCGAAAAGGAGACCCCAAACACAGTAAGTTAAGCAAAATGAGAAGTCAGAAAAACACACAGCAGATGAAGGAGCAAGATAAAAACCCACCAGACCTAACAAATGAAGAGGAAATAGGCAGTCTACCTGAAAAAGAATTCAGAATAATGATAGTAAAGATGATCCAAAATCTTGGAAATAGAATGGACAAAATGCAAGAAACATTTAACAAGGACCTAGAAGAACTAAAGATGAAACAAGCAACCATGAACAACACAATAAATGAAATGAAAAATACTTTAGATGGGATCAATAGCAGAATAACTGAGGCAGAAGAACGGATAAGTGACCTGGAAGATAAAATAGTGGAAATAACTACTGCAGAGCAGAATAAAGAAAAAAGAATGAAAAGAACTGAGGACAGTCTCAGAGACCTCTGGGACAACATTAAACGCACCAACATTCAAATTATAGGGGTTCCAGAAGAAGAAGAGAAAAAGAAAGGGACTGAGAAAATATTTGAGGACATTATAGTTGAAAACTTCCCTAATATGGGAAAGGAAATAGTTAATCAAGTCCAGGAAGCACAGAGAGTCCCATACAGGATAAATCCAAGGAGAAATACGCCAAGACACATATTAATCAAACTGTCAAAAATTAAACACAAAGAAAACATATTAAAAGCAGCAAGGGCTAGTGCGAAGCAGCCACATGGCACAGGGATATCGGCTCGGTGCTTTGCTACCGCCTGGACTTGAGGATATGGGGAGGGGGAAGGGTGAGCTGTGACAAAGCGAGAGAGTAGCATGGACATACGTACACTACCAAACGTAAAACAGTTAGCTAGTGGGAAGAAGCCGCATAGCACGGGGAGATCAACTCAGTGCTTTGTGACCACCTAGAGGGGTGGGTTAGGGAGGGTGGGAGAGAGGGAGACGCAAGAGGGAAGAGATATGGGAACATATATACAACTGATTCACTTTGTTATAAAGCAGAAACTAACACACCATTGTAAAGCAATTATACTCCAACAAAGATGTAAAAAATAAATAAATAAATAAGTATAAATAAAAATAAAATGTAAGGGGCAGTGATGGAAATTCTGCATCTTTGACTGTGGTAATGGTTACACTACCGCATACGTTTGTCAAAACTCATCAAACTGTATACCCAAAAAGGGTTAATTTTTCTGTATGTTAAGTCATTCCTCAATAAACCTAACTTTAAAAGTATAAATAATAAAACTGATCGTTTCCAATAGATAGCTTTATACAATGCATTATTCAGTTCCAGTATTTCAGCTGACTGCAACTGCTGACTTTAAATCACTTTCACACATTGGTGTCAAGCTTGGTGGCTTGCATGTTGCAAAAATAATCAACAGAGGTAAATCAGAACTAGCTAGAAAAACATTTTCCCACTTGACAGCACTATTTCGCCTTGGGTGGGTGGGTGGGGGACAGGAATGGTCAATTCATATTTCTACAGGAATTCAAGGAGTTGATGTGGAAACCACAGTTATTACAGTTTTATTCCAGGAATTTTTTTTTTCTTAGCACTTCCTATAGTTTGGCACCTGGGCAACACCCCTTCATCTAGCAGAGGGCTCCTAAATAGGAAAAGTAGTAGATAATGCTGACAGGTTAGAGCTGGATCACAGAGGACTTTACCTACTGGGTTTACCAGTTTGATTTCCCTAGGATAAGCAACTTGGATAGAGAATTAGTATGATCAAAGCAGTGACTCAGGAGATTAATCTGGAAGTGCGATACAGACTGGATCAGAGGAGGAAGAAATCAGGGTGAGGAGCCCACTTAAAAAGCTCTTGCACGGGAGCTTCCCTGGTGGCACAGTGGTTAAGAATCCGCCTGCCAATGTACGGGACATGGGTTTGAGGCCTGGTCCAGGAAGATCCCACATGCTGCGGAGCAACTAAGCCCGTGCGCCACAACTACTGAGCCTGCACTCTAGAGCCTGTGAGTCACAACTGTTGAAGCCCGCGCTCCGCAACAAGAGAAGCCACCGCCACGAGAAGCTCGCGCACAGCAACGAAGACCCAAGGCGGCCAAAAATAAATAAATAAAATAAATAAATTTATTTAAAAAAAAAAAAGCTCCGCACAGATACAAGAGTAAAAACTGATAAAGGCCTTATAGTAGAGACTGGAAGTTAAGGGATGGTTCAGAGAGACGACTTTTTTTTTTTTTTTTTTTTTGGTGGTACGCAGGCCTCTCACTGTTGTGGCCTCTCCCGTTGCGGAGCACAGGCTCCGGACGCGCAGGCTCAGTGGCCATGGCTCACGGGCCCAGCCACTGTGCGGCATGTGGGATCCTCCCGGACCGGGGCACAAACCCGCGTCCCCTGCATCAGCAGGCGGACTCTCAACCACTGCGCCACCATGGAAGCCCCCCAGAGAGACATTCTGAAGAAACTGCCCAATTAAATAATGGGCCAAGGATAAGAAATACATTTTGAACCCAGTTGTGAGACCAAACACCCATTATGACCCTGAACATAGGATTCACAGAGAAAATGTGATGTTTATTCTTAAGTCATCTTACCAGGAACATCGTTCCTTAAAAAAGTCAAATTTCACTAATTCTCCTACTCACCTGATGTTCCTTTTCTGCAGGTTCGTTCCAGACACAACTGACACAGAGAAAGAAACAGGGCATCAGAAAGCATTTGAAGCATAATCAAATCTGGTTACCCATGTCTTTAACTCCCTAAAACCAAAGTCCATAAATTACAGCTGGTCAAAATTTATGGTGGACTCTTACATCTCCCATGAGAGAGAAGAAATAAATGTAAGGAGCCCTTGAATGAAGAAAGTAAAGGAAGCAAATTGGAAAAGCAGCACAAAGAACTTCCTCTGCTCCTCATAGTAGGGAAACAAACTTTGCTTTGCCAATCTAGAACGAGCCCTAGAGGAGACAAACCTAGGACAGCTTACATCAAATGTCCCAAATCACATTTTAGTCATCTCTACAGAGACATGGCTAAATTATGCTTTAAATTGTAAATTACTGCTTTGAGGGGACTCTACTTACAGTAAGCAAGTTCTTCATCACTGCTTGAGTCCACAGTAAGAATGCAACTGCAAAATAAAATACATTCTGTTTTAAAGAAAGGCTACTAATGTCATAAGCAACCAAATGTCAAAAATCTCAAATAAAAAGAACCATCAATCAGAGTTTCTGAAATGCAAAAAGGTTTTAAGGGCTTATGAAACGAAGATCACAATAGAGTAGGAGAAGAAAAATTAGAAGGCACAAGCTGCTCAGTCCGTACTTTACAAAGACCGGACAAGAATGTTAGTTGAGTATCATTAGCTATCAGTGAGAAGCCTGTTTTTTGCCAAGTGGTATATTTCTATTTAAAGATATGAAAGTGAATTCTGAGAAAGGGACCACAGGGGAAAGGACTTGAGGATGCAGAGTTTACAGTTAAAAATCAAAAGGGCAGGGCTTCCCTGGTGGCGCAGTGGTTGAGAGTCCGCCTGCCAATGCAGGGGACATGGGTTCGTGCCCCGGTCTGGGAAGATCCCACATGCTGCGGAGCGGCTGGGCCCGTGAGCCATGGCCGCTGAGCCTGCGCGTCCGGAGCCTGTGCTCCGCAACGGGAGAGGCCGCAACAGTGAGAGGCCCACGTACTGCGCAAAAAAAAAAAAAAAAAAAAAAAAGAACATGTATGATGCAACCACATTTTTGCACTTATGTATATGTGAGTACATGTATACAGAAATAAAATAAAATTGTCCTAAAAATGAAAGAAAAAGTCCTAGTAGTGAAACTACTGGGCCAAAGGACATGGGCATTTAAAATTTTGACATTGCCAGATTGCCCTCCAAAAAAGGTTGCACCAATTTATAGTCCCACCATGACTGTATGAAATTTCCCTACAAATTTGCCAACACTGGGTATTATCAAAAATTTTTTTTAATCTTTGCCAATCTGATATATGAAAAATGGTATCTCACTCATGTAAAATTCTTTCATTTCTTTAAGTAAAATAAAATTAAAAGTTGAATAAATTTTAATGTCTATGGGCCATTTGTATTTTTTTCCCTGAGAACTACCTTCTAAAACTTTTGCTCATTTTCTGTTTGTTCACCTTTTTAAATTGTTGCTTTTATTTATTTATCTTTTGGCTACACCACGTGGTTTGTGGGATCTCAGTTCCCCGATCAGGGACTGAACCCCAGCCATGGCAGTGAAAGCCCGGAATCCGAACCACTAGGCCACCTGGGAACTCCATAATTGTTCCTTTTAAAAGTTCTTTGTAGATTAAGGAAGATAGCCTTTTATCATAATAAAAATATTTTTCCAGTTTGTTGTCATTTTTATGCTTTTGTTAGATATCAAATTTAGAAAGACCTTCCCCACTCCAAAATTACTGGAAACAAAATCCAGCTATATTTTCTAGCATTTTTAATGGTT
The DNA here is from genome assembly GCF_963924675.1 of Phocoena phocoena. Taxonomy (NCBI): domain Eukaryota; kingdom Metazoa; phylum Chordata; class Mammalia; order Artiodactyla; family Phocoenidae; genus Phocoena; species Phocoena phocoena. Next base: position 60,809,362 of record NC_089240.1, on the reverse strand, counting down.
TCATTTTTTTATTTTTAAATATTTTATCCAAGTGTAATTTATTTTGGTATAAGGAGTGATGAGGTAAGAATCCAATTTTTATTGTTTTCCAAATGGTCAACCAATTATCTTCGAATTATTTGTCAATGAATCCATCTTTTCCCCAGTGATTTGAAATGTCATTTTTTTCATCATGAACTAAATTTTCATATGTATTGGGGTCTATTTCCAGACTCTCTCTTCTATGGTCTCTACTTTCTCCCATACCAGACACTTATCTGTATGCTTATCTTACCTGTGAAGGAGGAAAACAGAGCAGTGTTCCGGGAGAATGAAGACTTAGAGGAGATGAGGCAACTATCCTAAAATACCTATCCCAGAGAAGAAAAATACTTCACCTGCGTACCTCAAGAGGGCAGCACTGCGAACACTGGGAGTAACAAAAGGACAGATTTGAAGTTCACCAGAATGAAGAACTTTCTAGAAATTACACATATTCAACACTGCATTGTGTTGCTTCATGAAGTTGTACACTCCTGGCCACTAAAAGAGCTGTTATACAGAGGATTCACGCATTGGATAGAAGCTGGACTCCCATGATTCTAAGCTCCCTTTTCACAATTCTCATTTTATGACTAACCAAATTATACACTCTGTAGACTCTAAGCGACATAAACATATACTTTTTGAGAAAGTCGTTTTGCCAACAGAGTAAGACTAAACTAAGAGAAAAGAGAATTTTTCAAATCTCACCAATCATCATCCTGGTTCTTCCAACGCCCATCCTCCTCTTTGGACATGTCCGCGTCTGTAGTCAGGACAAGGATATACGTTTGAAAGGAAACCAGAACCAGTTAGATGTTTCTACGTTCTGCATTTACCTTTGAGCAGGTTCTTCACCCCAACTTAAAGCCAAAACTTTGCTCTATGAAATGAGAAGTATTTAAATTTGTTTATTGCTGACCTTTCTCCCACCTTGCCCCACCAAGGTTCTTCGTTTATCCATTAGAAAGCCCAAAGCCCATAGTGGCCCCTGATGTTAAGCCGCCTCAACCACCACCTGTTATAGAGATGTGCAGGGAGGACAATCGTTCATTTATCAGCCCCCAGATCAATTTTCTCCCCACTGTAAGGCTTTTAGCAATGTACTACTCTGTCCCCGGCCCAATGCTCTTCTGACCCTAAATGTATTCCCACCACCCCCTACATCACCACCGGCGCTCCCCTCTCCCCACATCTTCATTCCCCCTACTTCCGCCTCATGCCCCAAGGAAGTCTTCCATCAGGTTTTCACACGCTCCCACCCCCCACACCCCGCCACCCCCGTACCCTCCACCACCTCCCTACTCCTGCTCATAGTCAGTCTTACACAGACCAGGCCACACCCCGACACACACGTCAATCCAACTCACAGTCTCCCCATCCCCCTACTCGCACGGGGAATCAGGTCACCTTCCCCCCACGCCTCCACCAACTTCCGCCCCAACGGGGCCTCAAACCCTCCTCCGCACTCCGCCTCACCACCCCTCGGCTCCACCTCCTCTCTAAGCCCCCTCCACCTCTCCACCTCTTCCCTGCCCCCAACCCCCCACCCCCCACCAGCTTTGCACCAATCAAGCCTAGACCCCTCCCCCCTCTTGCTCAGACCTCAACACCTCCACTCACCCCCCCCACACACCCCTCCATCCCCTTGCTCCCGCCTCCTCTCCCCAGGAGGTCTTACACCAACAGGCCTAGACCCTTCCCCCACTCCGGCCTGGAGCCAGTTTTGCACCATTAGGCCTAGGCCCCTCCCCCATCTCAGCGCCCCCCCAGCCAGCCTTGGACCAATCAAGTCTCGACTCCTCCCCCCACTCTCGCCTTCTCTCCCCAGGTCTTACACCAACAGGCCTGGACCCCTCCCCCCTCCTGGCAGCTTTGCACCATGGGTCCTAGACCCATCCCCCCATCTCGCCTCCCAGCGCCCCCAGCCGGCCTTGCACCAATTGGGCCTTGACTCCTCCGCTCCCCGCTCCCACGTCCGTCCCTTGCCCCTAGCTGATCAGGCATCGACCCCCCCACCATGCACACCCCTACCCATCCTCCACCTGCCCCTACTTCCACACATTACTCCAACCTCTATCAGCCTGCTGGCCCTCCACCACTCAGGCCTAGAGTCCCCCCTACAACTGTACGCCACCTCCTAGGCCTCTACTCCCTAATGCACCAACTGGTTATCTCTGCCCCCCATCCCCCAGAATTAAGCTCCCCCGGAGTTAATATCACTAACACACACAAAAAAATTCCTTCTTCCAAAAGCTTTAAGTGGAAACGGGCAAAATATTTTGCCAAAATCTCAGTCTCCAAGGCTCACGGACAGTGTCCAGGGCTTATGGTGGTCCTAACTTTAAGTCAGCTCAACTAGGACGAGCGTGAAGATTGTTTCCGCTTCGGTACTCTCCCTTCACCTACCTGCTTCTGCTGCCTCTGGCCCAATCGAATCGCCGCCGCTCCCCTCCGACTGGGAGTGGAAGGTGTGCAATGTGCCGAGCAACTGTGAAACACGCTGCTTTTATAGAGCCCAGGCTCGGCCGGAGATAGGAACTGACGTATTCCCGCCCTCCCTGTACCCACCTATCACAGTGCGGTAAACCAGGCAATTTTCGCGGCTATGAACTCAAACTTGGCGCCCATTTATAGTGCTTCCGGAATCGAGCTTACCGCTTCCACGAGGTATCGCTAATTTTACCGGAACGTACCATTTCACGCACAGGGTACAAGCCCATTTTTGTAGTTTGGCGATCCCTAAATTAATTTTTGGGGCGACAGGGAAAAACCGAGTCAAATCCTCCCGAACAAAGTTTCATCCTTGTGAGAACTTGGATAAGTGAGCCCCATTCCTTGCTTGAACTGCCCAACTAAGTCCATTAGCCCCCCTCCAAACAAAGAGGAGGCGCGGGGAGGCGCGGGGAGGCACGGGGAGGTGCGGGGAGGGGGGTGGAGGGAGGGGTGGGGGAGGGGTCAGACCCCCTTGATGAGAGGAAGGCAGCAACTCAGAAGTGCCAGGCAACACTGAACTATGATGTTTGCTTCCAGACCCCTCCGAACTCCGGAGATAAAGAGAAATTAGTTACTTGAAGCTTTCTGGCACTCACTCCCGACACACCAAGAATAACAAACGGGGGCAGCAAAGGCTTTCTAGATTGTGCCCGTTTCTCTGGCAAAAACCCATACATCTCATAATTTAAGCATTTGGCCAACAGAATACATATAAAACGTCCCTGCATTTAAAAACATTAATGACACTGAGCTTATTTCATGCTAGGCTCTGTTCCAAGTGTTTTTATATGAATGTAATCCTTACGACACTTAAAAAAAGTAGGCAGTGTTAGCACTCTCATTTTACAGAGATCACATGGCTAAAAAATGACAGGGAGCTAGAATGCAAATTCCAGCAGCACTAGTTAGTCTTAAGCACCAAATTGCCTACACATAAAAAGGTACTTTCTGGGGCTTCCCTGGTGGCGCAGTGGTTGAGAGTCCGCCTGCCGATGCAGGGAACATGGGCTCATGCCCCGGTCCGGGAGGATCCCGCATGCCGCAGAGCGGCTGGGCCCGTGAGCCATGGCCGCTGAGCCTGCGCTTCCGGAGCCTATGCTCTGCAACGGGAGAGGCCACAGCAGTGAGAGGCCCGAGTACCGAATAAAAAAAGGTACTTTCTGAGTTGATGGGGAATGGGATAAGGGCTTATCATTATAACCTTATCACTTACAACAAACTTGCAAGTTTACCTCTACAAGCCTATTCCATAAAAATGGGGCTTACATAACTGTGTGCCTCAGAGGTTTGGGCAAAGAACCTGAACATTAGCTGTAGTTAATATTGTTAAGAGGCATGTGCTTCAAGTAAAGAGTGGGTTTAGGATTGGAATCAAATGGTAAGTTACACAAGTTTATTCAAGGTGCACAAGCAACTCCTTTAGACTGAAGGCAGGAGGAGTTGAAGTAGACTGGAAATAACTGATGCAGATTCCTAATAGATAGAAGAGGGTGGGGGTAAGAACTTATTTATGGGGACTTCCCTGGTGGTCCAGTGGTTAAGAATCCACCTTCCAATGCAGAGGACACATGTTCGACCCCTGGTAGGGGAACTAAGATCCCACACGCTGTGGGGCAACTTAAACCTGCACGCCGCAACTACTGAGCCCACGCACTCTAAAGTCCGCGCACCACAACTAGAGAAGCCCATGCGCCACAACGAAAAGACCCTGCACGCCACAAGGAGAAGACCCCACATGCCGCAACTAAGACCCGATGCAGTCAAATAAACAGATATTAGAAAAAAAAAAGAACTTATGACTAATCTACTGGACATCTTTCTTGCCCCATCTTCCAAGAAACAAACACTAACCCACATTAGGGCTTTGAGGGTCTCAATCCACAGAACTTGGGAGGTAAATTACCTAACATTTTATTGAAAAAAAATTGGTTATATCTCTGAGAAAACAGGCAGCTAAACAGCCTGTTCTGGTCCCTGATGCATGGATATCCTCCTCCCTCATACTGGTGGTTGAGTTCAATCACCATACAGAGTGGGAAGGAATAGTCCACATAAAGAATGAGACTACAAGGGTAGATGAAGAAGCCAGAATGGTTATAAGCTGAACAGGAACAAACACAAATGCGTGTGCTGGGAGTCTCAGGCTTTGTTAAGTCTTAATGGATCATACACCAACCTGACCCATGCTCCACCACACTTGGCTGAGAAAACAAAATAATTCTTACTATCATAGCTGCACTGTAGGGAAATCTGGTCCTTCTGTTGTTTGGAGCTGTTCAAATATAGATTTCATAACTGGAGAACCCTACTGTTCCATCCAATGCTCAATTTAACAGAACACAAAATACATCAGCCATATTAAGGGCAAATCATTCATTTATTGTTTAAAGATTGCAAGACAACATCTGAATTTCTGTAGCACAATTTAAATGTTTTACTTTTTTGATAAAGCAGAGTATAATAGAAAAAACAATTAGTTTCCAGTAATATCTATATCTCTATTAAGAATTAAGTCTTCCACAGACATGTTACCTGGAAACAAAAGCCTGTTACAATAAGCAAAGCTTCAACCAGAGCGGCTACTTTTCGGGCCAGGGAAAGGTTCACCCCTATAGGAGGATGATGTGCTATGTAAAATGGCTGCAAGGTCACAGCCTTGAGGGCGTTGGAAGTGTATTATCCTATTCCACATTAAGTAGTTTGGTGAACTTCAAACGTCCGTTCATCTGCAACCAAGCTGGCAACCCTTAACTGATATTTCAAGCAGGTAAAAAATAAATTAAAAGAAATCCCTACACTGATGTTCCTCGATTTACACTGTTAAATGGGTCATTAACATGTAATTCTGGCTAAGAATTACATTTGAGACTCCTTGCTCAGATTTTGGTTAACAGTACAAATCTTTCAGAAATTCAAGTTCTTATTAATCAATTTGTCAGCTAGGATACATTCAGGCATCAGCTGCAACTACAGAATAGGTGCACTGCCTCAGCACTTTGGAAAGACATAATCTAGAACACTACTAGCAGACAAAATATCTGTTACTAGACAGCATAGGTGCAGTACAGCAAGACAAAAACATATATTCATATGTTGGCTTGTTTAAGCCTCAAGCCCTCGATCCTTTGTTGAAATACAATAATTTTATTCCTATGGTTTTCAATACCAAAAACTCAACCTCCAGGAGGGCTAAAGTCTAATTTGTACTCCAAACCAAGTAGCAGTGCAGTTCGCTACTACTGAGGCTGAATCCATAAAGACTTCAAGACCACGTCCAGAAGACAAGTTATTATATATAATACCCTGGAAGGTCTGAAACATAATTATCATATACATAGCTGGTCCTTCAGAGCTTTTTACCTATAAAATGTTTTTTGATGAAAGTTATTTAATGTACTGGAGATAACTGTGACTTACTGATCAAATATTTGAATACTTATACTTACCTGGGATTTCATTTCTGCTGAAAGAAAAAGGAAGAACAGGACTCACTTAAAAAAAAAAAAACAACTTTAGAAATGAAAGTAAAAATCGTATCACACACTATCACTTTTGGAAGCAGCATAGAGGGGCAGTCAACGGTAAAACACTGGTGAAATAGGTCAAAAGTCTAGGCCAAAAATCCATTATTATTATCATCAGTGACAGTACCACAACTGTGCCCTTCATAATTAATAATCACTCCTAAGAATCTTCATTTGGCACCAGATGATGTGTTTAAGAGAAACACTCTGGGAGGTTTTGAATCAGACTTGGGTTTTTGTTAGCCAAGTAACAGGAGAATTTTTAAAGTGAGGGGAAGGGAAGAAGGAAACGGACCAGAAAAAGAATTTAAGCCATCATCTATAAACCAACAAAGCACTGATAGTTCCAAACATTATGTCAGACACTAAAATGACTGATATAGGCTCAAGTGGTTTATAAAACCTATAAAAAGACTACACCAGCAAAGTCCCCATTTATCTGTAGAGTTCAGAAACTAAAACAAGGAATATTTTAGCTTAAAACCTTATCTCAAGAGAATTATATATACTTCACATGAATAAAAATACCTGAAACCAAACATTTTTAAAAGCTCCAATACCCAAAATATAAAGAAAAAACTTCAGAAGACTCAATCAATCCATGACAATCACAAAACGGCTGGGCAATCTCTATCTCCCTTCCACACTAACCATCCATCCCATGGAAGACCAAGGGAGATCAGACCTTCCAGACTTATGCAACACCTGGCTGCTGCAAAATTCTATGGAGACTCCTTGTGGAACAGCAGTTTCCCATCTCTTGTGTCTCTCCCTATCAGGATCATGCAGGAAGCAAGTCTGGCTGTGCTATTTCTTATCATTGTCTGTCACCCATCTGCAACATGACATTGTACAGATAGGTAAAAAGTAGTTCCCTTTCCCCCAGAAGGTTGAGGCTCAGGTACAGGGGTAATTCTCCTGTGCACACAGTCATTATTTAGGCCGACTCAGTGACTTCAACAGGCTTAATCATGTGATCAGGTTTGTTGCCAGCTGCATAATGCTCCCACATCTGTAGATAGAGCCGCTCTAGTTCCATTGTGTATTGTTTGGTGTTGAACAGAGGGCTAGATATTCTCTGCTTCCAGACTTTGCCACGAATTTTCTTCAGGCTGAATAAAAAAAAGAGATCCAAGTTTACAAATCAGAGCAGAAACTCAGAACTAGCCCCCATAAACACCTAGACACCTTTATGGTAAATTACATAACCAAACTTTCTCTTCTGATTGGCCCTCCTTTACCTCAATGCTAAAAAAGTGAAAGGTCACAGCTAACATAATGTTAAACACTTATAATGGAGTTCACCTCCAAGTCCCCTGAAAACACTGTTCTTTCCTAAATAAGCATATCCAAGAGACACCATGCTTTCTCCACTTCATCTTATTTCTACCTTTAAAATAAAAATAACACTTGGCAATGACACGTCTATTCCTACGTACTACTGGTTAGAACGTAAACCGTTTACCCTTTTAATATGCAACTTAGCAATGTGTCTACTAGAACCATAAATGTTCATGACCCTATGACCTATCAATAACACTTTTAAATCTATTCAACAAATAATCAGAGATGCAGACATACCTGACCATGCAAAGATGTTCACTGAAGCATCATTTACAATAGCTAAGGCACAAACTTAAGATGGAAGTATTCATTTTATGAATGCTTTAATGAAATAGGAAAACACTCAAGGGGAAAAAATACAGTACGTCTACTGCTTTAATTTTCCCCTTGTACATGAACTGAGTTGTTTATTTAGATATTAAAAAAAAAGTGTTCCTAATATCACCAAGACTATGGTTCTGTTCAGAAACAGGAAAAAAAAAGCAATCAATTCTTCTGGGGAAAGAGGATAGAATTCTCTCTCTCCTCCTGTTGTGAATATATCATTTGTCATGAGACTATTCTTATACAGAGAGAGTTATTACTTTAGAACCAGAAGCTGGAATACTCTTGTACATTTTTAAAAACAATTAATAAAAAGGTTGCTTTAATGTTTTTTTGTGCCAAAACTAGTAAAACAGCTATGCATATCTGTTGGCCTCAACCCAACCATGACCATATTAATGTTATCTTCCAAATAAAAATACCTTTGTGTTATTTTTAAAGTTCTGTATGTCAGCTTCCCTGGTGGTGCAGTGGTTAAGAATCTGCCTGCCAATGCAGGGGACACAGGTTCGAGCCCTGGTCTGGGAAGATCCCCCATGCCGCGGAGCAACTAAGCCTGTGCGCCACAACTACTGAGCCTGTGCTCCAAAGCCTACGAGCCACAACTACTGAGCCCGTGTGTCACAACTACTGAAGCCCGTGCACCTAGAGCCCGTGCTCCGCAACAAGAGAAGCCACCACAATGAGGAGCCCGCGCACCACAACGAAGAGCAGCCCCCGCTCGCCGCAACTAGAGAAAGCCCGCGCGCAGCAATGAAGACCCAAAGCGGCCAAAAATAACTAAAATAAAATAAATTTAAAACTAAATAAATAAAGTTCTGTATGTCAATAGAATGGTTAAACTGTGGTACATCCATACACTGAAATACTACTCAGCAATAAAAGGGAATGAACTACTGATATGAGCCAACAACACGGATGAATCTCAAAACATTATCCTGATTGAAAGAAGCCTTCAGAGTACATGCTGTATGATTCTATTTGTATAAGGTTCTAGAAAGGCAAGACTAAATAAATTATGGTGGAAAAAAAATTCAGAACAGTGGTTGTCTCTGAGGGTTGGTGAGGAGGACCAACTGAGAAGGGGTGTGAAGGAACTTTCTGGAGTGATGGTAATGTTCTACATGCTGCTGGAGGCCTGGGTTATAAAGGTATTTCTCAAAACTCACTTAAGATCTGTGTATTCCAGTTTGGGATTAGCAGGTACAAACTACTGTAGATAAAGTAAACAACAAGGTCCTACTGTACAGCACAGAGAACTATATTCAATATCCTATAATAAACCATAATGGAAAAGAATATGAAAAAGAATATACATGTGTATATAATATATATATATATATAACTGAATCAACTTTGCTGTACCCCAGAAACAACACTGTAAACCAACTATACTTCAACTAAAAAAGTAAAATTAATTTAAAAAAAGATTTGTGTATACACTGTATATAAATTCTGCCTCAAAAGACAAAAGAAACAAGTATTAAACTCTAGTTAATGATGGCCATTCTGAAGTATTTAGGGAGAATACTGATATCTGCAGTTTACTTCAAATAAGATGGATTTCTAAATGGATATAGGAATAAACAGATGGAATGTGATAAAAGTACAGTAAAATTATCAGTGGCAGAAGCTAGGTGGTCGGTATATAAGTGTTTATTATAAAATTGAACTTTTTCATAATAAAATGTTGGGAAAAAGTAGTGTATGAAGTCAACTAAGTTCCAAAAAGAAAATACACTAAATTATTTACTGTAGTTACCTCTGGGATGATGGACATGTAAATTAATTTTTTAATGCCTGGGCTCAAAGTTTTCACTAGTTTTTCTTAGCTGTATATGATGTTCAGGGGAGAAAATTTTGAAAATGATAAATAAATGCTTAATATACATCTGTTGAATGCTTACTATGTACCAAGAACTGTTGTCAAGTGCTTCACGTGGAACACTTTTTTTCTTTTTTTAAACATCTTTATTGGAGTATAATTGCTTTACAATGTTGTGTTAGTTTCTGCTGTATAACAAAGAGAACCAGCTATGTGTATACATATATCCCCATATCCCCTCCCTCTTGCGTTTCCCTCCCACCCTCCCTATCCCACCCCTCTAGGTGGTCACAAAGCATCGAGTTGATCTCCCCCTGTGCTATGCAGCTGCTTCCCACTAGCTATCTATCTTACATTTGGTAGTGCATCCATGTCAATGCTACTCTCTCACTTCGTCCCAGCTTACCCTTCCTTCCCCCTCCCCGTGTCCTCAAGTTCACTCTCTACGTCTGCATCTTTATTCCTGTCCTGTTCCCTAGGTTCTTCAGAACCTTTTTTTTTTTTTTTTTTTTTTTTAGGTTCCATATGTTAGCGTACGGTATTTGTTTTTCTCTTTCTGACTTCACTCTTTATGACAGTCTCTAGGTCCATCCACCTCACTACAAATAACTCAATTTTGTTTCGTTTCATAGCTGAGTAATATTCCATTGTATATATGCGCCACATCTTCTTTACCCATTCATCTGTCAATGAACACTTAGGTTGCTTCCATGTCCTGGCTATTGTACACAGAGCTGCAGTGAACATTGTGGTACATGTCTCTTTTTGAATTATGGTTTTCTCAGGGTATATGCCCAGGAGTGGAATTGCTGGGTCATATGGTAGTTCTATTTTTAGTTTTGTAAGGAACCACCATACTGTTCTCCATAGTGGCTGTATCAATTTACATTCCCACCAACAGTGCAAGAGGGTTCCCTTTTGTCCACACCCTCTCCAGCATTTACTGTTTGTAGATTTTTTGATGATGGCCATTCTGACCGGTAACACTTTTTTTTAATCCTCACATCTCTGCAAGGTAGGTACTATCATTCATCCCCATTTTGCAGATGGAAAAACCAAGGCACACAGAGACTAACTTGTCCAAAGTCACAAAGCTTGTGAGAGAGCCTGGATTCAAACCCAGGAAGTCTGACTCAAAGAGGGTGCTTCTTTAAACTTCTACATAATATGCTACTTGTCAGAAAACACAAAGAAAAAAAAAAATCACATGTAATACCCAAAGAAAAATCTCATTTAAGAGATAAACACTATTTGATTGTATGGATAAAGCATCATTTATTTAAGCATCATCTCTCTAATTCCCACCCATTTAGGGGCATTTAAGTCATGCCCAAATATTATCACAAGGATATTCTTAGGGTCAAAGGTCTAGCTTTTTTTTTTTATTTTTTTTAAGGGCTCTGAAAAGACTACCAATTTACTCACCAATGTATGAAAAGGTCAGCACCTCAATGCTCCCTCATCATTGGTATCATATTAAAAATCTTTTATTTTATAGGTAAATAATGGGTGTACCTCAATGCTATTTTATTTCTACTAGGGAATTCTCTGGTGGTCCAGTGGTTAGGACTCCACGCTTTCACTGCCAAGGGCGTGGGTTCAATCCCTGATCAGGGAACTAAAATCCCACAAGGCGGGTGGCAAGGCCAATAAATTAAAAAATAATTATTTATTTCTACTACAGAGGTTGAAACTTTCTTGTTAACCATTTGTATTTCTACTTTAGTCAGCTGTCATTTCTTTGCTTACTTTCCTATTAAGGGATTTAAAATGTAAATATTCAAAAAAAAAAAAATGTAAATATTCTTCGGTCTTTATATAGCCAGGCTATTAATATTTGACATTAAGGAACAGATTTTTTTCCCTCTTGTTTGCCTTTTAATTTTCTTTTTTTTTATTGAAGTATAGCTAGTTTACATCTTTTAATTCTCTTGACTTACTTTTATTCAGCCATTTACTCTACATAGTGAAACCTAATGATCACTTTATTTATGGAAGTTTAAAAAGTTCTTCTCAGGACTCCCCTGGCGGTCCAGTGGTTAAGACTCCATGCTTCCACTGCAGGGAGCACAGGTTCGATCCCTGGCCGGGGAAGTAAGATCCCGCACGCCACATGGTGCGGCCACAAAAATAAATAACAAGTTAAATTAAATTAAAATAATAAAAAGTCCTTCTCCCATCCAGAGAGCATACAACTAATTCATTTATTTTATATTACCCTTATTTTATGATTTCACTTCATAACACCTATATTCTCTCTAAATTTTTCTTGTTTCCTTCACCTCACCATATAATTTGTTCATGGAAAAGTTTACTTACTATTCTAGATCAGTTCCCAGTTTCACAGCTATGTCTTCATATTCTTGTCTATTTTTAGCAATAAGCTCAAGACAGCCTAAACAAGTGAGCTGGGAAGCTGCAACTCGGGAAGCAAGAGTCTCTCCTGCAATAAGAAAGATAACAACTGCACATCTGAGAATGCAAATAGCACAAAGTTATTAATGTTATTTATGTTAAATATCCACACGATGCAGATGAAGAGTGTTCAGACTTGAACAAGTCTCATTTTCTATCATCTTGCCCTAAATGTTGCTTCTAGTACATATGATTTCACCTGGAAGTGTCTCTCCCAAGGAGATTTTAAAGAGAACAAGGAAGCAACTCACCTGGCATAGTCACCATGGGTGTCCCTGCCCAAAGGACATCCATCCCTGTGGTGTGTCCATTACAGAGTGGAGTGTCCAAGCAGACATCAGCCAGCTGGCCTCTCCGAACATGTTCCTCTTTAGGAGCAACAGGTGAAAAAATGATACGGTTCTGGGGGAGGCCCATATTTTGTGCGTACTGTTGAATATTAGGTTCTCCTACTGCTGGAAAACGCAACAGCCACAGTACACTATTGGGAACACGCTTCAGAATCTAAAATAGGGGAAACAAGAGCAAGTATTAATAGCAGCTCTGCGCTTCTCAAGAAAGGCTCCCATAAATTTCTAGTAATTCTACCATACTCTATTCTTTTCACCCAGATAGCAGCCTACCGAAAACTTAAGTCTTTCTTTCACATAGATGAATTACATCAACTGAACTATAGGTTCCTGTTCTGCTTAGCTGTCCCCAAAGACAGTTCAAAGAAAGAGGAGACTGATGCAAGAAGACACAAAACAAGTTACTAATTGGCAAAATCTGAGGCAGCTATGTCCTGTGGGAATTGAGACTAGGAGTGGTTTTTGTCCATGAGATAGGAATTTTCCATTTCAAATTTTAAATCCCCCGCCATGGTACAACAAATAAAGTTAGTTCACACCTGCCAAACTTTATTTGCCTAATCTAGATCAGGGGTCAGCAGACATTTTCTGTAAAGGACCAGAGAGCAAATACTGTTGCTTTTGATGCCAACATGGACCGTGTCATAACTATTCGATTCTGCCCTTGTCACTGGAAAGCCATAGACAATATGTAAGTAGGCATGGCTGTGTGTCAATAAAATTTTATTTACAAAAACAAGCAGCTGGGACTTCCCTGGTGGTCCAGTGGTTAGGACTCCATGCTTCCACTGCAGGGGGCTCAGGTTCGATCCCTGGTCAGGGAACTAAGATTCCGCATGCCAAACTGCCAAAATAAAAAAACAAACAAAAAAACAAGCAGTGGACTGGATTTGGCTCATCGGCCATAGTTTGCCAACCCGATTTAGACCTACATCTACTCAATGTATCATACAAGTTCACCATCCCATCTCTGAAAGCCATGAGAACAGATGGATTTCAGAATTTAGAATATTTCAGTATATATTATTTCAGTATATATAATATATACTGTATATATATATATATATATATATATATATATATATATATATATATATATACAGTATATATAAATTACATAACACTCTCAGCGGCAACTCCCTGCAAACCAACATATTAGTATCTCTGCATCAAGATGTAGGAATATTCATACTAAATGGAATAAATAAAGAATCATAAATAGCCTAACATCAGTTCAGGCAGTGTGGCTGCCAACCAAATAAATTTACCACAAACTTATGAAGATGCTTTTGGTTTTCAGGTTTTTTGAAATGGGGAAGTGAAGATTCAGGGATAGTAAACCTGTACTCATCTGCTTCCTCTTCTCCACCCTCCCTCCTCCTTTAAAAAAAGAAAACAGACCAAAAAACCCAGATATTAATCAGAAAAAAAGTCAACCAAGAATTATCTCCGTTTTAGGCTCTACGGAAAAAGAGGCAGATATGGATAGCAAAGTTTAGAAGCTTCAGAGGTCCTGCTTATGCAAACTGGTATGATGAAATGACTGAGAAGTAATGGCATAAGCCAATTCCTTCCTGGTTCTAACTCTACAATATTGCAAGAATGATGTAAAATGTGGATGAGTATACGTAACAGCTTTGCTATCAGCTTAGACCATGGGTTGGCAAACTATAGCCTATGAGCCAAATCTGGCATATTGCCTGTTTTTGTAAATAAAAACTTATTGGAACATACCTATACTCATTCATTTATATAATGAGTATGATGTTTTCTTGCTACAATGGCAGAATTGAGTAGGTGTGACAGAGAGTATAGACTGCAAAACCAAAGATATTTACCACCTGGCCTTTTAAGAAAAAGTTTGCTGATCCCTGCGTTTGAACACATAAATTTTAAAAGTTCATTATATGATATTTACACACTTGAAGGACAAATCAAAAATTGCTGAAATCTACAGCTCTTTTGAAGATTATCACAATAATCTAGCACAATAGCTCCTGAATGGGAGGATGGGGGGACAGCCTCAGCAAGACGACCTATATACAGAATCTTTACGAGAATCTCTGGACATTAATAATGAATCCACGCACACTCACATTTGCCCACATCTGCAAAGTAGATGGGTCAATTTTATATAACTGATTAAAGTTACAGTACACAATGGCATCTTCTGGTAACCCGTACTGAGAACGTGTGGTTACAATAATGGTACGGGGAACCTCCTCTCCAGTGGCAGCCTTATTGTTGATCTAGAACAAGAAAAAATATATGATTATATTTAAAGTAAACATGGTCCGATATTTTTCTTTTCTTTTCAATATTTGTTTATTTATTTATTTGGCTGCTTCAGGTCTTAGTTGCGGCACGCAGGATCTTCGTTGCACCATTGCAGGATGTGGGGTCTTTAGTGGCGGCATGCGGGACCTAGTTCCCTGACCAGGGATCGAACCCAGGTCCCCTGCATTGGGAGCACGGAGTCTTAACCACTGGACCACCAGGGAAGTCCCCAATCTGATTATTTTTCAATCAATAAACAATCCTTACGATGCAAACTGGTATAACCATTAAAAGTAATGTCGTTGAACTATAATGAGAATATATTCATGACACATTAAGTTAAAGGAAAAAAGTTAGAGCATTATCTTAATTTGGGGGGGGACTGCCCTATGAAACATCTCACTCTAGCCAAAAAGTTCTCTTCAAAACCCTATTAGTCCAACAGCAAGCTTTTGCTCACTCTTTTCTCCATGTACGAAATATCCTTTTCTAAATCACACCCACCTTTCAAGACTAAACTTAAATTACTGAAAAATCTCTACTAAAACTGCCTCTCCTCATTGTTCAGCTCTATTTCTGAGCATCTACATACACAATTACAGTCTTATCTTGCAATTCCCACACATCTGGGTAGTGCCTTACCTTGTTATGTAACTATTCCAGGTGTGATAGACATCTCATACATTACGGGCATTGTGTTGTTCTACACTCAAAATTCTTTGTACCTGTGCACTTCAAGAAGTATACTTCTTTTTCCTTAAGTCAAGCATGTCTGCCCTATTGTTTCAAAGGACAGTTCAGGCCCAATACACACTACAGGTGATTAATTCCTTTACCTTAATTCATTTCAAGCATTCTTTGTATAAACTGCTATACCACTAAAACTGTTAACTCCTAAAGAGGTCAGAGATCCTTGCCTTACGATCTCTTGACAGAGTTACATATTCACTTATTCAAGTATGCAATATACAATATTGGGTTGGCCAAAAAGTTCATTCGGATTTTTCATACAAGCTTACAAAAAAACCTGAACCAACTTTTTGGCCAACCCAATATTTACTCAGCACGTACTTCATTATTGAGGCTAAGACACGGACCCTAAAGTAATTCAATTCAGTGGAGAATACATACAAACCCAGGGAATTATAATGTGTTGTGCTGGATGTAAAGATATATCCCAGGGCTTCCCTGGTGGCACAGTGGTTGAGAGTCCGCCTGCCAATGCAGAGGACACGGGTTCGTGCCCCGGTCTGGGAAGATCCCACTTGCCGCGGAGCGGCTGGGCCCGTGAGCCATGGCCGCTGAGCCTGCACGTCCAGAGCCTGTGCTCCGCAACGGGAGAGGCCACAACAGTGAGAGGCCCGCGCACCGCAAAAAAAAAAAAAAAAAAAAAAAAAAAAAAGATATATCCCAAATACTACAAGAACAGAGAATACAGGTACCAATGGAGCAGGGAAGGAGAGGTCAGGGATATGGACAGAAACAGATTCCTGGTGGAGTTGTCTGAACTGAAAGTCTTAAAGATGAGTAAGATTTAACTGGGGAAAGGATGAGTTACAGAAGCAAGACACTGTATGATGCCTACAGACAGTTCACCGTTGGTAAGAGTAAAGCCACAGGCAGGGAATAACAAGGTATTAACACAGAAGACTCTCATTAAGTAACCTGCTGGCTGAATCCAAGAGACTTTTAAAATCAAACAAACCTACATAAGATGCCAGTTTCCACTGAATTCATTTCCTCATCTATAAAACAGAAGTAATGATGCTTACCTCCTAGAGTTATGAGATGTAAAGAAGATAAATGTATACTTGGTAGATAGTATGTTCTATTATTCTCTTCTCACCTGGGTAGTTGCCAGTCCATTGCTAATACTGAATCCATTAATTGTTATCTGAATTTGTCCTCTGTTAATCATTTCAATAACTGCTTCTGCAATAGTATTCATAGGAATGACAGGCATATTAAGAGCTGTATTACTGCTGTCTGCGTTGTCTCCTCCATCAGGACATTTCATCTTAAAATAATTACACAAAATACATCATTAGGGAAAAGATCCCAAATGCAGATAACTTAATTTCAATGACAGTATTGACCAGGTTCTGACCTTGACAATTTTCACATCTGGTAGACTATCAAGAAATGCTTTGAGGTCGATGCCATTCAGCACAATCCGATTGTCATAAATGTGCCCATTGGACTTAAAATCGATGACTGCTTTTTTCTAATCGAAAAAAAAGTTTCAGACATATCTTTTAGGATGCACAGGAACAGCAGCAAGGAAATAAATGACTACAGTTCTTTGCAATTCCCCTATAGCACTGTTTTTCTACCTACCTTCAGGTGAGGGAACATATTAGCATGATCACCAATAAAGAAAGTATGGGGCATATAAGCCAGTTTCTCAGAATACTGCTCAGCAACTTCAGCAGGTGAAGTTTCCTGATCAGTGATGATATAATCCATGAAAAGCGCGCCACTAGTCCCAGGGTACCCCAGCCACATTGCCTAAAAGAAAAAAAAAAAAAAAAAACTCAGACCAAAAACTAAGAACCTTCAGCAAAATAGCTTAAAATTAAATAAGTAAACAAACAACCAAGGAGGGTGGACTTCCTTAGCCAAGAGCAATCAAGTAATATTTTAGACTAAACTTCTAAGTGCTAAACCGTTTTTCCAATTTACAAGACAGAACAATGGTTTACATCCAACTACAAATTGCATGTCTCCATATACATGTTCCTGTGGACACTGTGTTCTCACTCAAAATTCTTTGTCCCTGTTCATTTTCAAGAACTACACTTTTTTTTTTTCATTAAGTCAAGCATGTCTGTCCTATTGTTTCAAAGGACAGTTAACCAAAGAGGGGAAAAAACCTATCACTGTCTTCTTAGCCCAATAAACACTGTGAATAATTATCATTATTTCCTTTACCTGAATAGGAGCTGGCCTGAGAGCAAAGAGTTCATTTCGAGCACCCTTGGTATAACCATTCATATTTACAAGGATGTGTATACCATCTTGATGAATGCGATCAGCTGCTTTTCCATTGCATGGAATCTATGGAATAAAAAAATAAGAACTTATACTATGTATAATCTAAAACTGATTCAATTAGTCTTAATGGCATTGAACAGAATTCAAATTCCCAGATGCAAAAGTGGCAACAACACAAATCACATTAATGCGGGGTAAAAACATGGTTAAGTACCATTAAAATGGGCCCACAGCATTACCCAAACAGGATACAGAGGAAGGAGAGTTTACCTCTAGACTGAATGTATGAACAACTAGGCTTGGGACTTGCCTGGTGGGTCAGTGGTTAAGAAACTGCCTGCCAATGCAGGGGACACGGGTTCGAGCCCTGGTCCGGGAAGATCCCACACTGCGGGGCAACTAAGCCCGTGTGCCACAACTACTGGAGCCTACATGCCTACAGCCTGCGCTTTGCAACAAGAGAAGCCACCGCAATGAGAAGCCCGCGCACTGCAACAAAGAGTAGCCCCCGCTCGCCAAAACTAGAGAAAGCCCGCACACACCAACAAAGACCCAACGCAACCAAAAAACAAAAAAACTAGGCTTCACAGAGGAGTTGATATTTGAAATGGGCCTTCAAAGATGGATAGGAGGACTTCCCTGGTGGCGCAAGTCATTAAGAATCCACCTGCCAATGCAAGGGACACGGGTTCGAGCCCTGGTCCGGGAAGATCCCACACACTGTGGGGCAACTAAGCCCATGTGCCACAACTACTGAAGCCCGCGTGCCTAGAGCCCATGCTCGACAACAAGAGAAGCCACCGCAATGAGAAGCCCACGCACCCCAACAAAGAGTAGCCCCCGCTCGCCACAACTAGGGAAAGCCCACACACACCAACAAAGACCCAATGCAGCCAAAAATAAATAAATAAATAAATTTTTTAAAAAGATGGATAGGAGTTTGAGGGAGCTGGACAGAATACAACCTCAACAGAGAACTGTATGAATAAAGAACCAGAGTAAAGTGCATGGTAGGTTTAAAAAATGGGTAGATCACTTCTATTTGATATAGGGTATAACTGAGGGCTAATGATGGGTGAAAAGCACGGGCAAACAAGGTTGTTAGTTTAGAAAGGTTGCAAAGGCCACACTGAAGAGCTTGGACTTCATATAGGCACACCGATGTTCACTGCAGCACTATTTACAACTGTCAAGATATGGAAGTAACCTAAGTGTCCATCAATGGATGAATGGAAAAAGAAGATGGGATATATATACACAATGGAATATTCCTCAGCCATTTAAAAGTTGCCAGAGGGAAGGAAGGGAGGGGGCAAAATAGGTGAACAGGATTAAGTAGTACAAACCTCCAGATATAAAACAAGCAAGCCACAGGGATACAACATACAACATGAGAAATATGGTCAATAATACTGCAATAACTTTGTATGGGGACAGGTGGTTACTAGACTTATCATGGTGATTTCATAATCTATGCAAATAACTATGTAGTACACCTGAAACTAACATAACACTGTATGTCAACTACGTTTCAATTTATATATATATATATATATATATATATATATATATATAAATTAATAAATATATATTTTTAAAGAGTTTAGACTTCAGTCAATAAGCAGTGAATCCTAAAAGGTGTCAGAGGTGGAGGGCCATATTCTTCTTGGTCACAGAGAGTCCAACCCTACATCAAAAATGGTCAGGTATATTTCCAAAGCAACAGTCATAACACAAAAGACGTTGGTAGAAATTATTTATGAAATGACAAAGAGTCTCACAATCCTTCTGCTAGGACTTCAATGATTCATATATATGAATTACTGGGTATACCATACATACCTCTGTTAGTCACCAAAGTGGCCAACAGCGTCTATAAGAAAAAACTCTAGTCCATACCTGCAGCAAATTCATTCCCTCACAGGTTTCAATATTAATTTATCATAAAACTTTTGCTCCTAGAGGAAACAGCAATGGAGCAAGTATAGAAATAAAGAAAACCAAAGGCAAAGGCCCTTTTTTTTTCCCCTCTCCCGTCGCGGAGCACAGGCTCCGGACGCGCAGGCCCAGCAGCCACGGCTCATGGGCCCAGCCGCTCCGCGGCATGTGGGATCTTCCCGGACCGGGGCGCGAACCCATGTCCCCTGCATCAGCAGGCGGACTCTCAACCACTGCGCCACCAGGGAAGCCCGGCAAAGGCCCTTTAAATGACTTTCTTGTTCTTCTTCCAAGCCACCATTTTGTTCAATTTATTCAGGTAATATTAGGTATCTACTGTCACAAGTGCTAGCTCAATCCGCAGAGAAGTTTTACGTCCACACACAAATACACCATATTTCTATTTCATTTGCAAACTCAGCAAAAATCCATGCTGATTATAAATGCAATGTTAATAAATGTAAACAATCAAGGAAATAAGATCAAAGCAATGGCCCACAGGTATGTAGTAGCTGATGTTAAATACCTGTCATGGAAAATATTGAGGATATGGGCTTCCCTGGTGGCGCAGTGGTTAAGAATCTGCCTGTCAATGCAGGGGACACAGGTTTGAGCCCTGGCCCGGGAAGATCCCACATGCCATGGAGCAACTAAGCCCGTGTGCCACAACTACTGAGCCTGCGCTCTAGAGCTCGCGAGCCACAACTACTGCGCCCACGTGCCACAACTACTGAAGCCCACGCGCCTAGAGCCTGTGCTCCACAACAAGAGAAGCCACCGCAATGAGAAGCCTGTGCACCGCAATGAACAGCAGACCCGACTCGCCACAACTAGAGAAAGCCCATGGGCAGCAATGAAGACCCAAAGCGGCCAAAAATAAATTAATTAATTAAACTAAAGAAAGAAAATTGAGGATACAAGCTACACACCAACAGTTTTATTCACTATTTGCTCAAAATAAAAAGTTGGAAGTACAAGCCTCTAAGATAGCCTCATCCACCAGAGGGCAGACAGCAGAAGCAAGAATCCTGCAGCCTGTGGAACAAAAACCACATTCACAGAAAGATAGACAAGACGAAAAGGCAGAGGGCTATGTACCAGATGAAGGAACAAGATAAAACCCCAGAAAAACAACTAAATGAAGTGGAAATAGGCAACCTTCCAGAAAAAGAATTCAGAATAATGACAGTGAAGATGATCCAGGACCTCGGAAAAAGAATGGAGGCAAAGATCGAGAAGATGCAAGATATGTTTAACAAAGGCCTAGAAGAATTAAAGAACAAACAGAGATGAACAATACAACAACTGAAATGAAAACTACACTAGAAGGAATCAATAGCAGAATAACTGAGGCAGAAGAACGGATAAGTGACCTGGAAGACAGAATGGTGGAATTCACTGCTGTGGAACAGACTAAAGAAAAAAGAATGAAAACAAATGACAGCCTAAGACACGTCTGGGACAACATTAAACGCAACAACATTCGCATTATAGGGGTCCCAGAAGGAGAAGAGAGAGAGAAAGGGCCAGAGAAAATATTTGAAGAGATTATAGTCAAACACTTCCCTAACATGGGAAAGGAAATAACCACCCAAGTCCAGGAAGCGCAGAGAGTCCCATACAGGATAAACCCAAAGAGAAACATGCCGAGACACATAGTAATCAAACTGGCAAAAATTAAAGACAAAGAAAAATTATTGAAAGCAGCAAGGGAAAAACGACAAATAACATACAAGGGAACTCGCATAAGGTTAACAGCTGCTTTCTCAGCAGAAACTCTACAAGCCAGAAGGGAGTGGCATGACATACTTAAAGTGATGAAAGGGAAGAACTGACAACCAAGATTACTCTACCTGGCAAGGATCTCATTCAGATTTGATGGAGAAATCAAAGGCTTTACAGACAAGCAAAAGCTAAGAGAATTCAGCACCACCACACCAGCTCTACAACAACTGCTAAAGGACCTTCTCCGAGTGGGAAACACAAAAGAAAAGGACCTACAAAAACAAACCCAAAATAATTAAGAAGATGGTCACAGGAACATACATATCGATAATTACCTTAAACGTGAATGGATTAAATGCTCCAACCAAAAGACACAGGCTCACTGAGTGGATACAAAAACAAGACCCATATATATGCTGTCTAGAAGAGACCCACTTAAGACCTAGGGACACATAGAGACTGCAAGTGAGGGGATGGAAAAAGATATTCCATGCAAATGGAAATCAAAAGAAAGCTGGAGTAGCAATACTCATATCAGATAAAATAGACTTTAAAATGAAGAATGTTACAAGAGACAAGGAAGGACACTACAAAATGATCAAGGGACCAATCCAAGAAGATATAACGATTATAAATATATATGCACCCAACATAGGAGCACCTCAATACATAAGGCAACTGCTAACAGCTATAAAAGAGGAAATCGACAGTAACACAATAAGAGTGGGGGACTTTAACACCTCACTTACACCAATGGACAGATCATCCAAACAGAAAATTAATAAGGAAACACAAGCTTTAAATGACACAATAGACCAGATAGATTTAATTGATATTTATAGGACATTCCATCCCAAAACAGCAGATAACACTTTCTTCTCAAGTGCGCATGGAACATTCTCCAGGATAGATCACATCTTGGGTCACAAATCAAGCCTCAGTAAATTTAAGAAAATTGAAATCACATCAAGCATCTTTTCCGACCACAACGCTATGAGATTAATTACAGGGGAAAAAATGTAAAAAACACAAACACATGGAGGCTAAACAATACGTTACTAAATAACCAAGAGATCACTGAACAAATCAAAGAGGAAATCAAAAAATACCTAGAGACAAATGATAATGAAAACACGATGATCCAAAACCTATGGGATGCAGCAAAAGCAGTTCTAAGAGGGAAGTTTATAGCAATACAATCCTACCTCAAGAAACAAGAAAAACCTCAAATAAATAATCAAACCTTACACCTAAAGGAACTAGAGAAAGAAGAACAAACAAAACCCGAAGTTAGCAGAAGGAAAGAAATCATGAAGAGCAGAGCAGAAATAAATGAAATAGAAACAAAGAAAACAATAGCAAAGATCAATAAAACTAAAAGCTGGTTCCCGGAGAAGATAAACAAAATTGATAAACCATTAGCCAGACTCATCAAGAAAAAGAGAGAGAGGACTCTAAAAAGAAAGAAAGTTGTAAGTATAAGGAGTTTCACATACCTGCGAAAGATCAATGAAATGATTGGCTTCTGCCATCACCTTCACTCGGAAGTTTGTGCCATCATCTGGGCTCAGGGCATAACAGAATACCTGAAAGGCAGCACATAGTATATTTAATAACCTTGGCTCAAATCTTTCCAAAAGACACTGGGCTTAATAACACCTAAAGGTGACTATAAAGCTACCACTGTGGGTTTGTTTGGTTTTATAAATAGCGACTCTAGAGCAACACTAGTCTTACCTCAAATTTATCAGGATTGTGCATGCCTGGAATAGACTGCATAAGATGAGAAGTAGGATGATTCCCAAAGTCAGAACTCACGTATCCTACACGCAGTCGACCATCACTGAGCTTCAAGTCTTTCGGATGTTCATATGGTGGTTTATGAAGGACATTTATCTACCAATGGAATTCAGTGCTTGTTAGTAAAGTTGAGTCTATATGTAAATTTTCATCTAGGAAAACCGACTAAAAGCATACCTGTTAGAAATGGTATGCCCAGAATACTTCTTTAATTCATATAACCAGTCTAATACGACCTTAGCAATTTGTATAATATGCTTCATACTTTGACCTGTTCCTGAGGCCTATGAAGTAGCCCAAGCAAGTTAAAGTTGTAGGAAGGAAGCAGAGTGGGAAGAGCATGACAAACCCTGCATTTTAGAAAATTCTGTAGGGAAGCATTTTTTAAAAACACAATTACACCTAGCACTCTGCTCTATTCTGCTGAGAAAATTCCCACCTTTGATCAAGTACCACTCTAATTCTCAAAGGTGAGTAGAAAATACCAAACACTTTATAAAAACTATGGTTTCAAAATTAAAGGAAAACACCATCAGCCTACTGTTAAGTATTTCAGTTAAGGATTCCACCTTATAGAATGGAAGGGGTTATGATCAAGACAGGACACAATGGGAGGGGGGCTTCTGGGCTGGCTCACGAAGCTTCATTTCTCAACTTGGGTGGTAAACACCTTATGATAACTAATTAAGCCATAAATTTGATTCATGTAATTTTCTGTATCTGTGTTTTACTTTACAACGAAAAGATTAAAATGAAAGACTCGTACCTTATCCAAGCAGAGGTTCCCATGCCTCTCAGCAATAGCCTTCCTGAAGCCATGAGAAAGAGGATATAGCATACTATGATGAGGATGCACAGAAGGCAACCTATTCTTCTCTAACTGGTCAGCCACAATGCTGACCAACTTCTTCATTCGCTCATCATAGTCTGTCCAATCACAGACAATCTAGAGGAGGCAAAAAGAAGTTATTATCCAGAAAACCTTACTCCAAGACTTAACATCCTATGTGTCTTTGGCCTAAAGTAATGTCAGATAACCCATTAAAAAACAGTGTCTCCAGCCAAGCTTGGATTAATATGGCACATACAATTAAAAAGTGATTACAACCCTGAAAGCCAATTACTGGCCCATTATTCTTTACCTGCAGGCAATGAGCCAAATTACAATAGGCGTCAGGAAAATCAGGTTTAAGCTTTAGAGCAGTGCGATAAGAAGCAATTGCTTCTGGAATATTCCCTGAATCCTGGAAATAAATAAAGTGGGATGGTTAAATTTTTTCCTAAAATTAAAAACATTAGGTGCTAAGATGCATATATTGTAATAAAATATATATAAAAAATAGTACCTTGTGAATGGAAGCCAGATTGCTGTGGGCATCCGCAAATGCAGGGTTAATCTGAATAGCACGAGTATAACACTGCAAGGCTCCCTGAACATCCTGCATCTCCTTTAGAGTGTTTCCCATATTAGAGTAGGCATCAGCAAAGGTAGGACTGATTCTAAAGGAGAGGACAAAGATTTTATTTCTCTAGTACAAAAACCTTTAACCCCCCTGTAATATTAAGTTAGTCTGCTTTTATTAAAAGTCCCACATACCAAATGCCAAACATTTAAAAACTTAGAAGAAAAAAATAAGGCTGTGAGTCTCTTACCGAATAGCCTCCTTATAATGCATCAGAGCTTCCTGCAGTTTTCCCTGCTGCTGCAATACACTTGCTAAATTTGAATGGGCAGCAGCAAACTCTGGGAAGACCTATAAAGATTCAACGCAAAAAAAAAAAAAAAAGATTCAAGATGATAACTGAGGTTTAAAAAAAAAATAACTGCTAAAACAGCAGTAATAACTTACCACAACAAGAACTTCGCTCAAGCACCTTTATATCCCTACACTTCTCTCCACCTTCTCCAAGTCTACTCATTCTTCAAAGCCAAGTAGTTCAAGTTCTACCTCTTCCTTTCTTTTATACCTCTCCGTGTTTCAAAACATGATGAGGTAGACCTCTCCTCATCTTAGTTTATGCTGGTAACTCTAGCATCTCTCTTCAAAACTCCTACCACACCTACCAACCAACATTACAGCCATCAGGTACTGAAATTATATATTTACTGGTAACTCTTCTTGAACTCTAGCTTACTGTTTAAATTTTTTTGTGCCGATCTTATCTACCCATAAAATAACAAATTCAATGTTAAGGATTTTCTTGAATGTCACACAGGACCTCACTCATACCTTAGGTACTCAATTACTGGTTCAATGAATGATTCACCCACTATCTACTTTTACAAAAGAGGTGGATGACATGGCAAACTTAACTGCCTTCCCTCTACTATCACACAGACAAAATACCCAGCCACACCACCCTCAACATACTTCTAATGCTTTACGATACAAGCGAACTGCCTCTTCAATGTTTCCCTGTTCTCGTTTGATATTGGCTAGGTTATTCAGAGAGTCTGCATGGGTGGGACACAGCCGCAGAGCTGTATTGTAACAATCTTCTGCTTCGGCAACCTAAAAAACAAAACAAACTATTCAAAAACCTATACAGAGGAATCACAGAGTCACCACTGATATTATTCTAACAATTGCTTAGTTAAGCCTAATGGCTGGTAATATTCCAGAAAACAGGTATTTTTGCTATTCTTCCTCTCATCTACAACTCCAAAATTAAACAATTTACCACCTCAATATTTAATGACAATATGTACAAAAATGACTTTTTTTTAATGCCATCAGGTAACAAAGAAAGAGACTGAATAAAAATCCTTACACTGCCCTTCTCTTTGAGAGCGTTGGCTAGGTTGCAGTAAGCATCAGGGAAATGTGGTTGCAATTCAATAGCTCGCCTGTAGGTGTCTATTGCCAGATCTATCAGGCCTTGCTCATAGTATACACAAGCCAGGTTGCCATGTACCACTGCATGATTTGGACTCAAGCTTAGGGCACGAAGGTAAGCTGCCACAGCTCTATAAACAGAAACACACACACACACAATGCAACTAACTTTTAATGGATGCTTTGTTACAATTATTTCATTCTATACCATATCAAAGTATATCAATTATAACTAGTTACAATTAATTCATGCCATACTATACTTAACCTCAAAAATCAAAGTTGCACCTTTATAAAATGTATTTTTACACTGAAAAATTTTCTATACCCCCATAAGAAACAGACTTTCCTTTGACAACAGCAACAAAAAGTTAAAAGTCAGGATTTACTTAGCTTTCTGAATCAGACAGAAGGAATAATTTAGTCTAAAAGATAACCATTTCTATAGTTTTACAATAAAGGAAATTTCAACTAAACTCCTAGTGAGAAGGATAATGGCTGCGTGAAAAGCCAACAATGAAGTCAGGCAACAATAAACCTATAATAAAAGGTAATACAGCAGGCCTGAGCGAGGGAAAGTAACATAGTAGAAAAGGAAAGTGTATTTCAATGACCCACTGTGATAATTTCAGTCCAAACTCTCAAGTGTTGATACAACAAAAACTCCAAATAGAACATTCCCTCACCTGTCAAAAATCCGTGCCTCTTTCAAGACATTTCCTAAATTGATATAAGCATCCAGAAAATTGGGGTCAAGGGTGACAGCCTAAAAATTGCAAGACAGTTACTTAGAGCAAGTTAGGATTTCAGATTAACTTCCCAATTACAAGTTTTTAGTCTGAGATAATTTTAGACCTCCAATTACATTTTCTAGTATAATTAAATCTTATTTCTTTCATTTTTAAAACCCAATTATTTTAGTATCCACTCATTATTCACAAATCTCAATGTTACCAAAATAACTTCCCATGTAATGTAAGAGCAAAATGTATCCTGAAGGGAAAAATTTTAAATTGGGTCTGCTCCAATTTTATTGAGCTGAACACTTCTCATGGTTGGCCCCATTTTATTCTCAATTAATCAGCCTAGCTCTTCTAAAAAAATAATGGCAGGAAGAAGCAGCAAGCTCTAACTGAAGAAGGAAATACATACCTCAGTAACTACAACTGTATACTCAGACCTTAGTAAGATATGTAATTAGAGCTGTATACTCAGTAAGATACATTACTTCAAGGGGATACTAACCATTAAATGGTTCATTCAGATAGTTCTGAAGCTGTCTTAAAATATGACCAGATATATCTACAGCAGTAATTCTCAACACTGGCAGTATATTAGAATTCACCTCCTGAATGGAGCCTGGGTTCCATCACAGGCCAGTTAAATCAGACCCTCTGAAAACGGGGCCAGGATATCCATATCTTTTACAAGCTCCTCATGTGCAACCAAGGAGAACCACAGAGCAAGAGAGTAGGTACTCCTATAGTGTAATGAATGGAAACCTGAACTGAAATACTGAAAGGTAAAGGTAATGAGTAACTGTGAATATATTTAAGACTCATTAAGAACATTCCTCTTCACTTAGATGGCAACTCTGCTGCACTTAACTTACATAGACTGTCTACAGTAATAGATGTCCACCCCCCAAATTTTTTTATTATGGAAAATTTCAAATATATACCAAAGCAGAGGAATATAGCCTCCAAGTCTCCATTACCCAGCTTCAACAATTAAAAAATCATATTCAATTTTATTTAATCTATATTCCAACCTAACTCGCCCTCTTCCCAGATCATTCTGAAGCTAATCCCAGACATATCAGTTCATTTGAAACTTTTTAGGGACAATACAGGAATACTTTTTCCTCCTAACGTAACTACAATACCAATATCACACCTAAAAAAGTGACAGCAATTCCTTAATATCATATATCCATTCAGTGGTCCAATTTCTGATTAACTTTGATTGAGGATCCAAATAAGACCCATACAATTAACATGTCTTTTTGAGTTTCTTTAAATCTTTTAAATTAAAAGTTTAATTTAAATCTTCATTTTTATCCCTGTAATTTGTTGAAGAAATCAGATCACTGTCCTATACAGCTTCCCATAGTTTGAATTTGCTGACTGCACCCCTATGGTGTCCTTTAATGTGCTTATTATGTTTCCCTGTCCCATGTATTTCCTGTAAATTGGTAGAACTACAAGCCTAATCAGATTTGGGTTCTTTGCTCTTTTTGCAAGGCTACTTCACTGGTGGAAGTATTTACTTCTATGACAAGGTACAAAATGTCTGGTTGTGTCTCTTTTTTTTTTGCCACTGATAAATGCCTAAATTTATTATTGGTTATACTCTGATTCTATCATTCCTACTTCATTTATTAGCTGGAACACTTGTATAAAGAGAAACCTCCCCCATCAACTACTGGGTTACCCTGATGTCCAGTTCATACAGGAGAGAGAGGACAACTGTTTAACCAGTTCTCAAAATGAGTTGCTCCTTATCTTCCAAAGATGACCCATGAATTTCTTCTTAGTATAATTATACTCATGAACTTAAATGTATTTGATAAGTTTCAATATAGTTCAGTTATTATTCCCATTGATGCTCAACTCCCATCTTTAGCCAGTAGGAGCCTCTTCCAGTTGCCTCCTGAGTCCTTTTGACATAAATATATCACAACTTCCTTGCTTTCTGGCACAACAAGGCACTCCAGATTATTTTTGTACATTTCCTGCCCCAGATCTGGAATCAGTCTTTTCACCAAGAAACTCTGCTTCTTTACAGTAAGGCTGCCCGTTTAAAAAAAGAATTTTTAATTACTAAAGTACATTTTCAATGCTAAACTGGAAACTGCCATATACCATCCAGCAAATGCTGCAATACTGTCAGAGTAACAAAGATATTATGTGACTGATTAAGTAAAGGCCTATTATTTAGTTCTAGTAGAAACACCCTGCATACATAAGCACTTCAAAAATACCAATTATTAATTTAACGGCTAACCTTTTCAAAGTGATGAATTGCAAGCCAAATCTCCCCTTGTGCATTGAAAACACAGCCAAGATTACTCCAAGCTACTGCAAAGTTCGGTTGCGTCTCAATTGCTTTCAAATAACATGCCTTAGGAGGGGTTAATGAAAGAAGATGGGAGGGGAAGGAGGTAAAGGGAAAGGGGAAAATTTATAAAGGGGAAAAAAAAAGATTGGGGGAGGGGGGAAGAAGGTGATATCATTATTCCTTCTCTGACCAGCCAAAAGTGACCCTGCAGCATAGGCTCGCTTGCGCCAAAACTAATGCGCTGCCACAGCTGGCTGCTCCTGCGCCTGCGCCACCAGAACCCAGGTGCAAACCACCATGTTCAGTTCTGCCAACCAATGACCAACCCTTACACTGGGGACTTAAACCGGGAAGTCAGTTGCCTTAAGACTCTATGCTGGACTTCTCTTATCTGAACACCTAAGGGCTCTTGCTCTTGTTTTCAAGTGTTATCTGGAAGGTGCCACTTAAGGCTAAGTTCCTCCCCCACCCAAGTTTCCCAAAGTCTGTTCTAAGATGTGTTAATAGTTATCACTGGAAAAAAAGATTTCACGATCAAATAAATTAGGAAAACAGAAAACAGGTTTCTTGACTACAGGACTTCCCTAAGCCTTTAATAGTATATACACGGTTCCCTGAACTTAGTTGACCATGGAACTCTTCTTTCATTGGACATTTTATGAGAATACCTATAAAACACATTTTGGGAAATGCTGCTCTAAATAAACAATAATGTTCCTCACTAACATCAAAACTATGCTACTGAGGAGGAAAATGTTTTTCTGACAAGCCAGATATCATAAGGCCAGGCTATAAGTCACATCCTCACAATGCCCGTCTCCCAAGGGGGACTGAAGCTGAAACCTCGTATGACAGGACTGCACCTAGGTTGAGGTCCCTGTAATGCGAGCGCAAACATCGCTTGCGCAACCTAACAGCATCGCACTGCGCAATCGCTGCGAACTGCTGCGCTACATAGAACACCCCTAGACGCAGCAAACGGCCAACCAGATCCATTAATCTACTAGACAGGCCCATAGAGAATATTTGTTTAATGAGATTAGTTGGACTCGAGGTATGTTAAAACCCAATTTTATCCAAAAAGGCTACAAAATAGGACTGAGGGAGCCAGTCAATCAGATTACTCATCTAGTCAACCGTTCACAGGGGCTCATTCGCACGCATTGCGCATTAACGCTGCGCAGCCTTTGCGCTACTGCAGGGTCACAGCGCATCATCAGAAGAGCAGAATGCTGCAATCCAAACAAAGAAGAAAAAAGGAAAAAATGAACAACAAGAAGAGTTAGAAGCTTTTACTAGTAAATTATTTCTAATAATTTTTAATATCAATTAACTTTTACTTATCTTTGACAGAATTGTGGCTATAGTATAAAACATTCTCTTACATAACTTGCTTGTAAATAAAATTATTTTAAGCTGTTTCTGAAGCCACAAGACAGAAGATTCAGGCATGGAGGCAAATTGTTTTGCTGTGGCAGTTACAAACCCGTTACCATATTTCTCATCATGTGACTTTTCGGTGCGTTCCTTGCTGGAAGAGGAGGAGGTGTGTGTCTGCCCTAGATCCAGGCCTCGAGCTCCCTTCAGCGAGGCACCTTACGCATGGAATAGGAGGTTTCACCCACCTGAAACCTTCTAAATACAATATCAATGGTGAAAAACCAAAAACAAGAGAGAAAATAAAAACAAGATCATTAGTAAAAGTTCAACAAAGCAATTGAAATTCTTTGGATGTCTATTACATATGGGAATGAGGACAGTCTCAAGTCTGTAATATGGGAAACATGCAGAAGGGAGAGGGTTAATCAGGGCTATTGCATACAGCAGGGATTTTTGCTGGAAGAAAGGCTCTTCATTTTCTACAAAGACAACTTAATTTTGCTTCCATCTACTAGGAATATGCTGGCTTGAATTTTCAAATGCACTGATTACAAAAGAAATACATTGCATTTCACTCAAGAGTATTTTCTTGTTCACTAAGTTCTCACAAAAACAGAATAACATTTTTCAAACTAGGTGTCTCCAGAGCTCTGAAATAAAGAAGTCAGCAACCTAAGGCAGGCGCAATGTCTCAGCCTAAACCGATCTCTAAAGCTGCAGTGAAGTGCAATTCATGTTAGCTGTCCGCTTGGTGGGGTGACAATTAATAGAAGCTTATCAAATATTTGTTCTATAAATTACCAATTAGATTTATCAGCTAAGACTGAAATCAATTACAATTCATTAGCTGGAAACCTACATAAGGTTAATCCAAAGTGTCAGTAGAATTTATGAGCTATGCACTTAAAACTAGTGCCTTTTAACATAATATGGTGCTGAAAAGCCTTCTCCCTCCCTGGATGAAGCAGTCAAACAGACAGCTACGCTGCGCATACACTCCACGTATTAGCATGCGCGTGGGGCTCAGAGCAACAGGTGGGAGTTTCAGAAGCATTCTGGTTTCTCCCCACTCCTCACCCCTGCAGCGCGGTTGCGTAAGGTGGCTTGTAACAAGACAATTTCATTTATAAATTTAATTTAAAATTATACCAAAAGCTTTAATAACCCAACCTGGTGTTCAAATTCTTTATTTGGAAACACAGAATGCTAAAAGCCACCTTTCCACTTGGGCAAGTTTTCTTTCGATCAGTCCATTTCCCAAACAAACCAGCTTTGTCCTTCTGACTTTTTTTTTTAAAGGAGGTGGGATGGGGAGGAATAAAAGAAGGAAGTAAGAAGAAAAGAAGGTAGACAACTAGGATTGGAAAAGAGGAAAAGGAACTTGGGGAAGGGAGTGAGGACAAGAAGGGGCAGGATGTTCCAATTATTAATTTGCAATCATTTAACAGCCTTTCTTCCACTGTAAAAAGGGTGAGGAAGATGAAGGGAGGAAGGTTAAATAAGAATTTTAAATGCCAGTATTACAGGGTAACATTTGGATGAAATTCTTCTCCACTTACAAGCCACAAAGGACTTAGAAGAGCAGCGTTTTCAATGGCACCTGCATCATATAGGAGTCTTGAGCCAAATCACAGGCGCTCTGCTTGTCACCAGCAGGCAAGCCTCAGATTTGAAGGAATGTTATTTATTCCCACATAAGATCATGACGGAGCCCGCTGTTATAAAGATGATCTAGCTCAGCAGAAAGGCTCCAAAATGTTCAGGTTCTTGCTTTACCCCCAGATTTAGAACAGATATGCCAAATCCTGGCCCTGCTCTAGTCTGAGGCGATTCATGCCGTCAGTTTTCCTCAGTTTCATAGGACTGTTTTGTGAAGATAGCTCAATGAAGAGTTGAAGACTTGGCAAAAAGTACAAGTATCCATAACACTGATGTTTAAATGTGTTCTATCAAACACCTACCTTGGCTTCTTCCAAGCGACCCAGGGCTTTGAGCAGGTTCCCCAGGTCACTGCGAACACAGTACAAATCCTAGAAACCCAGAGATACTCTGTCATTAATTATACTCTGCTTTGTCAACCAAAGATATCTTGAAATTACTTTTACGTATCTAGCTCCATCATTTTATTGTCAACTAGAGAGACTGCTTGACAATTTAAGAACAGGAACACAATCCCCTCCATCCTCAATTCCAAATTCCAAAAAATTTTAAAAACTCATTTGATGATTAAATCTGACTTGAACTGCCATGAAGTTATTTACAGAACTTATTGACCCCACTTAATGTGAATATGCATACATTCTGCTGCAGAAATATAAATGTGTTTTACTAGAAGGTGCTGCTCCAGACACACCTGGGAGTCATATATGGTATTATCATCTTTCTAAAATCCTAAAAACTCTGAATTCTATGATGCATTTGATCCCACCAGTTTCAGATAAAAGACTATGGGCCTTGCTATAGCTTCTCCTCTCCCCAAATGTTAGTCACGTTAAAAAAAAAAAAAAAAAAGCATCAAATGTTTGTTCAACTATTTTGTTCAAGGTTATGATGAACCACTACTATATCGAGGGTCAAAAATTTTCTATAGTGGAAAAAAGGATTTAGCTGTGATTAGTTATTGGCAAACCTACCCTTAGGCTGTCAGACGTATGTAGAAAACTTGACTTCATTTCACTATTAGACAAAAGGATTACCATCCAACCAAAGCTTTAATCCTGGCACCTGGCACCTGGCACTAGATTACTCATTAGTATTAACTGCCATTAGAGTTGAGTGGGCGAATAATGAAAAGCAGTCGACTCGGCTTTTTATTAGCAGCACAATTGTGTTGCTAGTCATCTGACTCACCAGTCCGTTCATCAGTATGAAAGACACATCAGAACAGTGAGCTTAAGTTTTTATTTGTCCTTGGTTTGCCTTATCAGTCAACAAGCAAAGACAATGGCAATAAGGAGGAAGCTTATCATTCCAAACTGTTCCACGTGTGGAAGAGCCTTATACTAAGTCCTAGAAAGTGAAATTTTGTCAACTGTGCCAAAGTATCATCATATATACTATTCTATGTGCAACTGTATTATGGTTTCCACAATCAGGTGATTAATTTTATTGATAAACAGCTTTTGTGATTGTATATTATCACCCATCCAAGTGAACAAAAAGTCAGCCAGCAAAGAATAGGCTGCCACAGAACACCCTTACAGTTGGCCATCCTGAGTCAGTTCCATGAGCTTCCTGATCTGTCTGTCCATGGAGCAATGACTAGTGTTTTGGGAGAAAGTGGTGGTCTCCAGGGACCTCAAGCACAAAAGGCTAATACTAATCCTCATAGGTATCATTAATCTTATTACAGACTTAGCATCCTCTAATGAGTCTAAGTATTTTTCAACCCTATTTATACTCTCAGAAGTAATGAATTCTATAATCTTGCTATCTACTTTGTATGATTTTTTTCCCCTAAACTTTAAGGGCTACCGTTATGTTTTGGCAGACCATGACTGAACAATCCAATCTGTTCAAACAAACTCCTTCTACTATATCTCATTATCGTGGTTATACATCTTTGGACTTTTACCAGTTCCTATGCCTTTTCTGAGCCATAATAATCAGAAGTCTTGCAATAATTCTCCAACAATGACCCTAATGGGTTATACATCTTAGCCAACTGTTGCATAATTTTACCCTCTAGTTTCTATAAACTCTTGGATGCATGCCATCCAAGTACTGACAGTGTATGTATCTATATTTAGTTATATCATCTAGACCCATTACAGCATACTAAATCAAGTTAACACAATGCCCACAGTTAAAAATAGATTATCTTCAAGATCACTATAAAATAATCAATAAGGCAGTTTTAGAAAAAGGTAAAACATATCATATTAAGTGTAATAGTGAAATCCAATTTTCCCATTGGAAATCCAAACCTTCATGCATGAATAACTAATTTCCAGAAAATTCAAGGATACCACTATTCTCCCCAAAGTTCAAAACCTGAGACATCAGTTCTGCTTCATTAGTCACATCTAAACAATATCTGCTAAGAGAATCACAATTCTCAAACCCGGCCCATTGTATCCATTCCTAGGTTAATATCTTCTATGTAAACCTTTATTCAATTCAACAATATGCCTGGAACTGTAGGGAAATAAATTAATAGAATCCTCATCTTCAAAGGGCTTACAACCTATGTGGAAAGACAAAACACATACATACTAAATAGCCACATAGTGGGAAAGAAATGAACTCAAGGAAGAAATTTTAAGCCGGGCCTTAAAGGATGAGTACGGTTTTAACAGACAAAGGAGGCAGACATTGCAGACAAGGGAAAATAGTATGAATAAAGGTTAAGGAGATGGAAATGAGTAAGAATCTGCTGTATAACAACCCTTCCTGAGATAGCACTTATTCCCGCCTTTCCTCCTAGAGTCCCCCCACCCCCACCCACAACATCTATATACACACACGAAATAAAATCAGGTTGATTAAAGCCTACAGTAGTTCTCAATTGCCTCTCAAATTAAATTCAAACTCCTCAGCCTCTATTCTTTCTCAATCTTCCAATTGACTCTCCTCTACTACGCTCACTTCTTGTTACTACTTGACTCACCACTTCAGCCAAGGAAGTCTACTTGCTATTTACCTTCCTACAGAATGCTTAGGTTATAAGGATCCACTCGAGAAAATCTTCTGATTAATACTCCCTAAGAATAATCATCTGAGGAGCTTACACCTTTTTTCCTTTATGGGTCAGGTCCTGTCTCATATTATAATCCACAGCTCCCCCCACAACACATCTCCCCAATTCCTAACAAAGCACTGTACACACAATAAGCACTCAAGTATTTAAATGTGACATTTGCACAGCAAACTTACAAAAAGCAGAGCAGAGAGGGACAGAAATACAGTCGACCCTCTGCATCTGCAGATGCAGAAACTGTGGACTCTGAGGGCCAACTGTACTACACCACTGTTTATAAGGGGCTTGAGCACCCACAGATTTTGGTATCCGTGGGGGGGGGTCCTAGAACCAATCCCCCACAGATACCTAGGGATGACTGTATAAGGTTTTCTACAGTTTAGCTGTATGACTGAGACTCGTTATCAGTAACAAATAACATGACAGTAACACGTGATGGTCAGGATGCCAGTAGCTCTCAGTGCTATGCATCCACAATCAAAACAGAAGCAATGGTTCAAAAACCTATAGACTCAGAAACAGAGTTCCTTAGAGCAACTCAGTATTATAGCCATCTTACAAAGAACATTTTATACATAATTCATAAAAGGGATTGCCAAGCATGGGCAACTCTAGTGAGTTATCATGTGAAAGATTACCAGCTGCAACAGCACCTTCAAATACAATGGACTAATATTTTAGTGAAATTATTAAATCACCCAATATTACAGAAGCCAATTCAGAATGTAAAAATATGAAACAGCTCTACTTCTTAAAAGTAATTTCTATAATCAAGTCACAGAATAACTTCTAAACTGACATACCATTAACTTAAAAAGACAAACACTATTGAAAACAGGTTGCCAAGACTACCACCTTAACATTTTACTTTTTCACTACTGCAAAACCAAAATAACCTGAGTTTCTTTAACTATTTTTCATAGAATGCCAACTACATCTGTGATTCAGGCCAGCAATGCACTGCCAACAAGAGCACAATCTAGGAACAGACTCAAGATTCTCTGTCAGTACTGAATTGACACAGGCATTTGACAGTAAGCTTAAATCTAGTTGAGACTAGATACCCTGAAATGAATTAAAACATGATCACTACGGTACATTTAGGTGAAATCAAGGCAGTAGGCACAGTCCCTTTTTCATTCTTACTGGTAAAGACAGAGAAATACAGCAGCACCTTCCACTAGAAGAAACAGAACCAGATGGGAATGCACAGCTGTTCAATGCCCTCAAGGGGTAGTCCCATGATTTATTTTAGTATTATCTTACTTCTTTGGTAGGGCACAATGATAAGCTTCCTGTTAACAGGTTAGATATTGAAAAGCATGGTTCTGTCTCCCACTTTAGCTTTCCCTTCTCATCATACTCCTACAGTTTGGTATACTGTCAGCAGCAATGACTGCTCTGCGATACATGTAGGCAACTGGAAACCTGAGCAAAGGGGATCAGAGTTCCAAGATGTTTGGGCCCACGGCTGTGTAAGAGGGCACAAGTGAATGTATACGTAATCTACAAGTGAAGGATGGAACCAACCTTAATTAATAAAGGGAAAGAATTTACTGTGACAATTAGGTACACAAGTGAGCCCTGAGCCTTGGGAAGAACAAGGTCCAAGCCCCAGTGGCAGCACATACAGGGTTCCCTAAAACTGTCTGTAACTAGCTAGATGGTACTGCAATAAAAATTACAAAAAGTCACTCAAATTTACATATATATGCATTGAGTATCTCCAAAAGGATACATAAGAAATTAGTTTCATCAGCTACCTCCAAGAAGGGTAGCTGGGAGACTTTTCACTGTATCCATACAAAAAGCAATAAATAAAATTTAAAATTTAACAATCAAAATTAATGGAAAAAACAACTGTTAATAGATATGATAAAAAGTGATTTCAGATCTTTGCATAAACTACTATATTAAGCTTCAGTTTCCCACCTGTAAAATAAGGATAAGGGACAGCAGAATGGTTTTCAAATTGTGCTCAAGGGCTGCCTTGAGGGGTGGATGCCCTCTGGGTACCCAGATAAAAAGGGCTTCCTTTATTTCTTCTCTCTACAATGTTTGCTTTCAAGATATTCAGACTCAGGTTTTAACATCCACTTCACCATTACTAGCTGTTTGATCCCAAGAAAGTTAACATAACCCCTGAGTCTGTTTTTAAGTGGTAAAATTGGAACAGATACCATCTACTTTGAAGGATCACTGTGAGCATTAAGAAAGACCAACGTCTGATTGGCACAATGTCTGAGCACATAGTAGACTTTCAATAAATGGTAGCTATAATAGTTAATTATTAACCACTTCAAGGGTTGGTGCAAAGCTAAATGTTGACGACGTAGCTCAAAAACATATTCTTAAATTTTTTCTGGATTCCTATAATCTCCCTTTTATCACTTTCCTGTTATGTCTATCTCATTTCCCTAACTACATCAAAAGTTCTAAGGGCAAGTCTTACTTTTTCTGTGTACCTTTCAGAAACCCTGACACATTGTGAACTTAATGTCTGCCAACTGGGCCTCACTCGTTCCCAGGAAAACATCTGCAATTTAGACAAAAAAATTTTTAGAACTAATCAAAAGCCTGGTGTGCATACTATCACCTCTATTCTACCACTTCTAATTATGTAGAAAGAAAAGAGGATAGAATATTGAGGAAAAAAATTTGCAGCCTAGTTTTCATGTCACGGATCCATATATTGACATCTTAACTATTCTGTATTACAGACTAAGGCCCTTCTTCCACTATTCCTTGAAAATCAATTAACCGTTGCAAACATGTTATAGCAGAAGTTATCCAAATTTAATCAAAAGAGCCCAAAGAAACAATGTCATGTGTTCTGTACTTTTACGGGCATTATAAAGATAGATGTAGAGTTTCTTGCAATAAGGATAATTTTTATGCTCTCAAATAACTTGCTAGATAAAATAAATTTTTTAAAAATATAACACAGACCTGAGTCAAAGCAATTTCACCATTTTAAGTAGACAAAACATTTCCAAACTCTTGACTTTTTTCCATGCAAAAACCTATTTGTGTCTAAAGTATCAAACTGTTTCTTTCTAGGCTTTTGTGAAGGGAAAATAA
Source organism: Phocoena phocoena (assembly GCF_963924675.1). NCBI lineage: Eukaryota > Metazoa > Chordata > Mammalia > Artiodactyla > Phocoenidae > Phocoena > Phocoena phocoena. The sequence continues at coordinate 60,771,272 of NC_089240.1, read as the reverse complement.
TAACCATTAAAATTATACTCACAGGATTGTACTGAAGAGCAGAGACGTAAGCTTGTACTGCCCCTTCCATGTCTCCTGCTGCTACCAAAGCGGCTGCCAGGTTAATATAACCATCGATGAAATCTGGTTTCAGACGCAATGCATGCCGATAATGCTCAATTGCTTCCTGCAACTGCCCTCTTTCCTTGTACACATTCCCCAAATTCGAATAGGCTTCTGCCAGAAGAGGGTTCTGTTTAATTGCCAGAGTACTAAAGTGGGCAGATCTGGAAAAGGGGAAAAGTATTCATGCATGGGTATGCATGTTACAGAAAGAAGGTATGGCCCATATGCAACTCAGTTTCTGAAGATCCTGTGTATTGCTCGTTATATAATAATACATTATCTTTTAACTAGCGCATAGTAGGAAAAATTTTGGAAATCAAAGTTTTTCAGAAGTGGAGGCATTCCAGATTTCAAATTGGAACACTCTTTTTTCTTATGAGATAAAATTCTTAACTAGAGTCTCATTACCAAACTGCCTCATTGTAAACCATGATCGTTAAGATCAAGAATAAAAATGCTATGTGCGTGAGTCTCATTTTCCATTTCTTGAAAAGATTCAATTACGCACACCTCTAAATGTCAAAATAAGCCAAAATGACAATTTATTAAAAGGATAAGAACACAGATTCCTCCCTTTTGATTAATTCAATTGATTAGCTAAAAGCAGCACATCATAATGACTTGATGGCATCTGCAACTTGAACCACATATGCACCTCCTACCACAGCATATACACCATCACCTCTGAGCATTTCTGTCCCTCAAGCTGACAAATCTTACAAAGGTGAGAGTGGATGCTCAGATGTATACTAAGAATAATTACCTGAACAGAGTTTTTAAAAAGCAGCAGACGTAGGTGGAAAGAACTAGAAAAGGTCCCTAGTCATACTGATAATACAACCACAAAAGGAGGGAAGAAAAACTGGCAGCTGGGCATGTCACAAGTGGGCAAGAGAGCAGATGTGCGTTGGTGGCTCCAGGTGAAACCCAGTACTGGAAAAATTTCAAGTTCAAATATTTTAAGTATCATTTTTCAAGCTTAGCACCCAGAGGCAGCAATCACCAGCATCACCCCCACATCTCCTACCTGTCCAGCCTTCGACACTGGAAGTGTATAGATGAAAGTAATAAAAGTACACCAGTATTGTCTGGCTCTTGTCTCCAGAGCTGCATGCAGTGTCTCTCAGCTGCCTCAAAATCTCCTGCCTGATATTCTCGATGTGCCAACTCAGCTAACCCTTGGAAGGAAAGCATACGTTTCGTTGGTTCTGGAGAATCATCAAAACATTTGAGGGAAGGGGGGGGGGGGGAAACAAAAAGTTAGAAATGCAAACAAAAAAATGTAAAAATATGGTATATTAAACTTAAAGATGAAAATGCTTGAAACTATGTAAAGCACTAGAGTGTTCTGCACGTTACTGATACCCCCAAGTTAATATCAAGCGCAGAACCGGCATCTTTAGAATTCGCCCATTAACTTTCTTTCCCAGACCAGACAGAAATATTTACTTCCAAAGGAGATTACATAATGACAAAAAATACTTTGTATCTTTAAATTACAAATCATAAGTAGCATCTAAAGATTTATGAAATATTATTCCTCATATCTTAGTTAACACAGAAAAACAAAATATAAAACATGTGATTTGCAAGGTCACATAGATTTAATAATGTCAGAATAACCTACTGGGAAACTTAATACTTTGTCCTGTGTTTTAGGTTGGATCTGTGGGGGGTGGGGTACTGGTAACTATCTCTTAACCTGGGTTGGGGGCACCATATGCGTAGTGAACTCAATTATATTGTTTTTGTATATTTCACAACTTAATTTTTTAATTACTTTAAGGGCAACACTAGAAACAAGCATACGGGAACCAAAACTAAAAGTCAAGGTGCTATTTTTAAAACAGCTGGTAAACAAGATGAATTCATCTGTCAAGAGCCAAAATATTTAAAGGGATCATCAAACATTTTAAATAAAGACCCAAGATTACATTGCTCCTCTACCATCCCAAACTCACACTGAGACCAAATTAGCTAAATCCCACCCACACTGGTTTAACACTAGCATTTTCCAAAGACCTCGGATACTGACTAAAGGATTAAGACACTGCAAACAACCCTGTGTAAACCAAGCAGTTATCTACAACTGCAATGATTTTTTAAAATGGGAAAACACTAAAATATAAAACCATTCGATAAAGCACAACAGAATAACAAATGAAAGCACTTTGCTGTGTGTAAGTGACTTCGTTCAGATACATAAAGATAAAGGGTATACATCTAAAGCCCAGAGAGGGAAAACAACAACAAGCTACCTAAGTATCAACTGTAAATACTTACTTAATAATACATTACTGGGAATTTGACCACACCACTTTAACTAGATAGCGTGGGAAACCTTGTACAAATTACTTAAATTCTACCAAGGTCAGAGTGACAAGCTCAAATTTGAGCCTAGACCCTCAATCATTAGAGCTGGCAAGCGAACTGTATTCACAGGAACGCAAAGTAAATTTCCTAACAGAATGCACAGCTAGCTGACCACTAACATAAGAGCAGAGAGACCTGCATCCAACTCTGGGGGTGGTTATATCTATGAGAGAAACTAGAAAATCACATTTTAGACAAGCCTCTAGAACTTCCTAGCTCCTTATTTTAAGACATTATTAACTTTTCAAGGCCGCCTGTTATTTTAACGCTCGATATGACAACTTCCTCAAATAAAATAACACGTAGAAAAGGGCAAGGTAGTACAGGAGAATCTAGGACAGAATCTTAAATCTTTAAAAATCCCTGAGAGGGAGGGGAACACTGACTAATAACTAATCCCACTACCTACAATCATGGCTACAACAATTGAAGATTCACTTCTTAGTGCACAAATGTTCAAAAACAATAAAACCCTTGACACATCTCAACTGAGAAATCAACAAAAAAAATAACCTCGTGGGAAACCTTAGAACCGCAGCCCAATCCCCCCTCCCTCCCGCCCCAAATAGCCTCAATATGGAAAGGCAGCTGAAGGACACTCCTATAATTTGGTTGTTTCCTTATTTTAGTACCAAATACTCTCGACTAATTGTCTAAAAGGGCAACCGCCTTGCACTTGTGCAGCTACACTCCAGTTGCTTTACAAACTCTTCAAGCAGGGATGAAAACTTAAAAAAAAAATACACCCCCTATGAATAAAGAGATACCGGGCTAAAGAATGGGGATGGAAGACCCAGAGGCGGCGGCGGCGGCGGAGGAATACAGGGAGAAAGTAACACAAAGCGAGAAACTGGCGGGCAGGATGGTCAACGCCAAAGCCCCAGCACCAGGGTGGTTTCTCCCCAAGGGTAGGAAGTGGACCGCAGGGCTGGCAACCTCGCGAAGGAAAGGGTGTGGCTCCCTGCGGGAGGGGAGGGAGGAGGACAGGGTGGGAAATCCAGGCTGGGGGCAGCGGGTGGAATTGAGCAATGGCAAAAGGAACCCCTGGAAATTTCCAATCGAAACCGGGGCCACTCAACCGAAGACACAGCAGAAAGGCGCTGCCCGGGGGGTGCTGCTTCAAAATCCTCCCGTCGAGGTTACTCGAAGCACACCCAGGAGCTTGTGCCCCGTCCTTGGGGTGATACAAAGTGAGGATACGATTACCTCGGAACGGCACCCGCGCCCTCGATTGACAGAGGACCACCAAATTGGGCTAAGGGGAGCAGGGTGGAGGGGGAAGAGGAGGGGGCGGTGAGCTGAATTAGGAGAGAATACGGCGGGGAAGGCAAGTGAAAGGCAGCGAGAAGGGCAGGGATTCCAATGCAGTCCATTCCAAGACATCCTAAGCGCGCACGTGTGGAAGAAGCGTCCCGAGAGAGTAGAAGGCTAGAAAATGCACAGGATTACAAAGCAAGAAAGGAAGCAAAAAAACAAGCAAGCGAGAGGAAATGTTTAAGGAACGGACAGCAGAAACCCCGATCGGATGCCGGTAGACGACGAAAAGCTCAGCGATGCCACTGATGTAATGCGGATGGCTAGAGGGAAGGGAGTGATGAGAGGCAAAGGACGGCGCGAGACCCCAAGGGGGCGTCTGCCAAGGTAGAACAGACACCGGTACCTGTGCTGTCGGCCACGTTGCCCACGGAAGACGCCATCTGGAGCTTCTGGAGGGAGTGCGAAAAGGGGGTAACTGAGTCCCGCTGCCGCCACTACTGGCAAGAATGTTTCTAGAGGTAGCAAATACGAGGGCAGCAGCCGTACCACTGCTTTGGCAGGCTTAAGCGGCGGCAACAGTACAGGAACCGAACCTTAGGAACTCTGGTTGGCCATCTACCTCTCACGGTCTTGAAATGGCGGCGACGGCTCCTCGGCCGAGACAACACGGACCGGAACTACTTTCTGTTACAATCAAGTACCAGCGCGGAAGTAGCGCGGTAACCACTTATGTGATCAAAATGACTATAATCAAAGTCACTCTTTCCTATGTAGCCTTCCGCACAGGGCCCATTGCGACAAACACGATTTGTGTCAAGAGCGCATGCGAGCAACCCTGTCAACCCGACTCGCGGCTAGGGCACTGTCTGGGGCAGGACCGTCCAAGTTTTCTACTAGCGAAGCGGAAGATGAAAAAGAAACATACACATGATGGCTACATTTTTGGCAGAGTGGTAAAGTATAGTCCACTACCCAGCCAAGAACGTAGATTTTAATAGAAATACCAAAGGCATCTACAAAAGTTTCATCAACTTTATTCGTACAAAAAGGGATAGTTACAAGGTTGATGAATCAATTCTGAGCAAGTAAATTTAAATGGTTATATTTCAAAGGCTGGAATTCAAAACGATGGCAGAGAGGGTTCCAATTAGAACACGTCTTAATTCTGATTCCAGCCATTGATTTAAGCACTTTGATGAAAAAGATTGAGAGTTTCACAGGGCCAAGTGAACCCAAGCATCTCAGATTTGGGCCATATAGCCCGAAATTTCCAAATCCTTTTGGTGTTCAGGATAGTTTTGCCCACAGTATTATGGCAAATGCTTCATAACTCGGGGACATGCTGAGAGTTTGCACTCCAAAGGCAGCGGCCATAAAAATGTTAAAGACGATTCATATTCCTCAAAATCCATGACTCTTCTGAGTTGTGACTTCATTTCCACCACGTAGCTCTGCAGAACGGTACAATCAGTGATATGTAACTCAAGGCAGCTCAACAATGATAAATGGATTCATTTGCCATCTACCTAAACCACACGTCGAGATTGAAACTAAATTGGCTCCACTTATTGAACAAATCAGTTCTTTATGATCTCCTGCAGTTTCAAGTCCACTGTTCGGACATTTTGTCACATTGGTATTAATTTGTATCTCATCTCTTGTTCCAGGAAGGATTTAAGGTAGCTTGCCACATCAGCAAGAAATTATAAACCAATGGAGGCAACAAGTTGTGTCTCTTGGAGCCTTCTTTTTTCCAAGAAAAAAAAAAAAAGTCCTTGATCTAAGAAAGCAAGTCGGTGAATTTCTTCAAAATGTTTCTACTACCTAGCCAACTGCCTACACACACACACACACACACACACACACACACACACCCTTAAGTCCTCAAATTTTGCCTCAATTTCTTTGAGACAGCTCATATACTGTTAATTATGGATATGGGCACAGAGGAAATTTGTAATATTGATCATTTCTTCTATCACATCTATAATTACGAGTCAGATGCAGTGAAAAAGACGAAGTTCACTACACAAACTCTCCTGGAAGTTGGGCACCAACCTCTTCTCTTAATTTGATTTAACTGGTAAAACCTTTTTCTCCCTGCTCCCCCCCTCCCCCGGCAGAAGTGCTCCATCTGTGGTGAATAAAATCAGCTTTTCAACTTTTAGAACGGACTTCTCAGATTCCACTGGCAGATGTTTAGGCCTTACTGATTAGTGGGTGCTGGCTAATTAAGTAAAACTCTTCTTCTTGTTAAATGCCAGATTATGTTCCCAGCCAGGCAGGCTATTTGGCCCATCCATACTTGTGGTCTAAGTTTCCTCATCCTGAGAGGAGTCAAAGGACGCTGCTGTGGAAAGCTGGGTGGTGGGGCTCACAGTGATTCAATAAGGAAAAACTCCTGTTGGAGTCTCAAGAACCCCCTCCAGGTACCTTCCAGCAGTAGCACCTGGAGGGTTTAGTTGGAAGGACTTATCAGATAAATGCATCGTCTTTGGCCAATCAAGTAACATTTACTAGAGTGCAAGGCACTGTGGGAGACAAAAAAATCAGCAAGACAAGATCTTTGCCCTCAAGGAAATTGAAGCCCAGTTAGGTAGACACAAAAAGCCACTAGAGCATAAAACAGAAGAGTATTATTAAGGTGATAAAATACATCACTGTCTATAAATATCTGAGGAGGGAACAGTCACTTCAGGCTGGAGGAGGGTGACCAAGAAGGCCTGACCTGGGCATTGATGGGGGTGCTTTTGTGTGTTCTCTTTCACACTGATTTCTGTTTGTTTGTTTTTCTCCCTTTTGTGGGCAATTGTAAATTCAGAATCACCTAAAATAAACCAGCCGCTTCTTCCACCGCAATCCCAAACTTTGCCACCGTAATAATACCGCTAATGGTGTATTCGTTTTCTATTACTGTCTCGCAAATTGCCCACCAATTTAGCGGCTTGAAACAACGCACACTTCAGAGCAGTCGCGCCAGCGCTCGGCGAGGGAGCCGGAGACACGCTTTGGCTGCCGCCGCCGCGCAGTTGCCGCTGGAAAATGGCTCCAAAGGTTCAGTGAAGCTGGAAAAATACCTAGATGTAGCGCCACAGGCTCTCCAGATGTTTGGGATAATATTCCAGAGAGGGATCGACCCCCACCCCCCGGAGTAGCTAACCACTCAAAACGAAGAAAATTCGTTTTAAAACCTTCCGGAAATCTTTGAGCCCAAATAAAAGTAAAGAAACTGATTTCATGGTAGCACAGCAACCATCACTAGCCAGTGAGTTTGGAAAAAATGATTCCTTATTTGGTAGCTGCTATGGTAAAGACATGGCCAGCTGTGATATCAACAGGGAAGATGAAAAAGGTAGAACAAAATAGATCAAAGACTGAAAGCCTAATGGGTACATTAAAAAGGCGGCTTTCTGCAGAACAAAAGCAGAAAAGCAAGGGGAGCACACCCTCTGGGAGCTCTGCCAGATGAGGATACGTTTTCCTCTCCTCAGCACCAATAGTCTTTAAAGATGCGAGAGCTCAAAAGACCAATAAGGTCCACTTTCCTCGTCAATCATCACTATAGTCCTACCCCTTAGTCTCTTGACCTACAAACTCTGAGGAGCAGTGTATCAAAATGGAGGAAGTGAGATTCAAAGCCCTGGTTCATTCTTCCAATCCAAATCCAACACGTAAGGATGTCTGAAAAGATTTTCACAGTCTTCAGCCTGAAACTGTGTGCCGAGAACAAAATAATTCATTAAAGAGTTCAGAATCTCAGAATGGAGATTTGCGTCTTCACCACAATGAACACGTGCCTGTAGTTATTGGACTTACCCGTCAAGACTGCGTTTGGTATTCTGTGCCTAGAAATGAGGGGGATGTATGCTTTGGAAGCATCGCCTATTGTCTGGACAGTTTTTCCATGGAAGTTTCTGCAGTTGCTTCTCAAGCGGGAGAGAACTCTTTCTCCAAAAATGAAAACCAGGACCTAGTCGTTGCCCCAGAGATCTTTGTGGACAAGTCTGTGTATGGCTTGTTCATTGGCACCTCAGATGTCACACTGCAAAGCCCAAGAGTGAGTCATGATGATGTCCCTCCACACTCACCACTGCCACCTCCAATGCAGAAAAATCAAATCCAAAGGAACGTCGGTGGACTTACCAGCACAGATGTCCATGTGTCTGAAAGTATACGTGCTATCATTTGAATTTTGATTCTGACTCTGCTCCTGTGGTTGCAAGAGTTTCTTTCTTTTTTTTAGTTTATTCAGTTTTAAAATTTATTTATTTTTGGCTGCATTGGGTCTTCGTTGCTGCGTGCAGGCTTTCTCTAGTTGCAGCGAGCAGGGGCTACTCTTTGTTGTGGTGCACGGCCTTCTCATTGCAGTGGCTTCTCTTGCTGCGGAGTACCGGCTCTAGGCGCATGGGCCTCAGCAGTTGTGGCTCACGGGTCAGTAGTTGTGGCTCGTGGGCTCTAGCTCTAGAGTGCAGGCTCAGTAGTTGTGGCACACGGGCCTAGTTGCTCCATGGCATGTGGGATCTTCCTGGACCAGGGCTCAAACCCATGTCCCCTGCATTGGCAGGTGGATTCTCAGCCACTGCGCCACCAGGGAAGCCCAAGAGTTTGTGACTCAGTGGAAAGTAGTGGTCTTATGGTTGTGACAAGCTTTGCAGAGAAGCTGAGAAAACTTGTGAAATAAGGATAGTGCTGGGGACAAATCACATGCTGGGAGACAGGAGGAAATCTAGCAAATGTGCCAGATGGTTCTTTTCTTGCTCCGGCTAGTTCTGATGACTGTTACCTTTTAAGCTCCAGCTTTCGCTTCCATGGTAAACACTTCACGCTAGAATTGAGTACTCAAATGTTGGGTTTTGCTTTTATGAACAAGCAGATGTGGATGGACAATTTGCTGATCTAATTAAACATTCAACCAGGGACTCTGGAAATGGAGCTTTTTGTTATTCAAGGTCTCGGTTGCCTGGATATGCAATTTACCCTGTCAGACTCACCAACCAAGTATCACAATTCCTGCAGGTGCTATTTTGTTATATGTCAGTATATCAGAATAGACTTATTTCAAAAACTGCCTTTGCCAAACAAAATGAAGAATTATTGACAGGAGAAGCATTACTGAAAGATTAGGAGAACCCTGCATCCTGCACTTTGGGTTCCAGAAAAAGAGATTGAAATATAATTTACAAACTTTCATTACTATCAAAATCTTTGGCTGCCATAACTGTTAAAGATTTAGGTGAAAAGAGTAATCAATTTGTTTAGGGGTGGGGCAGTATTGCCAACGTGTCTTGAGTTTATTTTTGGTTCTTTAAAAAGGAAAGTCTTAGGCTTCCCTGGTGGCGCAGTGGTTGAGAGTCCGCCTGCCGATGCAGGGGACACGGGTTCGTGCCCCAGTCAGGGAAGATCCCACATGCCGCGGAGGGGCTAGGCCCGCGTGAGCCATGACCGCTGAGCCTGCGCATCCGGAGCCTGTGCTCCGCAACGGGAGAGGCCACAACAGTGAGAGGCCCGCGTACCTCAAAAAAACATGCAGAATTTATATATGCACTAAAAGTGATTTTTAATCTCATACTTTAGAAAGATTTAGAATTATGAATTGACATAGCTTGGGTAATAGAATGCAGATCTGCAGTATATCTTTTTTGTTGTTGTTATTTCAAGAGAGTGATATTTTAATAATCAAATAGTACATACAAAGAAGTTAAGATTTGTGATATCACACTAATTAGATATTATTAAAAATTTATATCATATGTAAAGCATTCTTAAAATAGCTAAGTTGACTTTTGCTATGATATTAGAAATGGAAATATATATAAATAAAACATGTATATGTAAAACATATTAGGAATTCTGTAAAATTAGTACCTGGTGGTATATAATAGGGCATCATGGAATGAGAAGAAAACAAACTTTTTTTTATTTAGCATGATTAAACAAAGTGGAAATGTAGCAAGTATACAAGCTCATTGACCTATTTTAAGAGTAATTTTATTTCTTGGGCTTTTTTTTTGTATTTGCCTCAGTTATTTGTAGACATAGAGGTAAGCCAAATCACTATCTGGGTATATACCTAGATCCAGGTGAGTATAGGGGTGAAATAATGGTGTGAATTGTGTCACATTTCTATTGTAATTATGTATGCCTAAAAAGAGATGGGGACTTTCATTAGAAATTTTTTTTATCTCCTAACAAGAAAAGTGTAATTTAAAAAATTTTTAATACAAATGTATTTGCGTTCATTTCTGAAAGTAAAGGAAGGGTATACAAAGACAAACCACATGCATACAAACTTTTTTTTTTTGACGGTAATTAAGTTAAAAAACACAATAAGGGCTTCCCTGGTGGCGCAGTGGTTGAGAGTCCGCCTGCCGATGCAGGGGACACGGGTTCGTGCCCCGGTCAGGGAAGATCCCACATGCCGCGGAGCGGCTGGGCCCGTGAGCCATGGCTGCTGAGCCTGTGCGTCCGGAGCCTGTGCTCTGCAACGGGAGAGGCCACAACAGTGAGAGGCCCACGTACCGCAAAAAACAAACAAACAATAAAACACAATAAAATAGCACAAAATGAACTGAGCTCCTGTATATTTTTAAGAGGCATGTAAAAGCACACAGGATCTTGTGGTGGTTATCAATAAGCTACACTCTATGAAATATTTGTCCTATATTACCACATACATTCCATTTTACCCTGCATCCTAATGCTGCTAAAATATAGTAGAAAGCAGCAGCATAGCACAGGGAGATCAGCTCGGTGCTCTGCGACGACCTACAGGGGTATATCTTTTACAACATTCTTTTCTACATTATTTTTAAGGTTGTGCTAATTTTTTGGTTATGAAAAGTTGAATTTTTCTGTTGCCTTCATTTTCATCTAGTGGTTTGTATATTTTGTAAAAATGGCCTTAGAGGCCAGACACTATAAAACTCTTAGAGGAAAACATCGGCAGAACACTCTATGACATAAATCACAGCAAGATCCTTTTTGACCCACCTCCTAGAGAAATGGAAATAAAAGCAAAAATAAACAAATGGGACCTAATGAAACTTAAAAACTTTTGCACACCAAAGGAAGCCGTAAACAAGACGAAAAGACAACCCTCGGAATGGGAGATAATATTTGCAAATGAAGCAACTGACAAAGGATTAATCTCCAAAATTTACAAGCAGCTCACGCAGCTCAATAATAAAAAAACAAACAACCCAATCCAAAAATGGGCAGAAGACCTAAACAGACATTTCTCCAAAGAAGATATACAGATTGCCAACAAACACATAAAAGAACGCTCAACATCACTATTAGAGAAATGCAAATCAAAACTACAATGAGGTGTCACCTCCCACCAGTCAGAATGGCCATCATCAAAAAATCTAGAAACAATAAATGCTGGAGAGGGTGTGGAGAAAAGGGAACCCTCTTGCACTGTTGGTGGGAATGTAAATTGATACAGCCACTACGGAGAACAGTATGGAGGTTCCTTAAAAAACTAAAAATAGAACTACCATATGACCCAGCAATCCCACTCCTGGGCATATACCTTGAGAAAACCATAATTCAAAAAGGGTCATGTACCTCAATGTTCACTGCAGCTCTATGTACAATAGCCAGGACATGGAAGCAACCTAAGTGTCCATTGACAGATGAATGGATAAAGAAGATGTGGCACATATATACAATGGAATATTACCCAGCCATAAAAAGAAATGAAACTGAGTTATTTGTAGTGAAGTGGTTGGACCTACAGTCTGTCATACAGAGTGAAGTAAGTCAGAAAGAGAAAAACAAATACCGTATGCTAACACATATATATGGGATCTAAAAAAAAAAAAGTGGTTCTGAAAAACCTAGGGGCAGGACAGGAATAAAGATGCAGACATAGAGAATGGACTTGAGGACACAGAGAGGGGGAAGGGTAAGCTGGGACGAAGTGAGAGAGTGGCATGGACATATATACACTACCAAATGTAAAACAGATAGCTAGTGAGAAGCAGCCCCATAGCACAGGGGGAGATCAGCTCGGTGCTTTGTGACCACCTAGCGGGGTGGGATAGGGAGGATGGGAGGGAGCCGCAAGAGGGAGGGAATATGGGGACATATGTATATGTACAGCTGATTCACTTTGTTATACAGCAGAAACTAAAACACCATTGTAAAGCAATTATACTCCAATAAAGATGTTAAAAGAAAATGGCCTTACATTAAAAAATCTTGAAGAGGGCTTCCCTGGTGGCGCAGCGGTTGAGGGTCTGCCTGCCGATGCAGGGGACGCGGGTTCGTGCCCCGGTCCGGAAGGATCCCACATGCTGCGGAGCGGCTGGGCCCGTGAGCCATGGCCGCTGAGCCTGTGCGTCCGGAGCCTGTGCTCCGCGGCGGCAGAGGCCACAACAGTGAGAGGCCCGCGTACCGCAAAAAAAAAAAAAAAAAAAAGAATCTTGAAGAAATGTAGCCCACCAATTTAGAAATTGTTGCCTTTTCTGCCTTTAAACTCTGATACAGATTGGCATAATATATAAAGACCTATGGAACTAGAACTATTATTAAAGAAATGTTACATGAACTTAGCTTCCTATGATAGCAATTTTCTGCATCTACACTTTCCTCTGGCAAACGCTTTACCTCAATTTCTTCAGTTTAGTCACATTTTCTTGGGCAGAACTTGACTGTTCCACTAATTTGCATAAGTGGATTGGCGGATTCTCTTGCAACATTCAAATTTACATTAGGTTTTGAGTTGACTTAGATAAAAAGAAAACATTGTTTTGCAGTTGGATTTATATTTTTCTTTAATGTAGTCACTAGTAAAATGTGCTAGATTTGACCCCTGCCCCCACCAAAGACTCTAGCTGGAAAAAAATGTGGAAAGTGTGAAGCATTATGTGAGAAAAATATTAAACCATATCAGATATATGGAAGTCTTATTGCCTATCATATGTACTGCCATTTTTTATTTGTTTATTTTAAATTTAGCTAAGTCTTGAGTAATTTGGAATCATTAGTTAAGCATTTTATGTCTAATTCAGTAGTCATGAGGGTGGTTATCCCTAATATTTTTAGTTATTTTGAAATGCAGAGTGTTTATTCATTGCACAATGCTGTAATGTAGTGTTTTGAGATTGCCCTGACCAGAAGGTGTTTCCAGTTACACAAGAAAACTCTTTCTATCTAAGATGAAACCTGTAATTCGAGATGTTTCTTCCTTTGTCACTTAGTTTTCCCTACCCTCATTTAATCACAAGGGTAAAAGTCCTAAGTAAGTCAAACTTAATGGCTTTGTCATTCAATCGTAACTGTATCCCCACTTTTTTCTCTATTTGTTTTTTAGGGTCAGAATTGAGATATTACCAGGAAAAGGCACAAAGCCATAATACCATGGCACTATTTCTTTTGACTTGAAGGGGAAAAAGTACTGAATTCTAGCCGATGTTGATCGTACCTTGTCGAGACTCCTCTCATTTTCTGATATGTTTTCACCTAATAAGAAGATGGAGAATATGGAGAATATTATATTAATATCATTTGTGTTCACTATAAGCTATTTGGATTTAGAATTATTACAGAGTTGTAAGCTTGTTATCAAATTAATGTAATACACTTAAACTACTCTTTTGCAAAGTTATTTATTTTTAAACAATTTAACATATATCTAGGGTGAGTTAAAAGTCTTGTGCATCTATATTAGATGGCAGGTATTGTCAGAGAGCCACTGTATATTAATAATAACTGTTGAAATGACTTTTCCATGTTTCTAGAAGCATTTACAAGTGCTTTGTGTGAAACCATAGTGCACAGAGGTCTTTGGACTGCCCTGAAACCCATTTTATCACGTGTACGTAGCTTGTTCCCCACGTTTTCCTCATGTGATACTATGTGTATAAGATCTAGCTATTCAGTGTCAAGTTCAGATTATTCTGATTTTCATCTAAATGTTTTAAAACTTTAAAAAATTTTCACCCGGTGAGCTTTTATTTTATTTTACTATTTTTTATTGAGGTATAGTTGATGTACAATATTATATAGGGTTTCAGGTGTACAATATAGTGATTCACAATTTTTAAAAGTTACATTCCATTTATAGTTATTATAAAATATTGGCTATATTCTCTTGCTGTACGATATATCCTTGTAGCTTATTTATTTTATACATAGTACTTTGTACCTCTTAATCCCCTACCTGTATCTTGCCTCTCCCCCGTCCCTCTCCCCAGTAGTAACCACTAGTTTGTTCTCTATATCTGTGAGTCTGTTTCTGCTTTGTTATGTTCATTTATTTGTTTTATTTTTAAGATCCCACATATAAACGATAACACGCAGTATTTGTCTTTCTATCTCTGACTTATTTCACTAAGCATAATAGCCTCCAGGTCCATCCACGTTGTCGGAAACGGCGAAATTTCATTCTTTTTTAATGGCTGAGTAGTATTCCATTGTATATCTGTATACCACATCTTCTTTATCCATTCCTCTGTAGATGGACACTTAGGTTGCTTCCATATCTCGGCAATTGTAAATAGTGCTGCTATGAACATTGGGTGCATGTATCTTTTTGAATTAGTGTTTTCATTGTCCTCAGATATCTACCCAGGATTGGAGTTGCTGGATCATATAGTAGTTCTACTTTTAGTTTTTTGAGAAACCTCCATACTATTTTCCACGGTGGCTTCACCAATTTACATTCCCACCAACAGTGTAACATTCCCTTTTCTCCACATCCTTGCCAATGTTTATTTGTGTTCTTTTTGATGACAGCCATCCTGACAGGTGTGAGGTGATATCTCATTGTGGTTTTAATTTGCATTTCCTTGATGATTAACGATGTTGAGCGTCTTTTCATGTACCTGTTAGCCATCCGTTTGTCTTCTTTGGAAAAATGTCTATTCAGGTCTTCTGCCCGTTTTTTAAATGGTCTGTTTGTTTAAATGTTTAAAAATTTTATTTTGTGTCATTTTAGAGGGCAAACGTTAATACTGTTCTATTCAGGAAGACAATTTTAATGTGCCTTTGTGTAGCCATATTATAAAATACCTTGAAATACGCCCCGTTATAATGCAGTCTGAAATTAAGTTCTGATTGTATATCAATAAAAATAAAAGTATTTGCCAAAAAATTAATTAAATGTATAAACATTTAATTGTATAAACATTTAGAAAGAAGGAGGTATTGCAATATTTTCTACTTTTGTATATAAAGAGAGCCATTAGACATAGGTAGCACAACCTAATGTGGAAGGTTAATTTTATATGCTACTCAAAGAGTTTAGTTAAAAATGGAAGGTAGGGAATTCCCTGGAGGTCCAGTGGTTGGGACACTGTGCTCTCACTGCCGAGGGCCCAGATTCAATCCCTGGTTGGGTAACTAAGATCCCACAAGCTGTGCAGGGTGCAGCCAAGAAAAAAAATGGAAGGGAAAAAAGAGATAAAACTTTAACCCATAGTTTGGCCCAAATAATTTTGATCATATTTTTGGATTCTATTAAACGGTAACTTAAATGACACTTGGAAAAACCTGTACTTGATTTTTAAAATATGCGCTTCTAAAAATCTGAGCTCATGACAAAAAAAGGAAAACAGGAAAGCTGTGTCCATTTGCCAAACTAAATGGATCAAAGTGGTTTTTGTCAAATGTTTCATCACAAAACGTGATGAAGGCTAGAGCTATTGTCAGGCTTATTAGGACTCTACTATAAATTTTTACAAATAATAAGCTATAGAAGGAATTTGGAAATTTTCTGTATGCCCCTGATTCTGTCTCTCAATCTGTCTAAGAGAAACTGTTCTCTTTCTACTTGGAGCCATAATCTGAAAATGCAGAAGGTCAAAATATTTATTGCAGGAAATGATCATAGAACTAAAAAATAGGTTTTAAGGAAACCAGCTACACAGGCCAACCATCTTGCTCTTAAAGAAAATCATGTGCCAAAAGCTGCACGGCCAAACAAATAAAAAAACAGTATACATTATAATTTTTTTTGTTTTTTGTTTTTGCGGTACGCGGGCCTCTCACTGTTGTGGCCTCTCCCGTTGCGGAGCACAGGCTCCAGACGCGCAGGTTCAGCGGCCATGGCTCACGGGCCCAGCCGCTCCGCGGCATGTGGGATCTTCCCTGACCGGGGCACGAACCCGCGTCCCCTGCATCGGCAGGCGGACTCTCAACCACTGCGCCACCAGGGAAGCCCTACATTATAATTTGAGCCAGCATTCAAAACTGGATAAAAAGATTAAAGTTACTAAAATCTTAAATAGGTTATGTGCAATGTCTCTGCTAAAACTGTAAGTCTAAACATTTTGTTTAAAATGCCTTCAGAAATTGCGATTTTAATTATTATACATTTCACGTGAGAAATAATGCTTTATGAATGATTCAAAATACCTATTATATATATTTAAACCATAATGGCTTTTCATCAAATGTGAATTTTTTTTCTTTATTGGCCTCACCACGCGGCTTGTGGGATCTCAGTTTCCCGACCAAGGATTGAACCCAGGCCCTCGTCAGTGAAAGCCCAGAATCCTAACCATTAGGCCACCAGGGGACTCCGTGAATTCTTTTTTTTTAAATTGAAGTATAGTTGATTTACAATGTTGTGTTAGTTTCAGCTGTACAGCAAAGTGATTCAGTTATACGTATCTATACATATATATATTCTTTTTCAGATTCTTTCCCATTATAGGTTATTACAAGGTATTGAATATAGTTCCCCGTGCTATACAGTAGGTCCTTGTTTTTCAAGTGTGAATTCTTAATTTGAAAATGAAATCATACTATCAGCAAGACAGTTTTGTTGAATAGTCTAATAAGGAACAATTGCCGGTTCCATAAATAACTTTATATTTCTAAAATAAAGTGTTGGTACACTAGTAATCACAAATTTAGTTTCTTTTAATACTTTTTTAATCCTGTAAAGAAAGTATTTTTATAATCATCCTTTTTATTAATCAATCATGACATGGCAAAATGTTTCGTTACTGTTTCTGGAAAGTGTTACAAATTCTACATCCAGAGATGATGAAAAATTCTTATAGAATTTGTGATAAGTATATATGTTGTGTTAGAAATTTTATAGTTGTGTTGGAGTGTCATGAGATTAATACTTGCAGTCCAGACTGCTGTAGTTTATACTTTTTCTGTATGTTTCAATCAGGTATGTAAAACCATTTGTACTTAGAAGCTCACTTGAATCATCCCAAGTCCACTGATTGTAATATGTGGTTTGGTTTGTAAACAAATAATAGCAATGTCTTGCATATTTCTGGAAATAAATTGTACAAGAATTTATGTATCTACTTCTATATACAGAGTATAAATAAAATTTTAATTTAAAAACACATACCAAACACACACACACACACACACACACACACACACACACACACTCACACTCACGTTTATTTTCTCACTGTTTCTATGGACCAGAAATCCAGGCACAGGTTACCTGGGTCCTCTGCTCAGGGTCTCACCAGCTGAAATGAAGATGTCAGGCTGCAGACTCACCTGAGGCTTAGGATACTCTTCCAAACTCACGTGGTTGTGGCAGAATTTAGTTCCTCATGGTCATAGGACCGAGGTTCCCACATCTTTGATGTCAGTCAGCTGGAGGCCACTCTCAGCTCGTAGAGGCAACCCACATTACTTGCCACATGGCCCCCTCCATCTACAAAGTCAGCGACGGAGAATCGCCCTCGTGTCAAATTCCTCTCACACTTTGAATCTCACCAGAAAGAGCCCAGTCCCTCCCACTTTTTAAGAATTGTGATAAAAAGTAACATAAAATGTACCATCTTAACCATTTAAAGTGTACAGTTTGGTACTGTTAAGTATATTCACACTGTTGTGCAACAGATCTCCAGAACTTTTTCATCTTGCAAAACTGAAACTCTAGGGACTTCCCTGGTGACGCAGTGGTTAAGAATCCGCCTGGCAATGCAGGGGACACGGGTTCGAGCCCTGGTCTGGGAAGACCCCACATGCCGCGGAGCAACTAAGCCCCTAGGCCACAACTACTGAGCCCACATGCCAGAACTACTGAAGCCCGCGTGCCTAGAACCTGTGCTCCGCAATAAGAGAAGTCACTGCGATGCGCCGCAACAAAGAGTAGCCCCACTCGCCGCAACTAGAGAAAGCCCGTGTGCAGCAACGAAGACCCAACACAGCCAAAATTATAAATAAATTAATGAATGAATTAATGTTAAAAAAACATTGAAACTCTAGATTCATTAAACAACTCCCCATTTCCCCCTCCCACAGCCCCTGGTAACCGCCATTTTACTTTCTGTCTCTATGAATTTGACTATTTTTTAAAATAAATTTAGTTAGTTAGTTAGTTATTTTATTTTTGGCTGCGTTGTGTCTTTGTTGCTGCGCGCGTGCTTTCTCTAGTTGTGGTGAGCAAGGGCTACCTTCGTTGCGGTGCGCGGGCTTCTCATTGTGGTGGCTTCTCCTGTTGCGGAGCATGGGCTCTAGGCACATGGGCTTCAGTAGTTGTGGCTCGTGGGCTCCAGGGCACAGGCTCAGTAGTTACAGTGCACGGGCCCAGCCGCCCCGCGGCATGTGGGATCTTCCCAGACCAGGGTTCGAACCCGTGTCCCCTGAATTGGCAGGTGGATTCTTAACCACTGCGTCACCAGGGAAGCCCTTGACTACTTTAGATATGAGTGAAATCATACAGCATTTGTCTTTTTCTGACTGAAGAGCCCAATCCCTTTTAAGAGCCCAGCTGTTTAGGTCAGCTCCCTTAGGATAATATCTATTTTTTAAAGTTAGCTGATTTGGGATGTGAATTACATCTGCACAATCCCTTCACAGCAGCACCTAGATTAGTTTTTGAGTAAAGAACTGGGAGAAGGTGTGTATTCACCAGGTGGGCAGGAATCCTGGGGGCCATGTTAGAATTCTGCCTACCACAAATGGCAGAGTAACCCTGAAAAGGAAGCAGAGTACTAACTAGGGCCTGTCAGCCAGCTTCACATACTGAGTTCAACTCTCATATACCGTACTAGCCCTTCCAATTTGCCACCTGTGTGCTCCAGGCAACAGAGCACTGAAAAAGAGTGAAACAGCCTGATCCCATAACGTTCAAGATATCAAATTCTTGCCTCAGACTAACTGAAGGATTTGGTAGAGGGGGAAAAAAGCAAGTAAAGACAAGTAAACTAGCTGAGACCAAAAGCCTTTGATAAGTGCATCCCCTGCCCTATCCAGTGGGCAAAGTGGAGATATAACTGATAAGGATCCCATTCTCAAAGGTCCTGACAGCTGCTTCTGGGGTGAAGAGCTGGGCCATAAAAGCATAAACTGAAAGGATAAAGCTACCAGGCTTCATACTGCATATGCTGAAAATAGGTGAAACGGTATAGAGCTGCAAAAACACGTGTGATATCAAAATAGCTCTGGAATTCATCTTCCACCTCCTCTGCCAGTGCCACTTCCCTGGTATTGGCCCAGGCAACTGCGAGAGCCCTCTAACTGGCTTCTAACCCTACCTGACTCTAGTTTTCCACAGTTAACCTTAGAAAATCTAAAATACAAATCAGAATGATGTCTACGCTCTGCTTAAGACTTCTCAGTGGCTGTGCCTCCGATGTCAGTTCCATCTGCTAATCCAGCCTCATCTGCTGGCACATCCCTATGCTCACACTCATACTGGTTTCAGTTCCCTGAAAAGATCAGGCTGTTTCATACATCCAACCATGCCTTTCCCCAATCTGTTCTATCTTGAATGGTCATCCCTCCATCCCAGTCTGCCTAGAAAATTCTTACATATCCTTCACTCCTCCCTCCTTAAGTAAGGATACTGGCACCCAGCCCATGATTTCCCACTCCACCCTAATTCCTGGTGCTCATACTAGGGGATCTCATTGTCCATGGAGATGACAGAACCAGCAACTTCTGTGTCCCATGACTCTCTCAATTACCTTCTCCACTCCGTTTCAGCCACCTGCACTCAAAGCACCACATCTTGAAGTTTACTGAGGCCCAGAATTGCTTACCTCTAACATTGAACCCTTCGGTATTCCATTTTGAGACAAGCTCCTCTCCTACCTGCTTCCTCAGGAGTAAGGGCCTCACAGGACACTGGTTCTTTTACCTCATATGGACCCCTTCAGTCCTCTGGGCCCTCCATTTTCTCCCAGTCTCCCAGCCCCTCCTGGCCTCTTTTCCTTCCTTTCCCAACCTTTCTTAATGTCATGCTTGATCACCAGAACTACTCTCTCCCCAGCAGCCTCAATTCCCTTTGTGTTCCTGTCTGCCAAACCACCCCACAAACCTCTCACCCTGTGTTAGTACTACCAACCACCCTTCTCCCCTCCTTCACCTGGTTGTTTCCACCAGGTGTCTAATCTCTTCTACAAACAAAGCTACATTCACACTCATCCTTGTCTCCATTCCATCTTCCTGTTCAAGATCACCCATCCACTTGGGCCCTATGTGCCATCTTTTTCAATCATCTCCTTTAGAAACTTGCTCCATCAATTAACCCTTCTCTCTTTGATTTCAATCTGTGGTGCCTCTTCTCCTTAAACATGCTTAGGTCTCTCCTGTTTAAAAAAACAGAAAACAAAAATAAAACTCTCTCTTGACCCTGAATCTTCATCAGGTGCCAGTTTCTCTCCTTACTTTCTCAGCTTAAGCTTCTCCAAATAGTAGTAGTCTATGTTTGCTGCCTCTACTTCCTCAAATCCATTCACGCCTCAAACTACTGAAAAATATTTCCATTGAAATTTATTTTGGCAAAAGTCACCAGCGGGCTTCCCTGGCGGCGCAGTGGTTGAGAGTCCGCCTGCCGATGCAGGGGACGCGGGTTCATGGCCCGGTCCGGGAAGATCCCACATGCTGCGGAGCGGCTGGGCCCGTGAGCCATGGCCGCTGAGCCTGCGCGTCCGGAGCCTGTGCTCCGCAACGGAAGAGGCCACAACAGTGAGAGGCCCGCGTGCCGCAAAAAAAAAAAAAAGAAAGTCACCAGTGACTTCCAAACTGCCAAAGCTTTTCGGTCTTGATGCTATTGGACTTCCCTATGCATTTTTTAAAATACTTATTCGGTTTCACTGGGTCTTAGTTGCGGCAGGGGGGCTCCTTAGTTGCGGCTCGCCAGCTCCGTAGTTTGGCATGTGAACTCTTAGTTGCAGCATGCATGTGGGATCTAGTTCCCTGACCAGGGATTGAACCCGGTCCCCCTGAATTGGGAGTGCAGAGTCTTATCCACTGTGCCACCAGGGAACTCCTGGACTTCCCTCTGCATTTGACACTGCAGATAATTGCCACCCCCTTGAAACGTTCCTGTTCCTAGGTTTCCTGTTCCTAGGTTTCCAAAGAACATATATATATGTTCTTTTTTAGATTCTTTTCCATTACAGATTATTAGAAGATATTGAATACATTGCCGTGCGCTATACAGTAGGTCCTCGTTGTTTATTTTATATATAGTAGTGTGTATCTGTCAATCTCAAACTCCTAATTTATTCCCCCCTCCTTTCCCTTTTGGTGACCATAAATTTGTTTTCTATGTCTGTGAGTCTATTTCTGTTTTGTAAATAAGTTGTTCATTTGTATCATTTTTTAAGGTTCTACCTATAAGTGATATCATATGATATTTGTCTTTCTCTAACTTCACTTAGTATAATCATCTCTAGGTCCATCCATGTTTCTGCAAATGGCATTATTTCATTTGTTCTTTTTAATTTTTTTAATTTTTGGCCGCAGTGCGTGGCATGCGGGATCTTAGTTCCCCAACCAGGGATCAAACCCGTGCCCCCTGCAGTGGAAGCGTGCAGTCTGAACCACTGGAACACCAGGGAAGTCCCCTGTTCTCTCTTTTTAAAATCTCTTCCTCCTTCCACCATTTAAATGTTCATGTTTCCCAATGTTTGGTCAAGAGCTGAAAGGGGTCTGAGATGTTACCCCACTTGCACAGTTATGTACATTATATGTATGGATACTAAAGAAACACGAGACACCTGGCTCAGGGAAAAGAGGGGTTTTTTTTTGATTAATACTCACAACCAGATCAACAGCCAGAGTCATATTGCCATGTTGGTCCCCCACACCCAGACCCACAGGTGACAGGGTGAGAACTGATGGAAACTTTCTATGTGAGTGGCGGGTTTCACCCCAAAGATGAGAGAGAACAGTGGATTTTCTCCATTTATATCTGGGAGACAGCCATCCTGCTCCCCTCCGAAAGGAGAGATAAAAAGCTTTGCTCCTCTGAGAGGGGCTGGAAAGGATCCCGGTTCTTACACCAACCTTTTGTAATGTTAACATGTCCTTCCAAGAGCCAGATAAATCCTGTGTCTCCAGCTTTTACAGCCTAGAGATGTCTCCAAAGTCTGGGCTTTATCCGTTTTGAAATGTTAATACTTAGGGAAATAGTGCTCAGTCTTCCTGGAATCTTGGACGCTTCACCTGGGGACCTGGTCTCGGCTGTAACCATTTGGAGCTCTTGGAAAGATAAGAAAAGTTTTATTATCCCTTTGGATCAGAGCAGTGAGCTAGACAAATGACTGGAGATATCCTCATGGTATGTGAAAAGTGAAATGCAGGGGAAGTGAAAGCAAACATTCTCCATCTTTATATTGTGTACATCCCCGTGTCCCAGGTGGCTGGGTCTTTTTACAGGAGCACTGAGAAATTCAGGGAAGTTTTATTTTCCACACCAGGATTCTACCTTCTGTCTTCTTCTGATCTCACTCTACATGCTCTCCCTGGACCATCCCACCTCCTCTTGTTTTTTTAACTGCTACCTCTATGCTAGGACCTTCAAATATCCCACCACCGTCCAGACATCTATATGTGAGTGTTCTAACCCCACATGTTCAAAATGGAACTCATCACCCTGCCCCCAAACTCTTGTATCCTCTACGTCAGTTGGCAGCAGCACCATCTGTGTCATACTTGCGGCTGCCCTCATTATTGGAATAACCTTTCCATACACGGAAGATTTTCCACGTTATGAGCTCCGCCCCCCTCGTGTAAGAGTCAGAACTATCTGCCGGCCTCCCTCGTAGCTAGAACACGGTCCCAGGACTTAGGCTCCTCCACTCAGACACACCTGCATGAGACTGATTCGGAACTGAGCACCATGAGGAAACCAGCTCTACGCAGAGCTTCCATTTTTTGCTATCAGGGAATTCCCAGTGTTTTCAAGGTTGACTTCTTGCAGCAGCAGCGGTAGCAGTTTCCTGTTGGGCTCTGGCTGGGGGCACCTGTAGCATCCGGCCGCTTCTGCAATGGTTTGGGGCTTTGACAAATGTATATGACACATCCACCATTACAGTATCATACAGTATTGTTCCACCGCCCTAAACCCCCCTCTCCCTTCTTCCCCAGAACCTCTGGCGACCACTGATATTTGTATTATCTCCAGAGATACACTTTATTTTTTAGAGCAGTTTTACATTTGTAGAAAAACTAAGATGATAGTACAGAGCGTTCTCGTATACCCACATCCATCCGTATTATTAACATCCTACATTAATGTGATAACATTTGTTACAATTAATGAACCAATATTGGTATGTCATCATTAACCAAAGTCCACACTTTATTCAGACCTCCTTAGGTTTTTTTTGGTTTATTTACTTATTTATTTATTTATTTTTGGCTGTATTGGGTCTTCATTGCTGTGCGCGGGCTTTCTCTAGTTGCAGCTGCGAGCGGGGGCTACTCTTCATTGCGGCAGGCGGGCTTTTCATTGTGGTGGCTTCTCTTGTTGCGGAGCATGGGCTCTAGGCACGTGGGCTTCAGTAGTTGTGGCACGTGGGCTCAGTAGTTGTGGCACATGGGCTTAGGTGCTCCGTGGCATGTGGGACCTTCCCAGACCAGGGCTCAAACCTGTGTCCCCTGCATTGGCAGGCGGAGTCTTAGCCACTGCGCCACCAGGGAAGTCCCCAGACTTCCTTAGTTTTTACCTAATATCCTTTTTCTGTTCCAGAATCCCATCCAGGATGCCACATCACATTTAGTCATCATGTCTTATCTTAGGCTCTTCTTGGTCGTGATAGTTTCTCAGACTTTTCTTGTTTTTGATGACCTTGATGGTTCTGAGAAGTGCTGGTCAACTATTTTGCAGAATGTCCCTCAATTGGTATTTTTCTGATGTTTTTCTCGTGGTTAGACTAGGATTATAGGTTTGGGGGAGAAGACTACAGAGGTAAAGTGCCATTTTCATTGCATCATAGCTGTGATACATAATATCAACACAATTTTCACTGTTGATGTTGAACTTGATCGCCTGACTGAGGTAGCATTTGTCAGATTTCTCCACTATAAAGTTACTCCTTTCCCCCTTTTGCACATTGTACTCTTTGAAAAGAAGTCATTGTGCATACCCAATCTTAAGAAATAGAGAATAATGCTCTACCTCCTTGAGGGCAGAGTACGTACATAAATTATTTGAAATTCTTCTGCATGGGAGATTTGCCTCTTCTCTTCTACTTATTTATCTATTTATTCAGTCAATCGTTTATTTATGTCAGTATGGACATATAGATATTTATTTTGTACTCTGCCCACTCTCACTTTTATGTTCAATCATTTTTACTTTCTTTTTATGCAATTAACAGCAGTCTGGCATCAACCAACCAACCAACCAACCAATAATAGTTCACTTGACAATGCTAGCACACTGTTCCTCACACTGGGAACCTTTCCTGGCACCTGAAGAATGGTTTCCTTCCAATCAGAGGCAACGATGGCCCTCTGTAAGTATTTACTGAAGTTGATCTTCCCCCTTGAGGAACAGATAAATGAGTTTGGGGAGTGCCTCCCTACACTTGTCAATGAAATGAGGACTTCCCAGACTGGATGGAGAAAATACTTTGAAGGATGTATCAGTCAGAGTTCAACCAGAGAACCAGTAGAAGATATATATTAAGAGATTTATTGCAAGAAATAGGCTTACACAGTTGTGGGGGCTGGTTAGGCAAGTCCAAAACCTGTAGGGCAGTCCATCAAGAAGGGCAGGCCAGAACCCCTGAACAGGCTGGAGCTGCTGTTCACAGGAGGAATTTCTTCTTCATCAGGGAAGCCTCAGCTTAAGGCCTTTGAACTGACTGAATCAGGCCCACCCAGATTATCCAGGATAATCTCCCTTACTTAAAGCTAACTGCTTATGGACCTCAATCACATCTACAAAATACTTTCACAGAGATACAAAGATTAGTTTGATTCAATAACTGGGGACTGTAGCCTAGCCAACCTGACAAATCAAAAACCATCACAGCGACTTCCCTGGTGGCGCAGTGGTTAAGAATCCGCCTGCCAATGCAGGGGACGCGGGTTCAAGCCCTGGTCCGGGAAGATCCCACATGCCAGAGAGCAACTAAGCCCGTGTGCCACAACTACTGAGCTCACGTGCCACAACTACTGAAGCCTGTGTGCCTACAGCCCATGCTCTGCAACAAGAGAAGCCACAAAAATGAGAAGCCCACGCACCACAACAAAGAGTAGCCCCCACTCAACACAACTAGAGAAAGTCTGTGCGCAGCAACAACAACAAAAGAAACATCACAAAGGAGAAAGAGGAAGAGGGGAGAAGTGGAAGAGGAAAAGAAGAAGGGAAAGGAGAACAAGGAGGAGGGAGAGAAAGGGGGAGGGGAGAAAGAAGTGTAGGAAAAAGAGGAAAAGGAGAAGGAACATGCCAGGAGGTCAGCAGAGGGTTTCCATAACCAAGGTTATGATGATAAGTAGAAAAATGTGAAAAGAAAAGCAAGTTGAACCAGCCACATTACACCACAGATATGAAGCATTCTCCATGAAGGCTTTGCACAGACCCACTAAACAAGATGTTTTATCACATACTCCACAGAAGAAGAGGGAGGATTCTGTAAGTGGAAACAAAAGGAAGTGGAAAGAGTTGCCCTTGGCAGCAGTAGCAGAGATTGTGGAAGTGGATGGCTTGCTGCCACAGTGTTCAAGATATCACTGGAAAAAGCCTCCTCACGGCCAATCAAAAGTGATAGTGCCATAGTCTGATCTAGAAATTCCACTTCAAGAGATGCATTCTATATCTACTTATTCTATATATAGTCTATATATTTATTCTACATATATTCTATAAATATATGTTTGAAATGACACATGTAGAAAAATATTCACTGAAACGTTGTTTGCAAGAGCAAAAAGTTGGAAGTAGCCGAAAAGTCTGCCAGTGGGAAACTGGTTAAATAAACTATGGTATAGCTAGCAGTGTAATACTACACATTTACAAAAACAATGAGCAGCTCTCTATGGACTGACTTAGAAAGATCTTCAGGATATAGTGTGAAGTGAAAAAGGCAAGGTGCAAAACTGTGGGCATATTATGCCACAATTTGTGGTTTTTAAAAAGGAATATATGGATATAAGTGGATAAATGTATAGAATCTTTCTGGAAGAATAAACAAGAAACTGATAACTGTAGTTGTCTCTAGGGAGAGCAAGTGAATTGGGGATAGAGGAAGAAGGGAAACTTACTCTTTATCACGTACATTTTTGGAGATTTTAATTCTTGTACTATACATTATATATACAAAAATTAAATATTGTATGCCAAGTAATGTTGAAAGGGGATGAGGTGCTGTCTTCCCACTGTGGATCTGGAGTATGTCATAGAATCTATCAAACTTTCTGACCGCTATCTGCTCAGAGGAGGCAAGTCACTTGCAAAGCAATTCTCTGCAATGATGCTTGGGCAAAAGCTGAAGACCTTGGGAGCAAAAGGGGGCATTTCCATTTCTTCATCCAACTGAAAGAAGGGCTCTGGGAAGAGTGGGGAGGAGTTGACAGTGTCAAGAGAAAGCAGTTTGGGCTTTTGGACCAAGCCTTAAGATATTAGAATAACACGGTGTTCGCTACAGAGACAGCACATTTCATGAGGGTTCGAGAGAGTATTTCCTTGGAAACATGCCAATCTGATCACATGAATTTTAAACAGAAAGCAAAGTAAGCGTTAGAAATATGTTCAAGTGAAACTAAAATCGGTTGTAATGGGGCACATTAAGAATGGTATTAAAAGAGAATGACAAAAAAAAAAAGAGAATGACAGGACTTCTCTGGTGGCTCAGTGGTTAAGAATCTGTCTGCCAGTGCAGGGGACAGGGGTTCGAACTCTGGTCCAGGAAGATCCCACATGCCGCGGAGCAACTAAGCCTGCGCGCCACAACTACTGAGCCTGCACTCTAGAGCCCATACTCCACAGCAAGAGAAGCCACTGCAACGAAGAACAGCCCCCGCTTGCCCCAACTAGAGGAAGCTCGCGCGGAGCAATGAAGACCCAACGCAGCCAAAGCAAAACAAAAAAAAAAGAATGACAGCAGAGGAGGTGTCACCACCTTTCTAAGACTGGAAAAGAGGTGAAAACTGATACTAGAGCCCCAGACGCTCTGTTTCCTCCACATACACCTGCAACCTGTTTTTGCCACCACTTGCTTTTCTCAGAGCCCTTTGCACTGTGCCTTCTGGAGCTCCTGTTCCAGGAGAAAGTAACTGCCCTACGCACTGGCTTTCTTTGCTGAGCTTTTCCTTCCAGCCCTTGTCTTAACTGATTGTGGCTTTCTCCTGAGGCTCCTGCTTTCCCGCTCCTCTCCAGGAGACTGCTTCTTCTCTCACACTCTGACCACCACAAAGTTGAGGAGGAGTTGGGGGAATGAGGGAAGCTTTCTCCTTGCTCCCTGTTGCCAAGTCCACCACTCGTGGGTAAACCATTTTTGTTCCTTTGAGACTTGTGGCATCTGGTTTTGTAACTGTCTACACAACCTTAAAACTATGATCCCAGCCTCCTTTATTCAGTAAGAATGTTTGAATCTAGCTATCAGTTTTCTTTCCTACCCCATGTCATCAGCTAGATGACTCCAGAATTAATCTGGATGACCATCTGACTCCCTGGCTTCCCAATTTCTTGACTTTCTCAATTGCCTTCAAGAAAATATCCAAATTCCTTAGTATGGGGACTTCCCTGATGCTCCAGTGGTCAAGAATCCATGCTCCCAATGCAGGGGGCCCAGATTGGATCTCTCGTCGGGGAACTAAGATCCCACATACCGCAACTACTAAGCCCGTGCGTTCTAGTGCCGCAACTAGAGAAGCCCACATACTGCAACGAAAAGCCTGTGTGCCGCAATGAAGACCCAGAACAGCCAAAAAAAAATTCTTCAGTATGGCAGACAGCACCCTTCAAATATAGTCACCGGTCTACTTTATTTCCTGGCATGGCTTCTTGGGTACTTTATATTCCAGCTAGAAGAAATATTTTACGGTTCTCCAAAACCACTGTTAAT
This sequence comes from Phocoena phocoena, assembly GCF_963924675.1. NCBI lineage: Eukaryota > Metazoa > Chordata > Mammalia > Artiodactyla > Phocoenidae > Phocoena > Phocoena phocoena. Next base: position 60,743,292 of record NC_089240.1, on the reverse strand, counting down.
TTATTCCTTCAGGCCCTTTGCCATCCTCCTCCTTCTTTCTGTAACGCCAGTTCCACCCCCACCTAGTTTGCCAGTTGAGCATCCATATGAATGACTCATTTAACAATCCAGCCTTCCAGTTCCTATTCTGCCTTTACTCCAGGAACTTTGATATCCATCCCATTTCAGCCTCCACTCACAGAGCCACATCCTGGGCTTCTTCATTGCCCAGAAAAATAGGACTTCTGAAATCTCACACCCCAGTCTCACAAAAAGCCAGAGGGGACTTCCACTTGTGGCCAAGATGGAATAATTTACCCTCCTGGCCCAAAGAACAACAACAAATGGACAGACTCTATTAAACAATAGTTTTCAGACACTGGACATCAGGTAGCACATGATAATGATCACAGAAAGAGGAGAAACAAACAAGCTGAGTGCCCCAGCATACTGTCAGAAGAGAGTTTCTAGGCCACAGTGCAGAGGGGTGGAATCCAAGCAGAGCCTAGCAGCCTTTGTGAGCTGAGAAGACAGAGTTGGGAGTCCAGGAAGGCCAAGGTAGCTAAAACTCACAGGACAGAATACTAGAGAGAAGAGGGCTGCACAGAGAGAAAGCTCTGGAGATATGCAGAGGATTCGCCTTGAGTCTTCCATCTGAGTACTGGTTAGTGAATACATGTAAAGAAACTACCTAAAGCTGGAGAAAGAACCACCTGAAAGGACTGGAGGGGAAAAATATTCAAAGCTCGGGATTTCCCTGGTGGTCCAGTGGGTAGGACTCCACACTCCCAATGCAGGGGGCCCGGGTTCAATCCCTGGTCGGGGAACTAGATCCTGTGTGCATGCTACAACTAAGAGTCCACATGCTGCAACAGATTAGTCCACATGCTGCAACTAAGAAGTCCGCATGCCACAACTAGGAGCCCGCATGCTGCAACTAAGACCCGGCACAGCCTAAATAAATAAATAAATATTTTAAAAAATATATTAAAAAAAAAAAAAGATTCCGGGCTTCCCTGGTGGTGCAGTGGTTGAGAGTCCGCCTGCCGATGCAGGGGACACGGGTTCGTGCCCCGGTCCAGGAAGATCCCACATGCCGCAGAGAGGCTGGGCCCGTGAGCCATGGCCGCTGAGCCTGCGCATCCGGAGCCTGTGCTCTGCAACGGGAGAGGCCACAACAGTGAGAGGCCCGCGTACCGCAAAAAAGAAAAGAAAAAAAAAGATTCAAAGCTCACACAGGGACCAGATAGTTTGCGTTCCCACAGCCTGAGTGGGATATCTTCATAATTCATAAGACAGTGGGTAAAATACTGAGGAGGGTTTTGCCTCAGTAGTAGAGTGAAATTAGCCTGAGACTAAGAGGCTGCTTTGATTCCGGCTTCTAAAAGCTAGACTCAAAAAGATCAAACTGTTTCCAAGTAACAACTTCCCAGAAAAAAGCTTTAAGCACATCTATAGTAGTACAAAAATATCCAGCACCCAATAAGGTAAAATTCACAATGTCTGGCATCCAATATTGTTAAGATGACAATACTACCCAAGGCAATCTACAGATCAATTTAATCTGCATATTTTGCAGAAATAGAAAAACCCATCTTAAAATTCATGTGGAATCTCAAGGGGCCCCCAAAGAGCCAAAACAATCTTGAAAAAGAAGAACAAAGCTGGAGGTCTCACACTTCCTGGTTTCAAAATTTACTACAAAGCTACAGCAGTCAAAACAGTGCGGTACTGGTATAAGGACAGACATGGACCAATGGAACAGAATAGAGAGCCCCAAAATAAACCCTCATATATATGGTCAGTTGATTTTTGACAAGGATGCCAAGACCATTCATTGGGAAAGGACAATCTCATTAATAAATGGTGTTGGCTCCCTCCCAGAGCTCGTTCTTCCCTGGGAGGGTGACTTCAGGGCTGGCCACCCCCCTCCCCCCCATTCCCGATCCTCAGCTGAAGTTTGATGAATTGAAATTGGGCCTCTATGCTAACTGGTTTCCTTTATTCTCAATAAATGTTGGGTTTGGTTTTTTAAAAAATGGTGCTGGGACAACTGGACATCCACATGCAAAAGAATGAAGTTAGACCACTACCTTACACCATATACAAAAATTAACTCAAAATGGATCAAAGACCTAAACTTTAAAACCACTAGAAGACAACAACAACAACAACAGCAACAACAAATTCAAAAATGGGTAAAGGACTTGAGTAGGCTTTTCTCCAAAGAAGATATATAAATGGCCAACAAGCACATGAGATGATACTCAATAGCACTACCCACGAGAGAAATGCAAATCTAAATGACAATGAGATACCACTTCACATCCATTAGGAAGGCTATTATCAAAAAAGAAAAAAAAGGAAACTAACAAGTGTGGTCAAGAATGTGGAGAAATTAGAACCCTCGTGCATTGCTGGTGGGAATGCAAAATTGTGCAACTGCTGTGGAAAACAGTTCGGCAGTTCCTCAAAAAGTTAAACATAGAATTACCATATAATCCAGCAATTCCACACCTAAGTACACACCCAAATGAATTGAAAACAGGGACTCAAATAGATACTTGTACACAAAATCATATCAGCATTATTCACGATAGCCAAAAGGTGGAAACAAATCAAGTGTCCATCAACAGATGAATGGGTAAATAATATGTGATATATACATACAATGGAATACTTTTCAGTCATAAAAAAGAATGAAAGGCTTCCCTGGTGGCGCAGTGGTTAAGAACCTGCCTGCCAACGCAGGGGACAAGGGTTCAATCCCTGGTCCGGGAAGATACCACATGCCGTGGAGCAACTAAGCCTGTGCGCCACAACTACTGAACCTGTGCTCTAGAGCCCACGAGCCACAACTACTGAAGCCCACGTGCCACAACTACTGAAGCCCGTGCGCCTAGAGCCCGTGCTCTGCAACAAGAGAAGCCACCGCAATGAGAAGCCCACGCACTGCAACCAAGAGGCGTCCCTGCTCGCCGCAACTAGAGAAAGCCCGCGCACAGCAACGAAGACCCAATGCAGCCAAAATAAAAATAAATAAATTTATTTAAAAAAAAAGAATGAAGTTCTCCTACATGCTACAACATGGATAAACCTTGAAGACATTATGCCAAGTGAAAGAAGCCAATCACAAATGGACAAATACTGTATGATTCCAGTCATATGAGATACTCAGAGTAGTCAAATTCATAGAGACAGAAAGTAGAATAGAGGTTACCAGGGAAGGGGGAAGGAGGGAATAGGGGGTTATTGCTGAATGGGTACAAAGTTTCTGTTCGGGGTGATAAAGGGTACTGGAAATAGTGGTGATGGATGCACAACGTTGTGAATGTGGTTAGTGCCAGTAAATTGTACACGTAAAAATGGTTAAAATAGCAAATTTTATGTATGCATGTTAACCACAATTAAAAAAACACACATACCACAGCACATCATAATCACATTGTTTACAACCGGTGATAAAGAGAAAAATTTTAAAAGCAGCCAGAGAAAAAAGATATGTTATGTATAGAGGAATAAAGATTAAAATGGCAACAGGTTTCTCGTGAGAAACGATGTAAACCAGAAGTCAGCTGAGCAACATCTTTAAAGTACTTAAAGAAAAAAAACCCTGCTAACCCAAAATTCTATGCTCAGGGGCTATAAAAGGGTAGCATGAGCCATCCTGAGATGGAACTGCTCTGTGTTTTGACAGTGGTGGTGGTTGCACAAATATACACATGTGATGAAACTGCACAGAACTAAAGACACACATACAAACACACAGGTTAGCATATGGAAAGCTGGTGCTATGATAAGGTCTATGAATTGTATCCATGTCAGTTTCCTGGTTGTGCAGTGCACGATAGTTATGCAAGATGTTTCCACTGGGAGAAAGTGGGTGAAGGGTGTTGGGATCTCTGTATTACATTTTTTTAAACAACTGTGTAAATCTACAGTTAACTCAAATTAAGAAGTTAAAACAAAACCATACATTTATTAAAAAATAAAACAAAGAAAGGAAAAAAATTTTAGAAAAGAAAAAAACCCAAACCATCCATTTATCATCTCACTGTCTCCTATGGGTCAGGAAACTCGGCACTGCTTACCTAAGTTCTACCGGTCAGGGTCTCTCACAGGGCTTCAATCAAAGTGTCAGCCAGGACTGCATCCACCTCAAGATCTACTTTCACATTCACTCGGTGGTTGTTAGCAGGATTCAGTTCCTTGTGGGCTGTTGCACTGAGGGTCTCAGTTACTTGCCGTTTTGGCCCCTCCACAAGGCAGCTCACAACATGGCAGCTGGTTTCCTTAGAGCAAGCAAGCAAGAGAGAGCAAGAGAGTGCCAGCCAGATGGAAGTCATGGTCCTTCGTAACTTAGTCTTGGAAGCAACGACCCATTACCTTTGCCATCACCTTTGCTGTATTCTATTTCTTAAGTCACAAGGTCCAGCCCACACTCAGGAGGGGACTACACAAAGGCATGAATACCAGGAGGTGGGGATGACTGGAGGCCATCTATCTTCCACAGCAGCCAAAGAAAATACTTTAAAGGATGAATAATAAGGCCATTTGACCCACCAGATATAATTAAATGCATAGTAATTAAAAGTTTTATAGTGGCCTAGAAATAAACAGAAAGATTAAACAGAACGGAATAGAGTCCAGGAGACTCAAGCATTGCTAAGAGCAAAAAATTGGAAAATTAGATGTCTACCAGGGACTTCCCTGGCAGTCCAGTGGTTAAGACTCCACACTCTCAATGCAGGAGCCTGGGTTTGATCCCTGGTCAGGGAACTAGATCTCACATGCATGGCGCAACTAAGAGTTCACATGCCACAACTAAGACCCGGTGTAGCCAAATAAATAAATAAATATTTTTTTAAAAGTGTCTATCAATAGGTTGTTAAAAAATAATGAGGCAGGGCTTCCCTGGTGGTGCAGTGGTTAAGAATCCGCCTGCAGGGGACACGGGTTCGAGCCCTGGTCTGGGAAGATCCCACATGCCACAGAGCAACCAAGCCTGTGTGCTACAACTACTGAGCCTGTGCTCTGGAGCCTGCGAGCCACAACTACTGAGCCCGCGTGCCTAGAGCCTGTGCTCTGCAACAAGAGAAGCCACCGCAATGAGAAGCCCGTGCACCGCAACGAAGAGTAGCCCCCAATCACCACAATTAGAGAAAGCCCATGGGTAGCAACGAAGACCCAACGCAGCCAAAGATAAATAAATAAATTTATTTAAAAAATAATGAGGCAAACTGGAAAAATCTGAAAAAGATTACTGGGTTGCATCAATGTCAATATTCTGGTTGTGATGTACTATACTATAGGCTTGCAAAATGTTACCATTGGGAGATCCTGGGCAAAATGTGCAAGAGATCACTGTTATTTGTTACATTTACCTCAATGAAAATGTCAATTAAAAAAGAATGAGGTGTGTGTGTGTAGATAGAGGACATTCACAATAATTAAGTGTAAAAAGAAATATAACTCCCATCTAACACACACACATATACACACACACTTCTAGATCCTCACATCCCCCTTGAGATACTGTCTCCTTTCTCTGCTCCCCTTAATAGCAAAACTCCTCAAGTATCTACACTCACTGTCTCCACTTCTCACCGCCAATTTTCTCTTTATTTTTTTTTACATCTTTATTGGAGTATAATTGCTTTACAATGGTGTGTTGGTTTCTGCTTTATAACAAAGTAAATCAGTTATACATATACATATGTTCCCATATCTCTTCCCTCTTGCGTCTCCCTCCCTCCAGCCCTCCCTATCCCACCCCTCCAGGCGGTCACAAAGCACTGAGCTGATCTCCCTATGCTATGCAGCTGCTTCCCACTAGTTATCTACCTTACGTTTGGTAGTGTATATATGTCCATGCCTCTTTCTCACTTTGTCACAGCTTACCCTTCCCCCTCCCCATATCCTCAAGTCCATTCTCTAGTAGGTCTGTGTCTTTATTCCTGTCTTATCCCAAGGTTCTTCATGACATTTTTTTTTCTTAAATTCCATATATATGTGTTAGCATACAGTATTTGTCTTTCTCTTTCTGACTTACTTCACTCTGTATGACAGACTCTAGGTCTATCCACCTCACTACAAATAGCTCAATTTCATTTCTTTTTATGGCTGAGTAATATTCCATTGTATATATGTGCCACATCTTCTTTATCCATTCATCCGATGATGGACACTTAGGTTGCTTCCATCTCCTGGCTACTGTAAATAGAGCTGCAATGAACATTTTGGTACATGACTCTTTTTGAATTATGGTTTTCTCAGGATATATGCCCAGTAGTGGGATTCGATTTTCTCTTAAACCAACTTTAACTAGGCTTTCACTACCACCACTCCACAGAAACTGTTCTTGTCAATAACACAGTTACCTTCATTTTGTCAAATCCATTCTGCCTCAATTCTCAGGCATCATCCTGCCGGAACTCTCAGCAGCATTTTATATAGCTGATCATGACTTACTATTTTTCTTACTGAAGTATAGTTGATTTACGACGTTGTGTTAGTTTCTGGCATACAGCAATGTGATTCAGATATATATGTGTGTGTGTGTGTGTGTGTGTGTGTGTGTGTGTGTTCTTTTTCTTATTCTTTTCCATTATGGTTTATTACAAGATATTGAATATAGTTCCCTGTACTATACAGTAGGTCCTTGGTGTTTATCTACTTTATATATAGTAGTTTGTATCTGCTAATCCCAAACTCCTAATTTATCCCTCCCCCCCCTTTCCCCTTTCGTAACCATAATGTTATTTTCTATATCTGTGAGTCTATTTCTGTTTTGTAAATAAGTTCATTTGCATCATTTTTTTAGCTTCCACATATAAGAGATATCATATGTTATTTGTCTTTCTCTGTCTGACCTACTTTACTTAGTAGGATAATCTCTAGATGACTTCCTTATTTTAAATTCTTTTTACTTGGCTTCTAGGTACTGTACTCCCATCCCTTAATTTTCTTCTTACTTCACAGTCTGTTCCTTCTTGGCTTCCTTTAATGAGTCCTCTGCATCTCCCTGGCCTCTGTATTTGTTGGAGGACCTCAAGATTCGGTCCTTTAATCTCTTCTCTTCTTTGCACTCAATTCTTAGGCCATCTCTCCTAATCCCATGGCTTTAAACACCATCTACATAGTGATGATTCCCAAATTCATATCTCTAGCCCCAACCACTCCCCTCAACTCCAGACTCATATAGCCAATTGCTTATTCAACATCTCCACTTGGTTGTCTAAATGGCACCTCAACCTAATATGTCAAAAACGGAACTCTCTTTTTCCCTTCAAACCTTCTTTTCTCTCAATGTTCTCCATTTCACCAAATAGCACCTCCAGCCTTCCAGTCTCTCAGGCTTGGGAGTCATCCCTGACTCCTCTCTTTATTTCATACCTTACATGCAATCCATCAGCAAATCTTGTTGGTTCTACCTTCAGAATACATCCCTACTTTTAACCACTTCTTACCATCTCCGTTACTACCAACCTCATCCAAGCCACCACCATCTCTTGCCTGGATTACTACAATCGCCTACTAACTAGTCTCCCTGCTTCCACCATTGCTCCCTAGTATTTACCACAAAGCCTAAGAGATCCCTTAAAACACAGAAATAAAAATCATGTCACTCCAAGCCTAAAATCTTCTAATGGCTCCCCATGCCACAAGGAGTTACATAATCTGGCCCCTGGAAACCTCTCTGACCTCATCACCTTCCACTCTCCCCTTGTTTACGCTGCAGCAGACATGATGGCCTCCTTGCTGTTCCTCTAACATGCCAAGCACCTCAACTGTCTCGGCATCCTTGTACTTGCTGTTCTCTCTGCCTGGAATTATCTTCCCCCAGATTTCCACATGATTTATTTTCTCACTTCATTAAGTTCTCTGCTCAAATGTCACCCTCTCAGAAAGGCCTTCCCTGAACAGTCTAATAACCCACCCCACCCCCAACTCCCTCTCTATACCCTTACCTTACTTGTTTTCTCATGTACTTACCACCACCGTCCATATACAGTCATCCCTCAATATCCTCGGGGAGGCGGGGGGATTGGCTCCAGGACACCCACACACCCACACCAAAATCCCTGGATGCTCAAGTCCCTTATTTGCGTATAACCTATGCACATCCTCCCATATACTTTATTTATTTATTTATTTATTATTTCTTTATTTGGTTGTGTTGGGTCTTAGTTGTGGCATGCGGGGTCTTAGTTGCGGCATGTGGGATCTAGTTCCCTGACCAGGGATCGAACCCAGGCCCCCCTGCATTGGGAGTGCAGAGTCTTAGCCACTGGACCACCAGGGAAGTACCCCTCCCATATACTTTAAAGTTTATTTTATTTTGTTCAGTGCTGTATTCCCAGCACTTAGATCACTGCCTGGAACAGAGTATTCACTCGCTCAATAAATATTTGTTGAATGAATAAATGTATTAATGATTTCTAGCTCTTAGATGAACAGTAACTACATAATTGAATAAATGTATCTCTGTACTCCAGGGCCCAGCATAGTACCCTGTACCTAGTTGGTATCAACAAATTTTTGTTGAATGAATGAAAGAAGCCTGTAAATGTGCTCATATCTTACAAGTATTTAAAAAATCTTCCGATGATCCCATTTCTCCCTCTAGTTATTACTATTATTCTCCTTCCCTTCACAGCCTAGCTTTCTCACCTTCCAATCATTATTTCTTAGCCTAAAAATTTTTATGAAACGTATCACAAATACAAAACAATATATACATACTCTTATGACTTATTTAAATCATATATATAAATAATAAAATCATATGTATGTGATTTAAAGAATAATAAAATGAACACTCATGTAACCCACCAATCAGCTGCAGAAACAGAACATTACCAGAGCTTCTGAAGCCCTCTGTATGCCCTTCTGCATTGCATTCTTCTCCTTTCCCGCAACATATAACTGCCCGCAAGGATTTTGCTTTTCTTTATTGCTTTCTCACCTGTTTTTGAACTTTACCTACATAGAATCATACCGTATGAACTCTTCTGAACTTGACCTTTCTGTAGATTGTGTTTGTGGGATTTATCCATGTTGATATTGTAGATGTAGGTATTCATTTTCACCAATGTGTAGTTTTCCATTTTATGATTATACTGCAATTCATTAAGCCAAATGTCCTGCTGAAGGACATTTGAACTGTTTCCAGCTTTTTGCTATTAAGATCAGTGCTGCTATGAACACCCTTGAACTCTTGTACATACTTTCTGGTACATTTCTGCAAGAATCTTTCTAGTGCTCACAGCTGGGGTAGAATTGCTGAGTCAGAGAGTATGATCATGGGTACTTTTCAGTTCTTACTTGACTTCTTTGTTGCATTTTAAATACTGATTATTGGGAATTCCCTGGCGGTCTAGTGGTTAGAACTCTGTGCTTTCACTGCCAAGGGCCTGGGTTCAATCCTTGGTCGGGGAACTAAGATCCCACAAGCCTCATAGCCAAAAAAACCCCCCAAAAAAATCTTCTGATGGGAAAGAGAAAGAAAGAAAGGAAGGAAGGAAGGAAGGAGGGGAGGGAGGAAGGGAGGGAGGGAGGGAGGAAGGAGAAAAGAAAGAAGAAAGAGAAAGACTGACTATTCCTTCATTCCTCACATTCTCTTCCCCCTCTAACTTCTGGATTACACACTTGCTGACTGTTCTTTTGCCATCACCTTGCTGACTCCCCTACCTTTGGTCACCCATTAAATGTTGGATCTTTTCCCCAGAGTTCTGCCCTTGGCCCTGATCTCATTTCCATAACTTCATCTGCCACCCATAGGCTAACGACACAACATGGCCTCTCTCCTAAGCTCCATTATTTCCAATTACTTCCTGAACATCTCCACTTGGATGTCTTACAGACATCTCACCAAACATGACACAACTCCTTATCTACCTCAACCCAAAGCCTATTCCTTCTTTTAAGTTACTCCTCTATTATTCTCCACCCCCCACCCCTAGCTTCCCAAGACAAAAACCTGGAAGAATTCCACTCTCCCCTTTGGTCATTACATTCCAAGTTGCTTTACTCAAGTTGCAACACTTCGGTTCCTCCAATACACCAACCTCTTTTCTGCCTCAGAGCCGTTGTTCTTGCTGTTCCCTCTACCTAGGATGATCTTCCTGAGGCTCAATGCAAGGCTAGCTCTTTCTCATCTTCAAGGCTTAGTGAAAATGTCACCTCCTCATTAGAGACTTCTGCTGTCTATCTTACCTAAAGTAGGTCCACAGCCACCCCAACCTGGCCGCAATGACTAATATTCCACCTTCTTTTATTTCTAACACAGTTTGTGTTTCCTTGTTTACTGTCTCTTTTCCACTCAGGTATAAATTCCATGAGAATAGAGATTTATTTCCATGTTTTTCACTGCTACATCCACAGAGTCTAGAACAGTGCCTGGCACATAATAGGCACACTATAAAGATTTACTGACTGAGTCCTATAAGCCTCCTTATTTCTTGCCCCTCTAACAATTAGTCACCAAGCATGGTTAAGTCTACCTCCTAAACATCTCCCAAATCTATGCCATCTACTCCAACCCAAATATCATTGCTCTAGTTGAAGTCCACAACACTTCTCACCTGAACAAATGCAATCGCCTTGTAACAGGTACTCTTTCCTCCAGCCTGGCCTCTTCTCTAACACATTCACTAGAGTGAAGCCAGAGTTAATCTCTTTAAAACCAACCCAAATCGAATCACATCCTTCACATTCTTCATTGTCCATCAAGATAAAGTCCAAATTCCTCACTGTGGTCTACAACCCCTTGTGGGATCTGTTTCATAATCTGCTCTGCCTTCCCCACCTTTCCCCTACCCTCACTTGCCCTCCCCACAGGCCCAGTGCTCCAATTCTGCTGGACTACTTGCAGCTCTGCAAACATTCGACGCTGATTCTAGGCTCTGGCTTTTGGATATGTACTATCTGTCTGGAATATCCTCACCCCACCTCACCTGCCAACCCCTCAGTAGCCATTCAAATTCAGCTCAAAGGTCTTTTGAACTGTAAAGCTTTTCTTCACCCTCATCACTGGCCCATAACTTGCAAAATTGATTACTTTTTCCTCTCAACTTTCCCTTTTCCTTTCACATGCTTCCACTGCATTGATCACACTGTACTGTACTCTTGGGTTTTGCTTCTCCTGTCAGTCTGGCTTCCTGTGATGCAACAGAGCAGATGCTGTATCATTCTTCTTCGTAACCTCAGTTGTCTCCTGTAGTAGGTGCTGGAACGGTTATTGAATGAATGAAAATAGGCAAAAACAACTTTTAAATAACATCTAAAATTGACAAAGTTGTAGTGAAATTAGTATGTTCACATAGGATGGGTACAAACTTTTGGAAAGCAATGTGACATTACATATCAAAACCCATAAATACCTTTGTAACAGATAAAAGTGGTTGCTTTGGGGAAAGTGAGTGGAGAAGAAAAGGGAAGTGTGGGTAGGGAAGTTGCTATTCATTATGAGCTCTTCTGATTTTTTGACCGTGTGTTACATAGATAGAAACTTTATAGAATTGTTTTTAACCACTGGCCTAATAATTCCACACTCACGAACTGATGCTAGAGAAACAATTCAACAGAAGTAAAAGCTATATGCATGGGACTTCTCTGGTGGACGAGTGGTTAAGAATCCACCTCCCAATGCAGGGGACGCAGGTTCGATCCCTGGTCAGGGAACTAAGGTCCCACATGCCACGGGTCAACTAAGTCCACGTGCTGCAACCACTGAGCCTGCGTGCCACAACTAGAGAGCCTGTGCACCGCAACTACTGAGCCCCCATGCTCTGGAGCCCACACGCCACAACTGGAGAGAAGCCCACATGCCTCAACGAAAGATCCTGTGTGGTGCAACTAAGACCCAACACAGCCAATAAATAAATAGATACATACATACATATATTAAAAAGTAAAAGCTATATGTATGAAATGTTAATTGTTGAATTATCTAAAACTGGGAAATATTGGAAACAATCTAATGACACAATAATAGGGAAATGGTTAAATAAGTAATGGTAAATTCAATAAACTATTACACAGTCATTAAAAAATGGTATGTGCAAGTATGATCTAATCTTGGTATACATTATATATACACAAGTGTGTAAAGGCCTGGAAGCTAGCTATATACAAAACAAGTTAACGGTGATTTTCTTTGGTGGTGGGATTACAGGTTTGTATTTCCCTCTTTTTTGCCTATCTATATTAATTTTCTACAATGAACAATAATATTTAAATAATAATTATTTAAAAAAAATTTTTAAATAGTAATTTTTAAAAGTTTAAAAAACATATTTTGTACACCATGACTGCTATCAGGTAAAATTATGCAATTACGGGAACAAAGACTGAGAGATGATATGCAAAAATGAAAAGTTATTATGTTGGCATATTTGGATTATAAATGACTTTTTTCTTGTAACAAAACTTATTTTCAACATTTTTATGATGAAAGTAATATATGTTTGTTATAGAAAATTCTCTATAGAAGAAAAATTTTTAAATAAATTTCTTTTTTTAAAGAAATTTTATTTATTTATTGCTGCATTGGGTCTTCGTTGCTGCACACAGGCTTTCTCTAGTTGCAGTGAGTAGGGGCTACTCTTTGTTGTGGTGTGCGGGCTTCTCATTGCAGTGGCTTCTCTTGTTGCGGGAGCATGGGCTCTAGGCGTGCGGGCTTCAGTAGTTGTGGCATGCCAGCTCAGTAGCTGCGGCTCGTGGTCTCTCGAGCACAGGCTCAGTAGTTGCAGCGCAGTGGTTAAGAATCCGCCTGCCAATGCAGGGGACACGGGTTCGAGCCCTGGTCCGGGAAGATCCCACATGCCGTGGAGCAGCTAAGCCCGTGTGCCTCAACTACTGAAGCCTGCACGCCTAGAGCCCATGCTCCGCAACAAGAGAAGCCACCGCAATGAGAAGCCTGCACATCACAAGGAACAGTAGTCCCCGCTCGCTGCATAGAGAAAAGCCCGCATGCAGCAACAAAGACCCAACGCAGCCAAAAATAAAATAAATACATTAAATTAAAATAAAACCCATTCACTTTATAGCAGTACACCGTATACACTCAATAAATATTTGTTAATCAATAAATATTAAAAAAAACCCAAAAAACAAAAACAAAAACACTGCACCACCAGGGAAGCCCTCTATGGAAAAATTTTAAAAATAAAATGAAAACCCCTCTTCATCCCACTGTGTAGATATAACCAGTGTTGCAATTTTCCTGTATACTTTTTTTATATACTTATTTTTTTTCTATACTTATTTTTTTCTATACTTATTTTTTTTAACAAAAAATGTGGTCATACTTAATTTTGTATACTGTTTATCTCACTTGACATTGTATCATGAGCATTGTTCCATGTCCCCTGTCCATCTTGTGGCTGTATCTTAATTTAATTCCATATTGTCGAACACTCATGGCTTCCATTTTTTAACTTTTTTGCCGCGCCACGTGGCTTGTGGGATCTCAGTTCCCTGACCAGGAAATGAGCCCAGGCCACGGCAGTGAAAGCCTGGAATCCTAACCACTAGGCCACTGGAGAACTCCCTCCAATTTTTTATATTAAAAATAGAATGCTTCGATGAGCATATTTTACATAAATCTTCATGTTCATCTCTGATTATTCCCTTAGGATAATGTTTTTAAACTGGAGTTACTAGATGCAAAGGATGAAAATTCTTAAGGCTCTTGATGCAGTGTCAAATAGCTTTCAGCAAAATTGTACTGAGTTACACTCCCACACACAGTGTGTCAGTGCCTGCTTTATCATACCCTCATCATAACATTTTCTTTAAAGCAGTATTGTGTTCAAAAACATGGGTTTCAGAAACAGATAGCCCTGTATCCAAATCCTGGCTTTACCATTTATAAATACATGACTTTAGGAAAGTTGCCTAATTATTCTGATCTTCAGTTTTCCCATCTGTAAAAATGGGCATACTACCACCAACCCTGAGGGTTACTGTGAGGATTAAAGAAGATAATGTATTAGGTTGGACTTCCCTGGTGGCGCAGTGGTTAAGAATCCACCTGCCAATGCAGGGAACACAGGTTCAAGCCCTGGTCCGGGAAGATCCCACATGCCGCAGAGAAACTGAGCGTGTGTGCCACAACTACTGAGCCTGTGCTCTAGAGCCCGCGAGCCAAAGCTACTGATCCTGTGCGCCTCAACTGCTGAAGCCTGCACACTCTAGGGCCCACGTGTCGCAACTACAGAGCCCGTGTGCCACAACTACTGAAGCCTTAGTGCCTAGAGCCCGTGCTTCACAACAAGAGAAGCCACTGCAATGAGAAGCCCGTGCGCCGCAACTAAGACTAGCCCCTGCTCGCTACAACTAGAGAAAGCCCGCGTACAGAAAGGAAGACCTAACGTAGCCAAAAAAAAAAAAAAAACTAGGATAATGTATTAGGTTGAACCATATTAAATCACCAACATTCAATCATTTTGACCTATAAAAATGTTTTCCATATTGTTCAACCTAATACATAAAGCATGCTATCTGACAAATGGTAGTTACTGAAATTATTATTATGGAAGCAGGATAACAAAAATGAATAGCATCCTTACTGAAATCCCTCAGGTTTAGAAGAAATAAGCAGAGATAAACTCCTAAAGAAAAACTTCTGGCCTTTTTACAAAAGCAGTAGAGGCTTCAAGTACAAAAGGGAAAGGGGAAGAAGAGACCAAAACTAGAGGGAAAGAGTTGGGAGACCACCTGCCCTTTCCCAGCTGGAAATATTTCTTGTCATTTATATTCAAATGTCCTTACTCTGTGGAAGATGGGAAAATACAAATTTCCTAAATTTGAAGAAGGAAACAAGGAAACTATATAAATAAGGAAACTATAAACATAAAGAATAGTAAGTTTTGTGTCGATGTTTCACTATTGCAAAACAGGGAGAAGACAGAAATGCTGTAAGCCAGTGTTTCTCAAACTTGGTCTCATAATAAGAATCACCTGGGATGCTTTAAAGCTTGTTTCCAAGCCCACATCCCAGTTAAACTGAACCATATTGTAGGGGAGGGGCTGGGGAACTTGTATAGTTACCCCAGGTAATTATGATAATCAGACAAGCCTGGGAAACTGCTGTACAAATACCTATAGCTTTCAAGAAGGCAATGACGAATTCATAATAACCTCATGGATGAAGAAATAGGAAGTAGTTGGTGGATACTGCAGGCAATATTGGTAGTAATAATAAAATTAAGAGGAGTCAAAATATAAGGAGTCGGGTAGACTTGCCTGTAGTTCTTTTTTTTTTTTTTTTTTTGCGGTACGCGGGCCTCTCACTGTTGTGGCCTCTCACGGCCATGGCTCACGGGCCTAGCCACTCCGCGGCATGTGGGATCTTCCTGGACCGGGGCACGAGCCCGTGTCCCCTGCATCGGCAGGCAGACTCTCAACCACTGCGCCACCAGGGAAGCCCCTTGTAGTTCTTCTATAGCAAAGTTATCCCAAATTGCAATTCTCCGTTATTCCTGAATGAACCCATTTTTCTGGTAAAATAATTGGCTGTTTTATTTCTACGGTCAACACCTTCAGTGGACTTTCGTACAAAGCAGCCTTTCCCAACTTCCCTTTTTCCTCTGTAAAATAACATTCCTCCCCTTGGTCTCTGGAGTTGCCTATCGTTTGCTATAGTTGGCATGTTCTTAATTGCTATTCCTCTGCCATTCCTAAATAAACTCATATTGCTGGTTAAAAAAATGTAAGGAGTCTATCAAAAGTTCATTACTTACTTTGGTGGCTTTAACTTATGTTCACAACTTCTTTGCTACTTCTTGCTCTAAGAGATGGAACTTAATTTCCCCTCATCTTGAGTGTGAACAAGTCCTTAGGAACTTGCTCCTAAGGAACAGTACATGGAAAAGGAGAACTAGTAATTTTATAGTGGAGAAACAGCTCCTTAACCAAGTGATTAAGGTTAACATCAACAGTGACAAGTCACGCTGATATTCTGTGCACCGCCTGGTATGATGTGACGAGAAAGGCACTTCACGCTGTGGTCCTCTTCGCTCACATGCATACCACCAGGATAATGAGAAAAATATCAGACAAACCCAAATTGAGGGCCATTCTACAAAATACTGGACCAGTACTCTTCCAAAGCATCAAGGTCATGAGAGACAAGGAAAGACCAAGAAACTTTCACAGACTGGAGGAGACTAAAGAGACATAATGATTAAATGCAACGTGGTATCCTGGATTGGATCCTGGAACAGAAAAAGGACATAGGTGAAAAAACTAGTGAAATTTGAATAGAGTCTCTAGTTTGGTTAATAGAACTGTACCAATGCTAATTTCTTAGTTTTGATAAATGTACCAGATTAAGATGTTAACATTAGGGGAAGTTAGATAAGGGTATAGGGGACCTGTCTGTACTATATTTGAAACTCTACTGTAAATCCAAAGTTCTTTCAACATAAAGCTATCGAAGAAAAAAATATAATTTCTTATGTGGTAGGTACACATTTAATGGTTTTATTATTCTTTACATCTAGTACATCCATTATACTCTTTTAAAAAAATTTTATTTTGAACAGTTTTATTTTATATTTTAAATTTTTGTTTATTTGGTTTAATTTTTATTTATTTGGCTGCGTTGGGTCTTCCTTGCTGCACGTGGGCTTTTAGTTGCAGCGAGTGGGGGCTACTCTTCATTGTGGTGCGTGGGCTTCTCACTGCGGTGGCTTCTCTCCTTGTGGAGCCTGCGGTAGTTGCAGCACGTGGGTGCTAGAGCAGGCGAGCTTCAGTAGTTGTGGCGCGCGGGCTGTAGGGCACGTGGGCTTCAGTAGTTGTGGCTCGCGGGCTCTAGAGCACAGGCTCAGTAGTTGTGGTGCACAGGCTTAGCTGCTCCGCAGCATGTGGTATCTTCCAGGACCAGGGATCGAACCCGTGCCTCCTGTGTTGGCAGGCAGATTCTTAACCACTGTGCCACCAGGGAAGTTCCCATCCATTATATTCTTTTCTTAAGTTTATTTTATTGACGTATAGTTGATTTACAATGTTGTGTTAATTTCTGCTGTACAGCAAAGCAATTCAGCTATACAGATATATACATTCTTTTTTATATTCTTTTCCATGATGATTTATCACAGGATATTGAAGATAGTTCCCTGTGCTATACAGTAGGACCTTGTTTATCCATTCTCTATAGTTTGCATCTGCTAATCCCAAACTCCCAATCCCTCTCTCCCCTACCCCCCATTATATCCTTTTATACACATGAACTATTTTATAATTTAAAAACCAATATAGGAAAAATGTAAGGGATCTAAAACAAGCCATCTGTGGAAGGGACCTACAAAATTTTTAATACCCCAAATTCAATTAAGGTGATTTGGGGTAAGCACAGGATGGATTGTTCCAGTAGGTAAGAAGCTTTTATTTTAGCAAATATATGGGCTTTCTTTAGTTGCGTCGAGTGGGGGCTACTCTTCGTTGTGGTGCGTGGGTCTCTCGTTGCAGTGGCTTCTCTTGTTGCGGAGCACAGGCTCTAGAGTGCAGGCTCAGCAGTTGTGGTGCTTGGGCTTAGTTGCTCCGTGGCATGTGGAATCTTCCCAGACCAGGGCTCGAACCCGTGTACCCTGCATTGGCAGGCGGATTCTTAATCACTGTGCCACCAGGGAAGCCCTACTGAGCTCTATCTGACGAAATGGGATATTAACAGAACAAGGATAGTCTGCAAGTCATCAGATACAAGAGTCCAAGGTAGAGGCCAAAGTCATCAATATTCCCCAGCACTGTCTAGGAGGATGTTCTGGTATCTGGTATCAAATCCATCCCTATACAGAAGATGGGTACATGAGGTTATGACAGCTTGATCCCAGCCATTCAAATTGGCCCGTGTAACAACCAGATAATCGTGTGCCTCCTGATGTGATACAACAGGAAGCACACACCATCAGTTATGAAACATCTTGTTCCTCCCCCTCCCTCGAAAATAAAAACATTCTGAACTTGACTCTAATCAAGCCTCCTGGTCTAACTTCCCATTTACAGGATATACAGGGAATAGAAGACTACTGGGGATACAGTCAGCCATACTGGGAGAAAGTCAAAGTGACCTGGTTTTCTCAACAACAAATGCCATTAAAAAAAGAGAGAGGGGCTTCCCTGGTGGCGCAGTGGTTGGGAATCTGCCTGCCAATGCAGGGGACACGGGTTCGAGCCCTGGTCTGGGAAGATCCCACATGCCGCGGAGCAACTAGGCCCGTGAGCCACAACTACTGAGCCTGCGCGTCTGGAGCCTGTGCTCCGCAACGGGAGAGGCCGCGACAGTGAGAGAGAGGCCTGCGCACCACGATGAAGAGTGGCCCCTGCTCGCCATAACTGGATAAAGCCCTCGCACAGAAACGAAGACCCAACACAGCCAAAAATAAATAAATAAATTTATAAAAAAAAAAAAAAAAAAAAAAAAGAGAGAGGTGGAACTGTTAAAGATTAGAAAGGACTTAAAAGACGTGAACCAAATATAATGTTTGAATCCTGATTTCAACAAGCCAAATGTATACATTTTTTTGAGAGAATGGGGACATTTGTACATAGATGGGGTATTAGATAGTATAAGGGGATGTTTTTTGGGGGGGGCTGCGCCATGCAATATGAGGGACCTTAGTTCCCCGACCAGGGATTGAACCCGTGCCCCCTGCAGTGGAAGCTCGGAGTCTTAATCACTAGACTGCCAGGGAAGTCCCATGATTATTGTCATTTTTGGTATGTGATAAAGGTAGAGGAGTTTTTAAAGTTTTATCCATAAGAGCTACATAATGAAGAATTTTCTGGCAAAATATGATGTCTGAAAAAAAATATGATGTCTGGGATTTACTTTAAAATACTACAGCACCTCTCCAAGAAAAGTGGGAGGGATAGATGTAAGAAGACTGGCAAAATGTTAATTGTTCAAGCTACATGAGGGGTTCATGAGGGTTCATTATACACCTCTACTTTTAAGTATGTTTGGAATTTTCCATAGTAAAAATATAAAGGTAAAATCCAACTTACTGCCCTGGTTCTGATTGTCTCCTCACTAAGCAACATTCTGATTACAATGTCTTCTCCTGTAGGCTTGTCAACTAGCAGAGAACGTACTAATGAGCAAATATGGGTACTTGCCTATTTGTTAAATTTCTCATTGCTGATTAACAAATTAGTAAATGTTTATATATCAGTTTGCTTTAAGGTTTAGACACAGCTTCTGATTGGTGAGGCAGAGACCATGGGCTGGGATGAATGTGACCACTGGCCAACTAACTGGGTGGCCAACTGGTCTTCCCTGAGTGGACGGATTACCTCCCAACAGTTTTGCATTCACTGTTTTACCAGCGTTCCGTGCTTTCCTACTTGAACTGCAACCCTGGTAAATTGTGATTTAGGAACTGATGAGCTGCGGAATTAGAACAAGGAAAGAAGGTCCACCTCTCTTCTCCTACCCATCATTATTATTTGTAACAATAAAATGAGAGTTAACACATACCGAGTGCTTACTATGTGCCAGACATTATTCTAAGCACTTCACAATGTATTTTTCATTTAATCTTTACGATTATCCTACTATCCTACATTCACAGATGAGGAAACTTAACGTCCAGGGGACTTGCCTAAAGAGCCACAGGAGTCTGACTTAAAAGCATGTTCCTAGGCATTAGGACATATTATCTTCATTTGAAAACAATGTCGTAAGTCATCTGGTTTATTTTGTAAATCACACACAGGAGCATCTCTGAACTGTCTCTAGGCTCTGAAGCAGCATATTACAGACTAGGCAAGTAAATATGTCCCTGGCAAAATGCACAAGGGTAGCATATGTTGGAGAACAGAAGATTTTGTAATGAGTACTGGGGGGGAGCAGACAGGGCAGTATAGCCTCTTATACCTGTATATTGAGAGATTATCTTCTAAGTCTTGGGCACTACCTATGTTAAGACAGGACACCTAGGGAAAGCGCCAGGCTGTCCTCTTTACACAGCTCCCACTGAATCAAAAGCAGTTTAAGTGCTTGAAATTTTAATAATTAGAGGTTTGCATGAAAAGCTTAGAATCTGTGTTATAAAATGAGGAGCCCTTGAAACTAGAAATTAATTGACTAAACTGGTACGTGAAATGTGTATAAATTGAATGGATGTATTACTATATAATAACTTACTTCGAAATAATAATTTAAAAAATCATCATGCTAGGGCTTCCCTGGTGGCGCAGTGGTTGAGAGTCCACCTGCCGATGCGGGGGACATGCGTTCGTGCCCCGGTCCGGGAAGATCCCACATGCCGCGGAGCGGCTGGGCCCGTGAGCCATGGCCGCTGAGCCTGTGCGTCAGGAGCCTGTGCTCCGCAACGGGAGAGGCCACAACAGTGAGAAGCCCGCGTACCAGAAAAAAAAAAAAAAAAAAAAAAAAAAAATCATCATGCTAGGATGGAGTCAAAGAGAACAACTTCTGATTTAGTTGCAAAAAATTTCTCATCTTACCTTTTTAAAGAATTTATATTTTCTGGCAAAAAAATTCTGCCCAGTCTGATATTTATTGCTCAGAGTTAGGAGTAGCCATACTTGCTTGGTGATCTGAGAGTTAAATCTCATAACTTACAATTTGATTCTAAAGTAAAAAAAAAAAAATGAAATGAGAAACAAAACTTTTAAAACCCCAAGTTTTGGGAATTCCCTGTGTAAGGTGGGATCTTAACAAACGGCACCGCGAAACAGAGGAAAGCTTCAAGTGAGCTTTATTAGGGAGCGCTCCCGAGAGAAAGGGGCCAGAGAAGTCGCACCCGGGAGAGGGTTGGGCAAGATTTTATAGGGGAAGAAGGGAAAGGGGTGTGGTGAATCTGGGAGGGTGCAGGGTATTCCTTATTTGGTGGTCTTTTCAGGTATCCTGGGGGACAGTTAGTCCCGCCCCTCGAAAGGCGGGAAGGCTGGGCCGGGCTCAAAGTCCCCAGGTCAGTTCCTGGAACTGGGTAGTCCGGAAAGTCTCCAGGTCAGTTTCTGGAACTGGGTGGTCCGGAAAGTCTCCAGGTCAGTTTCTGGAACTGGGTGGTCCGGAGAGTTTCGGTCTGATGCAACCTGTGAATCTGATTGTGTTCCACTGCCTCGGGCCAGTTGGCCTTACACCCTGGCTGTCCAGTGGTTAGGACTTGGTGCTTTCACTGCCTCAGCCCAAATTCAATCCCTGGTCAGGGAACTAAGATCCTGCAAGCCGCGTGGCCAAGCTTTTATTCTAAACTTGAATTTCAGAAACACATCAAGTAACTTGGAAGAAAAGTTAAAATATTTAAATTACAAAAGTTAGTGGTGGACAAATTCTTACGCTTTTTTCATATCTGCATAATTTGGCTTTATTACAGTACTTGGAGCTGTCTAGAGCCGTCAGATATTTGTGTTTTACTTTTATTTGACTGTGTCATAAAGAGTTGTTTATTTTAAATAAAGGAGAGTCAAGTAAACTGAGAAGTTGTTTTCTGGCCCTGCCAGAAGGGAGGTGAAGTCAATACATGGTTCTGAAGCTTTCCCCTCTACCTGTGTAGATTCTCATCCGTAATAGTGACTCACCAAGGCACTGATCTTCAGCCAAGGGGATGATAAAACTCTGGGTGAGAGTGGAAGCAACTCTCCATGTGGGGGGAGAAGATGAACAGGGAATGGGAGTTTGAAAACGTCTCTCAAGTAATTCTGACAAACCCTCCCTTCCTGAGGATTTCTACTTAGTCTGGAATATTTTGCAATTTCACATTAAGATCGAGGTTTCACTTTAAGGAGCTAGAATAACTTAAACTGGTCTAAATGTGTGAACTATTGTTTATTCAGAAGAGATAATAACCACAGCTAACATTTACTGGGTGTGAACCATGTGCCAGGCACTGTGATGAGCACTTCATAGGCACTATCTCATTTAACTCTCACTACAACTCTGTCAGATAGCTGAGGAAGCAATGTTAGTTAATTGCTAGTAAGCTGTTACATGAGTATACATGATACTTAAGTCTGTATTTCAAACCACCACACACTACACTGTTTCTAAGACACTTGGATCTGAAATGTGGGTTTCTGTTGAAATTTTTTTTTTTTTTCTGTATGCAGGCCTCTCACCGTTCTGGCCTCTCCCGTTGTGGAGCACAGGCTCCGGACGCGCAGGCTCAGCGACCATGGCTCACGGGCCCAGCCGCTCCGCGGCATGTGGGATCCTCTGGGACCGGGGCACGAACCCGTGTCCCCTGCATCGGCAGGCGGACTCTCAACCACTGCGCCACCAGGAAAGCCCCTGTTGAAATATTTTTTTCCTCATAGTCCACAAAGAGATTCTACTGGAATCTGGAGTTACAGCTGGCAATCACAAGGTTGGAGGAAGTGAAACGACTGATAAATTTACCTCAAGAGAATGAAAAAGTGTTGTCCCAACTTTTCCCTCTATTGTAAATTGGTGATCGAGCCTGTAACTTGCTTATGATATTGTCTAAAGATTTAGGAGTATTTAAATTATGCTCTATTGTTTGCAACTTAGACACCCTTGGTGAGAAAGTTACGTTAAACCTCAGACTACACCTCTTTTTAAATTACTTTTCTTTTTCTTTTTCTTTTAAATTACTTTCTTAACCAGGAGTCTAATAAGCACCTGATAGTATATACAAAACTTATGTACACACCACTATATTTAAAATAGATAACCAACAAGGACCTCCCGTATAGCACAGGGAACTCTGCTCAATACTCTGTAATAGGGACTTCCCTGGTGGCACAGCGGTTAAGAATCCGCCTGCCAATGCAGGGAACACGGGTTCAAGCCCTGGTCCGGGAAGTTCCCACATGCCGCGGAGCAACTCAGCCCGTGCGCCACAACTACTGAGCCTGCGCTCTAGAGCCCGCTGGCCACCACTACTGAACCTGTGTGCCACAACTACTGAACTCTGCACGCCTAGAGCCCATGCTCTGCAACAAGAGAAGCCACCGCAATGAGAAACCCGCGCACCACAGTGAAGAGTAGCCCCTGCTCCGCTCAGTGCAACTAGAGAAAACCCGCGTGCCACAACGAAGGCCCAACGCAGCCAAAAATTAAAAAAAAAAAAGAAAATTAAAAAAATTACTCTGTAATAACCTAAATGGGAAAAGAACTTGAAAAAGAATAGATATGTGTATATGTATAACTATGTTGTACACCTGAAACTAACACAACATTGTTAATCAGCTATGCTCCACTATAAAATAAATTAAAAAAAATTTTTTTTAAAAATAAAAAAACTTTATGTGTATTTATATCACAGCTTTTACTATATTTTCAAAATTATCCATATCCCCAAACAGGGTAAGATCCATTATTCTAACCACTGTTTGATAGACTGAGAGCTGTTTGATAGAGAACAAAGGTAAAGGCTGAAAATTCCTCGTTGATAAGAAATCCATTAGTTTCAAATTTAAGTATTGAAACCTACGAATTTTGGTAATATAATATCGGGGAAACTTCATCAAATTGTCTAAATCAGGGATTGGGGAAGGACGGGGCTGGGGGTGGGGTGGGGCAGGTCTCCTTATCACTTGGGAGGCTTTAAAAAAAACCCTCCTCCCAGACTCTGGTGACCTTTCCCACCACCAGAATCTAGAGCCACCCCGTCCCCCGTCTCCCAGAATCTAGAACATTTGTTTACTAATGAATGCTCATTTTAACTCCCAGTGTATTGGGGGAAGAAACAAAGAAACAAATAAGACTGGTTTAAACTCTTGCCTTCTGGGTCATAATATGTGCCCAGCACTATGCTGATGTTATTTTAAAAGATAGGCAGACTGTCAATATTTAGGATAAAGGAATTTAGGAAGTTAGTTGTCTAAAATAAACAGCTTCTAATATACTTTCTTTGATACAGTTGTGAAAACTGAAGCAAAATATATCTGGCACCCTACCAACCTTCATTTTTCATTGATAAACTCTTTTTCCTTCCTAAGTATTTAACTATGTCTCTAGTTTTGGGAACTAGAGCAAATAAATGTGCTCCCAAGTTTTCCCATATAGCTGTTTCCTCCCTTTATAGTATTCCAGATTTCATAAGAAGGAAACACAGGAAAAATGAATAAACTTGTGATCATTGATATGACATACCCTTCACCTACTAAAATGTAATTTAATTCTGC
Organism: Phocoena phocoena; assembly: GCF_963924675.1. NCBI lineage: Eukaryota > Metazoa > Chordata > Mammalia > Artiodactyla > Phocoenidae > Phocoena > Phocoena phocoena. The sequence continues at coordinate 60,719,193 of NC_089240.1, read as the reverse complement.
TTACTCTGTTATTTGACCACTTCTTACAGTTAGTCAAATTTTTGGTTGATACAAGTTCTTATTTATACTGTGTAAGTGAGAGTCACAAACACAGGATATAAGTATACATTTTTATTTTACTGTAAATCAGGATGAGTGGGAATTTTTAAAAGTTGAAAAGCTGTAATGTGCAGTTGATTGAAAACACTGCATTCTGAGACCCCAAAATGTGGAAAATCCAAACCTGTACAGGCATTTTTAAATAAATGATTTTTAAAGTCTTACATCTATTTAAACCAACTTGCAGAATTTATAATTTATATGTAATTTGTCAGTTTGTGTATGACACTTATAAATAATAGATTGAATGCATAACATTAAGGGTAATTTATTATTTTTAAAAACCTTGAATATTGTTATTACGAACCAAAAAGCAAAGGATAAATTTGTAATACTATATACCTGATAATTAAAATATTGTGATTCTATATTTCTTCTAAAGTACCTATGTTTACCAAAGGATTATTATGAGTATTGTTGCTAGTATTATTTTAAGGATGATCTGCATCAGAATTATAGATGTGCATGTTAAAAATGCACATTCCAAGCCCAGGAATTTAAATTTACAATAAGCAACCCCTATTCCCATTTTGATGTAACACTAGTTGAAGAACAGTGATGCCAAGCAGGAACCTCTGGGGCTCCTGGGCAGGGAGGCCTTTTTGTCCCCCATTTCTTGCAGGCAAAACTCCAGCCTCCATGACCTTCCCTGAGTTGCAAAGGGCAAACCTGAACAGTTGCTAATCAAGGGCCTGAGGCAAGACTAAAGGGACCAGAGAAGTTCAGGAGATTAGTAGACCCTGCATACACCCTAATCTTGTCAGCAACCCCACCCTTTTGAAACTCTGCAGACGAAAGAAGAATGCAAGACTGTTACTGCCTTGATCCTTATCACATACCTCTGACCACTACCCCTGACTATATAACCTCTCCCTATTCCCCAGTGAAGGGAGGCACAGTTCTTGAGGTGCTAGCCTGCTGTGTTCCCCTTTGCCTGGCAAAGAAAGCAAGCCACTCTTTCTCCTCCATAACACTGTCTCCATATTTCTGTTTGGCATTGCTGCACAGAGAGCCAAGATTTTGGCAACAAATTTAGGGGCTCGTCCGGGATTGACTCGTGGGCAGGAGGCCCCGTAGGGCCCTCGGTTTGATCGGTTGCTCAGGGATTTCTCTCCACATCACCCTCCCCAGGGAGAGCAGAGGGTTGGAGGATTTCTCTGAGGCCAGATTGCCAGGGTTCCCCTGCCATAGGGCCCTGCCCCGATCATACCCGACCCACCGTCTCAGCTGCAGAACTCCATGGCTGCGGTGGAGATCGGGGGAGAGGTTGCCCTAGCAGCTGCCGAGGCTTTCTTCGCCTTGAGGACACCTTCCTTCTCCCTTCTCCGCATCAGCCCGGACGTCTACCCTGAGACATTAACTCTTGGAGGATCAGAAAGAGGGCGTTTGGTACGTCGCAACAAATCTGCCAGCAATTTGGTAAGTTCCCTGGAGTGCACACCGTGGCCTCTTTGACTTTGTTCGTTTGGGGAACTTCAGTTCCAGTTTGGGGAGTTCTCCCTGTGAAGGGAAATTCCATTTGTAAGGCGCCGCTTCGGACAAAGGTCACAGGTCTAGTGGGACTGGGAAGTCACATTTAGGGCATTTTTGCCATTTGGTTTTTGATTTCTGGGCATCTCTTTGCTGATATTTTTAACTTTGAGTGTGGCTTCCAGCTGGCAAGGTTTGGGTTCGTTTGGTTACTTTGATTTGAGCGCGCAGACATGTTACTAACTGCTCAAGCTAGAATGGGGAGCGCTTCCTGTAAGGTTCCACCCCTACCTGGGAGCCCCTTAGAAAAAATTTTGAATGACTGGTCAACCTATGGCTATGATCCAATGACAAAGAAAAATGGCCTAAAAGTGGGTCTCTTACAATTAGATCTTTATTGCCACAGGATGGGAAAATGGACTGAGGTTCCCTTATGTCCAGGACTTTCTCCTATAATTGAAAGCCTGAGGAATCAGAAAAACTCTCCTGGCTCAGGGAGGAAAACAAGCCTCCCCCACTTCTGCACGTTCCCTTACTCCTTCAGATTGTTCTGATAAGCCTTAGTAGACCCTGGAACGTGGAATATTGAGGTTCCCGGCTTGGCCAAAGATATCCAGCCAGTGATTATTAAGTAGAAGGGTTATACAGTGTCTAAATATAAGGTACCAATTTCTTAAACGTAGGGAAGATCCTCAAAAAATGTTTATAAATAGATTGCCAAAATAGGAGGCCACTGGTCTGACTAAACTAACCATAGCTGATATTCAGAGCCTGATAGGAATTTTGGAAGAGGACTCCTCCCCTAAGCTAAATGAGGAAAAGTAAAGCTTTCCAACATGGGTGAATGGGTATGTCAGTCCTTCAATATCATTGAGGTAGCCACCCAATTCGTTGAAAAAGAAAACAAAACTGTCCTTGTTTTACAAATGTAGTCTTTACAGGACCAGAGGTGTGGCTCCGAAAATAATCCAAAACCCACCAATCTCTTTCACCACTCCCAAAACCTTCCCTATTTAAGAGGCTTATAAGTATTAAACAAAAGGGAAACAAAGTCATCCTAGGAGGAACCTGCCTGTACCATTGAGATGCAAATGTCCTATCTGGTCTTCTCAGGAACACTTAACCTCTGCCATCTTTTTAAACTGGAAATTTTAAAAAGGGTAAAGTAATTTAGAATTTGACTTGTCAAGGATAAATAGAAATCTTTTTTAAAAGTTTTTTTTTTAAGTGTTTTCAGCCATTCTCTAATGTGGTTTAATTAATTAATTAATTTTTGCTGTGTTGGGTCTTCGTTTCTGTGCGAGGGCTTTCTCCAGCTGTGGCAAGCGGGGGCCACTCTTCATCGCGGTGCACGGGCCTCTCACTATCCTGGCCTCTCTTGTTGCGGAGTACAGGCTCCAGACGCGCAGGCTCAGTAGTTGTGGCTCACGGGCCTAGCTGCTCCACGGCATGTGGGATCCTCCCAGACCAGGGCTCGAACCCGTGTCCCCTGCATTAGCAGGCAGATTCTCAACCACTGCGCCACCAGGGAAGCCCAAATAGAAATCTTAAGTGTCTTTTCTTCTGTAAACACTAGTAAAAAGGGTTTACCATCTAGATAGGTGACCTTGATGTGTTCCATCTGCTAGAAACCCAACTTGAATCCAACCCCTTGTAACTGATGGCTTTTATGTTGTACCTGACTCAGGGCTGAAATTCGAACAGAAACTATTAGGCCTCTATGTTGGTTTGTGTGTTCGTAAGTGTCTATATGTGTGTTGTAGGTGTATGGTATTGCCAAAAATGAATTCGTAAAAGACCTCTACTAGTTGGCTTTTTAAAAAATTAAGTGCTTATGTAAATACTCAGAAAATAATCTGGCTAGAATGAATTTCAGGTTCATGTCATCTGGAAAATATTCAGTACTAAACAGATATCTGGTATTGAAGGTGGCTGAAGCTTGTTGGTTTGATTAATATAGATATGTCAGAGTCATCAATGTCAAGTATAATACTTCTGTTGTACACCTCGGTTTACTAGAGGTCAAATAAGACCTTATTCTGTATCTATTACAAATTTGTCAACAAGAAAAGGAACTCAATGGGAAAAAACTTTTAAGGAAAGTAAGATATGTGTTTTTAGTAAAAGGTGTGAAGGGCTTCCCTGGTGGCGCAGTGGTTAAGAATCCACCTGCCAATGCAGGGGACACGGGTTCGAGCCCGGGTCCTGCAAGATCCCACATGACGCGGAGCAACTAAGCCCGTGCGCCACAAATAGTGAGCCTGCGCTCTAGAGCCCGTGAGCCACAACGACTGAAGCCCGCGTGCCCTAAAGCCTGTGCTCCGCAACGAGAGAAGCCACGGCAATGAGAAGCCCGCGCACCTCAACGAAGAGTAGACCCCGCTCCCACAACTACAGAAAGCCTGCGCGCAGCAACGAAGACCCAACTCAGTCAAAAATAAACTAAATAATTTTTTTAAAAAAGCATTAAAAAAGTGTTAAGAATGAAAAATACTGAAAAGAGTGATACATGATCAGGATTTTCTAAGATTGGACTAAATTTAGTTGGGTACATGGATTTCAATAGGAATGGGCTAGAACAAGACTGGATTTGGTTTCTCCCTCCAAAGTATTCTTTTTTTTTTTTACATCTTTATTGGAGTATAATTGCTTTACAATGGTGTGTTAGTTTCTGCTTTATAACAAAGTGAATCAGTTATACATATACATATGTTCCCATATCTCTTCCCTCTTGTGTCTCCCTCCCTCCCACCCTCCCTATTCCACCCCTCTAGGTGGTCACAAAGCACCCAGCTGATCTTCCTGTGCTATGTGGCTGCTTCCCACTAGCTAGCTATTTTACATTTGGTAGTGTATATATGTCCATGCCACTCTCTCACTTTGTCACAGCTTACCCTTCCCCCGCCCCATATCCTCAAGTCCATTCTCTAGTAGGTCTGCGTCTTTTTTTTTTTTTTTTTGGCAGTACGCGGGCCTCTCACTGTTGTGGCCTCTCCCGTTACACAGCACAGGCTCCAGACACGCAAGCTCAGCGGCCACGGCTCACGGGTCCAGCCGCTCCGCAGCATGTGGGATCTTCCCGGACCGGGGCACGAACCCGTGTCCCCTGCATCGGCAAGCAGACTCTCAACCACTGTGCCACCAGGGAAGACCAGGTCTGTGTCTTTATTCCCATCTTACCCCTAGGTTCTTGACTTTTTTTCTTTCTTAAATTCCATATGTATGTGTTAGCGTACGGTATTTGTTTTTCTCTTTCTGACTTACTTCACTCTGTATGACAGACTCTAGGTCCATCCACCTCACTACAAATAACTCAATTTCGTTTCTTTTTATGGCTGAGTAATATTCCATTGTATATATGTGCCACATCTTCTTTATCCATTAATCTGATGATGGATACTTAGGTTGCTTCCATCTCCTGGCTATTGTAAATAGCGCTGCAATGAACATTTTGGTACATGACTGTTTTTGAATTATGGTTTTCTCAGGGTATATGCCCAAATCAAAACTACAATGAGATATCATCTCACACCGGTCAGAATGGCCATCATCAAAAAATCTAGAAACATGCTGGAGAGGGTGTGGAGAAAAGGGAACACTCTTGCACTGCTGGTGGGAATGTAAATTGATACAGCCACTATGGAGAACAGTATGGAGGTTCCTTAACAAACGTGCCTTCTTAAGTCTTTTGTCATTATAGACACTTACGGTTTCAATCTAATGCCTTTGCAAAAAATGCTTCCCCTTCAAGAAGATTTATAGAAAGGACTTTGGATATATACAAGTTTCTGACTTTCAGACCATAATGCTGAACTGGGTAAGAAATTGAAGAATTCTAATGAAAAACCTGATGGCCTCATAAAGCTGTTAACCAAAAAAGGATTAGTTATATAGGATGGAGTGAACTGGTGAATATGGTTATTTTTATGGTTTCTATCTGAAAAAATTACCGGTTTAAGTTTGTGTTTTCCAGGTATAAGGAGACCTTCCCCTCAAACTCATTATAACTTACAGAAATTTGGTAAATTATACTTTTTTGTAAGCAGAATTGAAACATTTATCTTATCTGCTCCCTCCAGAGTTTGGAAACTCTTAGGTTCCCTGCAGCTTTATCAGATAAATTAGGAAGGCTACCCCACTAGTGGTTACAGAAATCCCAAGGTATTTTGGAGACCTCGAAAAGGGAGGAATTCACCTACATCGGTTAGGCAAAAATCTGTGATAAGCCCTTGGTGTGACTTTCCTAGCCCTGAGAGGTCCTTTAAAAGTCCAGTCTGAGACTCCTTATAGAAGTTTCAGCAAGGGCTTCCCTGGTGGCGCAGTGGTTGAGAGTCTGCCTGCCGATGCAGGGGACACGGGTTCGTGCCCCGTTCTGGGAAGATCCCACATGTTGCGGAGCGGCTGGGCCCGTGAGCCGTGGCCGCTGAGCCTGAGCGTCCGGAGCCTGTGCTCCGCAACGGGAGAGGCCACAACAGTGAGAGGCCCACATGCCGCAAAAAAAAAAAAAAAAAAGTTTCAGCAAGTAAAAAGTCTATATGATCAATTACAGTTATATAAATCATCAAACCAAGTTTACTGAGACCACACTTATTTTGCAAACCATTTAGTTTTAATTTGGTTACATTTAGTAGAAAGGAGGGTAATTTTAGAGAGAAAAAGATTTTGCAATGAATGTTAAATCCCAGTTTTGTTAATGGAGATCTGTAATTACTAAGACTCATCTCCCACATAGTTCTTTACTGTTATATTAATGTAAAGTTTAATCGAATCATTATTATTATTATTTTTAGAACAACAGACATTATCTCACAGTTTCTATGGAAACAGATATAGGAAAACAGGTGCAACTTAGCTGGGAGTGTCAAAGCCTCAGGCTCCAGCTCTCAGGCAGGCTGCCATCAAAATATTGGCAGGGGCTACAGTCATCTCAAAGCTCAACTGGGGGCTTCCCTGGTGGCACAGCGGTTGGGAGTCTGCCTGCCAATGCAGGGGACACGGGTTCGTGCCCCAGTCCGGGAAGATCCCACATGCCGCGGAGCGGCTGGGCCCGTGAGCCATGGCCGCTGAGCCTGCGCTCTGCAACGGGAGAGGCCACAACAGTGAGAGGCCTGCGTGCCGCAAAAAAAAAAAAAAGTTTCAGGAAGTAAAAAGTCTGTATGATCAATTACAGTTATATAAATCATCAAACCAAGTTTACTGAGACCACACTTATTTTGCAAACCATTTAGTTTTAATTTGGTTACATTTAGTAGAAAGGAGGGTAATTTTAGAGAGAAAATGATTTTGCAATGAATGTTAAATCCCAGTTTTGTTAATGATCTGTAATTACTAAGACTCATCTCCCACGTAGTTCTTTGCTGTTATGTTATATTAATGTAAAGTTTAATCGAATCATTACCATTATTATTTTTTAGAACAACAGACATTATCTCAGTTTCTGTAGAAACACATGCCGCGAAGCGGCTGGGCCCGTGAGCCGTGGCTGCTGAGCCTGTGCGTCCGGAGCCTGTGCTCCACAATGGGAGAGGCCACAACAGTGAGAGGCCAGCGTACAGCCAAAAAAAAAACAAACAAAAACAAAAACTCAACTGGGGGAGAGTCCCCTTCCAAGATTGCTCATGTTGCTGTCAGGTCTTCCTTCTTTGTCACATAGGCCTCTCCACTGGCTCTCTGAATGTCCTCATGACATGGCAGCATTCTACTCATAATAAGGAGTTGGGAGATTGTTGGGGAAGGTCCACTCATTGGGCAGAAGTCAGGTTACAGAGAATAATTCACCAATCACTGTCCAGCAGCGGGGTGTGAATGTGCAGGTGTTTCACGGCCACCTGAACGCGCCAGTCTGCGTGGCGGGCAGAAGACACTGTGCTGGACGCGCCGCGGCTCAGGTACTGCAAGTCGGCGAGCTTGTGCGGGATGGTGGGCAGGGCACTGCAGATGGCCTCCTCGTTCATGGTAGCGGGTGGCGCGGGCACTCAGGCAGCCGGTCGATTCCCTGCGAGCCGGGTCAGCAGGCCCTACAGCCTGCCGGACATTAGGTCACGAGGGCATCCATTCTCCGCGAGGGCATCCATTCTCCACGCAGCCCACACCAAGCCACTGCTTATCCGGAGCCAGAGCGGAGTTTAATTGAATTATTAAAGGATACTCTAAGTTTGTTTCTGAATCTTATCTCCGTAATTTCTTTGGATGAAGATCAGATGCCCCATGACCTGCAACCAGGGGATTATGCATACTGGAAAAGACAAAATTTAAAGGACTATCTCCAACCTGGAGAGAAGGACCCTTTTCAGGTACTCTTAACTAGCTTATGCACAGCAAAACTGAAGGGAATTGACTTTTGGATTAATTTCCACTCACAAAGGGCCCCTGCACTGGAGTGGCCTATAGAGAGGATGGCTGACCTTGAAAATCACCTCAAAACAATGCTCAAACAAAGGAGAAACTACACTCACACCTGGGCGAGAAGACGACGACATCAGAAGTAGACAGCTTGCCCGAGATCCTGGACCTGGCTCATTTCCCCTTCCCTTGAAGCTCTCTTACCTCCCTTCAAAGCGGGAGACGGGGTGCTGCTGAAGTATGAAAAAGAGCAATGACCTGAGCAGCAGCAGCAGCCTGAAGAAAAAAATGAAAGGGATCTTATCTTAGCACGTTCTTCTTACTACTCACGCCTCTCTAAAATTAGATAGAGTAAAACCGTGGGTACATCATACCAGAGTAAGAAGATTATCAGCTATTGACCAGCCAAGCCTGCCTACAGCCAGCACAGACTCCTGAGAAACAGACATCTCACCCTTTGGGAAACTTTAAGTATTTGTTCCGACAAGTGGAATGAAAGTTGTTTTCTTATCCTTTCTCATACCTTCTACCTATAGACTCACATGCTGATTATTTCGATAATTCTAACTGCTAGACATGTGGTCAGCTTCCTATTTCTGGGTCTTCAGGATTGCCTTGATAGGTTTTCCCCATACAGGGAATGGTTTGGAAACAACTGGCTACAATAAGTCTCTCTGAAGTGCTGGTTCCAGACTGGGCTTCAGACTTACTCCCCTGAATTCCCAAGGAAATGAGATCTGTTCTGTCTACTAACGTTCTAGTTGTCACTCCTCTTACTTCTAACTGGGTCTGCTACACCAAAATGGCAAAACAAAGGTTTGAGTTCTTAATCACACAAGACTCGGATCCAGGACTTGGAACTCAAATATTTCTAATTTGTTATCTATTCCCCAAAATTTAGGCAGGAATACGCCCCAGCTCAGCAAGAAGTAGTTAAAGCTGTTGTCGCCCCGTTCCCTAAAAGATTTGGGGAAAGATACAGCTGAACTGGCGATGAAAACCCGAGTCCCCCTAAAGCTGAGTTCCTCTGCCGAGTTTACGATTAACATCTCTATCCAAAACGATTGTTCCCTTTTCTTGTCCAACACCTGTTCTCCTCAAGATTGAGGAATATCAAAGAAAAGGAAGGGACCGATGCTGAGTAGGGCCCTCTGGGGCTCCTGGGCCGGGAGGCCTTTTTGTCCCCCATTTCTTGTAAGCAAGACTCCAGCCTCCATGACCTTCCCTGAGTTCCAAAGGGCAGACCTGAACAGTTGCTAATCAAGGGAGGAGCAGCCACAAAACCACCTGAGGCAAGATTAAAGTGGCCAGAGAAGCTCTGGAGATTAGGAGACCCTGAACACACCCTAATCTTGTCAGCAACCCCACCCTTTTGAAACTCTGCAGAAGAAGGAAGAATGCAAGACTGTTACTGCCTTGATCCTTATCACATACCTCTGACCACTACCCCTGACTATACAACTTCTCCCTATTCCCCAGTGAAGGGGGGCACAGTTCTTGAGGCACTAGCCTACTGTGTTCCCCTTTGCCTGGCAAAGAAATAAAGCCACTCTTTCTTTCTCCTCCATCACTCTGTCTCCATATTTCTGTTTGGCACTGGTGCACAGAGAGCTAAGATTTTGGCAACAACAGCTGATACAGAGGATAGCATAAATTTGGGAATGTTGCTGAATCAGTTTCCCAAACTTCTCAGGTAAGAATCACTTGGAGGGAATTCCCTGGCAGTCCAATGGTTAGGATTCTGTGCTTTCACTGCCAAGGGCACGGGTTCAATCCCTGTTCGGGGAACTCATATCCCACAAGCTGCGTGGCGTGGCCAAAAAATCACTTGGGCCATCTGTAAAATATACACACCACCAGTCTTCCCCAGACATTCTGACTCAAGAAGGTTGAACTGGGGCCTGGGAATCAGTACAAGTACACCAGTGGCTTATCTTCAACGTCAGGGGGAAACAAATTAGATTATTATACTTAGGCAAATATTTGCACCGTAATACCAAAGACCCTGGAATTGCCAAAGGAGATTAAACTACCAATAGGAAAAAAATTTGTCTATTTTTACACTGATATGGAACTGGTGTTTTGGAAACAATCCTGACGTTACCTTCTCAGGCTCCACCCCACTCCCACTGAAAAATTTCCCACTGCTTTTAGAATACAGACAAAACTCCTTACCATGGTCCACAATGCCCAGAGTCATGGTTTCCTTCCTACTGCTTCTCTATATCCAGTACCCATCTTTCTGGTCTTAATTTAAAGACGGCCCTTCTCTAGGCTAAGGCTAATCTCTTCTACCCTTGGTGCTCCTGAGGAAGTTTCCTCATTTGTAAAATGGAAATAATATTGATCTCATAGATGGTTCAGGATTAAATGAGGTCAGGTAAGAAGAGCTCTCTGCACAGAGGGGCTGGCACAGTGAATGAGAGCTATTATTTAATCAAATCAAGCTCTGTTTCTACTTCACATTCAATTCAGTTCTTAAACCCACTTGCCATCTGGTTTCTGCATCCACCATTCCAAAGAAACTATTTTCATTAGGCTCACCAACTGCCAAGTCCAAATGACATTTCAGTCCTTATCTGACTGACCTTTCTGCAAATACTGGACATTGCTGACCATTCCATCCTCTGAAATTCTCCTTTGGCATCCCAAAAAACTGTATCCTGGTTTCCTCATACTTCTCTGGCCAGTCTTTTAAAGTACCTTTTGTGGTTCCTTCATTGCTTACTTTTTCAAATTAAAAAAAAATGTTTTATCACAGTAATACATGCATATTTATACGCCAATGAGAGCTACTCAGCAAGGTCTTCCTTGACCATTAAGTTAGAACCCTCACCCCATACCCTCTCACATCACTTTGTCTTCGGAGTACTTCTCTCACTCTGATTCACTTGTTTGTCTCCCCGCCCCCACTAGATCCTGAACTCTTTGAAGGAAGGGGGTATGTTTTATTCACTGCTGTATTCAGAGCACGAAGAATAATGCCTGGCACCCACTAGGCTCAATCAGCATTTGACTAACTGACTGAAATATCCCCCACATTTAATCAATCCACTTGTAGATTCTACCTCCTCAATTCTCTCAAATCTTTGCCCATTGTTCTTGCTTCACAACTGACTCATATCTTGCTTAAATGACTGCCACAACCATCTCCAGTCCTATTCTATAGTCCATATCCCAAATTGCAGCTAAAGTGACCCAAATCCTTCAATAGATTCCTACTGCCTTTAGGATTATGTCTAGATTCTTTAGCAAAGCATATAGAGCTCTCCATTATCTGGACCCTGGCTAATTCTAGTTTCAGCTTTTGCCAGCCCCTTCCATATGCACCATGCTCTAACCATCCCTAACTATTTATAGTCACATGCAAACTGCTTTACCTTTTCTGCTTCTACACCATGACAGCTGTGTTGCTGAGGACCTTTGGGGAAAAATCACACAATAAAGTAAATCGGTACCATTTAAAATAAACAGCCTTTAACCTCATTTGTTCATTGAACACCTATAACAATCCTTTTATGGATCCCATGTCAGCTCCAGCTCCCATTTCCCTCATGACCATTAAAAAAAAATACGAAGAAACACTTCAACATTAATAGAAGGGTTTACAGTGAAGAGAATGCACCCCTCCCCAACCCTACCTCACTCCTAGAGGTGTTAACAGTTTGAAGCACAACATGTGGAATCTTCTCTGTGAATATGCAAATATGGATTTACATTCCTTTTGTCTCCTAAACAAGTGAAATTAAGTGTCACCTACTATTCTAAGACTTATTTCTTCAAGAATATCTTTCCATATTAGCACATGTAGATTTTCCTCATTCTTTTCCAACAGTTGCATATTTTTTGACTGGACGTCCCGTAATTCAACCTCTCTGCTACTAATGGACATTTAGCAGGTTTTCGGTTTTTCATTCTCTCTCTCAGCAGTTCAACACTTTTATTCGAGCTCCCATCCCATTTTCACTTTTCTCACAAGGATGATTTTACTTATTCCACAGAGGAAACTGAAGCTATGAAGTGTGAATTCCTCCAACTTTCTATCTCCCTCATCTATAGGCTGATCTGTAACTCCAACTCCTTCCTTCCTTTGTCTGGGGCAGGCGGGGGGGGGGGGGGGTGGGGGGGGTGGGGGGGGTGGGGGGGGGTGGGGGGGGTGGGAATCTCTTCTCCTATAGGAGGAAATGCTATCTATGCTAACATTCCTTCCTGTTTTCACAGAGGTCTTTCCAACAATTATCTTCTCTTGCTTTTTTCCAACCCCTCCTTCTCTATTGCTTTCTCCCTTAAGCCTACGTAAGCGTAAGCGTACTTATTTATCTTCCTTTTTTTTTTTTTTAAATTTTGGCTGCGCTTCGCAGGCGCCGCATGTAGGATCTTAATTCCCTGACCAGGAATCAAACCTGCGGCCCCTGCAGTGGAAGTGCAGAGTCTTAACCACTGGACAGGCAGGGAAGTCCCTATTTTTCTTCCATCTTAAGACTCTCCCCCTCTTTTATTCCTCACAGCCTAGCTTCTTGAAGGGGTAGTCTATGATCTCTCTTGTCACTTCCTCATCTTCCATCTGTCCCTCAACCTCCTGCTGGCTGGCTTCTAATCTCACTCTCTTGCTAGCTAAGGTCACCAGGGACCTCCTAGTTGCCAAACCCCAAAGCTCTCAGGCTTTATTTTACTTTACTTCTCTGTGGTATAGATGCTAAGTCTTTTTCTTTTTTCCTTTAAACCTCCTTCCTTGGTTTAAGAAATATCATTCTGCAAGTTTTCCTTCTATTTCTGACCACCCCTAAAAATTGGTCTATATCAGCATTCTGCCCTCCATACTCTTCTGACTCTACACAGGCTTCCTGTGTGATCTCACCTACTCCCAAGTTTGCACAAATCCTAAGCTTTCTACCTATCATAGTTTAAACACACATGCTTCCCAACCGAACTTAGCTATTTCTCCTACCTCCCACCCTCAATCTGTTCAGTGAATGGCCATCACCATTTACCCAATCACCTAAGTCAGAAACCTAGATTCCACTTTTTTTTTTTTTTTACTTTCCATTATCCAATCAGTCACCACGAGGTACCTCTCATTTCACGCCTACTGCCAATGCCTCAGCCAGTTTTAAGTCTCCGTCATCTCTCATCTGGCATCAGCCCGCCCCAGCCCATCCATTTTCCACACTGTGCCAGTGATCTAAGATGAGCATTTGAACCTGAGCCTTGTAAATAATCACTACACTACATACGTCTCCTATATTCCATCCATCCAGAACTACTTGTTCAATGAACAGACCATGTACTTTCATGCCCCTAAGCATTCTGTTCCCTCTGCCTAGAATACTTCCCCCGCACTGACCCCGGCAAACTCCTCCCTACTCTTCATGATCTATCTGAAGGGTTCCCCTCTACGAAGGCTTCTTATCCTTACTTCATAAGCAGAGTTGGTAACTCCTTATCACCATGAAACTTTGTAAATATTTATTGCAATGATCATTTCTTATTAAACTTATTTATATTTATGTGTCTACCACTCATTCTAGACCTTAAGTGCCCTGCCATCAGAAACTGTATCTTAACGTCTGTATCAGCATCTAGCAGACTACTTCATAAAAATAGGTGGCTCGATAAATGCTGAATGAATGAATACCATGTACCCATCCAATCAAGCTAAACCAAAATTCTGGAAGCCACCTTTCATTCTTCCTTCTCCACTCCCAAATGCCAATTGGTCATCAAGTCCTGTTGATTCTATCCCCTAAACAGCTCTCAAATTCACCCCCCTCCTCCCCATCTTAATGCCACAGCCCTGGTTCAGGCTCCACTACCCCATACTTGAACTAGATTTGCCCCTCTCCAAACCACTCTCCGCACTAGTGCTGGAATTTTTTTTAATTTTTTTATTCCAAAAATCATACATTCTTGTAAAAAATTCAAATACAGAAATAAAAGCACAATACCCCACCCAGCATACACACAAGCATATAGCCCCCTTCCCTCCAATCCCCCTCCCCTCCAATCCCACTCCCCAGAGGGTTATCACTGCAAACAGTTTTGTGTATATCCTTTCAGACCTTTTCCTTTGCATATACACATATAAGCACATATAAATACACACACATGGGTTTTGTCATTTACAAAAACGGTATCACACTTGTTACATGATTGTTCAATTTTTCCTCATTTAATATACAGAAAATTTCTAAAACACAAATCTGATTATATCACTCCACTAGAGCGCCTCATTTCTCATAATATGAATTCATATGCATTAGCATCAAAATCAAAGCTCTTGACGATATGCTTCCTATCCATCTTTCAGTCTCATCTCTAGCCATTCCAGCATTTGAGGGACTGGAACATAAACCACCTTAAATCCTTTCTGGAACAAGGCTGGTACAAACAAACAAACAAACTAGGAACACACTCTGCCATTTCTGGAGTTCGTCCTTTTCACTTCATGTTACACTCTGCCTGCACTTTTCCATCTGGCAAGCTCCTACTAATTAATTCTTCAACAATCAGCTTAAAAATTACCTCTAGGAAGACTTCCCTGACTTTTTCAGACATGATCACTCTTCTGTTTTCCCCTATACTTTATATCTAGCTTCTTAATTGCACTTATCTCACAGTACTGTAATGATTTATTAACGTCTTGAATTCCACTCCCCCTCCCCCAACTTGACGGTGATATTGTTCAGTGAAAGGAATGCGTCTTATTTAATTTTGCATCCCAAGGTTTTGATGGAATGCTTACCGTGGAGCAGACGCTCAGTAATGAATCTGTTGAGGATTTTATGATTCTAGGAACATTTACTGAGTACCTACTCTGCACAGAACCATATCCTAAGCATGAAAAGAAACAGAAGACACAGTCTTCGCCCTAAGGAACTTACCATTTCCCTACCATTTCCCATGGGGGGGAGGGACAGAACGCACTTACATGGCAACATATCATTTCTGACATACAGGCTGTTTCAAACATTTATAGTTATTTGCCTCCAATTCATTTAGGAACAAGGCATTGTATAATCAAATAAATAATAAAATACTGGGCAGTTCAGTTTGTCCAAGAGGTTTATGTTTCTAGTGTGGCATAGAGTCCACCAGAATCCAATTCTCTGTCCCAGCAGAGGGGCTGTCCCCTGTTCCAGCCTGCAAATTAGAAAACTGAGATGATACCATGCTTGGAAATTTTCTAATACATCAAGAGGACATAAAGTTATTAGTTATTTCATGATTTCTCTTCTTTCCCCAGGAAAGAATGATACTAAGAGCAATAAATGGAGTTAAAGGGGGCACTGGAGAAGAAGATTACTCTGTTAGTGGTAGGGGGAAGGGGGTTGCTTGGTTTTAAATCAAAGGGTGGCACTGCCCCCAAGAAGACCAGGAGAGGTGATTTTTTTATCAGTTACTTACTTACTAATTTTTTTTTTTTTTTTTTGTGGCACGCGGGCTTCTGACTGTTGTGGTCTCTCCCGTTGCGGAGCACAGGCTCCGGACGCGCAGGCTCAGCGGCCATGGCTCACGGGCCCAGCCGCTCTGCGGCATGTGGGATCTTCCCGGACCAGGGCATGAACCCGCGTCCCCTGCATTGGCAGGCGGACTCTCAACCACGGTGCCACCAGGGAAGCCCTTACTTACTAATTTTTAAAGGCTACGGTACTAGTTAATCTGGTGATTTCAAGATCAGACACTGTACAAATATAAACAAATGGGGGAAAGGTGAACCACCTAGGCTAGAGAACAAGGAAGGCTGACCAAGGAGGCCCAAAGGAAGCCTCATTCATCAGAGTCCAAGTCACTGTCCCCAGCAATGGAGTGGAAATCCTCACTGTCCTCCTCGTCCTCTGACAGGTGGACCTGGCTTAGTACGCTCGGCCCAGAGCGCTGCTCTTCCTCCTCCTCATCTTCTTCCTCCTCTGATACCTCATACCCACCGATGCTGCTGAAGCTTGTGTCTTGGGTGTTCGACTTGGGATCAGGCTCCTCATAGCTCCCATAACTGAGAAGAGAAACATGTCATCTCTCAAGCTCGGACACCATCCTCTAGCTGACCAGTCCCGTTCTTGGTGCCACCAAGGGATCAGCCCATCTCACCTCCCCTGGACACTAAAATGATGGTTCTGGACTGTTCTACAGGTCCCTGAGAGAAAAATGATCCTATTCAAAAACATCAACTTGCCAACTTCATATACGCAAGAATCTGAATGAAAGAAACTCCCCTACACCTGAACAACAACACACTGCCAGCTTACATGACCATAAATGCTCTGAGAGCCTCATAGTTTCGTCTGCCACTTACAGCTTCACTCATCTACATATCCAATTAGTCAACAGTCCTGAAGATTCTACCTTTTCAATATATCTTGTCTCTATCCCCTCCTTTCCAGCCCTATTCTGCCTGCCTTGGCTTAGTCCTTTGTGATCCCTGGCCACCTGCACCACTGAAATCAATCTTCATGCCTCCAGTCTTGCTCTCCCCCAATGAATTCTTCACATTTCTGCCAGAGTGCTATTTTTGTTTGTTTGTTTATTCTTAATTTTACTTAAAAAAACCCACAAGTAATGCACGTTCACTGGTTAAAAAAAAAATTAGAATATACACCAGAAAAAAAGAAAAAGAAAAAAAAACACCAATAACTCTACCACCCAGAGATAATCTTTTGGTATATGACCTTCCAGATTTTTTTCTATGCACTTCACTTTGATGCTTAAACATTTTCTTTTTCTTTACAAAATTGGAATACTCTACATACTCTTCAGGAATCTGCTTTTTCACTAATGTTTATAATGAACATCTTTCCATGTCAATAAACATACATCTATACCATCATTTTAATAGCTGCATGGTATTCCACTGTATGGCTGTAACAGGATTTATTTCAGTCTCTCACTAGAACATTTAAGCTGTCTTCAATTTTCCCACTATTAGAAACAATGCTGTGATAAACATCCTTGTACAAACATCTTGATGAAGGTATTTTATTGTTCCCATGGAATAACTTCCTAGATATGGAATGTGGGGGCCAAAGGGGATGCACGCTTTTTAAGTTTCTGATTTATAATGATAAATTGCTGTATCTCTCTCACCTACCCCTTTCAATTTACATTATCAACCAGTCATTTCAGAATGTCTTTTTCCTCATGCCTTTTCCAACACTGGGCATTATCATTCATTTTAATCTTTGCCCATCTTATAGGTAAAAAAATTGCATTTCATTGTTTTATTGCATTTCTTTCTTAGGGAAGCTAATTTTTCATATATTTATTGGCCATTTACATTTCTTTTGTAAACTGTTAATTCATGGCTTTTGCCCATCTTTCTTTTGGGGCACAGAGCAACTTTTCCAAAATACAGATCTGATCATACTACACTCATTCAATGTCTGCCCCAAATTTTCAGACCCTTCATGATTTGGTCCTTACCTACTTTAATCTGTCTCTATTACACGGATCATGATCAAAACCTCCAGCCACACTGAGCTACTTGCATTCTCTAGAAGTGTTTCATGTCTCTGTGTCGTCATACATGCTGTTCTTAGTCTCTGGAATGTCCTTCACTTTCCTTTTCATTTAGCTGATTCCTATTCTGATTCAGCTCAGCTTCTCTAATCAGCTCCCCTACTCCACTCCTACCCAAGTCCCAGAAAAATCCTGTCGCTGCCTATCAGAGCACTTTTCTTGTTACACTGTGATCATCATCTGTTTGCCTGTTTTAGATTTCCCACTAGACTGAACTCCTTGAAGCAAGGACAACATCCTTGCTTTTGTACTTGTAAATATTTGCTGGATGAATAGACTCTTAACTGCTTGCTGGATACCTGCGGCTTAGATGTATCATATGTACCTTAAATCCAACATGTCCACAGACAAATTCATTTTTTGCCTCCTTTCCCACTCCATCTAATACCTGTTTTTCCTCTTTCTTCTCTCAGTGACATTCCCATTCATTATATATCTAATCTCCTTACCTCCTAAATCCAACTGATCTACCCTCTGAACAGTTCTTGAATATGTCCCTTCCCTTTCTTCCACTCCTAACAGATTCTAGCTGAATTCCTTATCACTGCCCTAGAGTTATTTAACACACAAATTTGATGTTACTTTCTTTTCCTTAAAGTGATGATTCCCATTAACCACAATCCAAGTGTCTTAGCATACCAGTTAAGGTCCTCTACAGTATAATCCCTTGCTACTTCTAGAGTCACAACGCCCAGCAACCTCCCTTCTGTCTGGAATTTACTTTGCTATATTTCTGCACCTTTGAACATACTGTTCCATCTCTAAGGATCTCCTCACCTGCTGCCACTTATCTACTTTTAGACTCCTATCCATCCTGTAAGGCCCAGTTCAAATGTTCCCTCATCTGTGACACTTTCCCTGATTACTCCAAGCAGAGCGAGATACTCCCTCCTCAGTGGTGACTTGGCACTTTGTACTTAACCTATGCTATGTAGCTCTTATCACACTGTATTTGTAATAATTTCGTTGTATCAGTCTCTTCCACTAGACTGTGAGCTCCTCAAGGGCAGGATATGTCTTGCTCCTCTGTGTATCCCCAAGGGCCTAGCACAGTGCCTTGCCCTAGTAGGTGCTCAGGAAATGTTTGATGGATGAAAGTAATCTGATGCTGGACCCTCTGACATCATAGCTGGGCACTGATGCCACAGCCCTGTAGCGTGTTGCTACCAATTACCTGATGTTGCTATCCTCCAAACCATGAGAAGCCTCCCCACCGTCTCCCTCATAGGACATCATGCTTTCTTCATTTTCCATGCCCATCCTTGTGTTCTCCTGAAGCATGCGGGGCTGTTTGGGTCTTATCCCACCAGATCCCACATCAGAGTCACTTCCACTTTCACTCAGCTGGATAGCTGTGAAAAGAGACAGATCTTGAGATAAGTTTGACAAAGAATTAACATCATTGGCTTAGTCTTCCAGAACTAGTTAATCCCATGCACCTACAGAGGCATCTTGTCTGGACTCCTCACCTCAGAGGATTGCCTAGGGTCAACACTGACAAGATCTGTAGTTTGGAAAGAGAATTAAAAAATCATTTCCTTTTTCCATTTCAGTGCTATCTATCTGTTCTTCCCCCCCATCATCTCCTCCTATACTCATCCCCTGCCATTGCCATTAATCCACAAAAAAATCCCAAAGCAGGATCTTTTTTCTTCATTTTCCTTCCCTATTGCCACATATAACACTTCTATCTCGTTTTTATCAAGTATTTAAATCAAAACCGCTGCTTTGGCATTGCCTTTTTGACTGTCATCTTTTGTACCTCCTGTGTTGTATTTTTTCACCTCTTCTAAGACTAATGAATCTGATCAGCCTATGAGTGAGTGCTCAGTACCCTGAGGTCTACTAATGGGACTTCAATAAAAGAGCAATTTCTGGTAACAGCATATGTGGCCCAGAGCTTCCTCCCAAGTCCTGAGGGTGCCATGGTGAGCTACGTACCAGAGAAAGGGTTATCTCCTTCTTCATCACTCCCGGCGTCTTCCTCATCATCTTCTCCTTCAGACATAAGCAAATCCTCATACAGGACACTGGCTTGAGGCTGTTGCACAGTTCCCTCCTCTTCATCTGCAAGATCACCATCTGCATCTTCACCTTCCTAAATGAGACCAGTTGAGGATCAAAGTCCCATTAATCGACCAAGTAAAAGACCAGAAGCCACCACCAGCCGCACCCCCCTTGCTGCCTTACAAGAAGTTACATAATTTTGGTGGATAGATTTGTTTAGCTGGTTCTTAAAGTCAGGTTGGGCCTCACTATGGAGACCTTCTGATAGCGCCTGGGGATTTGGCCTGTCCTGTACTACTGGGGCTCCTACCATATAAGGGTATAATGTAACCATAAGCTTTCTGTAAGCATACTCACTGGGGCTGGAGTCTTAGGTTTCCCATCCTCCTCATCATCATACCCTTCAATATCTACATCAGAGTCTTCCTCGCCCAGCCTACCTCGGCCCTGGCGCATCTGAGTGAGGAACACAAATAGCACATCATTGAGGGACGTGCCAGTAGGAGGAGTTAACCAAGGGCTCTCACTCAGGACCGATGCTCCTCCCTGATATCCCAGCCAACCCCACAGCTAGTGGGGGCTGTTTACACAGCTCAAGGCATGTGCATTTTCCCCCATTCATTCTTTGGAAATCACAGGTAGGGTTAAAAGAAAAAAAAACAAAGAACAGGAAGGCCTTGGTCTACTATTACTGTATCATCACAAGGAGACTCCTCCTTTCTAAACCAAGCTTTCCCTAGCTTGTGTTGGACTCTTTGGGACAGAAAAACCCTCCTGGATTTTGCACTCTCCAGTGGAACCCTGACTGAGATCAGCTGATAAGATTTCTGGATTCAGATCAGGAGTATCTGCTGATACCTCAAGAAAAAGCCAACTTAAAAAACTTAATTTTAAAAATAACTTTAATTTAGGTAACTCATATACAGTAAAGTAGCAGGGCAATTATTTTGAACTCTGTCTCTGAATGCAGTTGGTCTTTCTAATCACCTGTCAGGCTGCTGTGATGCCTCATACATTTTTCACACTTGTACCTTCCCTTAAGTTCTGCTGTGCCTGACTCTGCCCATGGTGACAGATAGAAGACAATGCCAGTCATGCAACCTGCCACCGTCCCACCTTGAAATCACATTTCCAGGCCTTCATTCCCAGGGCCAAGGGGTCCAATCATCATCCTTGACACATGTCCACACATCACCACCATCACTCCCCCATCCCCTACCCCCAAGCATACTACCAATCTCACAAAGAGAAAAAGAATATCCTACCTGTGTCACCTGCTTTTCTGGAGTGGCAGTGGGAATATCCAGGACAGACATATTGCTCTCATCTTGAAATACAGAGGCATCTCGAGACATACTGAGGGATGTGTTGGTATCATACAAGTCAGGAGGCTGTGGCACAAATCATACAACTTAGCTTCTATTTAGTAAAGGGAGCAAGAAATACAGAGAACTCCCCTTTAGAGCATTCACTGCAGAAAAAGGTCATGCAGAACAATCCATTTAAAGAGAAAACATAGTTTTGACATAGTTTTATGGACAGCTTTTTGGGAATCTCACAAATGTTGCTCATTCTAGCAGAGGCATCTGATGCATATGATCAGAAGCCTGAAGCAGAAAAGCATCAAAGCTATGGGACAATTCTATGTCCTAACAGCCTTTATGGTCAATAACCTAATTTCTTCTAAGCCTTGTCTTATTGTTTTTAGGCCCAGGGCTTCATACCAGTGCCATTTAGATTGTTTGGTTTAGAGACATCTAATAGAAAATGGGATAAAGAAATTTCAGTTCCAACCAGAGCATGGAATGGGGTAAGAGCTTATGAGCTCACCAGAGGATGCTACAAGGCAAAATGGCATGGTGAAAAACCATGGACTTTGGAGTAAACTGCCCTGGGTTTGAGTCCTGGCTCTACCATTTGCTAGCTGAGTAACTTTAACAAATTACTTAATTTCTCTAAGCCTTGATTTCCTCAACTGTGAAACATGGATGATAATGTCTACCTCACAAGGTTGTTTGGGAGAATTAAGAGATGGGTATATGCTCCTTACCCAATGCTTGGTAGTCAACAAATTATAGCTTCCTTCCTTCTTCCCTCTCCTGAAGAGAACAGGGGTTTAACAAACCGTCTATTCAGTGAAAGGAGGGCAGGAGGGACTAAAAAAGAACAGGCTGGAAAAGTAGGAAAGCATTCTCTAAAAAGCTGGCTGAGGGTAGAAATATTATGTGGCTATTAAAAATGTTTTCAAAGACTATTTAATGAAATAAAATGCTCATGATATAATGTGAAGCGAAAACAAGACAAGATCATAATGACCAATTTCACTTTAAAAATGTGTCTATAGGGCTTCGCTGGTGGCACAGTGGTTGAGAGTCCGCCTGCCGATGCAGGGGACACAGGTTCGTGCCCCGGTCCGGGAAGATCCCACATGCCGCGGAGCAGCTGGGCCCGTGAGCCATGGCCGCTGAGCCTTCACGTCCGGAGCCTGTGCTCCGCAACGGGAGAGGCCACAACAGTGAGAGGACCACATACCGCAAAAAAAAAAAAAAAAAAAAAAAAAAAGTGTCTATAAACGCACACGTACACGCATTACAGATTTGAAACACGCCAAAATGTTCACAGTGGTTGGTTCTTTCTGACTGGTGGACTTGATTTTAGGTAACTTATTTATTCTGTATATTTTCCAACGTGTCCCAATGAACATGTTACTTTTATCAACAAAAAACCCACATGTGTTACTTTGCTGTTGGTTTTGTTGTTGTTGTTTTTAAAGCAAACAAACAAGGCTGATTGGGAACAGGGTTTTGGAGAAAGAGAGGCAAAACAGAATTCAAAGCATCACACTGCAAATAAACTAGCTGTGGAACAAAAGAAGAGAACATCAGGGAATGAAACGCTATGTGGGAAAATGTAAAGCAAGCAATTTTAGAGAAAGTGTTAAGCTGAATGTATGGTGCAATACAAGTTGGGTAGAAATAGTTGAGTGAAAATACATTATTGATTACCACCATTTAGAGCTGGAAGTAAAGTACGATTACTGTCATGTTTCTACACAACAAAATTGTATTATGACAGGTTAAACTTACACAAACACACTTTAATAGCATTTGGGTTTGAGAGTAGTTATGAGTAAGGACAATCACTCATGCGCATCTTCCTCAGGTTTAGAAATAATGCACTGGGCTTTCTAATTTAAAACGTGTATAATGAGTGAAAGCAATGATCAGAGAGTGAACTGGAATAATGAAGAGGCAATACCTACACCCTACTCCTCATAGGAGATCCTCTTAACTGCACAAAACAACAGCTACTGCTCCGGAGGAAGAACAGTTGCCAGGTTTTCCTCCACCATTTGAGATAGTGTGGGAGGGGAAGGGAAGAAAGGAAGATGGCTTCTGGGTCTAAGGGTCTGACTCAGACTCACCAAAAGGCTAGCCTTAGGCTGTCATAGAGCAGAGCAAACACGCCACTCAGTAGTTAAGACTCTCCTGGGGAATGATGGCTAAAACCCAGGCTTTAACTTACCACAAAGGGTCTTGTGGAAGCTGTGGGCCTATTAGCAAATAGGACCTTCCTGGGCAACAGCACTCACCCAAGCCCCCTTGACCCAATCTGCCCACACACTCCAAGAGCCTTTCCTTGTTCTGGGCCTGGAAGATGTATCTTAGGGCTCTTTATACTTGGCCCCTCAGTGGCCTAGGTTTTGGGGTGAAAGAGAGAGTAAAAGATAGATAAGGAGAGTGCATGAATGAGATATAGACAGCAATTATCCAACAGAGATCACACAGGTTGCATTATTAGTTCAGAGTGAAACCTGAGCAGAATGGAAAAACGTTTTCCAGTGGGAACTAGGAGAAATACGCATTAGAATATTTGGTTAAATTTGAAAGGGCCTCTGAGAACCCTGTAGGTGACTTTCATACAGATAAGGAAATAAACATTTCCTGAATGTCTACTATGTGCTGGGCAAATGACCTTGTTTAATGTTTACAACAATCTTGAAAAGTACATTTTAGAGAAACGGAAACTGGATTAGAGGGGTTAACTTAACTTCCCAAGTGCACAAAGCTAGATAGCAGCAGAGCTAAGACTCAAACCCAGGACTGTTTTATACCAACCTTCATGTACTTTCCACTTTACCATAGTGCCTCCAATACAGTTATATTCTGGTAAGTCTTATTATTCAAATATACCAGCCCTCTGAGAGTATAGTATACATGAAAGAGACTCTTAGTATATTCAAGGGTCAGATCAGAAAGACTAAAAATTTCTTATTAATCTTGCTCTCTAGTCTTTCACATGAAAATTGAAGAATATTATAAAACATTACCTGTCTTCATTTATGGGGAGAGCGAGTCAATCCAGGAAAATGGGTGACATCTGAGCTACACTGAGATATCTCAGAAGGAATGAGTAATCAGGCATCTATAAGGCACAGGAACAATGTGGCCCATGTCTATACTCTAGGGATGTCCTAGAACCCCAATGCATGAGGCAAGGGAGCCCCAGAGACTCAAGAGAATGCCTCTGGCCATGGTAGTCAGGAATCTGGTATTCCTAAATACTGCCTAAACAACTAAGACCCCACCCCATTCATTCATCCCATATCTGTCTCTTCTGGATTCAACAAGGCTACCAAGACCCACGGCCCTCACTCACCTTAGCCTTTGAGAAGACAAGAAAGCACACGAAAGGCATATGAAGAGGAAGGACAGAGAAGAAGGGTATCTCAGTAAATACATCTGTTAACATGCTCCCAAGTTCCCAAACCAAAAAGAAAACTGTAAGAGGAGGCTTCTAGTCCTCAGACTCACCTGAGGTGTGTAAGGCCCTGGGGTCATTGGGTCCAAGCTTTCTAATTCTGCTTCCTCCAAAGCTGCTTCTTTAGCTGTGCAAATATCCTTCTCAAGTTGAGTCAAATGCTCATCATACTGAGAAATAAAGAAAATTAGTGAATTCATTCAACATTTGTTTTAGACACTGGGGATACAAAAGTTGTAAAAAGAGCAAATGAAAATCCCTGTCTTCGAAGAGCTTCTATTCTAGTGGCAGGACACATATGGTAATTAAAGTAAATAATTACATAGTTTATTAAAAACATTTAGTGCTAGGTAAGAAAATAAAGCAGGGAAGGAACTAAGGGATGTGGGCTGAGGTTTGGGGTGGGATATTACATTTTAAAACAGGATAGGCAGAGAAGGCCTCCTCATCACTCTAGGGAACAAAGGGATTCCAGAAAGCTAGATCCTAAGGAGACCTCCTCTTTACCACTTACCTCAGTCAATGTCTGGTAACAGACATTCACAATCTCCTGAGCAGTCTTGGTATACTGACTTTCAGGCCCTAAAAATGAAAAGAGAATGCCATTACCTTTGCAGACTTCAGTTCCAGAAATTTACATTCTGTCACCAGCGGTAGTGCCCCATTACCGTAGATCCGAAGAATCATGCTTCAGCTTTAACTTGCACTCTTGCTCTACTTTTGGAGGTAGAAAATTTCAAACACATACAAAAACAGAGACACTAATAAAATGAACTCCCACGTACCCATTACTCAGTGTCAATGATTATCAATACATGGTCAACCCTGTTTCATTTACACCAACTTTGACACTTCCCAAATTATTCTGAAGCAAATTGCAGCATTTCATTTCATCCATAAATTGTTCAGTATGTCTTTAAGGACTCTAAAAAAATAACTATGTATGATACTATAACGGTAGATACTTGTCACTATACATCTGTCAAAACCCACAGAATGTACAATAACCCAGAGTGAACCCTAATGTAAACTATGGACTTTGGGTGATAATGATGTGTCAATGTAGGTTCATTGATTGTAACAAATGTACCACCTTAGTGGGGGACGTTGATAACAGGGGAAGCTGAGCATGTGTAGGGGCACAGGGTATATGGGGACTCTGTACCTTCTGCTCAGTTTTGCTCTAAACTGCTCTAAAAAATAAAGTCTATTTAAAAAAACAAACAAACAACTGTATTACACCTAAAATAGTAAACAATAATTCTTTAATATTATTAAACAGCCAGTCAACATTCAAATTTCCCCAACTGTTTTACAAATGTTCTTTTACATTTGATTTTTTGGAATCATAATCCAAATAAGGTCCACACACTGCATTTGACTGATGTAAGACACTTTAATCTATTAGGTGATTCTTAACCAAACTACACAGCTCCCCATACAGTTTTGGTCACAAGTTGCAAACTGGTGGCTTGCAGGTCAATCCAATTTTATTTGGCTCACAAAAAAAACCAGTTCAGGTGGTGATCGTTTCATAACGTACAGAAATGTCAAATCATTGTATTGTACACCTAGAACTAACATGCTGTTGTAGGTCAATTATACTTCAATTTAAAAAAATCACTTCAGTTTGGGAAAATGGATTGAGCTGTGCACTCATAATATATACACTTTTCTGTATGTAAACTATACCTCAATAAAAAGTTTAAAAAAAAATCTTAGTTGGCAACATTCAACAACCAAGAGATTTCATGTAAAAACCCAAATGTCTGGCTTCTCTTAAAAAAGTAAAAGATGTGGCAGCACAGGGTTAACATTCTCATAATGCACCGATGGGCTGGATCTGAGTAGCAGCTGTCCCTTTTAGATAAGGCATGTGTTTCCCAGGTTACCTTGGTCCCTACCAGGTCTGCTTAATTCATTTACGCCTGGACCCTGAAGGCATCTGAGTTTTTACTCCCTGCCTTAATTGCTTTATAATATTCTTTAACATACTGTTCATTCACCTTTTCATTCATAAAACATTTTTGAGTACCTTCTAGGTGCCAGGCACTAGACACAGAAAGGAGTAAGATATAGACCATATCCTCAAGAAGTTATGGTCTAGCACAGTGAGATAGACTATAAACAAATGGGGCAATACAATGCAGTGAAAAAATCTATACAGGGCTCAGTAGAGGCACAGAGGAGGAAGTGGCCAATTCTGGGATGTAAGAAGGAAAGCAGAATTAGGAAAGGCTTCACAGAGGAGGTGACGCTTGAATTAAATGTACTATTTATCAGGATGTAAAGGATAAAAAATATACCACATGTGAAGTTTTCGTGCCATAACTACTCTGACTATTGCAAGCTATTATACAAACAAATAAGTCTCCTTCAGTTAAAATCTCTCACAAGCATAGGTCATCTGTTCTTTTATTTATTTATTTATTAAGTTACGGCTGCGCTGGGTCTTCGTTGCTGCATGCGGGCTTTCTCTAGCTGCGGTGAGTGGGGGGCTGCTCTCTTCGTTGCGGTGGGCAGTTTTCTCATTGCCGTGGCTTCTCTTGCTGCGGAGCACGAGCTCTAGGCACACGGGCTTCAGTAATTGTGGCACTCGGGCTCAGTAGTTGTGGCTTGTGGGCTCTAGAGCACAGGCTCAGTAGTTGTGGCGCACAAGCTTAGTTGCTCCGCGGCATGTGGGATCTTCCTGGACCAGGGCACGAACCCGTGTCCCCTGCATTGGCAGGCGGATTCTTAACCACTGAGCCACCAGGGAAGTCCCAGGTCATCTATTCTTTATAAAAGATAAGTAAAGCTGTGTCCTCACACAAGCTGACTGTGCCAAACACAAACCAGAAAGGAAACGCAGTCAACCAAAAGATATTCAGGACATGTATAAAGACAGCCAGAGCTGGCTCACAGTCAAGAACAGTCTGAGTGATAAGAAGACCGAAGCTGAAGTTTCTGAGTTCTAATCTTCTAGGGCCACCAGTAGGTTGGTCCTCAAAGTACCGATGGACACAGACTGCAAAAGTTATCAGACAAGCTTTCATGTTGATAGAAATGCATGATGTTAGAGAAAACAGGCTGCATACAGGTTAGAGCCCTCCTTCACCAGGCCAGTACAACATCAGCTTATTGCAGTATCCTGGCTCTTATACCTACCTACCTGACTCATCCCTCAAACTCCAGCCTATAGAATAAGAATTCAGCTCTTCAGTTTTGAAACCTAAACATACACCAACGCTTTCAATATCTCAGTGCTCTCATAATACAAGGAAAAATTAGTTTATACATTTGCAAAGTTTTCTCTTACTTTAAACCATTTAAAAGACGTGACCTCGGGCTTCCCTGGTGGCGCAGTGGTTGGGAGTCCGCCTGCCAGTGCAGGGGACACAGGTTCGTGCCCCGGTCTGGGAAGATCCCACATGCTGCGGAGCGGCTGGGCCCGTGAGCCATGGCTGCTGAGCCTGCACGTCCGGAGCCTGGGCTCCGCAACGGGAGAGGTCACAACAGTGAGATGCCCGCGTACCGTTAAAAAAAAAAAAGAAAAGAAAAAGATGTGACCTCTTCGTCACCCATTTTCTTTGCAACACACAACTCTAAAGAAATACCCACAGGCTTCCCTGGTGGCGCAGTGGCTAAGAATCCGCCTGCCAATTCAGGGGACACAGGTTCGAGCCCTGGTCTGGGAAGATCCCACATGCCGCGGAGCAATGAAGCCCGTGCGCCTAGAGCCCATGCTCCATAACAAGAGAAGCCACCGCAAAGAGAAGCCCACGCACCACAACAAAGAGTAACCCCTGCTCACTGCAACTAGAGAGAGCCTGTGTGCAGCAACGAAGACCCAATGCAGCCAAAGATAAATAAATTTGTATTAAGAAAACCCTAAAAAAGTAAAATAAATACCCACTAATAAAGCCCCCAGAAAATAGAAAAATACACTTATGTAGCTGACAAACTTCTCTGTGTGTTTTGATTACTAGCTGTGTCTGTTCTCAGTTTTTGACAGTCCATGCTCTCAAGAGCTACAAGGGTTTCAGCTATTTAACTCTATTATTAACTCTATTATATGCAAAGTGGCACTGAAGTATAATATTTTGGATCAAAGATGGTGGTAGAGTTGGCAAACCACTGTTAACACCACCAAAAACGGATAAAATTACACAGATATTTTCTTAACCCTACCTATACCAGAAATTTATTTGTTTGCTCATTTATTTATTTATTTATGGCTGCACTGGGTCTTCGTTGCTGCACATGGGTGGTGAGTGGGGGCTACTCTTTGTTGTGGTGCATGGGCTTCTCATTGCGGTGGCTTCTCCTTGCGGAGCACGGGCTCTAGGCATGCAGGCTTCAGTAGTTGTGGCACGCGGGCTCAGTAGTTGTGGTGCATGGGCGTAGCTGCTCCATGGCAAGTGGGGTCTTCCTGGACCAGGGCTTGAACCCATGTCCCCTGCATTTGCAGGCGGATTCTCAACCACTGTGCCACCAGTTAAGTCCCTACACCAGAAATTCTTGAATGGAGTGGTAATGAGTGAGATCCATGAACCCCTGAAACTGTAAACAGAATTCTGTATATAATACATATTTTTCTGAGTAGAAGATCCATAGTTTTCCATCAGATTCTCAAAGGGGTCCATAACCATCTCCATAATGCTAAAAATATTGCTCTATATTCTGCAGCAATCAGGTGCTTACTAAAAGTAGGATGATCAGGGCTTCCCTGGTGGCGCAATGGTTGAGAATCCACCTGCCAATGCAGGGGACACGGGTTCAAGCCCTGGTCCAGGAAGACCCCACGTGCCGCGGAGCAGCTAAGCCCGTGCGCCACAACCACTGAGCCTGTGCTCTAGAGCTTGCGAGCCACAACTACTGAGCCCACGTGCCACAACTACTGAAGCTTGCGTGCCTAGAACCTGTGCTCCGCAATGAGAAGCCACCACAATGAGAAGCCCGCACACCGCAATGAAGAGTAGCCCCCACTCGCCGCAACTAGAGAAAGCCCATGCACAGCAACGAAGACTCAATGCAGCCAAAAATAAATAAACAAACAAATAAAAGTAGGATGATCAGCTTTAAGTTTCACAGCTTAGGAAGAGAAGAGTCATCCAGTGAAAAGACATACACAGACAACAGGGCCTCTGTGGGAATAATAAAGGTACTGTGGCTATTGTGGGGAAGAAGAGGAGGCAGAAACTGAATTCCAATTTCCCGGTCCCTAAAGGATTACTATACAGAAAATCAGAATTTATGAAGAGTAATTTCCAGGATGACATGAAAATGAATGTGAAAGCTAAAACTGTCTATGAATTATCACTGTGCCCTACAGGAGAACAAGTGACCCATTTGCAAAAAGAAATGTTTTTCTGAATAATTTTGTTTTTCTTCTCTCTCCTTATTTAGTAAATCATGGCAAAGCAACTGCAAATATCAAAGAAATATATTTATATTTATACTTTGCCTCATTCATAAGGATTGGCAGTAGCCTACAGAATCACATGTAATTCAAATCAAATGTCCTTAAATAGTGATAATTCCAATGACAGCTTTGGAAAGTTGATATTCCACCAAAATCAAAGAAAATTACTTTTGTCATTTCTAAGTTAATTTTCCTCTTTAGTAATGTCAGGAGAAGAGAAGAAAGTTACAAGCTTTGTGGTTGTAGTTAGAGAGGGAAAACAAGTATTATTGTTATCTAAAAGGTTTCAGAGAAAAATACCAGTTGAGTTGGTGAGCAGTCCTGTGCAACCAAGAGAAGAGGGTTTGTGATCACTCCTAAGCTCCTATTTCCTTTGAGAACATTTCCACAAATACTAAAAATAACCTTCCTCCTAAGATGAGCACTGTGCCAAAACAAGCATAAATTATTATCCTGACAGTGAACAGTGTGGGGGATATGCATGTGTTGCAATGTGAATCATTAAAATTAAAAAATAAAATCTCAGTAGCAGTAGAAAGCTTAAAAAAATCAGTGCCAGATTTAAAAAGAAAAAAAGGAAAAATGTGCACAGCTAATTCCTAAAGAAACTAGAATTACTGAATTCAATTATGCATAGTCCACAGATCCCAAAAAAGATGAGCTTGGGCCCTCCTAATTCTTAGATATTTATCTCAAACTAGGTCCAGAAAAGGTAAAAAGAGAAGTGAATCTAACCTTTCAGACTGTAGCTAGGCTCTTTACATTAGGTATGACGTAGATCAAATGCAAATTAAGATGTTTAGTTTCCAAGATAAGAGGTTTGAGCTCTCAAACCACTGTAACAGAACTTTACTCAGAATCTGGATTAGAAACTCAAGAAGCTAGAAAATCCAGAGGGGAACTGGGGTAATAAATCTCACTGGGCATGGGTAGGATTTACATTCAGGACCTACCTCATTAAAAGTCCCAAAGAATGTTAAAATACTTTTTTCCCCCAAATGGACCATTCCATTTAGCAACTTAAAAAATACACATATAGCCTTAGCTAAACACACTCATCCCATATTTCTACAATTAGAAAAACAACAATATAGACAATTCAAAACACCTTTTCTTGTAGAATAAAATTTACAACAGCCTAACTCTTCATTTTTAAGTACTTACTGGAAGCCAGGTATAGTGCTAGGCTCTGATGATACAAAGATACAAAAATAAAAAACAGAACAAAACAAACAAAAAGCAAGAGATAAGTCCTTGTCCTTGATGCCCTTTCACGGCTTCATGGAAGATAAATATACACAAATTCATAATTTCAATAACATACCAAGCACTAAGGGATCATAGAGAAAGTAGCAACTGTGTCAGAGAATGAGGCAGTGTTAAAGAACACTTCTTTGAAACTGTTTTCATCAGGTCAACAGTGATATGCTAACTGCCAAATCCACTCAACATTTTTCAGACTCAACCCTAGAAGTGCTATGTTACATATGCAATTGACATTCACTTCTTTTCCTTGAAATTCTCTAAGCCCGAGCTTCTACTGCACCACACTTCACTTTTTCTGGGTACTCCACCTCTTTCTTTGACCGTTAGTTCATTCAACAGATATTTACCGAGTGTTCACTATGTGCCAAGAATTATCCTACACACTGGGGATATGAGACAGACATGGGTCCTGCCTCCATGGAGCTTAGAGCAATCACTTTTATTAGATTTAGGCCATTTTTCTTTCTGTGCCCATTTTTCTTTCTATACTCTTCGCCTAACTCTACATGATGCCAACTGTAATAGCTTATATAGAATAAACGCGGAGAAGTTAACATTGATTTATATCCTTCATGGTAATAAGGTTTTGTTTTGTTTCTCCTGGCACCACAGAAAACACACTGCCTTGACAATACATTACAGAAGCTCCCAGGCTGACAGAAAGCCTATTTTTCTATATCTCCTTTTTCTTTTAATAAATAATAAATAATAATTTTTATTTTCCCAAATGCTGTTTTTGGAAATGTGGGCTTTGTTGTAGCCTTAACACTTTCTGGTGCATATTTGTTTTCTAGCATATTATCTCACTCACCATAAGTACAGGACTTTCAATGAGATGATGCCTTGTAACAGACTGCTATATCACTATTTACTAGCTCAATACAGTACATAAGAGAAGAGGGCTAGTAACTTATGGACATCCTATGTCTATTCCCTATCAAACTCAAGCAGATAATGAATTCTTGAACAACAAACAAGTATTCTCACAGAAATGAAATGTCAAAAGACAATTATCACTGGGCAATCTCCCTCAACTTCAGCCACAGTATTTATTTATACACACACACACACACACACACACACACACACACAATTTTATTGAGGTATAGTTGATTTATATATTAGTTTCAGGTGTACAACATAGTAATTCAAAATCTTTATCGATTATACTCCATTTAATTATAAAATATTGGTTGTATTCCCTGTGCCATACAATATATCACTGTACCCTTTTTATACATAGTAGCAGCCACAGTATTTTTTAAAATTGAAGTACAGTTGATTTACAATGTTGTGAGTTTCAGGTGTCCAGCAAAGTGATTCCATTTTACATCTATATATATCTATTCTTTCCTGATTCTTTTTCATTATAGATTATTATAAGATATTGAATATAGTTCCCTGTACTATACAGTAGGTCCTTGTTGATTATCTATTTTATATACAGTACTGTGTACCTGTTAATCCCAAACTCCTAATTTATCCCTCTCCCCACCTTCCCCCTTTGGTAATTGTAAATTTGTTTTCTACGTCTGTGAGTCTATTTCTGTTTTGTAAGTAAGTTCTTTTGTATCATGTTTTTAGATCCACAAAAAAGTGATATCATATGATCTTTGTCTTTCACTGTCTGACTTACTACATTTAGTATGATAATCTCCAGGTCCATCCCATGTTGCTACAAATGGCATTACTTCATTCTTTTTTATGGCTGAGTAATATTCAATTGTGTGTATGTATGTGTGTATATATATATTACATCTTCTTTACCCATTCATCTGTTGATGGACATTGCTTCCATGTCTTAGCTACTGTAAATAGTGCTGCTATGAACACTGGGGTGCGTGTATCTTTTTTTTTCCTCGCCGTGTCGTGCAGCATATGGGATCTTAGTTCCCTGACAAGGGATTGAACTCGTGCTCCCTGCAGTGGAAGCATGGAGTCTTAACCACTGGACCACCAGGGAAGTCCCCTTGCATGTATCTTTTTGAATTAGAGTTTTCATCTTTTCCAGATAAATGCCCAGGAGTGGAGTTGCTGGATCATATGGTAACTCTATTTTTAGTTTTTTTTAAGGAACCTCCATACTGTTCTCCATAGCAAGCAGCCACAGTATTTTTAAAAGCAAAGTAGAAATCCAATTTAGATTTTTTTTCCAGAAACATTCAAAATGATATTCAGTTCACTCTTTTGCCTTTTTGAGTCACATATGAACAGATTTTATTTAAACAAGATCACATACTTAAAAATTGTCCATAATATAATGTCAACTGAAAAAAGAAAATTATAGAACAGAATATATGCTTTCATTTGTCAAAAAAAGAAAAAGTATATGGTGTGTACAGAAAAAGGGCCAGAATGCTTCACACCAAAACTAACACTACTCTGGAGAATGGGATGGGTAAAGGGGAAGGACAGGGAGATTTCTCCTTTTCACTATATACAATTCTATATGGTCTGATTTTTTTTAATGCACATGTAACATTTTTATGATGGAAAATTTTAGTTTAAGTTATATACTTGAATTTTACAGAAATAATTTGGCAAAGATTTTAAAACACTGATAATAATCTCCAGTGTTGGACAGGCTGTAGGGAAACAGGCATTCTCCTTCACTGTTATTTTTATTATAAATAGGTACAGACAGCCCTTTTGGAACACAATTTTAGAACATCAAAATTTCCTACAAAAATATTCCTACAAATGTGCAAGGATATCAATTATGATATATATTTATGCTATGGAATACATTAAAAAGAATGATAGAGATCTCTATGTACTAACAATAAGACAGGATCAGTAAAGATGTCAATTCTCCCCAAACTGATCTATAGGTTTAACTCAATTCCTATCAAAATCCCAGCAAGACATTTTTGTAGATATAGACAAGATTCTTCTAAAATTTACATGGAAAGGCTAAAGAATAAGAGAACAATTTAGAAAAAGAATAAAGTGAAAGGAATCACTCTACCTGATGATAAGACTTACTACATAGCTACAGTAATCACGGCAATGTGCAGAGGGACAGATACGTAGGTCAGCGGAACAAAGTAAACCCAGAAACAGACCCACACATTTAACTGATTTTTTACAAAGGTGCTCACAGCAACTCACTGGAGTAACAGTCTTCTCAACCAACAATAATGGAACAATTGGACATCCACAGGCAAAAAGAAAATGAACCTCAACCTAAATCTCATGCCATATATAAAAATAAGTTCAAAATGGATCATGGGGCTTCCCTGGTGGCACAGTGGTTAAGAATCTGCCTGCCAATGCAGGGGACACGGGTTCAAGCCCTGGTCCGGGAAGTTCCCACATTCCGTGGAGCAACTAAGCCCGTGCACCACAACTACTGAGCCTGCGCTCTAGAGCCTGTGAGCCACAACTAATGAGCCCACGCGCCACAACTACTGAAGCCCGTGTGCCTAGAGCCTGTGCTCTGCAACGAGAAGCCACTGCAATGAGAAGCCCGTGCACTGCAACAAAAAGTAGCCCCCGCTCGCCACAACTAGAAAAAGCCCGCGTGCAGCAATGAAGACCCAAGGCAGCCAAAAATAAATAGATTAATTTAAAAAAATGGATCATGGATTTAAATGTACAACAATAAGAGAAAACCTTTGTGATCTTAGGTTAAGCAAAGTCTTCTTAGAGACATACTGGAAGCACAGTCCAAAAAGAAAAAACTGATAAATTGGATTTCATCAAAATTAAACATTTATGCTCTTCCAAAGTTACTGTCAAAAGACTGAAAAGACACAGGCTAGAAAAAAATCTTTGTAAATCATATATCTAGGGACTTCCTGGTGGTGTAGTGGTTAAGAATCTGCCTGCCAATGCAGGGGACACGGGTTCGAACCCTGGTCCAGGAAGACCCCACATGCCACGAAGCAACTAAGCCTGTGCGTCACAACTACTGAGCCTGTGCTCTAGAGCTCGTGAGACACAACTACTGAAGCCCGCGTGCTGCAACTACTGAAGCCCGTGAGCCTAGAGCCTGTGCTCCACCAACAAGAGAAGCCACTGCAATGAGAAGCACGCGCACCGTAATGAAAGAGTAGCCCCTGCTCGCCGCAACGAGAGAAAGACCACAAGAAGCAACGCAGCCAAAAAAAAAAAGTCATATATCTAATAAAGGACATACCTAGAATATATAAAGAACCCTCAAAACTCATTAATCATAAGAAAACAACGCAATTAAAACCAGGGCAAAGAAACGAACAGACACTTCACCAAAGAAGATATATGGATGGCAAATAATCACATGAAAAGACGTTTAACATCAACAGCCATTAAGGGAATGCAAAGTAAAAACACAATGAGATAGATGAATGGATACAATTTTTTAAAACAGTGGTAATACTAAATACTGTGGAGAAACGATGATTCATAATTGTTGGTGGGAATGCAACATGGTACGGGCACTCTGGAAGAGTACAGCAGTTTCTCACAAAACCACACATACGGGCTTCCCTGGTGGCGCAGTGGTTGGGCGTCCACCTGCCGATGCAGGGGACGCAGGTTCGTGCCCCCGTCCGGGAAGATCCCACATGCCGCGGAGCGGCTGGGCCCGTGAGCCATGTCCGCTGAGCCTGCGCGTCCGGAGCCTGTGCTCCGCAACGGGAGAGGCCACAGCAGTGAGAGGCCCGCGTACCACAAAGAAAAAAAAAAAAAAAAAAAAAACCACACATACATCTACCATCATATTCTTAAGTATTTATTCCAGAGAAATGAAAATTTATATTCACACAAAATCCTGTATACTAATGTTCACAGGAGCTTTATTCATAAGCAAAATACTGGAAAACTGAATGTCTTTCAATGACTGAATGGTTGAACAAACTCTAGTGAGATGGAACACTACTCAACAATTTAAAAAATGAACTACTGACACATACAATAATTTTGATGGATCTCAAGAGAATTATATTTAGTGAAAAAAATCAATCTCAAAAATATTATATTATTCTTTATATAACATGCTCAAGTTTCAAAACTATAGAGATGGAGAAGAGCAAAGAGGTTGCCAGGGAACAAGGAGAATGGTGGGTGCACGTGGAGGGACATGGATGCGAAGGGGTAGCGTCAGGGAGTTCTTTTGTGATGACAGACCAGTTCTAAACCTTGATGGTGGTGGTGTGATGGCATAAAACTGCATAAAACTATCCACATGCACAAATGAATATAGATTTTTTTAAAGGTGCAAACTGAATAA
The DNA here is from genome assembly GCF_963924675.1 of Phocoena phocoena. Classification (NCBI taxonomy): domain Eukaryota; kingdom Metazoa; phylum Chordata; class Mammalia; order Artiodactyla; family Phocoenidae; genus Phocoena; species Phocoena phocoena. Next base: position 60,683,122 of record NC_089240.1, on the reverse strand, counting down.
GGTCTGTAATCTAGTTAATGGTAATGCATCAATATCAATTTCCTGATTTTGATATTGAACCACAGCTATGTAAGATGTCACCATTGGAGGAAGGTGGGTGAAGGGTATACAGGACTCTACACTATTTTTGTAATTTCTTGAGTCTAAAATTATTTCAAAATGGAAGCTTAAAAAAGAGGATCAGGATATATTCATGAGCAGAGAGCAAATTACAGAATAATTATCTATAAAAATGACAATTTTTGTAAAAAAAACCCCCAAAGTTAAAAACTATTTATGTGTAATTACTTAACATGTTTTGTGTAAGTACAGAAAAAAGTATAGACGGGGCTTCCCTGGTGGCGCAGTGGTTGAGAGTCCACCTGCCGATGCAGGGGACACGGGTTCGTGCCCCGGTCCAGGAAGATCCCACATGCCACGGAGTGGCTGGGCCCATGAGCCATGGCTGCTGAGCCTGCGCGTCTGGAGCCTGTGCTCTGCAACAGGAGAGTCCACAACAGTGAGAGGCCCGCGTACCGCAAAAAAAGAAAAAAAAAAGTACAGACGGATACACACCAAACTGTTACCTCTAGGGAATAAAACTATGGGAGATAGGAGCGGGAGGGCAGGAACAAGCTTTTTTTTTTTTTTTTTTTCCAGGAGAAGGATGGATTTACCACTTGCAGCAAGTAAGGAGAACAATGGGGATCTTTCCCAAAGCAGTGTCTCCGGAAGATGCTTTAATATTTAATTCTATCTATTTCTGTATTGTTTGACCTTTTTCTAAGTATGAATTATTAAAGAGGTCTATCTGACAGGAATGTGAATGATAGGTTAGAAAGAGATAAGTCTAAAGGCTGGGACACTGGCCAGGTGACTACTTATTGTAATAATCTAGGCAAAATATAATGAGGGTTTTAGTGATATGCTTGAAGTTGGGAATTTAGTCAAGGGAAAGAATCAAAAATAACTCTGAGGTTTCCAGATGTAGCTACTCAGTGACGCTAGTACCCCATTCAACCCAGATTGGAAACAGTAAAGGAGTGAGTCAAGTAAGGGACAGAGGGAGAAAACTGGAATAGAGAAAGGTTGGAAGAACACTCAGTTTGAAGCATGTTTCAAGTTCCACTGGGACATCCAACAGGAAATGTTCAGCAGGTGGTTGGGATATAATACAGATCTTTCCCCAGAATAGAGTTGAGAGTCATCAGGGAAGAGGTAGTAATTAAAGTTGTAGGAACAGGCAGAAGAACATTCAGTAAAGGAGATTGAAAAGGAATGGTCAAAGAGGTAGGAGGAAAGTAAGAGCTGAAAGTTGTTATGCAGCCAATTATACTACAGTTTCAAGGAAGAAATGGTCAGTAATGTCAAATACTGGGGTGAGATCAAGATAAGGACTTGAAAAGTGCCCACTATACCAGGCTATTATGTAATACTGTTCACTTGGTATGCCGGGCAGGGTAGAACCAGATTAAAGCTAAGTGAGGCATGAATGGCAGGTAAAGAATAGGAGAGAAACGTTACATATTCGTTTAAAAAAAAAAGAAATCCTCATCCATGATACAACATGGATGGTTGAACCTTGGAAACATTATGCAAAGTGAAATACAAGCCAGACACAAAAGGACAAATATTCTATGTACTGTATGATTCCATTCATATGAGGTACCTAGAAGAGGCAAATTCACAGACAGAAAGTAGCACAGAAGTTACCAAGAACTGGGGGAATGGGAGAATGTGGTTACTGTTTAATGGGTACTGAGTTTCTGTCTGGGATGATGAAAAGGTTCTGGAAATGGATAGTGGTGATGGTTGCACAACACTGTGAGTGTACTTAATGCCACTGAATTGTAAACTTAAAAATGGTTAAAAAAGGTAAATTTTTATGTTGTGTAGATTTTACCATTTTTACGATCAAAAGAGATTTTATTCTCTTCAATGATGTGAGAGACTTAACTTGTATGTAGGAATACGTATACCTTGGCCCCAATCTAAGGAGAGTCACTGACAGAAAAAAAGAAAACCTTAATATTTATTAATGGCCAAACTTACAGAGTAGTCTCAAGGACAGACTCAGAAACTAGTATACAGAAATACTTTAAGCATTATATTAACCTACGAACAATACTATTCTTCAAACTGATTGAAACCTTTAGATTTAATAATCACTTTGGGGGTGGGGAGCACATGTACAACAGTAGAAAAACTTTTAAATTAACTAGGAATAGGGACTTCCCTGGTGGCGCAGTGGTTAAGAATCTGACTGCCGATGCAGGGGAAAGGGGTTCGATCCCTGGTCCGGGAAGATCCCACATGTTGTGGAGCAACTACACCCGTGCGCCACGACTACTGAGCCCACGCACCGCAACTACTGAAGCCCACGCGCCTAGAGCCCGTGCTCTGCAATGAGAGAAGCCACTGCAATGAGAAGTCTGCGCACCGCAATGAAGAGTAGCCCCTGCTCGCTGCAACTAGAGAAAGCCCACGTGCAGCAACAAAGACCCAACGCAGCCAAAATTAAAATAAATTTATAAATTAATTAATTAACTAGGGAAAAACTCAACAAGAAAAAAGTAGATGCTCAATAGCAACAAAAACTATAAAACATACAGAAATAAACAAAAGATTCCTAGAAATTATACAAAAAACCTAGAAGTCTTTGTTGCGGGAGGTAAAAGAAAATCTGAATAAATGAAGAAACATGAACTCCTAGATGAAGAAGTGTATTATTATACAAATATACACTCTCTTCAAATTAATCCACAAATTAAAATGTCAATATTATCTACCTACCTACCTATCTATCTATTTATGGACAAGATAGAATCTAACAAAAATGATCATAGAGTGTATTTTAGGGTACTTGGGTGAAGACAGTCTAGCAGAGGAATTTAAGATGATAAAAGTCTGAATGATGATCACAGTGATACTATCTGGTGGTAACAGTGCAGACTGGATAAACAAACACATAAAACAAAATAGAAAGCTCCAAAATAGGTTCAAGAATATATATAAGAATTTAGTATATGATAAAGGTGGTATTTTGTACTAATGTAGAAAAGGACAGACTGTTCCATAAATACAACTTGAACACTTTGGCTAATCCTTTGGAAAAGAAAATAAGTTAGATATTTACCTTATACCTTAGATTCTATTTTTAAAAATCAATAAACATTCAAACGTTTAAAATGTTATATGTATTAGAAAAAAATATAGTTGGATATCTTGGGGGTAGGGAAGGTCTCTTAAACAATTATACCAAAGATAGAAATCATAAAGGCAAAGACTGATAAATGTAACTACATAAAAATGAAGTTTCTATATGTCAGAAAATACCATAAACCTAAAAGACCTCTGGGCATGATAGAGTAACTGCTATTGGACTAGCCTTCCCACTGTAACCAGAAAACTGGAGAAAACACATGAAACAACTGTTTCCAACCAGGAAGTATAGGACTGTGATTCTTGAGAGAAAGGAAATAAAAGAAGTGAGCCCTATAATTGTCCTTAGCTTTCTGCCGAACCCAAGAAAAGCACAGCTAAGTCTTGCTAAGCCATAGAGCCAGATAGTGGAGTCTGAGGAGGCTAAAACATCTGTAAACTGCAGGACAGATCTGGAGAGAAGAGAACTCCACAGAAAAATAACCTAAGATCTTCGCAGTTTACCTTACATTTAAATCAAACGTTAAGTATTAATGGCTCTGCCAACGATTTAAGACTTTGTGGCTTTGTTAAGACCAGTAAAAAATGTGGGCTGTGTTTTTCAGACAGGATTTCTTTATCTGTATAACTCTCTCACTGACATGGAATGTTGTGTGCCTTTTAAAACTATTGCAAATAGTTCCAATCCCAAGTTTTGGGTTTCCTTGAATATTCACATTCCTTCAAATGTAATTTGAACATGAACAGAGGCTCTGAGATTGATTCAGTACCTATGTGGTATCTGGAAGGCCTAAAGGCCTAAACTCCAATATCAGTGTGTAGTCCATCACCACCACCTGAAGTACAAGACTGTGTCCTCCAATGTGTACTGCATACTTCCAGATGCAGTTTCATCTGGAGTATTACTTATCTTCCACTTGTTGCCCAATGATAACCTTAGTGTTAAGCATTCTAGCTATGTACAATATAGCTCATGTGTCATATACATGATAATACAGGATAAGTCAATGAAGGTATATAAAATGCTATGGAAATACGCCACTATGCAGTGTGATATTATGTGTGAAGGATCTGAATGGAAAGAGTCAAAATAATGTTAACTAGAGATACCATTCTAGTAATTTTGGTTAGTAAAATTTTTTGAAATAAAAATTTTAAAGCAGGGAATAGAGTCCACATGGACTTTGTTACTGGCTCCGGACGCGCAGGCTCAGCAGCCATGGCCCACGGGCCCAGCCGCTCTGCGGCACGCAGGATCCTCCCGGACCAGGGCATGAACCCGTGTCCCCTGCATTGGCAGGCGGACTCCCAACCACTGCGCCACCAGGGAAGGCCCTGTTACTGTTAATTAGAAACAGAGGCAGGTTCGTATCTGGCCAAACCAACACAGTTTTAAACAAAAGTATTATTTTGTGTATAGTACCTGATGGTAGGAAACATCTCATATGTGCCTTCAACTCCATGATGGGTGTCCTTTTAGTATAAAAAATGTGACATTTCTTATCTCATGACACCATTTACCCTTACAGCCCTATTCAGAGGTTTCTTACACTCTCACCCACTGGTTAAGGATGGGGGGAAGACAACGTTCCAGGCTGTCCACTGCTACTACCAAATTATTATTTACTTCCCCTTGGGGAAAAGAAAAAAATCCCTCCTACTTTGAGGCTTGTTCTCTACTATGCCAGAGGTTGAAAACCAGCTGCCTTGGAGCCAGATTTGGCCTGCAGATAGATGTTTTTATTTGGCTTGCACAGTTAAAAAAATTTTTTTAACTATTTGCAAATATGTAAAAATTGGGAAATGTCATACACACAAAAATCCAGACTTTCAGCTTCTCCTGAAAAATTAAGATACCTAGTGACACTGTATACTCATCTCCTTAGGAAAACAATCAGATGTAGTAAAGTACAAGCCTCTTTAGATGGAATATGTACTCTTCCAGTTTACCACAATCCACACCTGGCCCACCTCACTCATTTACATTACTTGCCTGGCCCCTATAGGCCACCTGAGTCTGAGATCTTTGCTCTTCACCTTTACTCACCATCATTAATCTACTCACATTCACCAAGAACTTGCACACCTGGCACAATCTTCTTGGCTCCAAATCTCTCCCCATCATGGTGGGTTACTCTAACATTTACATGTACCACCCATCCAAAATCCTTGCAAATCCTCATGCCAATGGTTCGCACCTCCACTCCAGCCAAACATATCCACGACTATATCCAGAATGTTGTCTTTACTAAAAACTGCTTCACCTCTGAAAGTTTCAATGCCAACATCCTACACTTCCTTATCACAGCCTTGTATCTGTCTAGTTTTTTCATTCTCTCTCTCTGATCTCAAGGAAACTTGCATCCCCATTAACTCCTGTCTCTATCAAGCCTCTCCTGGCTTTAGTTCAAAAACTAAGGCAATGTGTAGCAGTATACTGAAGAAAGCTATAGGATCACTGTCATTTATCTTTCTTCATCAGCAGTTTTACTTGAAGATGGAGGTGAGTGTGGGGGAGGGGGAGGATATAAAATAATTTGGTAAGAAATTTGAAACATGTTAAAGTACAAAGAGATTTCGCCTGATACAAAATCAGTATAAATTTAAAAGATAAAACATGAATTGCCAAAGAAACTTCAAGCTTTTGTAGAGCTGCTTTGGGATACTCCCCCCAAACTAGAGGCTGTGTAGTCATAATTCTCTGCTATAAAGGGACCTTTGGTGACAAAGTTTGAGAAGCTCAACGATCAACTTTTTTTTTTTCTTGCTAACACTGTCAATTCCCGATCTTTGCGACACATCCAAAAACAAAATCCCAATCCTGAATCAATTCTACCATCTGCCTTGTTTCCTCATGTGGTTTGATGAGCACTGACAAGTTACCCAACTGTGCCAATTGATGCTGTTATAAAGATGAATGATCTCCAACTTCAGCTGGACCCTCAAAGGCTGCTCAATATTTCTGAAACGTCTCTAAGTCAGCTCCTTTTCAAATTTCCTACAAGAGATAATTCAAACCCTTATCTACATTTCTCTTCAAATTCTCTCTCCCACCACCTCACCCACTCTTAGCAAAAGACCCCATTTGCTACTTTGCAGAGAAAATGAGAGGCTACTGGGCAGAAACTTTCTCAATGTTTACATTCCCATTCTCATAGGGATCCTATCTTATATTCTTATTTTTCTTCTCTTTCACCTATACAAACATCCCCTCTGTCCAACTGCCTTCGTCCCCTCCAAAACACTGATTACAGTCTTCCGTCTTCCCTTCACGGGCAAATTTCAGTCTCTACTTCTTATTCATTTATATCCTCTGTAGTCTGGCTTTTGATTCTACCACTGCACTGAAATAGCTCTTCTAATGACCGTTCTCTTTGGTCTTCTCCGTAGCACTTGACCTGTTGGCCATTTTCCTCTTCTCTTGGTTTCCAGGACATTACTCTCTTCTGGTTTTCCTTCTTTCATTCTGGTCACTCCTCAGTATTCTCCACCTGATCCCTTAAATGTTGATTTGGTATTTGTCGAGTATATTCTCATCCTACATTCTCTCTTAACAGTGGGTCTTAACTTTTTTGAGTCACATACAACTTTCGTAGTATGATAAAGCTATGGTCTGAAAAACATACAACCATATTTCACCTACAGCATCAGGGGGTTCAAGGAATGTACCCTACTCCCTATTTGAGCTCATCTACTTGTATCTTTATATGCTGATGATTTGAAAAAATATCCATATGTACAAATAGTACAGACTTCTCTTCTGAGCTTTGGACCTCTATATAGCTAACTACCTACTGAAAGTCTTCACTTGGATGTCCTACCTTAATACAATATAGCCCAAATTGAACTCTACCACTTTTCTCCAAAACCACTCCTCCTATATTTTCTATTATTGTCAGCCCTCTGTATCCACAGGTTTTGCAACCATGGAAATCAACCAACTGTAGGTCGAAAATATTTGCAAAAAAAAATTCCAGAAAGTTCCAAAGAGCAAAACTTGATTTTTCTGCACACTGGCAACTATTCACATTGTATTTATAACTACTTACACAGCATTTACATCGTATTGGGTATTGTAGGTAATCTAGAGATGATTTAAAGTATATGGGAGGATGTGTGTAGGTTATATGCAAATACTATGCCATTTTATGTAAGTGCCTTGAACATCTGCAGATTTTGGTATCCATGGGAGTCATGGAACCAATCCCCTGCAGATATCAAGGGACAACTGTATTAGTCAATGACACCACCAGTTTGCCCAAGTCAGAATTCTGAATGTCATCTGACTTATCCATCCTTCCAAAAAACGGAAATTTCTTTATTTTTAATTACAAAAGTATTTCATGCTCAATTAAAAAAATTCAAACACCTAAGTACAAAAAGGTATAAAGTGAAGATTATCCTCCACCTCTCCCTTTAGTAATTTTACTCTATGTCAACAATTGAACAAAATAGTGACTGAGCCCTTTAGATGGGGGATGTGCTCTCCAGTTCATCCATTCCTACTGAGCCTGTTTTACTCATTTATATAAATGTTACCTGTCTGGCCTCCACAGGATCTGAATTTGCAACTCCTTCTGTAAATACTGTTGAGTGATCCAGTTTTCAAGAGTACATATCTTGGATATATTTTGATATCAGCATATGTTAGGTACAGCTTTATTTGTTAGCTAATCTACCATTCTGATGGCTAAACAGTATTCCATCATATAGATGTACTGTAATTTAACTAATTTCCTATTGTTGGATATTTAGAATGTTCCTATATCTTTGCAATTACAAACAATGTTGCAATTACAAACATATGTACATTTGTACGTATGCCTTTGCAAACCTGTGTGGAGTATTCCTTTGAGATGAACTTGCTTCGTCAAAGGGAATACACATTTATAGTCCTCTAAAAAGTTTGTACTGATTTATGTTCTCACCAAGAGCATAAGAGTACTTGGCATCATTTTGAATTCTCCCTCTCCTTTACCCATACCCTCAACTTCCAACCATTTATGAAGGTATCAATCCTACTTCCTCAATATCTCTACCATCTGTCCCCATCTTTCCATTCTTATTGCTACTTAACTTAGTTCAAGCTCTCAGTACTTTTAACTTGGACTGTTGCCAATAGTTTCTTTACTGGTCTCCATATTTCATTTTCCCTCCTATCTATTCTTCAGATAGCTTCCAGAACGATCTTACTAAAATACCTGTTATGGTGGTCTGTCCTTTTAAAGGCATACTAGGCCTTTCATGACTTGGCCCCATCTAACTTTAAAAACTAATCTCTTAACACCAAAACTAGCTCCCACTTTGCACCCTAGCCAAACTCAACTATTTGCACTGCCCTATCCAAGGCACTCTTATCTTTTTAGCATTTGCACTATCTACCTGGAACTTCTTCCCCACCCTTCTCCACTTGACTATTTGTTTGGCACAGCAGGTGCTCACTAAAGAATTAGCTACAATAATCATCATCCTTCAAAATTTAGCTCAAAAATCACCTCCTCATGAAAGAGTTTCCTGCCTTCCATACCAGTAGAAAACGTGGAAAACATACAAAAGATGAAAATGAAGACAACCGTAACCTTACATCTCAGAAATAATCACTTATCACCAGCACGTCTTTTTTCTATGTATCTTTTCTTAAAAGCATAACTGAGATGACATAAAGTTATGTTCTGCTTTTCTCACTTAACATTCTAAGCACTTTTGTCATTAGCTTGTTTTTTTTTTTAACACCTTTATTGGAGTATAATTGCTTTACAATGGTGTTAGTTTCTGTTTTATAACAAAAAAATATAGAACGCTTCATGAATTTGCGTGTCATTCTTGTGCACAGGCCATGCTAATCTTCACTGTATCGCTCCAATTTTAGTATATGTGCTGCCAAAGTGAGCACTGTCATTAGTTTTTAAAATAAGCTTTCAATCTTTACACAGCAATCCATCATACAGGTGGCACAATAACTAGTCATTCCCTTTACATTAACCGTTCAGGTTATTTCTAATTAATATAAATGACATTATCATGAACAGCTTTGTCTGTACCTCTGATTAGGATAGATTATCCTACCACATGCTAAGCACTTACATGCATTATTTTATTTAATCCTCACGATAGCCCTCTGAGGAGGGTATTATTATTTTCCCCATTTTACAGAAAAGAAAGCAGAGTCTAAATTACCTGTCCAAAGTCACAGTGCTATGAAGTGGTGGGGCCAATATTCAAATTCAAGTCTACCTGACTATAAAGTCTGTTCACTTAACGATTTTTAGGCCTCAATGCTGTCAAAGAGCTTTCTAAAAATGTCTAACAATGTTACACTGCCAACAGCATGTGAGAGTACCTGTCTCACTAGCATTTTGAATACTTCCATTAAAAAAGAAATTGAAAAAAAAAAAGAGAAATTGAGCTCATCTTAATAGACAAAAAAATGGTCTGTTTCAATTTGCATTTCTTTGATTACTAGGTACAACTGAATATTCATTTTCTTTTGGTATTTAATTTTTGTCTTCTGTGATTTGTCCGTCTGCCCTCTTCTCATTTCAATTAGCATCTTCTGGGTTTTTCTTGTTGCCTTACATAAGCTCCTCATAAATCTGCCCTCTATCTTCAGGCAGCCATTACCAGGCCAAGCATCCTCTCTGTAACAGTCTTGCTTGCTTATTACTTGTTATACTCATTTTTAGACACCTGTGAGCCTGCCAACTTCTATTACCAGAATTTTGGCTGATTAGCTTTAGGTGTTTTCAGGAGCCAATAATGGAGAAATAAATGACCTGACAGAGGTCATTTCCACTTTCCAATCAGCAATAAGAAGGGCACAAGGGACAACGCAGATTCTTTTAATGCAACCCAGATGGAACAAAAATGGAAGGCTCATCTCCTACAACTTCTCTTGTTTTTAAAAAATTTATTTTATTTATTTCTTTTTGGCTGTGTTGGATCTTCGCTGCTGCACACGGGCTTTTCTCTAGTTGCGGCGAGTGGGGGCTACTCTTCATTGCAGTGTGCGGGCTTCTCACTGCAGTGGCTTCTCTTGTTGCGGAGCATGGGCTCTAGGCGTGTGGGCTTCAGTAGTTGTGGCTCACGGGCTCTAGAGCACAGGCTCAGTAGTTGTGGCGCATGGGCTTAGTTGTTCCGCGGCATGTGGGATCTTCCCGGACCAGGGATCGAACCCGTGTCCCCTGCGTTGGCAGGCGGATTCTCAACCACTGCGCCACCAGGGAAGCCCTCCTACCACTTCTCTTAATGAAATATATAGGTTCTAGTCAAGTACAGTTCCTTGAACTTACCCTGTTCTTTCATTCCTCCATGATATTCTATTCTCTAAACCCAGAATACCCATTTCCTCATCTGTCGTTCTGGTTGTCCCCTCCATCACCTCCTCTTTCTAATTCTCTGTCCCTTCTATCTGGCAAACTTAACAGCCACACTACTTGGGTTCCTGAATATTGTGGAGAAAAGTCATACAATCAGGTAGATTTTTAGCTGAGACCTCAGTATGCTAGGCAATTCTCTCAAATGCCCTTAGCTCCCTCTTCTGTTTTGCTTCAGGAGTTATCTGGGATTGTCATTTTGCTGCCTAATTCTTTCAACGTTTTTCCATTTAGGATAATGTAAAAAGCTCTTAAGTATGACATATGGCATACACCAGGCCCTCTTATGATTTGACACCTGTCTACTTCTCTATATATAACCAGTCATCCATCAACATGTACACTTAACTGCAACCCCAGTAACTTGTTTCTTAAACCCAAGATGCAATTTCAGGTCTCTGTGCCTTCATATATTGCTGTTCTCCCTGCCTAGAACACTTTCTCCTCATTTTTTGGTTAGCAAACTCCATTGATCCTTTAGAACTCAGCTTAAGAAAACTCTCTTCCAGAAAGCTTCCTCTAATCCCACTCTGACTTAGATATCCTGTTCCTGTTTTCCTTTGGCACTCTGTGAATGCATCTAGCATAATACTTAAGTTCTGTAATTTTTCTTTTCTGTTTCCCCAACTAAACTATAACCAATTTGGAGGCAGAGAACATATCTAATTTGACTTTATATTTGTAACATCTATCAGTGCCAGCACATATTAGGTGCTCAACTGATGTTTACTTAAGTGAGCCATTCAAAACTTAACTGTATTAACTTGTTTATGAAGCCTTCCCTAGGTGAAGGTGTTCCTTCCTCTCCTCTAGGGCACTTTGTACATCCTTCTAATATAGCCCATGCCAAGCTGCATTTTAACTGTTTCTCTTCATTGACCTGAGGACAATGATGTCTTTCCCACTGGTAGATTAAGTAGCTAGCACAGCACCTGAGATACATTATGCAATCATTTCATATATTGAGCAAAAACTCCATGCTCTGAGGAAGCACACCATGGTCTATATTTAACACATTTCCCTAAGCTCCATCTAAGGGCCTGGGGCATAGGTGAGTTTTTACATCTCATGGAAAGCAGTGATGGCCCAAAGTAATATCCATTTGATTTTTATTCTCATCTCATTTTTTGGTGCTTTCCAAAGTTTAGAAAATAAATATACGTTGTTTTTTCATCATTAAATGTTATTAGCAAACTTTACAGAACACACTAAAGTACGTGCCTGTTTTAAAAAAAATGCAGAGTAAGTCACATGACTGATTCTGCTATCATGGCTCAAGGCTACTTTATGCACTTAAATTTTAATAATGCTAACTAATGTTGGATGGATATATTGATGGAAAGAGTAAAAAAGGAGAAATACCCACCATTGTATTTAACACTGTTGGCCAGAATAAGGTTGACATCGTCTAGAAAGCTCTCCCGACTCTGATACTTGTGCTTGGAGATATTCTGTAATTAAAAGAATCAGGAACTCAGATACACAAAGTTACTTGATTCCCAAAAGACATTTTAGACCAAATCACTCACCTTACGTATGGTCTCTAAATCCATTGGACTGACAATCACTTTGTAATAATCTGGAACAAACTTCTTATTAACTGGGTGATGAAATGGCCAAGACTAGCAAAAAGAAAGCATGAGAAATTAAATGGAAACCATTCTTTATACCAGAGATTCTCCAACTTCACTGGGTCACAAATATTCTTAAGACTCCGACAAAAGCTATGGACCCTTTTCCCAGAAAGACACATAATCATACAAAACTCTGCATATAATTTAAGGGGATTCCTTTATGGGTTCATGTGCCCTGGTAGGGTAAGGACCCCTGCTCTATATTCACAATTAAAATCTCTCATTCCCTTGTCCCATGCAGAACGTTTATAGCAGGGGTCCCCAACCCTTGGGCCATGGACCGGTACCAGCCTGTGGCCTGTTAGGAACCGGGCCGCACAACAAGAGGTGAGTGGTGGGCAGGCGAGCGAGCGAGTGAAGCTTCATCTGTATTTACAGCCGTTCCCCATCGCTCCCATTACCGCCTGAGCTCGACTCCTGTCAGATCAGCAGTGGCATTAGATTCTCACAGGAGTGTGAACCCTACTGGGAACTGGCACATGTGAGGAATCTAGGTTGCTGCTCCTGATGAGAATCTAATGCCTGATGATCTGAGGTGGAGCTGAGGTGATAATGCTAGCGCTGGGGAGTGGCTGCAAATACAGATTAGCAGATGATAATTAATGATAATTAGCAGAGAGGTTTGACTGCACAAGAGACCATAATAAATCAATTGCTTGCAGACGCATATCAAAACCCTATCAGTGAGTGGCAAGTGAAAACAAGCTCAGGCCTCCCACTAATTCTGCATCATGGTGAGTTGTGTAATTATTTCATTATACATTACAATGTAATAATAGAAATAAAATGCACAATAAATGTGCTTGAATCATCCCGAACCCATCCCCCACCCACCATCCGTGGAAAAATTGTCTTCCACGAAACCGGTCCCTGGTGCCAGAAAGATTGGGGACCGCTGGTTTATAGCGTTACTGCATACACAACATATGCCTACAACACAAAAGGAAACTCAGTTCAGAATTTCCTAGGGAGGATCATTACAAAATGATACAAAGAATCAACATGGTACCCCTGCCATAACGTTGCAAGACAAAAAATGAAACAAAAAACAACAAATGCAGGACTTCCGTGGTGGCACAGTGGTTAAGAATCTGCCTGCCAATGCAGGGGACATGGGTTTGAGCCCTGATCTGGGAAGATCCTACATGCCTCGGAGCAACTAAGCCCGTGAGCCACAAGTACCAAGCCTGCACTCTAGGGCCTGCGTGCCACAACTACTGAGCCCGTGTGCCGCAACTACTGAAGCCCGCACGCCTAGAGCCTGTGCTCCACAAGAGAAGCCACTGCAATGAGAAGCCTGCATGCTGCAACAAGGAGTAGCCCCCGCTCACCGCAACTAGAGAAAGCCCAGGCGCAGCAGCAAAGACCCAACGCAACCAAAAATAAATAAAGAAAGAAAAGAAAAGAAAAAAAAAAAAGACAACGAATGCTGGGTAATTATCAAACTCTCATTTGTTAAGAAGCACCTCTAAATCCAAAACCTCCCATTAGCTGGCATCCTAACTTCTCTCCAGGGCTATTCAGGAGCATTAAAATACTGAATGTCAACAACAGGTATAAAGAACCTCTCTATATCACAGATTCCTGGCCTCTTTGATTTCAACGATAATGCACTCATAGAGCAAAATGGTTTCTTTTTAAAATTACATACCAGTTTGAATTGACAAACACCACACTCCAGACTCCCCAACATACACATGCACACATCCTTTCACCCTTTCCTCTCCCCTGTATTATCCTCACAATATTTAACACACAGACCACTTACATCTGGAACTGCCATCATTTTCTGGGTGACAATGTTGTCCAGAATAAAAGAAAATGCCACTTGGTCATCATCATCCAGCAAGGGGTTGATAGCTTTCTCTAAACGAGCCAATTTGTCTTCTTTCTAACATGAAACAAAGCAAAGGAAAGGCAGAGGTTTCCCTGAGGTATAATCACCATAGAGTATTAAGGATAATTTAAGGTTCAGTTGTCTATTGCCCTTGTCCCAAAAAGTCTAACTTTGAACTGTGGCCTATTCAGTTCCAGACAAAAAGTCCAGATAAGAGAAATAATATTCCAATAAAAGGATCAAAAGAGATGTACTGACCAATTCCTTTAGGTATTCTATCTTCTATTCTTGTAGATCATCAAAAATATACATCCCTGGGCATCAATAGCTTAGGTCCCACAACAAAAACATCTTCACCAAATTAAGTTTTAATATTAGACTGCTTTTGCCGTAAAACTATTGCTGAAAACACTGAACACATTATTGTTGAGTAGTGACTTTTGTGTAAGGGAATCTAACCCAACAAATTCATTTTAGACTATACTAGGAAAAAGTTTGTGTGTCAACTGCTCCATATCCTCATCCACTAAAACTCAGTCTTTTGTTTTTTTAAGTCTTTAAATTTTAGTCTTTCTAAGGGAGGTATGCAGTGCTAACTAATCATGGTTTAAATTTGTATCTCCCCAATGATCAATCAAGTTGAGAATCTTTTCATGTTTACCGGCCATTTGGTTATCCTCTTTTATGAAATTTCTACTACAATATTAACATCATCATACTTATATTTTTTAAGCCTATTAAGGTACCATTTTTTTTTGTTGTTAAGAAGATGAAATACAGATAGATTATCTTTTAAAAATTAAAATTTCTCCCTGCCAAAACAGTCTCTTAGCTTCAGCTGACTTCCTGGGAAGTCAATTTCCTAAGAGTTATATGGATTTTATATTTTAATCGCAGCCCTACTATTTAATAGCCATGATGCCCAAGACAAATTAGTTTCTTCTGTGGACCTCAGTCTTTCCATCTACAAAAGGGAGGGATTAGACTACATGATTTCTAAGGTCCCCTCCAGACTCTAACGTACAAAAGACCTGCTACTCCCTCATTTCTCTACTCTTCCTTCTGTTACATTCCCTACTTCCTCAATACTGGTACCTGCCAGCTTCATTCTACTGCTTTTCTCTCATTTTAAATGTCTTACCTCTTTAAGTTTTTCATCACAGAGATCCAGCATGGATTGAGAGATCTGGGTCAATGAGTGCTTCGGCCCTAGATTACAGAGGAACATTAAAAGAGATGGGACCACTAAAAATGGGAGGCAAGGGCTTCCCTGGTGGCACAGTGGTTGAGAGTCTGCCTGCCGATGCAGGGGACACGGGTTTGTGCCCCAGTCCAGGAAGATCCCACATGCCGCGGAGCGGCTAAGCCCGTGAGCCATGGCCGATGAGCCTGCGCGTCCGCAACAGGAGAGGCCACAACAGTGAGAGGCCCGCGTACCGCAAAAAAAAAAAAAAAAAAGGGGGGGGGGGAGGCAAGAGCTACCAACACCTCTCCAGACTTTTAACTCATTTACTTAATCACCTAATATGTGCCAGGCACCAGCCTAGCTGCTGGGTTAGACAGATGTATCAGTCTTATCTCCATTTTTCAGTGCCTAACACATAGCAGATGCACAATATGGATGAATAAACTAATTTTAACTCTCTCCCTTATTTGTGTATATCCATACATAGCGGTACTACTGTCGATACTGCTGCCTTTAATACCTTGAAAATAAAACTATGGATGGGGAATGACAATTTGTTTAAGGATGGCTAAGGAGACCAATGAATGATTTATAATTTTTCCAGACTCAGCATACAAAATTTGTGACTGCAATTTTTGTTTGCAGAACTCATGGTTTGTGATGCCCACCCAACATACGGCTAATCCAAAGCCTTTGTCAGAAAAGAATCTCCACCCCACCTCAGACTATTACTTTAGTTTCCCTGAAATCCATAACAAGAACTTCACAGAATCCTCCAACTATCTCCTACATTCCCTGCTTATTACCCTAATTTAAGCTCATCATAGGGATAGTGAAAACATTTTCATGTAAAAAAACAGTAATTCTGGCTACTTCCTTTCAGTATACTTTCTTATCTTCCTCTGTCAATTCTTTTGTGTAAGTGCTCCCCAGAGCCTAAAACTCAGCTCTTTTCTCAACTACTTATTAATTTATTAACAGGGATTTGTTTATTCATTCAACAACTGTTTAATGACTGTCTGTGATGTGTTCAATATTGAGAATAAAGGGAAAATAAGACACAGTCCCTACCTTAGAGAGTTCTTGGTTTAGTCAAAGAAAATGATATGAAAATAAAACATTGCACGACAGGGTGTAAGTGCTTTAAGTATCTACAGATGAAATGATATGACGTCTGGAAATACAGGCTAAACAATGAACAAGACTGGCCATATATGCTGGTGATTGTGGAACTGGGTGAATAGGTGCACTGAAGTTTATTTACTTTCTCTCTACTTCTGTATATGCCTAACAATTTCCATAATAAAGTTTTAAAAAAGTGAGTGTAAGTGCAAATAGAGGAATACACTGATTACTATGAACTGTGGAGGGGTTGCAACGTGTTTTAAGTTGTTTTACAACAATTAAATCTGAGTACCAGGGAGGAGTAGGGAAGGCTTGTTGTGAATGACAATCGAGCAGTGTTATTAAACAAGAGAAGTCTATCAGGTAGACAGTAGGGTTGAAAAACATTCCAGAGAGAGGAAAAGTATGCAAAAACATGTTAAGTAAGCAAATTCATGGAAACACGAAACAATACATTTCACAACAGGAATCACAAGTAGTTTGGTACAACTGGAATACAGGTAGGTATGTGTGGAGGAGAAATAGGAAATGGAACTTGGAAAGGCAAGAAGGGACATATTACAATGGTCTCATAGGAGATACAAAGGCACTGGAGATTTTAAGCTAGAGAGTAATTTTTCAAATTTGTGTATCAGAAAAAAATACCCTGTCAACAGTGTGAAGAATTAATAAGGCAAGCAGCAGAGAGAAAGTCTGGAAGCTATTGCAAGAGGTCAAACAAGAGACGACAAGGGCTTCAACTAAGATAGTAGCAATGGAGACCAAAAGGAAGGGGATGTATTCCAGCAAAATTTAGAAGGTACAATTTATGCAACTTAGTGATCTATGAGTATAGGGCAGGGAGAGTGGAATAACAATGGCCAACATTTCTAGGTTGTACAACTAGATGGACAGCAATACTAGCAATGGTGGCACTACTACTGTTATTACTATTATCAGCATTTGGGTATGAGGAAGAAGGAAGATTTTGAGTTAGAGGGGGATGTGGAGAAAGTCATAACTTAGATTTCCAAATTTTTACGAACACTGCCACCTAAATGACCCACAAGTACCTCAAGCTCTGTATTTCCAAAGTCAACTCTTACCTTCCCATTCCCCTTCCAAGCTGATTTTTGTTTACGCATTTATCCTCGTCACCTTGAATGACAGTTGGGACTAATAAATTTATTATTCCTTTGTATGTGTCTGGTACTCTGCTACGCCCTCGGAATACAAAGATGAATAGTCTCTCTAGGACGTCACAAAGTGATGGGAAAATCAGATATATGAACAATTATATATAACACATAAGAGCTATAAAACTTGATTTAATTGTGTTAGGGGGGCACAGAGGATTGAAAAAATGGGTACTTTGGGCAATCTGAATAAGTCTTTATGAAGAGATGATATGAGTTGGTCTGGAAATATGAATGGAAATGGAATAAAGGGCACTCTGCAGACAAAGGGCAAAGACTGTACAAAGACATGGTATAGGATATTTAGTTAAATACAACACTGAGCATAGCCAGAGTCTCTATCTATAGTAGGTCTGGGAGCCAGTCTCTAGATGAGACTAGATAAATGGGTCAGGCCTGCTTGTGAAACGTATTAAAATCTAGGTACTACTATTGTCCCATGTGTACAGGTAAGAAAACTGAAGAGGCTATGAGAGGTTAAATAAGTTGTCTAGGGGCTTCTCTGGTGGCGCAGTTGTTGACAGTCCGCCTGCCAATGCAGGGGACACGGGTTTATGCCCCTGTCCGGGAGGACCCCGCGTGCCGCGGAGCAGCTGGGCCCGTGAGCCATGGCTGCTGAGCCTGCGCTCCGCAACGGGAGGGGCCGCGGCAGTGAGAGGCCTGTGTACCGCGCAAAAAAAAAAAAAAAAAAAAAAGGTTGTCTAAGGTAACTCAATTAGTAAGTGGCAGAGCCATAGTTCATACTCTATCTGTAACCTTAATCCCTACACTAAGGATACAACTGGAAACCAGAAAACTTTATCCTCTACATGCAGAAGCTATACTGTTTCTTGAACTCTTTAAGACTCAGAAAACAGATTTCTTCCTCCTTGCCTTTCCAGCTTTTGAGCAAAATAGACATATAACAGCCCCTATAACAGATGTGTAGACCAAATCAAAGACAAATATAGTCAACAAGCATATACTCTGCGGGGGTTCCATCCACACTGAATGCCTCTCCCTTCTATTTACTTATAGGCTCACTCCTATCTCTCACTGCTTCTCCTGCAATTGTTTCATTTCAACAGATTCTCTAAATTCTCTAGAGGATACATAAAAAAGTGGGAATACAAAGAAGCAATACTTATTAAATGATTAAAATGTACATTACCTGATTTTCATAACCCCAAAATGCACTAATACATTGTAGGTCCTTTCAATCAGTCCAATCTAGTCTAAATTTAGGACTAATAAGGGATAAATAAGGATCTGAAAGGTGACCTTTGCAGTCAAAGAAGAGGTGATTCTTACCATTGTAGGTTGCACTATTTTTCACAATTAGCTCCAAATGCTCTCTGAACTCTTCCCGAGATGGGTAGAGGCGTTTACGCACATTTTCACGGAGCGTTTGTAAGTCCATTGGTCGGGTGATAATTTTGTAGTAGTCCTTTACAACCTTTGCATTGACTGGAGTGTGGAAAGGGTACGTCTGTGCAAACAAGAGCCAGCACCATCCATGAGCAAAGAACAACTGCCAGACCAATTCTTCAAGACTCTCTCACATCTTACCTCTACCTGGCCGTCAACTCTCAAAGGAATCTCTAGATGGAGCAGGTCTGTTTCCTCTACTAAACTGTTAAAAAATAAATGAAAAACTATATCCCAAAGAATCAGGAGTTCCAGGTTCCTAGGACTATACTCTACTGCCATCTATCTGAAATCACACAGAACAGCCTTGCCATCCATACTGTAGATCTGAATGAAATGAACTCACATTTGGAAGATCTCTCATGTCATTGATGATAGACTCCAAAATGGATGACAATGTCACCATGGGGTCTGTCCGGCGCCGGTGAATGGACTTATGAGGTCTCTAAGGAAAAACAAATCAGAATGCTTCTTTAGATTAAAAATAAATAAATAAACGCCAATACATATATATTTTGGAAACCCTGTAATGCACAGTACACGTAATTCTCAGGGCAAGGCCAAAGGGAGAATCTAAGGCTATATCAGGGCCATGGCTTAGAGGGCTGGGGGAATTAATGAGAACCCTATGTGGTCAGAAAGCAGCAATGCCAATACTCACATTTAAATAGTCACAGTGAACAGTGGTTCCAACTCGCCGTTTCTTCTTGGGAGGAAGTTGCTGCTTAGGGAACTTGAGAACCAGAGATTTTCTGCGAACCTCATCTGCACTGCAATCAATAACACTTTCATAGTGTGCAGTCCCTATTTCTAGTCCCCAGAAAAAAAGCAACTACAATGAAAAAGTCCAAAGTACCTGAGCATGAGCCTGGGGAGGAAAAAGCCAAACCAAAGGCCAGACATCCACATTCTAAGGCTCAGATCAGGCAAGGCCTCATAGGATCTCCAAATTAATAAAAAACTAGGCAAGCCACAACTTCACCTCAGTTTCCTATTTGGAAGATAAGGGAACTAGGCTAAAGGAATTTCAAGAATCCTCCCAGCTCCAACATTCTATCTTTGGGTTAAAGGGCTAGGAAATTTAACTTACTCAGAATAGAAACAAGGAAGAAATTAAAGCAGGTTTGAAAAGAAAAACTAATTTGAGTCTCCCTCAATCATTAAAAGCCCATCCACCTTTTTCCTTTCCATCATATGGGATCAAGATACTACATTTTCCTTTTCTAATGTGCTTCAAAACATGACTACTATAGATATTGATAAATTAAATTAACGATGGAAAACAACCCTCAAATCTAAACAGAAACAGAAACAAATGAATATAACTGCATATCAAATTAAAAATTATATACTCAAAAAAGAATTCAAATATATTTTGAATAGAATACCCTGACTGTACAACTTCAGCGGCATATAATCCAAGGACAACTAATTACAGAAAACACCTTGAACCTACTGTACAGATTTGCTGTTGGTGGTAGTATTGGTATTGTAATTCTCAAACTATTTTGTAAATATCATAGGACAGAGCAAGATGTTGGGAACCAAAGAAAGGATACAAATATGAAACGGAGGAAGATGAGGAAGAAGCTGTAGATACAATTTGAATTGGAGGTATTGATATGAAGTTGTGATTTACAATGTATGTATATTTCCTAGTTCTGCCTACTAAGAGCCTAGAAGCAATGACATCCCAGTGGCAATGAGCATACCTAACACCTAGATATTGTTTTCTAAATACCATTCTCCAATAAAAGGAACCAGGAATCCCTGAGAAATGGCTGATTCTGGGTCTGGGACAGGGAAATTTCAAGGATAGCCTGGAACATCTTGTGCCAAAAAGCAAAGAAGTTTTCAAAATTTATAGTGTCATTTCCAAAGGACACAGGTCAGGCCTGAAGGGATCAAATTTGGGACAATCTGGCCATCAAAATTAATAATGATGTTAATAGATTTTAATATATTAAAGTTTCCAAAAGAAAGAATTTCAGAATCTATAGTAATACCCAAACAAAAAAGGGAGGGGGAAGCTCTTTACAGAATGCCAGTTAACGTAGAAAGAATGAAAAGAATTAGAAAAACCACCATTAAGCAACCCCCAATGTAATAACTGAGTTATCAGGTAATGATCATCAATGGATGTTAAAACTATTGAGAGAAAGATTGTTAGCAGGATAGACTGCAGTCCCTAGTGACACCCTGAAGGCAGCCTCTGAGCAGAGGACCCAGCTGAGCTGTGCCCAGACTCCTGACCCACAGAAACTGTGAGATAATAAATGTATGTTGTTTCAAGCTACTGGAAAAAAAAAAAAGGGACTTCCCTGGTGGTGCAGTGGTTAAGAATCCATCTGTCAATGCAGGGGACACGGGTTTGATCCCCGGTCCGGGAAGATCCCACATGCTGCAGAGCAACTAAGCCCAAGAGCCACAACTACTACTGAGCCTGCATGCCACAACTATTGAAGCCCACGCACCCTAGAGCCCATGTGCCACAACTACTGAGCCCGCATGCTGCAACTACTGAAGCCTGCAAGCCTAGAGCCTGTGCTCCGCAATAAGAGAAGCCACTGCAACAAGAAGCCCACGCACCGCAATGAAGAGTAGCCCCCACTTGCCACAACTAGAGAAAGCCCACGTGCAGCAATGGAGACACAACACAGTCAAAAAAAAATTTTAAAAAACCCAGGATATTCACCCACATATTAATCACAATGGAAAAAACATACCTTTATTATAGAGGAATCTGAAGATTAACACTTTAATAAGATAATCAAAATACTGAGAAAACCTGACGTTATCTGCTTCCTGATGTGGTGCAGTAAGTACATAATACCACCTATGTTGTAATCTTGCCAAAGACATTTACTCTGAATATAATCAATGCGAAAACAGACAAATCCAGAATGTGGAATGTTTTATGAGACCATTGGCCTGGACTCTTCAAAACATTCAAAGTCATGAAAACCAAAAAGGTGGGGAGGACAGTTGTAGATTAAGAGAGACTCAAAATACTTAATGTTTGAACTGGAACTGGATCCTGAAGGGGGGTGAGGGGCAGGCAATAAAGGACATTGACACAACTGGGGAAATTTGAATAAGGACTGAATATTAGATCCTATTGAATTAATGTTAATTTTCTTACGTGTAGTAATAGTATCATGTTTGCCACATCTTTATTCTTTATGTGTGCTAAAGAATCTGAGTGAAATGCCATGATGCCTAAAACTTCCAAATGTTTCAGCAGAAAGAAAATGTTTTAGATATATAAAGATGAAACAAATGTGACAAATGTTAACAGCTGGTGAATTAAGAGGAACAACAAACTTTATTATTCCTTCAGCTTTTCTGTAGGTTTGCAATTTTCAAACTAAAAATTTAGGGGAGAATTTGTTTTATTTAAAAACTTTTCTACTTGATTATCAAATTCTCTGAGGGCAAGAGACAGATAAGTATAAGCATAGTTTGTCTCCTTAATCTTTCTGGATGGTCCATTATCAGAACATCTGAGATCAGGGACCTTACAAATATTGCAAGTGCCTGGAAGTAGAATGGGAAGAGCATCTACTATATGCCAGGCACTATATTACATTTTTTATACAGTCTCCCTCATTTTACCTTCATAGCTACCGTTGTAAGGGTGATTTTATTTTCTAAATAAGTAAACTAAGACTCAGAAAAGTTAGGTAGCATGCCCAAGGGCAAGTGGTGGAGCTTAATGAGTGCTTCACAAGACTAATTTTCATTACTGGCAACAATTAGTGAGGAAAACCCATCAAAGTTCCTATGTCCTCAGTTCCACTTCAGAGAACACATCACATCCACCCCTGCCACCCATGAGATACCACCAACAGATCTCTCCCACCTGCTATCTCTTACCTCTCAATTAGCTGTTTCCCTAAGACAATCTTGGTCCCTTCAACCTTGATAAGCTCTTCATTATCATTATGAATGACTGTCTTTTCCAACTCTTCCTCCTGCTCCTCTGTCATGGCAACAGGGTTGGAAGGTGGGGCATTTGTTTGATAATAAAGGGGGCAGAATTTGTTTGTTCTCATGTGCCCAATGGCACCACAAGCCCCACATTTCAGCTGCAAAAGGAAAAGTACCAACATGTCAGAGGTAAGCAGGCTTCTTCCTGTTAGCTTTAAGAAATATATAGAAGGTAGAAAAGAAACAAAGGCAGGCCCAGAAATTTTATTCTAACAGAATCGTTATACGCCTTTCAACCAGAAGGCACTAGACAAAAGTGCATGTATGGAAATGACACATTAAAAACAAAATGAAATCCAGAGACTGAACATTACTTTAAAAACCAAGTGAGGGAGAAAAGAGAGCGGATTTCTACCCCCAATTTAAGTTGTAAACTATGAAAATATTAAATATGCATAAGAAAGGCTACTGGAAGCCCAAGGCTGCATTCAGCCTCACAGGCAGCCAGCATGGGTGTATTCCCAGCCTCAAGGAAAAGGCTTAATAAT
The DNA here is from genome assembly GCF_963924675.1 of Phocoena phocoena. NCBI lineage: Eukaryota > Metazoa > Chordata > Mammalia > Artiodactyla > Phocoenidae > Phocoena > Phocoena phocoena. The sequence goes on along the minus strand of NC_089240.1, from coordinate 60,659,766 downwards.
ACCAAGTCTCCGGGAATTCCCTGGTGGTCCAGTGGTTAGGACTCCATGCTCTCATTGCAGAGGGCCTGGGTTCAACCCCTGGTCAGGGAACTAAGATCCCACAAGCCGTGCAGTGTGGCAAAAAACCCCAAAAAACAAAAAGCCCAAGTCTCCATCTTACTTTTGCAACTGCCCTCAGTTTCATCTGTAAAATGGATCAATACTGTATCATACAATACTTACATAATATCACATGGAAGAAAGAAACATTAAAATACTTAATGACCTCAGTACGTGTTAATAGCAGTTCCCATTTGTTGAGAATTTTAGTTTATAAAGTGCTTCCCATGCATTATATACTTTAATACAACACCAGTGTGAGATAGGTATCATTTTATACAAGTGAAAACAGGTTTGGAGAGGTTACGGTCACAGAGTTACTAAATGGCAGAACAAGAACCTGAACCCAGATCTTCTGTTTCCGAGTCCATGGCTCTTTCCACTGTACCACAGTTACCTCATTTTGTGATGCACGTTACAGTTACACTGCACAGTAATATCTGGAATCCCACCTAAATTATGCAAAGCAACCTGGATTGTATGATTTTTTCTGTTGCTTTTTAATACGTGCAATTGAAAAACAAGATGTGTTCATATATGTACATACATGTACATGTTAAAATCCACCACGCCTATCTCAACTCACAGAAAATATTTCTAATGGATGAAGTATAAATGACACCCAAAGACACCAGATCAAGTCTGGTGTTGTCAGTACTAGTCACAATAGTACTAATAACACCCAAGTGGCCACATCAATTCAAACTAGTTTTCCACAATACTGCCCTCATTCCCAGTAAGGGAGGATGCCAAAAGTTAAAGGAAAAGGTATGCTTTCTTAGTTATGATCACACCACATACACTTACTTTTAGGTCAGGACGCTCCTTCATTTTTTTGGGCTTCTTCTCAGGAGGACCCTTAAGCTTCTCCTTTTCCTGGTTTCGCTTAAGCCGCCTCAGTTGCTCTTGAATCCTCCGCCGTTCTTTTCGCATCTCTTCTCGATGCTGCTCATCAAAAAGGGCAAATTTGCGACTAAATGATGGGGAAAAAAAAAAATCACAGATCCATAAGCAAACTTAAACCAAGAACACTGTCCTGATAGCAAACATCTCAGGAATAAGGTAATCCATCAATAATGAAACAAAAGGGGCTACCTGGCATCCCCATCTAACCTGCTCATCATTCTTCCACGTGCAGAGAGGCACCTCTCTCAGAATGAGGAGCCCTGAGGAGTCCCTAAGATTTTTGCCAACCAACCAATGAAAATACAAAGGACCCAGTGGAACTAAAAACATGCCTTTATTTTGCAGCAAATTTGGAATTCTCCCCATGATTTGGCTTTGTTCAAACCCAAAGTTCTAAAGGCAAAATGGTTCCCAATTAAAACAGACTTCCAGGGACAACTGTGCAGAATCCTGTCACTAAAACTCAAGCATCGGGAGGAACCAAGATGGCGGAGTAGAAGGACGTGCTCTCACTCCCTCTTGTGAGAACACCAGAATCACAACTAGCTGCTGCTGGACAATCATCAACAGGAAGACAGTGGAACTCACCAAAAAAGATACCCCACATCCAAAGACAAAGAAGAAGCCACAATGAGACAGTAGGAGGGGCGCAACCACAGTAAAATCAAATCCCATAACTGGTGGGTGGGCGACTCACAGACTGGCAAACACTTATACCACAGAAGTCAACCCACTGGAGCAAAGGTTCTGAGCCCCATGTCAGGCTTCCCAACCTGGGGGTCCAGCAATGGGAGGAGGAATTCCTAGAGAATCAGACTTTGAAGCCTAGTGGGAATTGATTGCAGGACTTTGACAGGACTGGGGGAAAGAGAGACTCCAATTTTGGAGGGCACACACAAAGTAGTGTGTGCATTGGGACCCATGGGAAGGAGCAGTGACTCCAAGGGAGGCTGAACCAGACCTACCTGCTAGCATTGGAGGGTCTCCTGCAGAGGCGGGGGGTGGGGGTGGCTGTGGCTCACCGTGGGGACAAGGACAGTGGCAGCAGAAGTTCTGGGAAGTACTCCTTGGTGTGAGCCCTCCCAGAGTCTGTCATTAGCCCCACCAAAGAGCCCAGGTATGCTCCACTGTTGGGTTGCCTCAGGCCAAACAACCAACAAGGAGGGAACACAATCTCACCCATCAACAGTCAAGTGGATTAAAGTTTTACTAAGCTCTGCCCACCAGAGCAACAGTCAGCTCTACCCACCACAGTCCCTCACATCAAGCGGATTAAAGTTTTACTAAGCTCTGCCCACCAGAGCAACAGTCAGCTCTACCCACCAACAGTCCCTCCCATCAAGCCTCTTAGATAGCCTCATCCCCCAGAGGGCAGACAGCAGAAGAAGGAAGAACTACAATCCTGCAGCCTGTGGCACAAAAACCACATTCACAGAAAGGAAGACAAGATGAAAAGGCAGAGGGCTAATACCAGATAAAGGAACAAGATAAAACGCCAGAAAAACAACTAAATGATGTTGAGATAGGCAACTTTCCGGAAAAAGAATTCAGATAGTGAAGATGATCCAGGACCTCAGAAAAAGAATGGAGGCAAAGATTGAGAAGATGCAAGAAATGTTTAACAAAGACCTAGAAGAAGTAAAGAACAAACAGAGATGAACAATACAATAACTGAAATGAAAAATATACTAGAAGGAATCCATAGCAGAATAACTGAGGCAGAAGAACGGATAAGTGACCTGGAGACAGAATGGTGAAATTCAGTGCTGCAGAACAGAGTAAAGAAAAGAGAATGAAAAGAAATGAAGACAGCCTTAACAGACCTCTGGGACAACATTAAACGCAACAACATTCGCATTATAGGGGTCCCAGAAGGAGAAGAGAGAGAGAAAGGACCCGAGAAGATATCTGAAGAGATTATAGTCGAAAACTTCCCTAACACGGGAAAGGAAATAGCCACCCAAGTCCAGGAAGCGCAGAAAGTCTCATACAGGATAAACCCAAGGAGACACACGTCAAAACACATAGTAATCAAACTGGCAAAAATTAAAGACAAAGAAAAATTATTGAAAGCAGCAAGGGAAAAACAACAAATAAAATACAAGGGAACTCCCATAAGGTTAACAGCTGATTTCTCAGCAGAAACTCTACAAGCCAGAAGGCAGTGGCATGATATACTTAAAGTGATGATAGGGAAGAAACTACAACCAAGATTACTCTATGCAGCAAGGATCTCATTCAGATTCCATGGAGAAATCAAAAGCTTTACAGACAAGCAAAAGCTAAGAGAATTCAGCACCACCAAACCAGCTCTACAACAACTGCTCAAGGAACTTCTCCGAGTGGGAAACACAAGAGAAGAAAAGGACCTACAAAAACAAACCCAAAACAATTTTAGAAACTGGTCATAGGAACATACATATCGATAATTACCTTAAAAGTGAATGGATTAAATGCTCCAACCAAAAGACACAGGCTTGCTGAATGGATACAAAAACAAGACCCATATATATGCTGTCTAGAAGAGACCCACTTCAGACCTAGGGACACATACAGACTGAAAGTGAGGGGATGGAAAAAGATATTCCATGAAAATGGAAATCAAAAGAAAGCTAGAGTAGCTAACTCATATCAGAAAAAATAGACTTTAAAATAAAGAATATTACAAGAGAAAGGAAGGACACTACATAATGATCAAGGGATCAATCCAAGAAGATATAACAATTATAAATATATATACACCCAACATAGGAGCGCTCTAAATACATAAGGCAACTGCTAACAGCTATAAAAGAGGAAATTGACAGTAACACAATAACAGTGGGGGACTTTAACACCTCACTTACACCAGTGGACAGATCATCGAAAATGAAAATAAACAAAGAAACAGAAGCTTTAAATGATATTTATAGGACATTCCATCCAAAAACAGCAGATTACATTTCTTCTCAAGGGCTCATGGAACATTCTCCAGGACAGATCACACCTTGGGTCACAAATCAAGTCTCAGTAAATTTAAGAAAACTGAAATCATATAAAGCATCTTTTCTGACCACAACGCTATGAGATTAGAAATGAATTACAGGGAAAAAAATGTAAAAAACACAAACACACGGAGGCTAAACAATACGTTGCTAAATAACCAAGAGATCACTGAAGAAATCAAAGAGGACATCAAAAAATAACTAGAGACAAATGACAATGAAAACACGATGATCCAAAAATCTATGGGATGCAGCAAAAGCAGTCCTAAGAGGGAAGTTTATAGCTATACAAGCCTACCTCAAGAAACAAAAATCTCAAGTAAACAATCTAACATTACACCTAAAGGAACTAGAGAAAGAAGAACAAACAAAATCCAAAATTAGCGGAAGGAAAGAAATCATAAAGAGCAGAGCAGAAGTAAATGAAATAGAAACAAAGAAAACAATAGCAAAGATCAATAAAACTAAAACTGGTTCTTTGAGAAGATAAACAAAATTGATAAACCATTAGCCAGACTCATCAAGAAAAAGAAAGAGAGGACTCAAATCAATAAAATTAGAAATGAAAAAGAAGAAGTTACAACAGACACCGCAAAAATACAAAGCACTCTAAGAGACTACTACAAGCAACTCTATGCCAATAAAATGGACAACCTGGAAGAAATGGACAAATTCTTAGAAAGGTATAACCTTCCAAGACTGAACCAGGAAGAAAGAGAAAATATGAACAGACTAATCACAAGTAATGAAATTGAAACTGTGATTAAAAATCTTCCAACAAACAAAAGTCCAGGACCAGATGGCTTCACAGGTGAATTCTATCAAAAATTTAGAGAAGAGCTAACACCCATCCTTCTCAAACTCTTCCAAAAAATTGCAGAGGAAGAACACTCCCAAACTCATTCTATGAGGCCACCATCACCCCGACACCAAAACCAGACAAAGGTACTACAAAAAAAGAAAATAACAGACCAATATCACTGATGAATATAGATGAAAAAATCCTCAACAAAATACTAGCAACAGAATCCACAAGACATTAAAAGGATCATACACCATGATCAAGTGGGATTTATCCCAGGGATGCAAGGATTCTTCAATATACACAAATCAACCGATGTGATACACCATATTAACAAACTGAAGAATAAAAACCATATGATCAAAAAAAAAAAAATTGTAAAAAAAAAAAAACCATATGATCATCTCAACAGATACAGAAAAAGCTTTTGACAAAATTCAACACCAATTTATGATAAAAACTCTCTAGAAAGTGGGCATAGAGGGAACCTACCTCAACATAATAAAGGCCACATACGACAAACCCACAGCAAACATTCTCAATGGTGAAAAACTGAAAGCATTTCCTCTAAGATCAGGAACGAGACAAGCATGCCCACTCTCACCACTATTATTCAACACAGTTTTGGAAGTCCTAGCTATGGCAATCACAGAAGAAAAAGAAATAAAAGGAATACAAACTGGAAAAGAAGAAGTAAAACTGTCACTGTTTGCAGATGACATGATACTATACACAGAGAATCCTAAAGATGCCACCAGAAAACTACTAGAGCTAATCAATGAATTTGGTAAAGTTGCAGGATACAAAATTAATGCACAGAAATCTCTTGCATTCCTATACACTAATGATGAAAAATCTGAAAGAGAAATTATGGAAACACTCCCACTTACCAATGCAACAAAAAGAATAAAATACCTAGGAATAAACCTACCTAAGGAGACAGAAGACCTGTACGCAGAAAACTGTAAGACACTGATGAAAGAAATTAAAGATGATACCAACAGGTGGAGAGATATACCATGTTCTTGGGTTGGCAGTATCAACATTGTGAAAATGACTACACTACCCAAAGCAATCTACAGATTCAATGCAATCCCTATCAAATTACCAATGGCATTTTTTATGGAACTAGAACAAACTGTCTTAAAATTTGTATGGAGACACAAAAGACCCCGAATAGCCAAAGCAATCTTGAGGGAAAAAAACGGAGCTGGAGGAATCAGACACCCTGACTTCAGACTATACTACAAAGCTACAGTAATCAAGACAATATGGTACTGGCACAAAAACAGAAACGTAGATCAATGGAACAAGACAGAAAGCCCAGAGATAAACCCATGCACCTAAGGTCAACTAATCTATGACAAAGGAGGCAAAGATATACAATGGAGAAAAGACAGCCTCTTCAATAAGTGGTGCTGGGCAAACTGGACAGCTACATGTAAAAGAATGAAATTAGAACACTCCCTAACACCATACAGAAAAATAAACTCAAAATGGATTTGAGACCTAAATGTAAAACCAGACAGTATAAATCTCTTAGAGCAAGAAACGCTCTTTGACATAAATCACAGCAAGATCTTTTTTCATCCACCTCCTAGAGTAATGGAAATAAAAACAAAAATAAACAAATGGGACCTAATGAAACTTCCAAGCTTCTGCACAGCAAAGGAAACCATAAACAAGACAAAAAGATAACCCTCAGAATGGGAGAAAATATTTGCAAATGAATCAATGGACAAAGAATTAATCTCCAAAATATATGAACAGCTCATGCAGCTCAATATTAAAGAAACAAACAACCCAATCCAAAAATGGGCAGAAGACCTAAACAGACATTTCTCCAAAGAAGACATACAGATGGCCAAGAAGCACATGAAAAGCTGCTCAACATCAGTAATTAGTAGAGAAGTGCAAATCAAAACTACAATGAGGTATCAACCCCACACCAGTTAGAATGGGCATCATCAGAAAATCTACCAACAACAAATGCTGGAGAGGGTGTGGAGAAAAGGGAACCCTCTTGCACTGTTGGTGGGAATGTAAATTGATACAGCCACTATGGAGAACAGTATGGAGGTTCCTTAAAAAACGAAAAATAGAATTACCATATGACCCAGCCATCCCACTATTGGGCATATACCCAGAGAAAACCGTAATTCAAAAAGACACATGCACCCCAATGTTCATTGCAGCACTATTTACAATAGCCAGGTCATGGAAGCAACCTAAATGCCCAACGACAAGACGAATAGATAAAGAAGTTGTGTTACATATATACAATGGAATATTACTCAGCTATAAAAAGGAACGAAATTGAGTCATTTGTTGAGACGTGGATGGATCCAGAGACTGTCATACAGAGTGTAGTAAGTCAGAAAGAGAAAAACAAATATCGTATATTAACACATGTATGTGGAACCTAGAAAAATGGTACAGATGAACCGGTTTGCAGGGCAGAAGTTGAGACACAAACTAACAAAAAAACAACTAATACTAAACTTTCTTTGGGTTATTTCTATGGACATACGTTATTATAAATGTTTCAGACATTACATGAAATTTCTAAAAATCTTATATGTTCCGGTATAATGTTATAAGTCATACTTCTAGTTATTATTTTAAAACGTGTATCTCAGAAATAACGAAATTTCCGTGTCAATTGCGTTATTATGAACTTTCATCAAATCTTTAACCATGGTCATTTTCAAGTCTTTTGTCATTTACAGACAGTTCTGGGTGTCCTCTGATGCTTTTGCAAAAATGTTCCTATAAAAGGTTTTCATCTTCAAGGAATTCATGGAAAAGACTCTGACAAGTACAGGTTTCTGGTAACTGACTATACTGCTGAACTGAAGTGAATAAGCATTTTCAGAACTCTAATGTAAAACTGATCAATTCATACAAGTGCTAACAAAAGATCAAGATGGGGCTTCCCTGGTGGCACAGTGGTTAAGAATCTGCCTGCCAACGCAAGGCACACATGGGTTCAAGCCCTGGCCTGAGAAGATCCCACATGCCACGGAGCAACTAAGCCTGTGTCCCACAACTACTGAGCCTGAGTTCTAGAGCTCGCGAGCCACAACTACTGAGCCCATGTGCTACAACTACTGAAGCCCGCACGCCTAGAGCCTGTGCTCTGCAACAAGAGAAGCGACGAAATGAGAAGCCCATGCATGGCAATGAAGAGTAGCCCCCGCTCGCCACAACTAGAGAAAGCCTGCATGCAGCAACAAAAACCCAACGCAGCCATAAATAAATAAATATTGAAAAAAAAAAGATCAAGATAAAAAAAATTAATTACATGGGACTGAGTGAACTAATGAGGATGATTATAATTTTTGTGACTTTCTGTTTGAATTAAAAAAAAAAAAAAACCCCACCAGGACTCGGAGGCAAAAAATATACAAATCAGTTTTCACTGCAAAGTAAAGGAGCTGTTATAGTGGAAGATTACTGGACTGAATGTCAATACCATGACATAGTATGAGTGTGTTTCATGTTTGGTAATTGCAATCGTTGCTTTTGTTGTGGTCATCCATTTACAATGCTTGGTGTCAGTTTACTTATCTCTTGTAAAAATAAAATAGTGTGTGTGTGTGAAAAAAAGAATATTCAAAAAATAAAAAATATTTAAAAATTAAAAATATAAAAAACTCAAGCATCCACCCTCACTCCCTTCCCCATCATTATCATTCTTCTTATCGCACTGGAAAGTGGGGAGGGAGTCAAACTCACATGAATTCCTCATCTTTCGTGGTCCGTATACGCACATAGGCATCAATGACAGCTGGCTTTCGGACGGTCTCACAGCGAACATATTCTTTCCCCTCTTCATCGCGAAATGTGCGATAAATCTTGAGACAACGGCCGGTGGCAGAAGAGTTAAGGCTAGTCACAGAAGCTGTGTCATCATCTCTGTGATTGTTTCCTGATGCTGCTGAGCCTGCTGCTGCAAGGCAGAAAAAGATTTCCACAAATTCCCCCTACCACCCAAATGGCCATTTTCTTGGGGCTGAGGGGCAACCCTGAAGCTCAACATGCCACAGAACTATGTTTCTACAGAAAGCATCAGTCACCACCAGCCCCAAGAATACACTGAGTTGTCCTTTCCTGACTTCATTTTACCACTGTCAGAGTTACCATTTTTGTAAGTACAGAAAGTTCTGAAAGGATCTCAAAAAACACGTTTGTTATATAGAGGACAGAAGAGCAGTAGCTGTATTCTGATTCCTCTGAACAACAGCACAAGAATAAAGTCCAAGCAGGAAGCAGTTGATGGTCACATTACAGAAAAGCACCCAGGGGAAAAAGATGGCACCACAGGGCTTCCCTGGTGGCGCAATGGTTGAGAGTCCGCCTGCCGATGCAGAGGACACGGGTTCGTGCCCCGGTCTGGGAAGATCCCGCATGCCGCGGAGCGGCTGGGCCCGTGAGCCATGGCTGCTGGGCCTGCGCGTCTGGAGCCTGTGCTCCGCAACAGGAGAGGCCACAACAGTGAGAGGCCCACGTACCGCAAAAAAAAAAAAAAGATGGCACCACAGAAAAATTCCAGAGTCTCAAGGCCTAGCGTACGCTTCTCAAACTTTTAATATGAACGAATAGGAATCATCTGAGGATCTTGTTAAAATAGATTCTAATTCAGTAGGTTTGGGGTGAGACCTGAGATGCTGCATTTCTAACAAGCTCCCATGTGATGTAGATACTGCTGGTCCAGGACCACACTCGAGGAAAGGCTTTATCACATCTTCACAAAGTAGCCAGAACAACAGAATTACACAAAGCTTTCACAGGGAGGAAACAAAGGAAAGACTACTGTGAGTGAAAATAGTCATTTAAACCTTCATCTTCAGCCTTTATCCTCCCTCTCAGTATCTACAACCAAGTTTTCAATTAATTGCCTGCTTGACATCTATACTGGGAGTATCATGGGGACCTCAAACACCACATATTACACCTTTCCTTCTTAAACCTGCTTCTTTTTCTGAAATTTACTACTTTAATCAATGGTACCACCATCTTTCTAGCAAGCAAGAGTGAAATCTTAAGGTCCCTTTGATTTTTCTCCTCTTTTCATTCCCAGTGACCAGATCCCAAACCAATTTAGGCCTTTCTCATCCCACCGTCAACTTACGCAATTTTGGGTTGGTGATTTTAAACTTTTTAGGGTCTAAGACTCCTTTAAGAATCTTCTGAAAGCCATGGATCTTCTCAGAAAAGGCACATTTGCACAGAATTGTACATGTGATTTCAGAGGGTTCATTAACAATCCCCCAATTCATCCACAGATTCTGTATTAAAAACTCTTACCCTCTAGGATGAATGCCCAGAAAACTCAACTGATGTACAGCACGGATAGCCCTGGCTTGGCCAGGCCTAATACAGACAGAGGCCATAGTGGACTGGCAACATCTCTTCAATTTGTGCCCCACAGACAAACCTACAGTCCTGTTTGTAGAATCTCTCTACCTCTTCTATAGGCTTTTCTACACTCGTCCCCTACTACTTCTGCCTCCAGCTCTACCTCAGGTATTAGCGTGGTTATTTACACTTTCTTCATCTTTCTTTTTCTTGTCTGTCTGTGAAGTCACTACCCTCACCCAGTAGCATCCGCTGCAGTTCCTTCCGCTCCTGCTCCTCCCGCTCACGTGACAGCTGAGAGCTGGTTTTCTTATTCTGCAACATGTTCTCGATGTTCTTTCCCATCTCCTCAAAGTCACTGTCTTCAGCTGAGCTGCTATCTGTGTCAGTTGATAAGATTTCAGTTGATGACAAAACCCTAAAAAGAAAAAACAATGTTAAGAAGAGGGAAACATAAACGTGTGGAAACAACTGAAGAAATACAGTTTTAGTTTAGGCAAGAGTAGGAAATTGAGAAATCAACCTTAAAAAAGAAATATTCAAAATCCACTAAGACATGGGACCCTGAACAGAGAAGCTCTACGAAGTTTTCCCAGAAATTTAGTCACAAGGCAAGTTCAAAATATGAAATAGTACTGCAACTCTTTCACAATTCCTGGAAAAAGCCTGAGAAACAAATCAGTACATTGGTCATTTTAAATAGAGCATTACCATCCTCTAACCACTAAGCCTACTGTTGCCCATCACCACTGTAATGGCTGCCAGGCCCAAGCAGGCCACAAAAGTTGCCATGGAACCTAGCAGTTCTTGCCATTCAAAACCTTTGCCAAGCTGCTTTGAAGGGAGTAGGTACTCTAGCAGTATTATGAATAGACACCACCCTGAAATCTCAGATACCTGACCACTAGTCACTTTATTAGGTGACCTTCTCTTCACTATAAAATAATGTCTGGGACCCCTCCCCTTTCCAGCCTGGATTTTCTACAGCACTAAAACAACACACTTGTTCTGCAGGTCAAAGATGCGCTGACATTCCTCTTTGTAACGCTCTTGATGCTCAGCGACAGAAAACCTTGATCCACGGGCAAATTTACTCATGGGCCCCTCTCCAGAGCGGGCCTGTTCTGTTGACATTGTGCGTACTACATCGATCACTTCCCAGCGGGACAACTTTTTAATCTACAAGAGACACACACAAATCATTCAGGGATTTCAAAGGACAAACCAGGGTACACGGTTAGAGAGTTAGACCAAAAAAAAAAAACCAAACAAACAAAAAACACAACAATGAAATCACCCAAAGCAGGTTAAACAGATAGCTTTGGGAAAGCTAACTCCTGAAAAAGTATCTTAGATCCAGTTTACCACAACCTACCCTACAAAATTCTCCAGATTAGTTCCTAACATCTGCCTCCAAGTTTTTCCCTCTCTATACAAAGCCCCTAGGAGCAGGTAAGTCTTTCTCTTCCACACCCACCTCTTCCTCAGGCACGCCAAATTTACGTAGAAGTTGCTTGGCATTTTTCAGTGACAGGCGACGGAGGTCTGCATCTGTTCCTGTCACTGTCTTCTTCACTGGCTGAGGCTCCTTATCATCCTACCTCAGAAACAAAACAAGAGAGAATACTAGTAAAACTCTTTATAGTAGGCATTTAAGTCATCCTGTCGACATTTTAATGGCGTTCCAGATCCTCACCCATTCATCTCCATTCCTTAACCTCTATTTCTTCCTCCCTTGATTTTTAACCTCTAGAAATTCAGACAGTCTCACCTTCTGCTGTGTTGGTTTGTTTGGAATCTTCACATAGGAGAATCCTTCACCACACCCTGTGGGATCTGCCACCCCAGTCACCTCCAGGAGACACTTGCCCTTCATGGCAGCAATGAAGGCCCTTGTGGTGTTCCAAGGAGCAGTGCGAACCTGAGGTACAGAAAAAGATTCAAAGGGTGGTGGGAAACTTTTGCTCTATGTCTAGCCATACTTAGAAGGTGGGGATAATTACAATAATGTACAATTTGATGCTTCCTTTAACTGCCCACAGAGATCAATAGTTACATAAAGCTGCCCAGTACTCAGCCTGCTGCTCTTTCCTATGGTACTTAAATCATGATAATAAATAGAGGCCAAGATCTCAGTCAGTATAAGTAGGAATATGTTGAACAGTGGTACCTTCAGCCCCATATCCCTTGGGTTTGACTGAGAGTTCTCAAAGACAGTGTTCCCCCCACCCTCACGATGCTCAAAGAGTTAAGTTAGATTGATGATCAAATCTGATTGTCCAATTGCTCAAACGCCTTCTTCAGAATGACTCTCACAATTAGATGATAAGCATGCTTTACAAAAGCACTGGCCCCATTCCCAGTAGCAATAAATTAAAGTGCATTCTACCTCTGCCACTGGTTTGGTCAAAAAGGCCTGTCCTCTCCTGGGACCCTGAATAGTGTTCATCGACCCCATTAAATAATCAGGCAGTTAAGACAAGGGGAATGTGCTTGTCCAAACAGACCAGTCAAGAGTATAAATTATTAGCTAGAAAGAGACCAATTCTCTACTCGAAATTCAATCTTGAAGGCCATTCAACAGAATCTTTAATTTTGGAAATTCTTAGACATACACTCATTGTTAACTCCAACCTCAAAAGAATAGTACAACAATGCTTCTTTAGTCACTCTGCCTGACCTCACTGACAATCATTCACTCATTTAACAAATATTTATGGAATACCTACCACATGTCAAGCACTACTTTCTCAAGGACCTCATATTAGTGAGGGAGAGACAAATAAACCAACAAATTCAATACTGCATAATCAGTGCCATGATAGGAAAGTAAAAAGTGTTGTATGTACACAAAGAAGGAATGGATGGTGATCCAATCTGAATGAAGGGTGGGAGTGAGGGCCAGAGTTGGGGAAAGCTTCCAGGAGAATATATATAACTTGTAGATGAAGGTCAGATGACAGAGGAGTGGAGAGAAAACATTCTAGGCAGAAGGAAGAGCAGTTGCAAAATCCCAGAAGACAGCAGAAAGAAATTAAGGGAACTGAAAGAACTTCAGTATGTTTGGAGCTTAGAGTATAAGATGGGCAGTGACAGATGAGAGGAGGTGAGAGTTGTATTACAATACAAGACCAAAATCATGTAAAGCCTTATGAATCATGTTAAGGACTTCTTCCTAAAAGAAGTGAGGACCCAAAGGAAGTCTTTGGACAAGAGAGTGATATGACCAAATTTTTGTTTTAAAAGATCATTTAATTTTTTGATAAAGGGTACTAGAATAACTGGACATTCATATGCAAAGAAAAATGAACCTTAGGGCTTCCCTGGTGGCGCAGTGGTTGAAAGTCTGCCTGCCAATGCAGGGGACACGGGTTCGTGCCCCGGTCTGGGAAGATCCCACATGCCGCGGAGCGGCTAGGCCCGTGAGCCATGGCTGCTGGGCCTGTGCGTCTGGAGCCTGTGCTCCACAACGGGAGAGGCCACAACAGTGAGAGGCCTGTGTACCACAAAAAAAAAAAAAAAAAAAAAGAACCTTAACCTACACCTTGCACCCTAAACAAAAATTAACTCAAAATGGATCTAACCATAAGATCTAAAACAATAAAACCTTTAGAAGAAAATATAAGAAAAAAACTTTGCAACCCTGAGTTAGATTAAAATACCTTACATATAACACCAAAACCACAAGCAACAAAGGAGAAGATTTACAAGTTAGACTTCAGCTCTTCATAAGACACTGCTAAGACAATTAAAACACAAGCCTCAGATTGGGAGAAAAATCTTTGTAAATCACATACCTGATAAGGAACTCGGACCTAGAATACATTAAGAACTCTCAAAACTTTAGAAGAAAACAAACAACTAATTAAAAATAAAAATGGGCAAAAGAGATACAGACCCTCCACCAAAGAAGATAACTGGATGATAAATAAGCACATAGAAAGATGCTCAACATCTTTAGCTATCAGGGAAATGCAAATTAAAACTGCAATGACAGACCACTTCACACCCACTATAGGAGAGCAATAATAAGAGTAATAATAATAAATAGAAAATAACAAGTGTTGATAAGGATGTTGGAAAACTGGAACCCTCATACACTGCTAGTAGGAATGTAGATGGTGCAGCCACTGTGGAAAAGTCTGGCAGTTCCTCCAAAGGTAAAACAGAGTTACCACACAACCCAGCAATTTCACTTCTAGGTATTTACCCCCCCCCCCAAAAAATGTATGTCCATATAAAGATTTATACATGGATATTTAAAGCAGCTTTATTCATAATAGCCCAAAACTGGGAACAACCAAAATGCCCTTTGACAGATGATTAAACAAACTGTGGTACATCCATACTGTAGTATACCACGCAGCAATAAAAGGAACAAACTATTAATACACACAACCACCTGGATGAATCTCAACATAATTAGAGTGAAGAACACAGACAAGAAAAAATTTATACTTTCAACAAATGGTGCTGGGAAAATAGAACACCCACGTACAAAATGACGAAGGTGGACCTTTACTTTACGCCATATACAAAAATTAACAAAATGGGACAAACACTGAAGTGTAAGAACTAACAATGTAAAACTCTTAGAAGAAAAAACAGGGGAAAAGCTTCCCGACACTGGATTTGGCAATGATCTCCTGGATATGGAACCAAAAGCACAAGTGACAAAAGTAAAATTAGGTAAACTGGACTACATCAAAATTTAAAATTTCTCAGCAACAAAGGACACAACGGAGCGAAAGGCAACCTATGGAATGGGAGAAAATATTTGCATAACATATATCTGAAAAGAGGTTAATACCCAGAATATATAAACTCCTGCAACTCAACCGCAAAAAGCAAACAACACAATTCAAAAATGGGCAAAAGGGGCTTCCCTGGTGGCACAGTGGTTGAGAGTCCGCCTGCCGATGCAGGGGACATGGGTTTGTGCCCCAATCCGGGAAGATCCCACATGCCGCAGAGCAGCTAGGCCCGTGAGCCATGGCCGCTGAGCCTGCACGTCTGGAGCCTGTGCTCCTCAACGGGGAGAGGCCACAACAGTGAGAGGCCCTCATACCGCCAAAAAAACAAACAAAAAATGGGCAAAGGGCTTGAACAGACATTTCTCAAAATAAGGCATACAAACGGCCAACAAGCACATGAAAAGACACTAATCATCAACAAAATGCAAATCAAAACCACACTAAGATACCACCTCACACCCACTGACATAGCTACTTATCAAAAAAACAATAAATAAATGCTGACGAAAGAGTGGAGATGTTGGAACTCTTATACACCATTTATAGGAATGTAAAACAGTGCAGATGCTTTGAAACACATTATGGAGGTTCCTGAAAAAACTACTGATAAAAATAGAATTACCATATGATCCAATAATTCCATTACTGGGTATATATGCAAAAGAATTGAAAGTAAGGTCTTGAAGAGATACCTGCACACCCATGTTCATAGTAGCACTATTCACAACAGCTAAGAGGTGGAAACAATGCAAATGTCCATCAATGGATGAATGGATAATCAAAATAATATTCCATGGTATATGTGTATGTGTGTATATATATCACAGAATATTATTCAGCCTTAAAAAGGAAGAAAGGGCTTCCCTGGTGGCGCAGTGGTTAAGAATCTGCCTGCCAATGCAGGGGACACGGGTTCGAGCCCTGGTCCGGGAAGATCCCACATGCCATGGAGCAACTAAGCCCGTGCACCACAACTACTGAGCCTGCGCTCTAGAGCCCATGCGCCACAACTACTGAAGCCCACGCGCCTAGATCCCGTGCTCTGCAACAAAAGAAGCCACTGCAATGAGAAGCCTGCTCTCCGCAACAAAGAGTAACCCCCGCTCGCCACAACTAGAGAAAGCCCGCGTGCAGCAACAAAGACCCAACACAGCCTCAGACGATAAAAAACAAAACAAAAACTCTAAAAAAAAAAAAAAAAAAAAGGAAGGAAATTCTGACATATGCTACAACCTGAATGAACCTTAAGAATATTTATCCCAGATGAAATAAATCAGTGATATAAAAACAAATACTGAGGCAGAGGAGAAGATGGTGGAAGAGTAAGACGCGGAGATCACCTTCCTCCCCACAGATACACCAGAAATACATCTACACGTGGAGCGACTCCTACACAACACCTACTGAATGCTGGCAGAAGACCTCAGACCTCCCAAAAGGCAAGAAACTTCCCCACGTACCTGGGTAGGGCAAAAGAAAAAAGGAAAAAGAGACAAAAGAATAGGGACGGGACCTGCACCAGTAGGAGGGAGCTGTGAAGGAGGAAACGTTTCCACACACTAGGAAGCCCCTTCGTGGGCGGAGACTGCGGGTGGCAGAGGGGGGAGCTTCAGAGCTGCGGAGGAGAGCACTGCAACAGGGGTGCGGAGGGCAAAGCGGGGAGATGCCCACACAGAGGATCGGTGCCGACCGGCACTCAGCACCCCAGAGGCTTCTCTGCTCATCCTCCGGGGTGGGCGGGGCTGCTGCGAGCTGAGGCTCGGGCTTTGCTCAGAGCGCAGGGAGAGGACTGGGGTTGACAGCGTGAACACAGCCTGAAGGGGTTAGTGCACCACAGCTAGCCGGGAGGGAGGCAAGAAACTTTTTCTTCCCTCTTTGTTTCCCAGCGAACGCGGAGAGGGGTTTAGGAGAGCTGCTTAAAGGAACTACAGAGACGGGCGTGAGCCGCGGGTAAAAATGCAGACCCCAGAGACGGGCGTGAGCCACGGCTAAAAGCGCGGACTCCAGGGACGGGCGGGAGATGCTAAGGCTGCTGCTGCCGCCACCAAGGGGCCCATGTGCGAGCACAGGTCACTCTCCACA
Source organism: Phocoena phocoena (assembly GCF_963924675.1). Taxonomy (NCBI): domain Eukaryota; kingdom Metazoa; phylum Chordata; class Mammalia; order Artiodactyla; family Phocoenidae; genus Phocoena; species Phocoena phocoena. The sequence goes on along the minus strand of NC_089240.1, from coordinate 60,642,778 downwards.
CCTCCCTTCCGGGGAGCGTGTGCAGCCCGCCACTGCCAGGTTCCTGGGATCCAGGGACAACTTCCCCGGGAGAACGCACAGCGGGCCTCAGGCTGGTGCAACGTCACGTAGGCCTCTGCCGCCGCAGGCTCGCCCCGCACTCCGCGCCCCTCCCTCCCCCCAGCCTGAATGAGCCAGAGCCCCCAAATCAGCGGCTCCTTTAACCCCATCCTGTCTGAGCAAAAAACAGACGCCCTCCAGCGACCTACATGTAGAGGCGGGGCCAAATCCAAAGCTGAGCCCCTGGGAGCTGTGAGAACAAGGAAGAGAAAGGGAAATCTCTCCCAGCAGCCTCAGAAGCAGCGGATTAAAGCTCCACAATCAACTTGATGTACCCTGCATCTGTGGAATACATGAATAGACAACAAATCATCCCAAATTGAGGAGGTGGACTTCGAGAGCGAGATTTATGATTTTTTCCCCTTTTTCTCTTTTTGTGAGTGTGTATGTGTATGCTTCTGTGTGAGAATTTATCTGTATAGCTTTGCTTCCACCACTTGTCCTAGGGTTCTATCCGTCCGTTTTTTAAAATTTTTTCTTAATAATTAACTTTAATAACTTTATTATACCTTACCTTCTTTCGCTCGTTTCTTTCCTTCCTTCCTTCCTTCCCTCCTTTAGACAACGAATCATCCCATATGGAGGAGGTGAACCTTGAGAGCAAGATTTATGATTTTTTCCCCTTTTTCTCTTTGTGAGTGTGTATGTGTATGCTTCTCTGTGAGAATTTATCTGAATAGCTTTGCTTCCACCACTTGTCCTAAGGTTCTATCCGTCCATGTCTTTTAAAAATTTTTTTTCTTAATAATTAATTTTAGTAACTTTATTATACCTTACCTTCTTTTTCTCGTTCGTTCTTTCCTTCCTTCCTTCCTTCCCTCCTTTAGACAACGAATCATCCCAAATCGAGGAGGTGGACCTTGAGAGCAAGATTTATGATTTTTTACCCTTCACCTCTTTTGGGGAGGGTGTATGTGTATGCTTCTGTGTAAGATTTTGTCTGTATAACTTTGCTTCCAACATTTGTCCTAAGGTTCTATCTGTCCCTTTTTTTTCCCTAAATAGTTATTTTTTAATTTAATAACTTTATTATACTTTATTTTATTTTACTGTATCTTCTTGCTTTCTTTTTTCCTTCCTTCCCTCCTTCCTCCCTCCCTCCTTGCTTTCCCTCTTTCCTTTCTTCCTTCCTTCCTTCTCTCCCTCCCTCCCTCCCTCCTTCCTTTCTTTCTTCCTACCTCTACTAATTCTCTCTCTACTTTTTCTCCCTTTTACTCTGAGCCATATGGGTGAAAGGCTCTTGGTGCTGCAACCAGGAGTCAGTGCTGTGCCTCTCAGGTGGGAGAGCCAACTTCACGACACTGGTCAACAAGAGACCTTCCCAGCTCCACATAATATCAAACAGTGAAAATCTCCCAGAGATCTCCATCTCAACACCAGCACCCAGCTTCACTCAACGACCAGCAAGCTACAGTGCTGGACAACCTACACCAAACAACTAGCAAAACAGGAACACAACACAACCCATTAGCAGAGAGGCTGCCTAAAATCATAATAAGTCCACAGTCACCCCAAAACACACCACCAGACTTGGACCTGCCCACTAGAGAAACAAGATCCAGCCTCATCCACCAGAACACAGGCACTAGTCCCCTCCACCAGGAAGCCTACACAACCCACTGAACCAACCTTAGCCACTGGAGACAGTCATCAAAAACAACAGGAACTACGAACCTGCAGCCTGCAAAAAGGAGACCCCAAACACAGTAAGATAAGCAAAATGAGAAGACAGAAAAACACACAGCAGATGAAGGAGCAAGATAAAAACCCACCAGACCTAACAAATGAAGAGGAAATAGGCAGTCTACCTGAAAAAGAATTCAGAATAATGATATTAAAGATGATCCAAAATCTTGGAAATAGAATGGACAAAATGCAAGAAACATTTAACAAGGACCTAGAAGAACTAAAGATGAAACAAGCAACCATGAACAACACAATAAATGAAATGAAAAATACTTTAGATGGGATCAATAGCAGAATAACTGAGGCAGAAGAACGGATAAGTGACCTGGAAGATAAAATAGTGGAAATAACTACTGCAGAGCAGAATAAAGAAAAAAGAATGAAAATAACTGAGGACAGTCTCAGAGACCTCTGGGACAGCATTAAACGCAGCAACATCCGGATTATAGGGGTGCCAGAAGAAGAGAAAAAGAAAGGGACTGAGAAAATATTTGAAGAGATTATAGTTGAAAACTTCCCTAATATGGAAAAGGAAATAGTCCAGGAAGCACAGAGTCCCATACAGGATAAATCCAAGGAGAAATACACCAAGACACATATTAATCAAACTGTCAAAAATTAAATTCAAAGAAAGCATATTAAAAGCAGCAAGGGAAAAACAACAAATAACACACAAGGGAAACTCTGCAAGCCAGAAGGGAGTGGCAGGACATACTGAAAGTGATGTAGGACAAAAATCTGCAACCAAGATTACTCTACCCAGCAAGGATCTCATTCAGATTTGATGGAGAAATGAAAACCTTTACAGACAAGCAAAAGCTGAGAGAGTTCAGCACCACCAAACCAGCTTTACAACAAATGCTAAAGGAACTACTCTAGGCAAGAAACACAAGAGAAGGAAAAGACCTATAATAAGGAACCCAAAACAATTTAGAAAATGGGAATAGGAACATACATATCGATAATTACCTTAAATGTAAATGAACTACATGCTCTCACCAAAAGACACAGATTGGCTGAATGGATACAAAAACAAGACCCATATATATGCTGTCTACAAGAGACCCACTTCAGACCTAGAGACACATACAGACTGAAAGTAAAGGGATGGAAAAAGATATTCCATGCAAATGGAAACCAAAAGAAAGCTGCAGTAGCAATTCTCATATCAGACAGACTTTAAAATAAAGACTATTAGAAGAGACAAAGAAGGACACTACATAATGATCAAGGGATCGATCCAAGAAGATGATATAACAATTGTAAATATTTATGCACCCAACATAGGAGCACCTCAATACATTAAGGCAAATACTAAGAGCCAGAAACGGGGAAATCGACAGTAACACATTCATAGTAGGGGACTTTAACACCCCACTTTCACCCATGGACAGATCATGCAAAATGAAAATAAATAAGGAAACACAAGCTTTAAATGATACATTAAACAAGATGGACTTAATTGATATTTATAGGACACTCCATCCAAAAACAACAGAATACACATTCTTCTCAAGTGCTCATGGAACATTCTCCAGGATAGAGCATCTCTTGGGTCACAAATCAAGCCTTGGTAAATTTAAGAAAATTGAAATTGTATCAAGTATCTTTTCCGACCACAATGCCATGAGACAAGATATCAATTACAGGAAAAGATTGGTAAAAAATACTAACACATGGAGGCTAAACAATACACTCCTTTATAACGAAGTGATCACTGAAGAAATCAAAGAGGAAATTAAAAAATACCTAGAAACAAATGACAATGGACACACAACGACCCCAAACCTATGGGATGCAGCAAAATCAGTTCTAAGAGGGAAGTTTATAGCAATACAAGCCCACCTTAAGAAACAGGAAATATCTCAAATAAACAACCTAACCTTGCACCTCAAGCAATTAGAGAAAGAAGAACAAAAATACCCCAAAGTTAGCAGAAGGAAAGAAATCATAAAAATCAGATCAGAAATAAATGAAAAAGAAATGAAGGAAACGAAAGCAGAGATCAATAAAACTAAAAGCTGGTTCTTTGAGAAGATAAACAAAATAGATAAAACATTAGCAAGACTCATCAAGAAAAAAAGGGAAAAGACTCAAATCAATAGAAATAGAAATGAAAAAGGAGAATAACAACTGACACCGCAGAAACAAAAAAGATTATGAGAGATTACTACAAGCAACTCTATGCCAAAAAAATGGACAACCTGGAAGAAATGGGACAAATTCTTAGAAATGCACAACCTGCCAAGACTGAATCAGGAAGAAATAGAAAATATGAACAGACCAATCACAAAAGCACTGAAATTGAAACTGTGATTAAAAATCTTCCAACAAACAAAAGCCCAGGACCAGATGGCTTCACAGGTGAATTCTATCAAACGTTTAGAGAAGAGCTAACACCTATCCTTCTCAAACTCTTCCAAAATATAGCAGAGGGAGGAACACTCCCAAATTCCTTCTACGAAGCCACCATCACCTTGATACCAAAACCAGACAAGGATGTCACAAAGAAAGAAAACTACAGACCAATTATCACTGATGAACATAGATGCAAAAATCCTCAACAAAATACTAGCAAACAGAATCCAACAGCACATTAAAAGGATCATACACCATGATCAAGTGGGGTTTATTCCACGAAAGCAAGGATTCTTCAATATACGCAAATCTATCAATGTGATAAACCATATTAACAAATTGAAGGAGAAAAACCACATGATCATCTCAATAGATGCAGAGAAAGCTTTCGACAAAATTCAACACCCATTTATGATAAAAACCCTGGAGAAAAGTAGGCGAAGAGGGAAGTTTCCTCAACATAATAAAGGCCATATATGACAAGCCCACAGCCAACATCATCCTCAATGGTGAAAAACTGAAAGCATTTCCACTAAGATCAGGAACAAGACAAGGTTGCCCACTCTCACCACTCTTATTAAACATAGTTTTGGAAGTTTTAGCCACAACAATCAGAGAAGCAAAGGAAATAAAAGGAATCCAAATCGGAAAAGAAAAAGTAAAGCTGTCACTGTTTGCAGTAGACATGATACTATACATAGGGAATCCTAAAGATGCTTCCAGAAAACTACTAGGGCTAATCAATGAATTTGATAAAGTAGCAGCATACAAAATTAATGTACAGAAAACTCTGGCATTCCTATACACTAATGATGAAAAATCTGAAAGTGAAACCAAGAAAACACTCCCATTTACCACTGCAACCAAAAGAATAAAATATCTAGGAATAAACCTACCTAAGGAGACAAAACACCTGTATGCAGAAAATTATAAGACGCTGATGAAAGAAATTAAAGATGATACAAATAGATGGAGAGATATACCATGTTCTTGGATTGGAAGAATCAACATTGTGAAAATGACTCTACTACCCAAAGCAATCTACAGATTCAATGCAATCCCTATCAAAGTACCACTGGCATTTTTCACAGAACTAGAACAAAAAATTTCACAATTTGTATGGAAACACAAAAGACCCTGAATAGCCAAAGCAATCTTGGGAACGAAAAACGGAGCTGGAGGAATCAGGCTCCCTGACATCAGACTATGCTACAAAGCTACAGTAATCAAGACAGTATGGTACTGGCACAGAAACAGAAAGATAGATCAATGGAACAGGATAGAAAGCCCAGAGATAAACCCATGCACATATGGTCACCTTATCTTTGATAAAGGAGGCAAGAATGTACAGTGGAGAAAGGACAGCCTCTTCAATAAGTGGTGCTGGGAAAACTGGACAGGTACATGTGAAAGTATGAGATGAGACCACTCCCTAACACCATACACAAAAATAAGCTCAAAATGGATTAAAGACCTAAATGTAAGGCCAGAAACTATCAAACTCTTAGAGGAAAACATAGGCAGAACACTGTGACATAAATCGCAGCAAGATCCTTTTGGACCCACCTCCTAGAAAGGGAAATAAAAACAAAAATAAACAAATGGGACCTAATGAAACTTCAAAGCTTTTACACAGCAAAGGAAACCATAAACGAGCAAAAGACAACCTTCAGAATGGGAGAAAATATTTGCAAATGAAGCAACTGACGAAGGATTAATTTCCAAAATTTACCAGCAGCTCATGCAGCTCAATAACAAAAAAACACCCCAATCCAAAAATGGGCAGAAGACCTAAATAGACATTTCTCCAAAGAAGATATACAGACTGCCAACAAACACATGAAAGAATGCTCAACATCATTAATCATTAGAGAAATGCAAATCAAAACTACAGTGAGGTATCATCTCACACCAGTGAGAATGGCCATCATCAAAAAGTCTAGAAACAATAAATGCTGAAGAGGGTGTGGACAAAAGGGAACACTTGTTCACTGCTGGTGGGAATGTGAATTGATTCAGCCACTATGGAGAACAGTATGGAGGTTTCTTAAAAAACTACAAATAGAACTACCATATGACCCAGCAATCCCACCACTGGGCATATACCCTGAGAAAACCATAATTCAAAAAGAGTCATGTATCAAAATGTTCACTGCAGCTCTATTTACAATAGCCAGGACATGGAAGCACCCTAAGTGTCCATCGACAGGTGAATGGATAAAGAAGAAGTGGCACATACATACAATGGAGTATTACTCAGCCCTAAAAAGAAACGAAATTGAGCTATTTGTAATGAGGTGAATAGACCTAGAGTCTGTCATACAGAGTGAAGTAAGTCAGAAAGAGAAAGACAAATCCCGTATGCTAACACATATATATGGAAGTTAAGAAAAATAAAAATGTCACAAAGAACCTAGGGGTAAGACAAGAATAAAGACACAGACCTACTGGAGAACCGACTTGAGGATATGGGGAGGGGGAAGGGTGAGCTGTGACAGGGCGAGAGAGAGGCATGGACATACATACACTAACAAACGTAAGGTAGATAGCTGGTAGGAAGCAGCCGCATGGCACAGGGAGATCGGCTCGGTGCTTTGTGACCACCTGGAGGGGTAGGATAGGGAGGGTGCGAGGGAGGGAGACGTAAGAAGGAGGAGATATGGGAACGTATGTATGTGTATAGCTGATTCACTTTGTTATAAAGCAGAAACTAGCACACCATTGTAAAGCAATTATACCCCAATAAAGATGTTAAAAAAAAATACTGTATGATTCCACTTAGGTGAAATACCTGAAGTAGTAAAATTCATAGGGAATTCATAGGGACAGAAAGTAAAATGGTGGTTGCCAGGGGCTGAGGGAGGGAAATACGGTGAATTACTGTTTAATGGGTAATAGTTTCTTTCAGTTTTACAAGATGAAAAGAGTTCTGGAGATTGGTTGTATAACAATGTGAATGTACTTTAACACTACTGAATACACACTTAAAGGTTAAGATGGTAAATTTTGTGTTACATGTATTAAAAAAAAAGAGTACATGTAACTGTACGATTCCATTTACCTAAAATTCTATAAAGTGCAAACTCATCTATAGTGACGGGAAGCACATCAGTGGTTGTCAAGGAGGGACAGGGAGGGTAGAGAGAAGGGAGGAGAATGGAGAAAGGGATTTCAAAGAGGCACGAAGAAACTTGTGGGGGTGACAGATACACTCATTATCTTGTCACGACAATTTCACAGGTATAAACATACAACGAAATGTACCAAATAGTACACTTTAAATACGTGACGTTTATTGTATGTCAATCATCTCAATAAAGCTATTTTTTTTTTTAAAAAAAAGGATAAATGGGATGTACCAATAAAGATTAAAGCCATACCTCATCATCAATCTTCATCTGGAAATCTTCCTCATTTTCCTCTTCTGGAGCAAAAAAGGACTTCTCACCATAGCCAGCATCCTGGAAGAGGACAAATCCATGCATAAGACAAAGCACAAGTTTCACTGAATACCAAGTACAGAACACCAAAGCCCATTTTGCGTAAAGAATGGATTCTGTAAAGTCTTAGGCGTACCTATCACCATTCTACATCCTTAGGCTAATACATGTGAATAGTTAAGGCCCGTTGGGAAGAGGAATAGAGATGCTTATTAACTCAATGGGACAGAGTTGTGCTATCTCACCCCAGCTAGACCTTTCCTATTTTGGCCTCAGAAGGACATTATGCTTCTCTAAACCACATGTCCAGCACCATCATCATCTCTGCCCACCTGGAAGGCTATGGCAAACAACTAAGAAGTACTTTTCCTGCTAACACACCTGTCTTACAAAGAACAGTGATTAAAACCACCACCCAAATGAATGAGCAACCATTTTCAAAGCAAAACAATATGCCCTAAGTCCCTCACTAAGCCTTCCCACTGGTATGTAGCTACAATGCAGTTTACCCCAGAACTGATGTACACAGAGTACACCATACAGTGTGACTTTATAAATAGTTGGTAATAATCTAGTAATCATCATTTGTAAGCCAGTGAGAAAAGTCTTCACCCTCATCTCTCTGAAAAAAACCCATAGGCATAAGTAGTGCCTAAGAGGAAGGTGTTCACCTTCAGCCGCTGCTCTGCTGCTATCATGCTATAATAAGCGCAGCACTGCTCTGGAGACACCATAGCCCTGATCTCCTCCTCAGTTGGTAAACGAAAATCAGACTTCAGCACCCACCAGTTTGAGTCCATGCCTAGAAAAGATAGAGAAAATGAGACCATTCTGAATTCCAAAGGCCCTTTCATTGACAGCAACAGGGATAGCAAAACAAGACTGAACTAGGCAATGTCCCAGAAGGTATCAGGCCTAGCCACAGTTAGCCTGACTGTCCGGCAAAGAAAAGCCCTGCTGCTAGGTTTCCTATATTTCATGTAAGACATCCAACAATCACACTGAATTTCCTGACAGGCAAGATTAAATAGCAAAAAAAAAAAAAAAAAAAAAAAATTAAATAGTAATCAGAGCCTCCATAATTAGAAGATTTGCTACCTCCTTTTGATGACTTTATTACTTTTTTCTACTTTACTAACTGTATGTTTATCCTTTTAACTGGAAGCCGTAATTCCTTTCTTGGAGAGAGGCAGAGAGGACATATAATCAGTCACAACTGATGACCTGTGCGTTTGAAGTCAGCGCAGAGCTTTAGCCTCTTCCGGATGCTGCTTTCTGAATGGGAAGGAAAGGCTTTTTTTATATCTTCCATTCGGATCCGTCGTGGCCGATCTTTACTCTTCCAGAACAGGCGGTAAATAAAAACCTGCCCAACAAACCGTATTTTTTTTATTTGGCAAAGTAAGGATAAAAGTCCTCCCCAGGGCCCCTTCCCCTAATGCCCTATGTGTTTTGATCTTTCCTGGTGTGCCCCCAAGTCCACATATCCTTTTATGTACACCCAGAGCCCCTCCCTATCCTCTCATTCTTACCTGGAGAAAGTCTCGGATATGTGTATTGGCCCTTTTGGAGTTGGGCCCAGGAACTTCAAACAAGGGGCACTGCTGTCCAACCACAAAAATATCCACTAATTCCCGAATATAGTAACCTTGTCTTGTGCGAATGATAAGGAAATCACTTTCTGGCATCTTATGAAGATAAATTGGAGCACGAAAAAGGTTGTTCTCAAATGCCTAACAAAAACAAAAACACAAAAGTTATATACAGAGAAACCCTGGAAATTTAGTAAACTAATGAGAAAGGGAAATCAAGCTTGTTTGCTCTCTATCCCCATTATGCCATCTAAGGTCTATCGAATAACGTAAACAAATTATAACATGGAGTATCAAATGGGATTAGACAGATAATTTTTTACCCACTGGCTACCTTTAAGAGTCAGTAGTAGGAAAACTACAGGATTTGGATTCAGATGACACTGGCTCTGCTACTCACTGTATGATGTCAGATAAATTACTTAGTATCTATGAGCTTAATTTTCCTCATCTCCAAAATGGAGATATTTAAAACGCCTATACCTCACACGATTGCTATAAAGATTATATATGAAAATCACTTTATAAACTAACAAGTACCATACTATTACCCTAGACCTAGCATAGCCCTTGACATAATATGTGAGATCAAAACATTTGTTAAGTAAATTAATAAAAAAATAAAACAACAAAAACAACTAATGAATTAGAAAGTGTGCTAGAAAAGACAGACTAAACATGCAGGACAGAAACATTTGAGCTTCTTTAAGTAGCAGCCAGATGAGGATCAACTATCACAAGAAGCTGTGATTCTAAGGAAAGACTTTTCAAAAAAATCAGAAAAGTAGAAAGAGGGAGGATCTTCAATAGATAGGTGTGGAAAGAAAATTCTAAATGTGAAAAAGTTACAGGGGAAGGTAAAAAAGCATCTCTCTGAGAGACTACAAAAGTAGCCACAAAAGAAGGGGATGGACTGGTAGAAAATCTCAATAGAAAGTTACAGGGGTAGGAACTCCAGGAACAGTATGAAGGTGACACTCAAAATATGGTGGGAAATGGATTACAGATGTAAAGGATAAAAAAACAATGTGCTTTGTAGATGCTTTGAGAGAATAAGCAATAGAAACAATGGAATAAAGTAGGTACAAGAGCAGGTAAAATGGTTAAGATTGCCAAGAGAAATGAAGTGGGGTGGGTGTGGGGGGGAAACAAGGTAGAAGAGTGCTAAAGATTTCCTCACATCATTTGTGGACCTCTGTACATTGCCTTAACAAAATATGTAAAAGCTAGGTTACCAAAGAGCATCTCTATACCCATCAGAACAAAGAGGGGAAAAAACCATTTCACTACAGCTGGGGACTGTAAGTAGCACAGTTCAGGGTGGTTCAATACTCAAAGTGACCACAGCTAATATAATCAAAACATACCCATCTTACACATACAAATTAAACATCCATAAATTAACTACCATAAATTTTTTAAAAGATTTGTTTAAAACGTGGACAATTTTTAAAGCCTTTATTGAATTTGTTACAATATTGCTTCTGTTTTTTGTTTTGGTTTTTTTGGCCCCAAGGCATGTGGGATCTTAGCTCCCCAACCAGGTATCGAACCTGCACCCCCTGCATTGGAAGGTGAAGTCTTAACCACTGGACCACCAGGGAAGTCCCTATAGTAAATTATTAATCCCAGGTTGACTTCCCTATGACACCCAGATGTTTCTGGACTTCTTACCACTAGGTATTTTCAAAAAACTATTTCAAATTTAACTTACTGAATAACATAATAAGGAGCCAGTTTCAATAAAAAGATGCAAAAAATTTTTGTATTATAATCATTTTTAGTTTATATTGCTCTTTCCCATACTTAATGTATAAACAGTATCTCAATCAACTAGAATTGGTCCTTTTTGGGCTGACTAGCTCCTCATCTGTCAATTTCCTTAGGACAGAGTTACAACAGGAAATAATTCCTCACCTGCAGTAATTGTCCAGGATGGAGTGAGCCTAGAAAAGGAGATGTATGGCAGTAAACAGTTTCTCCATATTTACAATCTGGGGCTCCGGGATCTTTTCCGGGTTTCTATAAGGAATGCAGCAGACCCAGTTACTATCCCAGAATATAATCAATAAGCCTACACAAAATATTCCATGAGCACAGCATTCTACTAATAGTACTACCTGCAAAATGGATATCATTCCTTTCTCCCAATAAATTTCTAGTATAAAATAAGAAAATACACGTTCACATATGATCACTGGATATTTAACTACAGCTATACTAACAACAAAGATTTTCTGAGCAGACTCACCCGCTTATAGTAGTTTTTAATCTTGGTTGCCATGCCAACCTGCATCATTAATGGTCCATTTTCCTCACTATATTCTGCAAGAATAAGATCTCCATCTTTGCCTGTGAGGTCCTGAGGTGTGCGCATGAAAAACATCTCTCCACCACCTGAAGCTTGCCTCTCTTGTTCTCTCATCTGCCGAGAACAAAGACAATACAGTACAGCTACTGACAGGACAATAATTACAGAGTGATGTTGTTCATTGAGACATCAAGAACTTTTACTTGCCTTTTTTTTTTTTCCAATTTCATTGCAAAAATTTTCAAACATAAAGTCAAAACTATGAACACCTATTATCCCACCACTTAGATGTAACTTTATATTTTGCCATATTTGTTTTACCTGTAACTATCTCTCAATAGATTTTGCTTAACCGTTTTTCAAAGTTGCAGTTATCATGGTACTTCACCGCATTTTAACATACATCTCCCAAGAATAAGGATATTCTCCTAAATAACCACAGTAACATTCTATCACATCTAAGAAAATAAGTAATATCCTAGTATCATCTAATATCTAGTCCATCTCCCCCATTTGTACTCCAGTGTCTTTTATAGCTGTTTTTTTCTAACCAAGATTCAATCATACCTTAGCCTTCTTTTTGATGTGCTTTAGCAAGGGCTGGACTGAGTGGGGACCTGGCTGAGATAGTGACCCAAAAGAGTACTTCTTTAGAGGTGGGCGATGGAACTGCCGTAGTTTAATGGGCCCCATGTGGGTGGGAAAGAAGGGCTGCCGCAATTCCACAGCAGGAATTGAGTGCTAAGACAGAAATACAAAGGTTCACATTAAACTCCAGCCTAGGCAAGATTTACCCATATCCTCCATCATAAAAAGCAGTGGTTCCCATTCACCACAGAAAAAATGCTACTTTTACCTGGATAATATTTCCTCCAAAGGTGCCTCGAAGACCCTGTTGCTTAGGGTAGTAATATTCATCATTGGAGAGATTCCATGGATCTTTCACTTCTGGCTGAGACATGTTCTAATGATAGATCATCAAACCTTAGTGAGACTACCCTTCTCCATTACCTTTCTTTGTTCTTCTAAACACCAAACCCCTTTTCCCTTCACAGACCTGCTGTGGTTCCTCCTTGATGACTCCCGTTTTCCCTAACAGAATTCGACTCTTCTTCAGAGATGATTCCTTCTTACTCTCCTTGGAGGGGGAGTTAGAAGTAGCCTCTTCCTTTTCATCTGGAATTTCTGAGGAAACAAAAGTCACCCTGGAGTTGTTATCCCTTAAGATTCACCTTTCCTAATGACACCTTTGCAATTCCTAACCAGATTTCTCATCCTTCTCCAGACCACTTCCAGTCCATAATCAACTCCAACCAAACTACACTTCTGACATCTCCAAGGTACTACTTTCCAACATTCCTATCTTATGAGTTTTCCCTAAACAATACACAAATACTAGAAACTGACAACCACAACTTTGCTCTCTCAAACTGCTATCAAGAAGCTTCTAGTCTTGACCTTCCCAACCCTTCTGATTTGCTCCTGCCCCCAACATTAGCAGAGCAAGCTGTCAATTATGGAGGAGAAACACTGACCCAGCCAGTACCATACCCAAAATGAGGTTCTCATCATTGGGATCAAGTGTCAAAACAGGAGGCTCCAAGAGCCGGGGCATGGCCTGAGCATCCCAAATGATATTGTCCTCCCAGCGTCCATATACTAGCTCCTCATTGTCAATGGGAAAAATGGAGTACCAAGGTTTGTCATCATCCAGGGTTGCTGCAAAACCTAGTCAAAACACGAGAAAACAATAACAAACAAAACATTTATGCCCCCTTCAGTTCTAGCAAAGGGAAAAGGAGCAAATGCTACTAGTTACTCATGTGGCTACTGAAAAGAAACCTAGTGGATACAGTGTATTTTAAAAAATGTTGCAGACAAAAATGCTCACTGCAATGTTTTTCTATAATAGTCAAAATTTAAACAGCTAAGTGTTTAATAATGGACTGATTAAATTATGGTAATAAATGATATGGTAAAATACGCTAACAATAAATGTAGTAAAATATGTTATATTTAAAATACAATAATTATTGATAAATTATGAAAACATCCAAGTATGACTGCTATGTAACTAATAAAGTGTTTAGATAGAAGGAAGGAAAGAGGTTCAGCTCCAGGTCAGCCGGCAGTCGCATCCTTCCCATGACCTCCGCCCACAGCGGGGCACAGGCCTGAATAAGGAACTGGGCGTGCTCTGCAGAGATTCGCAGCCTCTGAGGGCAGCAAGAGGCAGAGGTGCAAATGCTGGTGAAGGAGATGGGAGGTGTGTACGTGTCTGTGCTCTGGAACCTCACAAACTTCGGCTTCCACACTCTTCCTCTGATTCGTCTTCCCGAATACCTTCTAAAAGTTCTTGCCGTGTGGATGAAAGGCTCTTGGTGCGGCAGCCAGGAGTCAGTGCTGTGCCTCTGAGGTGGGAGAGCCAACTTCAGGACATTGGTCAACAAGAGACCTCCCAGCTCCACATAATATCAAATGGCGAAAATCTCCCAGAGATCTCCATCTCAACACCAGCACCCAGCTTCACTCAACGACCAGCAAGCTAGTGCTGGACATCCTATACCAAACAACTAGCAAGACAGGAACACAACCCCACCCATTAGCAGAGAGGCTGCCTAAAATCACAATAAGTCCACAGACACCCCAAAACACACCACCAGACTTGGACCTGCCCACCAGAAAGACAAGATCCAGCCTCATCCACCAGAACACAGGCACTAGTCCCCTCCACCAGGAAGCCTACAAAACCCACTGAACCAACCTTAGCCACTGGGGACAGACACCAAAAACAACGGGAACTACGAACCTGCAGCCTGCAAAAAGGAGACCCCAAACACAATAAGATAAGCAAAATGAGAAGTCAGAAAAACACACAGCAGATGAAGGAGCAAGATAAAAACCCACCAGACCTAACTAATGAAGAGGAACTAGGCAGTCTACCTGAAAAAGAATTCACAAGAGTGATATTAAAGATGATCCAAAATCTTGGATATAGAATAGACAAAATGCAAGAAACATTTAACAAAGACCTAGAAGAACTGAAGATGAAACAAACAACGATGAACAACACAATAAATGAAATTAAAAATACTCTAGATGGGATCAATAGCAGAATAACTGAAGCAGAAGAACGGATAAGTGACCTGGAAGATAAAATAGTGGAAATAACTACTGCAGAGCAGAATAAAGAAAAAATGAAAAGAACTGAGGACAGTCTCAGAGACCTCTAGGACAACATTAAACGTACCAACATTCGAATTATAGGGGTTCCAGAAGAAGAAGAGAAAAAGAAAGGGACTGAGAAAATATTTGAAGAAATTATAGTTGAAAACTTCCCTAATATGAGAAAGGAAATAGTTAATCAAGTCCAGGAAGCACAGAGAGTCCCATACAAGATAAATCCAAGGAGAAATACGCCAAGACACATATTAATCAAACTGTCAAAAATTAAATACAAGGAAAACATATTAAAAGCAGCAAGGGAAAAACAACAAATAACACACAAGGAAATCCCCAAAAGGTTAACAGCTGGTCTTTCAGCAGAAACTGCAAGCCAGAAGGGACTGGCAGGACATATTTAAAGTGATGGAGAAAAACCTGCAACCAAGATTACTCTACCCAGCAAGGATCTCATTCAGATTTGATAGAGAAATTAAAACCTTTACAGACAAGCAAAAGCTGACAGAGTTCAGCACCACCAAACCAGCTCTACAACAACTGCTAAGGGAACTTCTCTAGGCAAGAAACACAAGAGAAGGAAAAGACCTACAACAACGAATCCAAAATAATTCAGAAAATGGGAATAGGGACATACATATCGATACTTACCTTAAATGTAAATGGACTACATGCTCCCACCAAAAGACAGATTGGCTGAATGGATACAAAAACAAGACCCATATATTTGCTGTCTATAAGAGACCAACTTCAGACCTAGAGACACATACAGACTGAAAGTAAGGAGATGGAAAAAGATATTTCATGCAATTGGAAACCAAAAAAAAACTGGAGTAGCAATTCTCATATCACACAAAATAGACTTTAAAATAAAGACTATTAGAAGAGACAAAGAAGGACACTACATAATGATCAAGGGATCGGTCCAAGAAGAAGATATAACAATTGTAAATATTTATGCACCCAACATAGGAGCACCTCAATACATAAGGCAAATACTAACAGCCATAAAAGGGGAAATCGACAGTAACACATTCATAGCCCCACTTTCACCAATGGACAGATCATGCAAAATGAAAATAAGGAAACACAAGCTTTAAATGATATATTAAACAAGATGGATTTAATTGATATTTATAGGACACTCCATCCAAAAACAACAGAATACACATTTTTCTCAAGTGCTCATGGAACATTCTCCAGGATAGATCATATCTTGGGTCACAAATCAAGTCCTAGTAAATTTAAGAAAATTGAAATTGTATCAAGTATCTTTTCCGACCACAACGCTATGAGACTAGATATCAATTACAGGAAAAGATCTGTAAAAAATACAAACTCATGGAGGCTAAACAATACACTCCTTTATAACGAAGTGATCACTGAAGAAATCAAATAAAAAATACCTAGAAACAAATGACAATACAGACACGACGACCCCAAACCTATGGGATGCAGCAAAAGCAGTTCTAAGAGGGAAGTTTATAGCAATACAATCCTACCTTAAGAAACAGGAAACATCTCAAATAAACAACCTAACCTTGCACCTCAAGCAATTAGAGAAAGAAGAACAAAAATACCCCAAAGTTAGCAGAAGGAAAGAAATCATAAAAATCAGATCAGAAATAAATGAAAAAGAAACGAAGAAAACAATAGCAAAGGTCAATAAAACTAAAAGCTGGTTCTTTGAGAAGATAAACAAAATAGATAAACCATTAGCCAGGCTCATCAAGAAAAAAAGGGAAAAGACTCAAATCAATAGAATTAGAACTGAAAAAGGAGAAGTAACAACTGACACTGCAGAAATACAAAAGATCATGAGATTACTATAAGCAACTCTATGCCAATAAAATGGACAGCCTGAAAGAAATGGACAAATTCTTAGAAATGCACAACCTGCCAAGACTGAATCAGGAAGAAATAGAAAATATGAACAGACCAATCACAAGCACTGAAATTGAAACTGTGATTAAAAATCTTCCAACAAACAAAAGCCCAGGACCAGATGGCTTCACAGGCGAATTCTATCAAACATTTAGAGAAGAGCTAACACCTATCCTTCTCAAACTCTTCCAAAATATAGCAGCGGGAGGAACACTCCCAAACTCATTCTACGAGGCCACCATCACCCTGATACCAAAACCAGACAAGGATGTCACAAAGAAAGAAAACTACAGGCCAATATTACTGATGAACATAGATGCAAGAACCCTCAACAAAATACTAGCAAACAGAATCTAACAGCACGTTAAAAGGATCATACACCATGATCAAGTGGGGTTTATTCCAGGAATGCAAGGATTCTTCAATATACGCAAATCAATCAATGTGATACACCATATTAACAAACTGGAGGAGAAAAACCATATGATCACCTCAACAGATGCAGAGAAAGCTTTCGACAAAATTCAACACCCATTTATGATAAAAACCCTGCAGAAAGTAGGCATAGAGGGAAGTTTCCTCAACATAATAAAGGCCACATATGACAAACCCACAGCCAACATCGTCCTCAATGGTGAAAAACTGAAAGCATTTCCACTAAGATCAGGAACAAGACAAGGTTGCCCTCTCTCACCACTCTTATTCAACAGTCTTGGAAGTTTTAGCCACAACCATCAGAGAAGAAAAGGAAATAAAAGGAATCCGAATCGGAAAAGAAGCAGCTGTCACCGTTTGCATATGACATGATACTATACATAGAGAATCCTCAAGATGCTACCAGAAAACTACTAGAGCTAATCAATGAATTTGGTAAAGTAGGAGCATACAAAATTAATGCACAGAAATCTCTGGCATTCCTATACACTAATGATGAAAAATCTGAAAGTGAAATCAAGAAAACACTCCCACATTTACCATTGCAACAAACAGAATAAAATATCTAGGAATAAACCTACCTAAGGAGACAGAAGACCTGTATGCAGAAAATTATAAGACACTGATGAAAGAAATTAAAGATGATACAAATAGATGGAGAGATATACCATGTTCTTGGACTGGAAGAATGAACGTTGTGAAAATGACTCTACTACCCAAAGCAATCTACAGATTCAATGCAATCCCTATCAAAGTACCACTGGCATTTTTCACAGAACTAGAACAAAAAATTTCAATGTGTATGGAAACAGGAAAGACCCCGAATAGCCAAAGCAATCTTGAGAACGAAAAACGGAGCTGGAGGAATCAGGCTCCCTGATTTCAGACTATACTACAAAGCTACAGTAATGAAGGCAGTATGGTACTGGCACAAAAACAGAAAGATAGATCAATGGAACAGGATAGAAAGCCCAGAGACATACCCACGCACATATGGTCACCTTATCTTTGATAAAGGAGGCAGGAATGTACAGTGGAGAAAGGACAGCCTCTTCAATAAGTGGTGCTGGGAAAACTGGACAGGTACATGTAAAAGTATGAGATGAGATCACTCCCTAACTCCACACACAAAAATAAGGTCAAAATGGATTAAAGACATAACGTAAGGCCAGAAACTATCAAACTCTTAGAGGAAAATATAGGCAGGACACTCTGACATAAATCACAGCAAGATCCTTTTTGACCCACCTCCCAGAGAAATGGAAATAAAAACAAAAATAAACAAATGGGATCTAATGAAACTTCAAAGCTTTTGCACAGCAAAGGATAGCATAAACAAGACCAAAAGACAACCCTCAGAATGGGAGAAAATATTTGCAAATGAAGCAACTGACAAAGGATTAATCTCCAAAATTTATAAGCAGCTCATGCAGCTTAATAACAAAAAACCAAACAACCCAACCCAAAAATGGGCAGAAGACCTAAATAGACATTTCTCCAAAGAAGATATACAGACTGCCAACAAACACATGAAAGAATGCTCAACACCACTAATCATTAGAGAAATGCAAATCAAAA
This sequence comes from Phocoena phocoena, assembly GCF_963924675.1. Classification (NCBI taxonomy): domain Eukaryota; kingdom Metazoa; phylum Chordata; class Mammalia; order Artiodactyla; family Phocoenidae; genus Phocoena; species Phocoena phocoena. Next base: position 60,624,215 of record NC_089240.1, on the reverse strand, counting down.
CTACAATGAGTTCTCACCTCACACCAGTCAGAATGGCCATCATCAAAAAATCTAGAAACAATAAATGCTGGAGAGGGTGTGGACAAAAGGGAACCCTCTTCCACTGTTGGTGGGAATGTAAACTGATACAGCCACTGTGGAGAACAGTATGGAAGTTCCTTAAAAAACTACAAATAGAACTACCATATGACCCAGCAATCCCACTGCTGGGCATATACCCTGAGAAAACCATAATTCAAAAAGAGTCATGTACCAAATTGTTCATTGCAGCTCTATTTACAATAGCCTGGAGATGGGCCTGGAGATGGAAACAACCTAAGTGTCCATCATCGAATGAATGGATAAAGAAGATGTGGCACATATATACAATGGAATATTAGCCATAAAAAGAAACGAAATTGAGCTATTTGTAATGAGGTGGATAGACCCAGCATCTGTCATACAGAGTGAAGTAAGTCACAAAGAGAGAGATAAATACCGTATGCTAACACATATATATGGAATTTAGGGGGAAAAAATGTCACAAAGATCCTAGGGGTAAGACAGGAATAAAGACACAGACCTACTGGAGAATGGAATTGAGGATATGGGGAGGGGGAAGGGTAAGCTGTGACAAAGCGAGAAAGAGGCATGGACATATATACACTACCAAACGTAAGGTAGATAGCTAGTGGGAAGCAGCCGCACAGCACAGGGAGATCAGCTCCGTGCTTCATGACCACCTGGAGGGGTGGGATAGGGAGGGTGGGATAGTGAGGGTGGGAGGGAGGGAGATGCAAGAGGGATGAGATATGGGAACATATGTACATATATAACTGATTCATTTTGTTGTAAAGCAGAAACTAACACACCATTGTAAAGCAATTATACTCCAATAAAGATGTTAAGAAAAAAAAGGGAAGGAAAAAGAAAAAAAACTATTTCTTAGATTTAAAAGACATTTTTGGTTTTCCTCTGAATTATAAAAGCAATCCAGATTAACTCAAGAAAATCTGGAAAATACACAAAAGGTATAAATAAAACTGCGAAGCTGTTTGTGATCTTACAAACTATAAGGAACCACTGTAAATCCCATAGTATATTCCCTTTTAGTAAACTTTCTGTTTATACAGTGTGTTTTTCTTTTTCACTCATGCAAACAGGGTATCAAATATGCCACTTCATATCTGGGTTTTTTTTTCCATTTAAAATGAATTTCCCATGTCATTAAACATTTTTATGAAGAGCTTTAAATGACGTAAAATAATATTACATTATGTGAAAAGCACAACATGTAAAATTGAATGAGCTCAGCTACATACACACACAAGACAGAAAACTGAAAGAAAAATACACCAAAATGTTAAAGCTGATAGTCTCTAGATGGTAGGATTACCAGTGATTTTTGACACTGTACTGTATCTTCACAGTTTTCTACATTAAGCATAGCATACCTTTTTTGAGTGTCCACGTGTATTTAAGAAGGAAAAAAGCAAATTGCAGAACGATAAAGATAAAGGGCCTTTGGAAACAAAAGTAGACTATAAAGATAAAAGCATTGTTACAGTTCAGAAAGATCTTTAACTTCAAAGTAGTTTTCACATTTTTCTAATGAGAAATCAGAGTCCAACCTAGTTCATTAACAGTGTAAAAAAAACATTACAGACTAGAATCAGGGCTCAGATCCAAAACATTTCACTGTCCCTCAGCAGCCAAGATGACAGCTAAGCCTACTTAAGATGACTGAGATGAAGGACAGTTTGTGCTGGACACAGCGGGCATAGATGCACACCTTGTTGAACATTGTAAGCCATGGCATTCCTAGTCATGCTGGAAGGAAGCCAGCCTGCCAAGCTTGCACGCTGTGGTTTTGTCCCTTTGTGTTTGACATCCTCGCCATCCCAGATGATATCATCCTCCCAATGCAGCTGTGTCACCATCAGGAAGTTTTCATCAGCCAGAAGATCAGTGCCACTGCTTTCCTCAAGTTTCCTGAAGTCCTACACAAGTAGGAGAGGAACAACAAATCCCTGAATGGTCACTTGTCAGAGTTCCCACTCCAAATGCCACAAGAGATACATCAAGTGTGGTCCCTGACTTGAGAGAAGAACCTGATAACAAAGGGGTATCTGCCTCCTCCCACTCCTAGTCTGGCACAGCACTCATCTCACAAACAGAATCCCTGCAGTGGGGCCAAGTTGCCAGGGTGATATACCACACCAAACAAAAGGCTTGGACACCTCAATCTCCCACCAAGGAAACCCTACCCAGTGTCTCCCCGGTTGAAAAGTAAAGTAAAACTGATAGGGCTCTGGGCACAGTGATTCCTTTCTTACATACCAGTGTTACTTACCTCCATCATTCTACATTTCATCACAGGTTCAAGTTCCATCTTTCTCAGTTTGAAGCCATAGTCAAACCCACTGCCATCTTCAGGAACACCCAGCATATCATACCACAGTCTAGCAGGACCATAACGCCACTCAGCCACTCTTGGCTTAGTGTCTGTCACTTTATCTGTATCTCCAGTTGACTGGGAAAACTTGGACTCCACAGGAGCCATCATTGTGATCTGTAACAGAATAAAGTAGAAGGGGAGGAAGATATCCTGATCCCAGATGCCCTAAGGCTACAGGGAGTTAAGAGGCAGGAGGGGAACTTAGAGGAGCCATAAGGATGATTCTTGAACAGGACTGGAGTTCGAATGTAAACAATGGAGGTATATCATGGCATACTCTATCATTCAACTTTCCTACTCATCAGTGTATCACCATCTGCCTGTCCCCAATACTTTTCTATTACAACAGGGAAGGGACAGCCACTGGGATTGAAATCGTGATTACTTAATGATAATCAGCACAGGACACTACCTGCTAAGGTATCATTTTCAATTTAGACATAAGCTAGGGAGAACTCATTTGTTCCCCTCTTAGGTCTTAATTCCAGATCTCTACTTTGCCTACTTCATCATCAGAGAGACACTGCTCTGGAGGTGGTGGTGGAGCGTAGTCGTAGTTCCACAAAGATTTCTGGTTGACTTCTGATTCTACTGAGCACTCCACCTCCTGGATCTGCTCTTCCTGTATTAGTTCACGGTGCTTCTTCTTCCTCTTTCTCCGAGCACTCCGCCAAACAGATGGGACATTCTTCCCTGGTCCAAAAAGACGTAGGAAGCGTAACACCTAGAACACAAAACGTGCTTCTATGTCAGAGACTCAATGTCAGATAGGAAAACAGTAGCTCTGAGTCTGGAAACTCCCTTGAGGATTCCACTCAACTGTGAGGGAGGGATCAAGAAATGCTGAACTCAGATTTATAACATCTGCCAAGAAAGTAAAATGTTCATTAATAATTTGGATTAGTTCTTTTAAAACAGAAAGGACAATTTCTAATGAGAACTATATAAATCACATGTACTACCAATGCACAAAACTTAAAAAAAGGAAACCTTTAGATTCTACCCATTCCATATTCAGTATCTTAACAACACAACTCAGTATCTACAAGAGGGCAGTCGTTTGCAATGTGGACATTCTCCATAGAAAGTACCTTCCCAGGACGAAATTCTGGGAAAAGTTCTGTGACACTCGGCAACAGCTTGGTGGCATCATGCTGCATAATCCCAGCCAATGGTAGGGTCAGCTTTCCATCCTCAGATTCTGCCTGTGTTGCTTCCTGAGGTCCCATCTCAGATTCTGAGTCAGAGGAACTACTGAAGTCCACTTTCTCTGAGGCCAAAGAGGAAGGGGCAATGATGGAGGGCAAGATGATGCCTTCTCCATCCTCAGACACTGCAACAAGGAAGAGAAACCCCTTTGGCATGTAACTGTGAGCATATTTCCTCAAATTCAGCCAACACCCACTCTAGGCTTAAGCATGGCTCAATGGCAGGGGATACAGTTCCAAGCACCCAGATTACTAGTAGGCAACCCAGAAAACTCATTCCAACTCATTATCTCCCACCATCCCCAACTCACCTTGTACCTGGTACCCTGGGGTTGTGATGAGAGAAAACAAACACTATTACTACATTTACTACTTTCTGTGAGTATATTAGGTTAAAGAAATGTGACCAATAGAAAAATTACATAACACTTTTATACCAGTCAGGCCTTGTGTCCGATTCAGGGACCCATAAACTGGAGAGATTTTTTAAGCCCACAGGGTAACAATGAAATTATTTAGCATAAAATAAGATCTATGCCACAAATGCTACTTAGCCTGCAGACTAAAAAGAAAATGGCTTAAAACTCTAATAGGAGACACTTAGGTTGACATAAGCCTCAAAATACAGGAGATCAAAGATACTGCTCTTCCCCAATCTTCTAGCCTAGAACAGGGTTACTTACTGCTGTTGCAGACATAGGAATAGGTGAGACGATCATTAAAAACCCTGCCTTTGAAATCTCTGACTCTGACAGGTGGCTCTAAATGATTTATACACATTCTAGGTGCCTTCCTATTTAATCATTTATTTTAAAGAGAGTCATCTAAACAGGTAGATTCCAAATACCAGTACAGATCAGCTGCATCAGAAACTACTTGGGGGAATTCTCTGAAATCCCTGAGCTCTACCTCAGATCTTCTGAATCAGATTCTCTAAGGGTGAGAGTCAGAAATCTGTATTTTTTTTAAAAGACTCGAGGTGATTCTGATGGGCAGCCAGATTTGAGAACCACACTGACCTAAACTACTTTTTCTTGAGCGCATGTTAAAATACTGTTGTCAAATGTTTTAAAAGTAAAATTTCCCTTTAATACTGAAATTTGAAAATTGTATGAATCACTTCTAGAAGTTGTGTCCTTTCCTAGCAGCTTAATTTTAATAGCCCACTATGAGCATGCCAAAAATTTGGACCAGGAATGGAACTTGCTCCTCAGACAAAAACAGACAGTCTCTACTTACCACCAGTAATAGCATCCTGGTCCTTATCCTTCTTCATTGGTCCTGGGGGTGGAGGTGGAGGAGGCATCAACTTGCAATCAATGTCTTCACAATCAGCATCATAGTCATCCTCATCATAATCTAATAAAACCAAGAAAGTGATCTCCTCAATATCCAGAATGTCACACAACAGCCTTGAGCTCCCTTGTCGTTCAAGAATTTAAAGCACCACATGAAGAACTAGGCAGATGCCTTGACAACACACAAGAGATACAGTTTCTGCCTTCAGAAAGAGATGGCACCATATTGCCAAGTGCTGTGAACACCATGTATATCTCACACAGGAATTTAGGAAGCTCCCAAGAACTGTTTAAAACCTTTGCTCCTTCTCCTGGTCAAACCCTGTTCCTTTATTTTCATGCTACTCAATCTCATAACTGAATTGAACATTCTTCTTTCCTCTGTCAGCTTAAGACTGGACTTTTTCCTCACCTCCCAAGTCTCTGACACATTTTTTTCTGTCTACCTTCTGTAGTCTGTTATTTTCACTACCCTTTAACCAGTGGCATCACTCAATACTTAGTCCTGAACACTATGCTTTTATTCCTCTATACACGCTCCATTCCCTTTCTAAAGAATCACCTTTATCCAGACTAAACTCAAATCTGTTAAGTCTTGCCCTGACTTAGCCCCTCTACAATTGCACTGCATGTTCTGCTGCCTGAAGAGCTTTTCCATTCATATATTCAACAACTGCATTCCGTATCACACTGAAATATCCTTCAACTCTTTTAAATTCCCTTTTGTTACTATCAATACCACCTCCATCCTCATTTTCCGAGCTTATGATTTTAGCCTCCTGTCTCCTTCATCAATCTCTTACCCCCAACACACCTTTTCCAATCAATCATTAATAGTAGTCATTATAGCAACTTCTATTCACTGAGCTCCCATTATGTGCCATGTACTTTTACCTATTTTATCTATAATCCTCCCAATAATGCTACAAAGTAGGAATTATTCTGAGATACAGAAGCGAAGTGACTTAGGGTCATACAGTTTTAAGTGACAAAGTCAGAATTCAAGCCTGGTTTAACAACAAAGTGTCTTTCCAACACGCTTGCTCACTCACCAAGTTCTACCGATGTTTTATCAGCAACTCTCAAGTCTGACACTGCCTATCATTTTCCACAATTGTCACCCTATTCCAGACCTTGATAACTTTTGATAACTTTACATCTAGCCCACAAGAACTGTCTCCAAGTTAGTCTGCCCCTTCACCCTTTTTCTAATCAAAACCCCAAAGCAACAAGCATCACTTTTCATTTAGGAAGGAAAGACAACTAACATTTATAGAGCATCCACCACGACACTGTTCTATGTAGGTGCTTTCATACCATGTGATAATGAACTTGAATTCCCACCAAAGTCCTATTAATGAGGTAGGTATTAATACACTTATTGCAGAAAGAAAACTGACGGATTATTACAAATGAGAAATCCAAGCCTCAGAGACTGAGCAACTTTCCCAGGGTCAAACTAAATATGGAGTTGGGACTTGAACCTATGACATTCTGACTCCAAAGTCCATCTTCTTTTCATTATACCATCCTGCTTCTTACTCAACAATCTATATCAGTTTACAATCCTTTATGGCAGCAAACCCCAAATAATGCGTACATAAAGGTGCTGTCAAATTGCTCTGTGGTTGGTTCTTACTACTTGGTGTATGTTTTCCACTCCTTCCAAGAAAACTTGCTGGCCAATTCCCCCCACACTACTTGCTTATTTCTATCTCCCAACCTTTATGCAAGCCATGTTTCCAAACCACAATGCCCTGCTGCGACCTCTTCATCAAACCTTATCTTTCAAAATTTTACTCAAAATTCACCTCCATGAAGCCTCTTCTAATGACCTCCATCTACTTCTAATTATTCCAAAGAAACACCCTTATCAATCAAGCCGTGTGAAAGGGCCAATGCCAGGGAAGGAGGAAGCTAAGGGCATAGATGAAGGTACCCTCAGAGGACAAGAGAACTTGGAAATGAGCTTCCCACAGTACTGAGACTCTATCAAATACAGCATCCTCCTTTTCCAGGAGGCCAGCTCACACAACCCAACTAAGAACCCCCCACCTATCCTCTTCCTTACCATCCCTAGCCAAGACAACAAATCCAAAACTGAAAACTATAACATGCCCTGAAAAATCAGATCTGCTACCACCTCCCCCTCAGCCTAAGTCAGGGTGCTCAAACAAATAGTTATGCTTTTGACTTAGCTAGTCCGGCAGCCCTTCAAAATTAAGTATAACACTCTATGCAGAAATATAAGCTGGCAACTGGTTTATGTCTTATTATGAATAATTATGTTTTGCAGTCATTTATCTCACCTTCCCCAAATGATAACATATCCCTGAAAGTAAGGCCTGTATCTTCTATTTTTCTAGGTTACTTCTTGTGTATGTGGTACAGTTAATCCTCTTTATATAAAAAGCATCCAAATATATTAACTGGCTCTGAAGAAACTAAGTTCAGCTCTTTACCAAGGTTTTACCTATACTTCTCAGCAGCCTGAAATCTAATTCAAAGAGATGAATAATGAATTAACAGTGAACAACTTCATACAAAAGTCCCAAACAGTGAAAGGTAGTACAGGGCAGTGGAAAGAATGAACTAGGATCAGCAAGTCTAGGTTCCAGACCACAAAGCCGAGCTACTCAAAAATCAGAAAATGGATTTTATTATCTTTGTACTTTACTATCACAGTTTATAACACATAACAGGTGCTCAATGCCTAATAAACTGAAATGCTGAATTAGTCAAGGTCTGCCACTAGTAACTACAGAACTTTTGATAAAGTTCCACATTTTATTCAAGTTTTCTGAAGTTCCAGGTTTCCGTATCTATGATGAGGTTAAGAATAATCCCTAAAACCCCTTCAAACTCTGACATTTTGATTCTATAATGTAGCACCTTATACCAGGAGGAAAACCCATGTTGTGAGCAAGCATTAGGCGCACTGTGTCGGCATACAGGTAGTGAGTGATTAACAGAAGCTGAGCCCGATAAATACATGTGCTTGTTTATATACAACATAGCACACTTAATCTTTCTTCAACTACCAATTCCTTGAGGGCAAAGACTGAGCTTAAATAGCATCTAAAACAGTACTGTAAACCCCATAGGTACTCAAATACCAGATGATAAGAAGAAAAGAATTATCATCCTTATTTGGCATTCACCAAGAATTTGGGACTAACCAGTATGAGGAATAAAAGCCTGAGTATAGTAACGCTGCCCCAGAACACAAAAGAGGACAGCAGCTATTTGGAACTGAGCTGACAAAGGGAGAGAAGCAAAGACATAAAGAGCAGAAACAATGACAGAAAGCTTGGATAGAAACAAACTGGACTACACAGCAAGAAAATGTACTGGAGTGCTCTTACTTATGGCACCAAAGAATCACCTGCATGGCAAAGGGGCTGCAAGGTCCCCATTGTTTGCTGGTATCTTCGGCTTTCATCTTCTGCTACCTCATTAATGTCTGAATAGTCCACAGCATCTTCTGTACTCCTGATCCATCCTATAAAATAAAAAGGGGGGGGGGGTAGATCTAAACAAAGAGCAAGAAACTTTCGCTCCCTTAGATAATTCCCACTGAAAAGTACATGTACAGTAAGTGGCTAGCCTCCTCCCCCACCTTACTCCCCATGACCCAGACTTCACCTTCATCATTTACCAGGGCACCATCAGTCCCGATCAATTCTTCATTTGCTGTGAGTTCAGTGATCAGGCTGCCCAGACCCAAAGCTCCCAAGCCTGCCAAGCGCTTCTTACACTCCTGAAAAAGGGACAGCACCAGAATCAAAGACAATACCTAAACCTAAGTTTGCCACACCACAAGGCTTATTTCCCAGATCCACGACAAAGCTATAAATCCATCTGAAAAACGACTCGGCAGCGTGCTAAAAGCAGCATCATATCTGAGAACTGTAAAGTACATCTTCCACTAAACTCCACATTGATCAGATCTTTATTAACACATCATGTCCAATTTCATCACCATCCTTTAAACTAATGTAAGGAAAGATTATTCAAGGAATCCCCACCAAGACTAAATAAGCGGAACAGCAGTTGCCTGAACGAAGGCTAAGGAAACTGAGGTCATTCCGATCAGAGAACGCAAGGCAAGAACTTTACCGCTGTCTCTATTGTGTGTTGCAGGGAATGAGGAATATTGGTATTTTCTCCTTGGGGAGACGAACTTAAATGAAGCTAGGTGAGTGTCAGGCGCAAGAAACTATTTCATGAATGTCAGTGAACGGTGGGAAAACTATGTAAGAAGTGCACTGGGACCAGAAGGAGTCTGCCCTGGATAGTTTGAACACTGGCTGTTCTAAGAACTGGGACCTGAACCACGTGATTTGGTGCAGGTCCTGTCCTCTCGCTCTAGAGCCACCTCTAGCCAGCGATGGCACAAACGCAGTTTCAATAATCTCCAAAGTTCTCGTAGCAAAGGTTTGAAAGCACTCTCACTAGGTTAAGCTGCTATTTTTCCATCTAACTAGCTCCAAAGCCACCCATATCAGCGCCGCTGACGTCCCAGAGCTTGCCTACTGTTCTCCTCTCTCGTCTCCACCCTCGCCCAAACTGAGCCCCCTCGCTCTCCGTTACTGCACAATCTACTAGCATGGCAACCGCTTCTCCGGTCCTCTTCGCGTACGTTAAGTGCGCCCTCTCACTGGGGGACGGCCGCATCGCCCTCTTTTTCCAGTTCCTAAGACCACTCAACTCTCGTCACTCCACCTTTTCCTTAGCCGATCCACCCCCAGCTCTATCCCCACGCCCATCCCCTCACATCATCCAAGACGCTTTCCCCCTCCAGCTGCCCGGCTCCGTTAATGTTGCCGAAAAGGAAACCGGCTAAAGAAAATGGGCCGCCTCCAGCGGAATCTTCATCGCTGTCCGTGTCTGACATGATGGCGGCGTCGACGCGGGCAGCCACTACGGGGAAGAGGAAACCCCAGCCCTGTCCCATAGTCCGGAAATAAACTGTCATGTCGACCAGAAGTGACTCACAGAGTTCAGTGACCCTACCAGCCGGATGCGGAATAAAGAAAAACAGAACCGGAAAGGCCGCCAGTCCTACGAGAAAGGAGAATTGGTGTCACTACATGACTAGAGGCTTTTGATTGGACTATACGCGATCAGGAGGCTGGATCTGTGAAAAGCGGTTAGTCAGAGAAAACGTTCGCTCCCGCCCCCTTCCACTTATCTAAGCAGGAGCTGTCTCAGGGCACTGGGGGGGAGAGTGCTTCCTAGGTCACGTGATCTACGTACTGGTAACCGCAGGTAACCACGCCACAGGACACGGAAGTAAAGATTAGAACCGGTTTTTCTCGTTTATGTTGTCTCCTCCTGTGCTGTTTCGTTCCAAAGAGAAACTGGCAGTGTGCCAAAGGTACCTTTGCAGTTAGTTGTTTTGAATTGAAATTTACCCTTAGAAATGGATTTCCTCCCCCCCCCCCTTTTTTTTTTCGGGAAATGTGAAACTAAAAGATAAAACGAACAGGCGAACCTTCACCTAGATTCACAGTTTTAACATTTTGCTAGGTTTGTTTTCCTGAACCATTTAAAAGTGGGT